>NW_026137765.1:77500-764979 GCF_019393585.1 Leptopilina boulardi | reverse complement strand
CTAAGAAAAATTGAATTTTTTTGAAAATTTTTTTTTGACGAAAATCGCTTTAATGGTCGTAAAAATGGTGTTCCTCGACTTGGATTTGGCTGTCAATTTTTTTCTACACTTTTAGGTGTATTTTGTGCAAGAAATTGCAATAAAATAGTCTGCCTAAGAAAAATTGAAAAAAGTTGCTAAAAAAGATTCAAGTTTTCTTAGTTTTCTTTTTGTGGTGCTCTATTTTTTGGCATTATTCCCAAGCCACTATCTCTCAAATTTTATTTTCCGAAAATTTTTTCTACTATTTTTTGAGTGTAGCTTAGCATCTGCTGGACCAATCAAAAAGTGCTCCATACATTTTTTGTTCGAGACTTTTTGCTTAATTTTTTGGTGGTATTTGGGAAGGAGTATCTCGCAATTTTAATTTTTTAAATTTTTTTCATAAAGCTGAAATTTATTTGAGTCTAATTAGAAAGTGTCTCTTTCTCTCCTACAAATGTTTTATCCCATGAATTTAAATTTGAAATTTTTTCTCTTTTCTTTTTTTTTAATTCCCCAATGGATGATTTAGGCGGGGGTGATATTAAACATGAAGTATATGTTGCGGGGTAAAACCGGAATGGAACTTGGGTTAAAATGGGTGTAGGTGCCTGTTCAGAGTTAGTGCCTGTCATACATAATTGAAAACCAACACGCAGCAAGGTCCGACGAATTCCTATAAATTTCAATGCACCTACTCTATACTGGTAAACTTGGCTTGCTGATGGCAATTGCAATATAGCAACAGAGTATATATATACAAAACCAGAGAGAGAGAGAGAAAGACCACCATGAATCGAATGACAAATCATAAAAGAAAAAACTTTAACGACTCGCGCCACTGTAAAACCAAATTGATCCAGAGGGTTCAATTGCGTACACAAAATTACAATATACAGAGTGTAGATGATTTTATGATTTTATAAATTTTCATATTAATGAAATTCTTAGTTTCAATTTTTTTAAAGTATTAGAAAAATATTTTTTTCCTTCAGACGTCAGTTCAATGTGTAATTAGACACATTTGGAAATAAAAGAAAAAAATGATTTAGTACTTGATAATATAAGTAGTATAAGTCAGTAGTCAAACTTAACTGAAATAAAAGAAAAAAAAACCTTACTATTTGATACTACAATAATTTTATTATTAATTATTAAAAGTAAAGAACTATCAATCTTTTTAATTAAGTAAATTATTAATTAGTATTGAATTATCAAAATTAGTTTTAAAAATAATATGAATTTTTTTTCATCTAAATTTCATTTGATTTTTTAGTTATAAAAATGGCAAATGCGCACATTATGGTTATAACTGCGTAAACTATAAATGTTCCAATGTACATTTGCAGCTGACTTAAAATTGTTTCAATTTCATATTTTCCAGCTGACTAAAATCAAGTGACCTATATTTTTCTGCAGATATAGGCGAGAGTCGAAATATATATATATATATATATATAAAGAGAGTGCAGTTGAAACATATATATATATATATATATATATATATATATATAAGTTTCTTCCTAGAGAGTTTAAAACTGCATTTCTCTCTCTCTGTCTCTTATAAATATCTCCCTTTCCCACCTGTTTCAATAAAAGTTTACTTCGTGCAAACAAAGTGTGTTATAATTTCTGAGATACAAAATCTTATACTTATCACGAATTGTTTATATAAAATACACTGCGTTATGGAAATTAGCTTTTGAAAACTCTGTTTACAAACTCTTTCCCATTTCATTAAATATCATCGAAAGTTTCCGTGAGAGGGTAACAACATCAATTATTTTAATTAATTAATAATAATAATAATAAAACAAAATAAATAATAAAAAAATAATAAAAATTTAAATTTATAATAGATTATATATATAACTGTTATAAGTTATATCATCTACTATCTAAATCTGAATTAGTTAAAAATAACTAATTTTTACTAATTTGATTTAATAATTTTTACTGTACTAAAAAAATTGTGATAATGAAAAAAAATAGTATATTTGGTCCAAAGAAAATTTTTCTCTATATACAATATTTTGTCTTCTCAAATAAGTTTAAAAATATAATATAAAGGAGCGGAATATATATGTTTAGAATAAATGAAATTTGTTCGATTTTTGAAGTATGGATGTGTATAAAAGAATGTATAATATACGGGTTCACATCACAAGTATATACATAGAGAGAAAAGAAAAGTGAGTTAAAGGAGGACAAAGCAAGTGGAGAGCTTGCGGGGGTATATGAAATCCCAAGAATATCGCGCCATCGGTGAAGCCAAACTTTTGACTCGGATGTCGATAGCAAAATGCACATCATAAATTCTCGGATGCATCGCGACCCGTAGATAAACGAAAATAAAGGAGAAATACGACGGTATTACGACCAGAATGACAGAGAGGGAAAGAGAGAAAGAGAGAGAGAAAGTAGGTACGCATAAATGGCTGCACATGTGTTTATCATTTACGTTCATGTATATGTAAAAATGGGCAGAGCACCATTGAGATATTCACGCGATACGACTGTAAAACTGCATTTCAAACTTTTAAGCCAAATACATTTTTCTTTCTATTTATTTTTATTTTTTGGTTCGTTGAATTTTCTATACGTTCAACATCTGTTGTATTTTATCATAAAATAGAATTTCAAAATTCAGATTAAAATAACGCTTTATTTTGTAACGTCATTCATTTTAAGAATTTATTAATGCATTATATATTTTAAACAATTTTCAAAATTATTATTTATTGTTACCATTGAAATTTATTTACTGTGTAATATACTTCTTTGAAATTCAGTGGAATCTGTTTTACCGATTGCTGATATAACAGATTTCTGTTTCATCAGCAATCGGTAAAACAGATTCCACTGGTAATAATTCAATAAAATTAATGAATTTCAAATAAAATTCTATTAAATTGCTTTTTTGGATGAAGAAAATAAATGTTTTATAGACAAAAAAAATTGTAGTGCAAAATCCCTTATATTCGTATCAATGTAAGAATAAGAGAAATGAAAGTCGACTGATTTTATTGCGGCGGAGGAGTACTATTTTTTTTCTTTGGTAAAAAAAAACTAACGATTAGACACGTACACTAGAAATTACGACATTGCCTTAATTGCAATCCAGCTAACGTAAAGCCAGGTCGCTACAACCAGTTGGATAATTAACGATTAAGATTCGTGCGCAGGATTTTATCCCATGAGCAGCCTAGTAACCCCCCCCCCCATCATCCCCTGACACAGTACAATAAACACTGTTAATGTTAATACCCGTGAGCTGAGTTCGAAATGAAATTTCGTTTGAATCTATATATATATTTCATATTTTCTGCAATGTCCAATAATTTTCCGCTGTATATCAAAAAAAAAATTTTTAATTTATTTTTGACATTTAATATTTTGTTTTTAATAAATAAAGAATTTATATCTGCAAAATATATAATAAATATCCATTAAAATTTTTGTTTTTGGAGATATGAGGAGGAAAAAGTTTATAACAACTTCAATAAATATATATAAGTATATGTCAGTGACAAGAAAAATAAAAAAATGTTTTTTAATCCATTTTTCAATGTGGAGAATTCAATATGAAGTCTTCTCTCTTTGTGCGAGTAGTTTTCGTTAAATTCAATTGAATGAAAAGAGCCAAAAGCAAGGACCTATTCAGGAAAAACAGCTTTTCAACCAGAGATTACTCATCTCTCGGGATATCTTTTTTTGAAGTAAATATAGCATTACAAAGAAACTATAATTTTTTTTTTCTTTTATGATTATTCAATTAGAAAAAAAGAATCTAAATTATCATTTTCTCCTTTTTCTATATGTAAATTAAATACACTGGAAAAAAATTTATTTGATTCAAATAATTGCTTACTTATTATTAAATAAAGATTTATTTAATTATTATTTCAGTCAATTAAATGGTATTTATTTCAAATACAGTTTTAGATATAATTAATTGATATAAAAATTATTTGGTTCAAGTAAATATTTATTTGATAATAAGTAAGCGATTATTTGAATCAAATAAATTTTTTTTTTAGTGTCATACTAAATTCAAGAAAGGATATTAAAAAAATAACTTTATAATAGAATTATTTTAAAATAATTACTAAAAGCGATGCAATTACTTTAACCAAAAGTTTGCAAATCTAAGCAAAATTTTCCTATATATATTTCCTACACTGCTTGACTCAAATTTTCTGGACTCCCTTGAGGATTAATTTTTTCTCCCCCTCCCTCCCAACAGACAATTTACTCTCGCGATGTCCCACTGATTTACTCTTAATGGTATGTCATGATTATATTCGGATTCTCGCGTGACTATATTGTGTCACACTCGCGCGATGAGAGTCTGAGAAAATCTCATTTTCTTAAAATAAGTTGAGACAAAAGGATAAAAAAAAGAAGAAGAAGAAGGAAGTTATTCAACCTCAAAGAAAAAGAAAAAAAAACGAGAGAACCTCGTCGACGACTTATTCACGTACTATTACATTTGTAAAATTCCTTTTTATTTTATGAATGATTCTATTCACTTCATTATATTACATTCCGCATTTGTAATTATATATATATATATATATATATATAGGATAAAAAACATTCAACTATTTTTGTGAAGAAATTGAAACCTACTTTCAAAAAAAATATTATCCAAATTATAGAATAAAAATGAATCCGTTAATTAAATTAAATTTGTAATTAATTCAATAAAAAAATACAACAATAATAAATAATATTAACAATAAAAAAAATAATAGTAATAATAACTATTATTAATTTGTAATTACAAATTATTATTGAAAATCAGTCTAATTACTTCAAAAAAATTTATTTGATACAAATAAATATTTGCTTAATAATAGTCAGGTAATTGATTTTTTGAATCAAATAAATTGTTTTCTTCAGTGTAGTTAATTCAACCAAAATTGAATAATTGAAACCAAAATTTGGTTGAAAGAAAATTTTTTTCTGAATATAGATTTAAATTGCTAATATATAAAAAATTATTTTTCCCGCAATTGGCAAATGAAAATTTATCGTGACCAAAATTTTTGTCTAATTATTTATAATATAGTTAATGGAAATGTGATATAACGGCGCGCATACAACGACATATTGCGGATGTCACTTTAGCTTTGCAGCAAGATGTGCACGTGACACGTGATAGATCACCACAACATTGTCTAGGTCACTAATGAAAATATGAATATTCAAACTCATGTGTCATTATATTGAAATATTCATTAAAGTGCAAATATAAAGCTCAAAAAACTTAAAAAATCCCTCACATATATATATATATATATATATATAAATTATTTTTCTCATATCAAAGGAAGATATCTATTTTTTTTTCTGTAAATTCTTTATTTATAAAAATATTTTTATATAAATTGTAGACTTGTGCAAAATAAATCGAACCGAACTGTTCGAATTTTTACGCCGAGTTCGAATGTCGAAAGTCCCTTTCAAAGTCAAATAAAATTAATCAGCATGTTTCTATTATTTTTTTACCTTAAAACAACACGTATTACCTTCAAAAAAACCTACCAATTGAACTTAAATTGCAATAGAATAAGAATAATCAATTTTTTTCAATTTTTTTAGATAGAATGTTTTCCTGGAAAATCTAGACCTGTGCAAAATGAATCGAACCGAACTTTTCGAATTTTTACGCCGAGTTCGAAATTCAAATTAAGGTCATTAAAAACCGAACAAAATTCGATTCGATTCGAACATTGCACAGCTCCAATAAATTGATATTATTAAAAACAAATTAAAAATTTTTGCTTATATGAAAGGAAATTGAAATTAATACATAAACTGGCTTTGAAGTTTCATAAATTTAATTTAAATTTAAAAAAAAAGAACTTTCATTTCCATTAAAGCGTGGAGTATTTCACTTGTATTTCAATATTTATTTAAACGAAATTGATCATATAATAAAATAAACAATAAAAAATTTAATAACATTATTAATGAAATTTTTCGGATATATTTTAAATTTCTCGACATTAGACTGAATAATAATAATTGGAGAGTTTTTTAATTTTATATCCAATACTTGTAGAGGATACTCATCAGTTATTCATTATTAAATCAATTTAAATATTTATTTTAGATACAATGCTTTTAGCACAAATTTTCACTTCTATAGAAGTTTTATTTATATTTAATTAAAAAATAATAAGAAAAAAGGAAACATTACTTTTATAATTGAATAAATATGATTTTGTACACATATTTCTTCCATTAAATGCATTTCAAAGTCAGTTGATTCGGAATTTAAATAAAAAAATTTTTTTTTTGAATTTATTGACCTGAAAATAACATTTGACGATCAAAAGCTTATAATAAAAAATAAAATATTCTCAATATTTTCCGAGAAATTTTCTTTAGTCACTTATAATTGAATTATAATAGAAATTAATTAATGAATTTAATAATTTAGTTAATATTATAACGTTAGCTAAGACGAACAGAACACATGTGACAGAATTATGTCATTGAATATAAATTTTTAATTTATTGATATAAATAATTACTCCTAATTACTGATTCTTTAGTAATGAGTGAAATGAATATTGTTGATATTATTATTTTATTTTAATATTATTATATTATATTATTAATTATAATAATAATTAATAAAAAAAATTATTTTATATAAATGTATTTCCTGCATGTTCGATTTTTTTTATGAATTTTTTTTTAAGGGAATTGAATATTGATTTTCCCGCGGTTTGAAAAAGACAAAGTCTGGAAAATATCGAATATTTTATAATTAATTAGAAACAAAAAAAAGTCAGGTAGGTGGTAAAGGGGTAAAAGGGAAAAGGACTCTCTTAAACTTTGCTATATTACTGTAAAAACTGTCGACGATATTTCAAAACTTATTACTTAGCTAGAAACCTTATATTACTTTCTATATACCTACTGAAAAAGACCGGACAAGTGGAAAATTTACAAAAAAAAAAATGAAATTTTAATGGCAAATAATTTGAAAAAAAATTGTTTTCATAAAAAGTACCGAAATCTAAATACAACGGACCTATAATGAATGTTTGTTTTTCTTTTTAATTGAAAAGGATTTTGTTAAGTGTATATAACCTGATATACTATATTTAATATACGTCCTATTGAATTGTTTCAAAGCGTGACGCACGTGATTGGATGATTTCGATTACAGCGTAAAAGGTGATTACAGAAATCTAGAAAGACAGAGTTAGCGAGCAAGAGATTAAATTGAACAGGAACTTTGCTGAAAATCAATTTCCGTTCACTCTGATGAAATTACAGAATCAGGAGTGGTTTAAATTCGGATTTTAATTTTTTTTTCTTCTTAAAGAAAATGCAAAAAGACAACAAAAAAAAACATGTATATTATTACAAATAAATAATGCAATCGGAAAGGTGAAGTTTTTGTCTGACTAAACTTTTACTTGTACTACTTAAACTAGAATTAAAGCTATCAATAAAAAGAGAAAATGTTATATAACTTTGTTAAATTACTTCTTGTACTAAAATTTTATTGTTACTACTTGTATAAAAATAATACAAAAAGTACATATATAATTTGTCTGACCAAAATCGTTCTTTACTACTGAAAAAATCTTAATTATTCGAAATTTCAATTTTTACTGTAGAAAACAAAAAAGAAGATAATAATAAATTCCGTCTGACTAAAATTTATCTTTACTACTAAAATCGAAGTTCTTAGTACTTGTGTTTGGTCTGACTAAAAAAATGACTGTTACTACTGAAACTGAAATTTCATGAATTTAAAATCCTCTGTCTGACTGAAATTTACTTGTACTACTGAAACCAAAAAAAAACTAACAATAAAAAAGTAAAAATGTTATAGTTTCGTAACGTACTTTTCGTCAGGGTTTAAAATTTACTATTACTACTTGTATAAACATTAAAAAGAAGTTGGTACAAGTTTTGGCTGACTGAAAACGACGTCTACTACTGAAAAAAATGAAAAATTCCTTTTTTCCTGTAAAAACAAAAATTATAAGTTTTGTCTTACTAAAATTTACCTACACTACTGTATTTAGAATTTTCTGCCTGACTAAAATTGGCTTTTACTACTGAAAAACAAGAAGATGTGTAATATTTCTTTTTTTTATTGTAAAAACTAAACTCACAAGTTCCGTCAGACTAAAATTTACCTTTACTACTGAAACTGCAGTTTTAAATATTTTCAGTGCTTTTGTCTAATTAAAAATAACTTGTAGTACTGAAATTGAAATGGGTAAGAGAATGAAATGTTTTGTCTGACTAAAACACACTTTTATCACTGAAATTATTTTCTACCATTGGAACTAAATAAAACAAAGAAACATGAATTATGTCTGACTAAAAACACTTATACTACTGAAACTGAAATTGATAAGAGTTTGAAACGTTTTGTCTGACTAAAATACACTTTTACCACTGGAATTAATTTCGATCATAAAAACTGACTAAACAAAGAATCATACAAAAGCTCCGTCTGACTAAACATTACTTGTACTACTGAAACTGAAATTAATATTAAAAATTGTTAAAAGTAACAAAATATTTGGAAAAAATTACACAAAAAAATGAGAAAAAAAAATAGTTTTTAAACCATTCAATTAGATATATTTTTTTCAATTCGTTTGACTTTGCATGTTTCTGTGCTTGATTTTTTGCCATGTTCAACTGCTGTTCCCTTGTGTATGATTTTTGTTATCTACACATATGTATCTATACTTTTAATATATTTAAAATAAAAGCCATTTTAGTTAAAATGCTTTGATTAAGAGAACATTTTTGTTCTTTCGAGCGTCAAACACGATTTATACATATTTTACATTTCTTTAAGCTCCTTTATTTTTCAATCTATATTTTCAAATAACTGATAAATTTTTATGCCCGAAATAAGAGAAACTTTATATTGGGGATATATATATATACGTATTTTCTCTAGTTTTGTTGATTTCATTCAATTATATATATATATATATATATATATATATATATATATTTATATGTACGTGTGCGTGTTTATTCACTGGAAAGTTTCATATTTATCAAGTGACTGCATTTAAAGATATATATTTTTAATTCCATTTTGAATATCAAATTGAGAGAAATTCAATTTCTTTTTTTAAATAATATAAAATCCAACAGATTTAAAAAAATTCTCACTCACTATATAACATACAATAAATTTTATTGTCTATTCATAATTAAAAGGCTATTCTATTTTATTGATGATACATAAAATAATAAATGTGTGTTAGAATTAAAATTGTTAATTAATTATATCATCTGATTAATAATACATTATTAATTCATTCATTCTATATAGCAAATAACGTGATACTACGACGATTTTGAAAATATAATTAGGTTAATTAATACACGGGCTAATTTTTTTCCGTCTTGAAATTTTCTTTTCTTTTTTTTGACGAAAGAAAAATAAATTTTTGATGGAGCGTGAAGCTTGAAAGGGTATTTTACTTAGTACAAAGGTAAGATAGTGTGTGCATAAATGAGACACGTGTATACTGAAGAGGGGGGTTTTTTTTTCCTTTTCTTTTTTGTCTTGAGCCAAAGTGACATCTTAAGAAGCTAAGAGCTCGTGCCTTCGGATCAACGTCGCACACGTACCCTAAAGAGTATACACGTATATATATGTATATATATATATATATATATACATACGTCCATAATAGTGAAGAGTCCAGTCTTTTCAAGAGAAGAAAAGAAGGAACACTGGGAGTACTGTTTTAGGACATATGACACGATGTGACTTACTTTTTTTTTTTCTTTAAAATCGACGCAGCTTTTTTACTTTCATATATATACGACACAATTTAATTCTCACAATCCTTATATAGTTGTTCACAAAAGAAAATTTTTGCATTTATTCTTTCGCGCTTTTACGAAGCGTGAATTTTACCCCTTTCTCTCTTTCTCTTTTTTTTTTTAAAACAGACAGAAAACAATTTTTTATGTACATTTTTTGTAGTGACGGAAAATTTTATTGAAAATTCGCTACTTTTTTTTTAGATATTATTTTCAAAATCTGGATTTAATTTTTCTACTAAAATAAGGAAAAACGTTTTTTCATCGAGTTGACTTTTTTCTAGCTTTGGAAAATTACTTTAACTAATAACAAATAAATTAAAAAAAAAATTTGCCTGTTTTGTATAAAAAGAAAATTATTTTTAATTCTTTCAATTATTTCATACGTATACGTATATGAGTTTTTTTTTTATCATAGACAAAAAGTGATCTTTGATTTTCTCTCCCTAAAAAATATATATATATATATATATATATATATATATGATGCATGGCGATTTGAAAAGCCGATTTCAATATCCATTTCTTTCTATTATACTTTTTCTCGTTCGTCACGAGCAACTCGTTCTGGCAGTGAATCATGAAATATCCGGTTGGGCTATTGTTACTTGTCACTCGAAATGAGATATGACTTTTCGTTGGGGGTCCCATACAAGTAATTCCCATGTAATAGTATATTGAATGCAAAAACGAGACACGGATTATATAAATGATTTACGTTTATATGTATCGAAACAAAAAAAGAACTGTCGATGAACCATTCAAATATAAAAACAATAAATTAAAAAAATAGAAAAAAAATTTTTTTTTCATTGCCCAATTTTTACTATAATGATTGATTATTATATTTTATTTAATCAAATTATAAAAAAAAACCCCGATTATTCTTATTCAAATATTTTTTTAATTACAAAAATCATTAAAAATTAACTGACAATTAAAATTGAGATCCAATTAAAAATGAATTTTTCACTCTTTGAAATAAAAAAAAAATGTATATTTAATTAAATTAAAATTCTAAAAAATTATTTGTTACATTTAACGAGAATTTCGTAATTCCTCAATATTAAATCTAATCGGGTATTATTAAATTCCACAATTAAATTAATTAAAAGATTTTAATTATTTTGAATATGTGATTACGAGTTATTAAATTTTAATTAACACATATATCAGCCCTTCAAATCATTTCCAATAAAATTTCCCTATCTTTGAATATATACATGTAAAGATTTGTTTAATTAAAAAAAAAAAAAAAAACGCAGGTAAAAAATTCTATACAATTTTAATAAACCTTTTAAAATGTACTCTGACGTTTAATTAATAGGCATGTCAGTTGCAAAAACCCTTTTTTCCCTATATTTATCGAATTTTTCTCGAATAATTTGATATACACAAGAAAAAAAAAAAAGAGAGAGAGAGAGAGAGAGAGAGAGAGAGAGAGAGAGAGAGAGAGAGAGAGAGAGAGAGAGAGAGAGAGAGAGAGAGAGAGAGAGAGAGAGAGAATAATATAATTTTTGATTGTACAAATTTCAATTTAACTTGAAAGACCATTTCTCTATATGTTCACTTTTGTTCCGATATTCATTGCAAAAAAAAGACATTAATTCAAATCTAAAATTCGTGGAAAGGAGAAAATTTGCAAAAAAAGAAAATACTAAAATTTTCCCTTACTATATATGACAATTGTATGAAATTTTCTTGCTCAGCATTTTCTCGGTTATATGTTCAATTATAATTCCAATTTCAACAATTTCATGGTTAAACACAGTTTAGGCATCTAGAGGAAATTTTCACAATCTCTCTCTCTCTCTCTCTCTCAACCCCCCTGTTTGCGCTTTATTCTCCATTTTACGTTGTTTCAGTGAATCTACATCGTTTCAAAAACACCAAAAATGAAATTGAATTTGCGAAATGGACTAACCAACCAACGACGTGTAACACGCCCGGGAATCGCTTTTCCTGTATAACGTTTCACTATACATGATTGAAATTTTATTTAACCATCGCAAAAAAGAAGCAAAAAGTCAACAAAAGATGACCAGTGTATTCTCAAACAAATGAAAAAAAAACGAGAAATTAAATTTAAATGCCACTCAACAAAATTAAGCAAAATGAAAATATTTTTCCTAAATTTTATCAATTTTTAATTAAATTAACCAGTATTTTATTATTTTTAGAATTTTTATTCTTTTTTTTTAATTAAATTAAAAAAAATTTGTTTGACTCAAATAAATTAATTGTCTATTGACAAATTTTATTTGTATCAAATAAATATTTCCATAAAACTTGAATAAAAATTCAATATTCAATTCAAAAATTTAATTATCGAATTATAATAAAATTAATTACTATTTATTTATAATAATAATTATAAAAAAAAATTTTTAATTAATTTTCTGTTTGAGGGTAAGAAAATGAAAAAAAAACGATTTTTTTCCCCCTTAAGTGGATGTGATTAATTAAATTTTTGCTATAATGAACCCATTGATATCTCTAATTAGCCATTTTGGCTTTCTCGTTAATTTTCTAGATAATATACACGAGTGCACGCAGATAGTTGCCTATATATATTTTAGGATGTTATATATATATATATATATATATATATATAGGGATGGAGGAAGCTTATTTCTTGAGGCTCTATTTATAAGGGTTGAAAGGGGGAAAGGGGTTGTGTCTAGTAGAGTTGCACGAAACTCACGTTTACCACAATCTCGTTATCTACAGACGAATAGATTTCCAGCCTAGTCAACCACACATTGTTAGGGGGTGCTGTTTTGACTCCTATATCCACGCATTACGTCACTGATGGGAAGAACAACTTGTATACCACTTATATGCACTTTATACACGCAAAAGCGCCAGCCTTGCGTTTCCGGAAATAATTAGCGAAACTATTATAAACTAAAGTCCGAAGCTGATTATTATTATTGTTGATCTTTAATTAATTTTCTAATCGTACTTTCTTTTTTTCTTTACAATATTTTTATACAATTTTTTTTTCTCATTCAATTTACTGTAAAATAAAAAATAGTTTAAAATAACAAACGGTTATTATTAAATAAAATATTTATTTGCAGCTAATAATTTTTATTTGAATCAAACGCTCGAAATTTTTGTATTTAAAATAAATTACTATACCCAACCAAAAATTTCAGTATTATACCAGAGTTGACTACTGGCGCAGTACTGGTTCAGTATTGGCAGCCGAGTATTGTTGCAGTACCACCCTCCCAGTGCCGATATTGAGCCAGTACTGACTAAAATAGATTTTCTTTTTGATTAATATACTAGTTTACCAAAGGTTTTAGAGTGAACCTGATGAATCTTTTTGTTTAAATATTTTGTTTATAAAATTTTTACACCTTGATTTTATTTTTTAAAATTAAAATATATTTTATTTTGCTTTTTTGTAGGTAAAATTATTTAAATAAAAAGTTTCCTGAGACCAATTTCAAAATATTTTGCAACATTTTTTTTTTGTTTTCAAATATGCAATAAACCAAAAAAAAAAAAAATTTAACGATAATTACATAGCTAATTGTATAATTATATACATTATAATTATTTTATAAACATTTTTATTTTTACTGATCTGTTTTTATATATTATAAAAATTTTGGTTTTAAAATAAACATATTTTTATATTTATTTTTTGATTTTTTAAAATAATAATTTGCAATATATATTATAATAAAGATTAAAAATTCTTGGTGTTTTCGATTTTATATAATAAAATATTAATTAGTTACACTGAAAAAAAAATTCTGGTTAGGGTATATTTAACATTACTTTCTAGTTATGTTAACCAGAATTCTAGTTGAATTAACTAGAATTCTCGTTAAAATAAGCAGAATTCTGGTTAATCTAACCAGAATCAAAATGTTAAATATACCCTAACCAGAATTCTGGTTATTCTAACTAGAATTCTGGTTATTCTAACTAGAATTTTTTTTTCAGTGTAGTTGACTAATTTAATTAATATTTAATTTGTGTTGGGTTACTAAAAATTTCAGACACTTTTTCCTATGTACACCAAAAAAGTATTACCTGGAGTGAAACTTATCTCTGTGACAGTTAAAGCTATATTTTCGTACACAATAAATTACAAAACTGCTAGTACTCCGCCGGTACTGAATCAGTAGTGGTTACCAGTACTGGTACCAACTCTGGCAGCCAATACTGGGTGCCAGTACTGCGCCAGTACTGCGCCATTAGTAAATTTTTGATTGGGTAGTTGATTCAAATAGTAATTATTCTATGTAAATAAATATTTAAATAACCAATTGATTCAATTTTTTTTCAAGGTAATTATTGTTGAAAAATACCAATTATTGAAATTTATAAATTAATTAATTTAATTTAAAAAATATTTCGCTAAATAATTGTTAATTTGAAAATATTATATTTATAATATTTAATAATTATTTTCAGAAAATAAACGCTTATATGGGAATTAAATTCCTAAACGCTTTTTATATGTACATATATATATATATGTGTGTACATAAAAACATTACGCTCGACACTGAACGTGTATAATTCGTTCTAATCAGATTCAAGTTCTCGAGCGGTAAGTGCATTCTTGTAATTATAGTTTTAATTAAATTTTGTGCGGATAAATAAAGTCAAAAAGCACTCACCTCGACTACATAGTGGAGTCCGGATAATGTCATCCTAGCAACAGAGTCCTTTCTTTGAAGCGGTTGCTGCCATCTTCTTAATGTCACAGACTGAAAAGAAAGAGAAATTGTGATTAAGATATCCTTTGCTTCTAATAAAAAAAAAAAAAAAATTCTCCTGCTATCATTCTTTTAATATAAAAAAAAATTCTCTTGCAATCCTTTTTCTAATATTAAAAAAGATTTTCTTTTCCACATATTTCCGCATCTCTTTTTTAAATGTAAAAATTTTCTCCAATAAAACGAATTTATTTATTTATTTATTTATTAATTTGCCCTATAAACAAAAATTTATAAATGTTGAAAATATTAAATTTTTAATGGAAAAAAAGCATTTTTTTTTTTACTAATCAAATTAATGGGGGTAAAATTTTTCTCTTGTCAGTTACAAGTGAAAGAGATGAGAGAATAGTTTTTGATTTTTTTTTTTCGTTGCTCCCACGAGTTCAATAACGCAATAATGCATTTGATTGGGTGGTGGATAAACGAGTCGTGAACAAATTGTGATGCTATCGAAATGAGTTTGTTTTCTGAAATCGCGGAAACAAGGACGAGAGAGAGAGAAAAAAAAATAAAACGTTATTTCTAACTGGCTGCGTATTTGATTGAATATACTTGCACATCTAGGTCAAGAAAAAGGGTGGTTTTTTCAAAAGTGACCTGCTCTAAAGAGAAAAACTTCATGATATTTTGTAACGAGAATTTTCATTTAGAAAAATAAAATTATTTCCAAAATTTCAAATTTAAATTGTTCATTATATTGTTTAATTTTAATTTTTTTTATAATACAAAAGTTATCGTCATTTATAGTAAAAAATTTGTTGGAAGATTTAAAAAATTTCAAAATTATATAAATTTTTTTGGAAATCCAAATGTAATTAAAAATTTGTAAATATAGAAAAAGTAAAAGTTATCGTTATTTGTTGTAAAATTTTTTTTTTAAATTTTCAAAAATTTCAAAGACCTTTTTTCAAAAATATTTTTTATCATTTTTTTTTTTTTTTTTTTTTTTGAAAATCCAAATGTAATCAAAAATTTGTAAATATAGGAAAAGTTCAATTTCATTTCAACGCTTCTGTAAATATTTGAATTTCAATTTTGTGATTGAAATCTAAACTCTATTTGAAACTGGCAAATGAGATACAAACTCTCGAAATTGAATTAACTATTACTAGATTGAGAAGCTTCATATTTCGAACATATAACCAAAGTAAGTTTATAATACGTTTATAATAATACATGTTCTTTCATTATAATAATATTTATTTATCATTATAGGGTAAAAGCACCAATTACCATGAGTACCCAAATTATAGAGATTTATTTTCTTTGCGAGATAATTTATAAAAATAGGCAAAAAATTAAAAAATCTATTTTTATTCTTACACTCAGAAAACAATTTATTTGAAACAATCAAATTTTTGTTAAATCATCAAAAATAAATGTATAATAACCAAACTTTTAATTGAATCAATAAAATATTTATTTCGCACAAATTCTTTCTTGGTTCGAAAAAATTTCTAAATAAACCAAACATTTACTTAGATCAAATAAATATTTATTTGAATTAAATAAATTCTGTTGATTTTAATTATATTAAACGTGCAATAAAATTACAACACTGGCTTGTTAATTCAAAAAATTAGTGCCACCTGTAAATTATTAGTAATCTCTTCTATTATTTATTTATTTTTTTTTTTCCTCAACAAAAGCACTATGCATTATCCATATTAATGGAGATGTGCAATATAACGTTAAAGGCAAAACGGAATTGAGAGAAATTCCCGACAGGGTTGGAAGGCAATTTGCAGAGTTTTGGCGAAATTTGTGCGATAGTTGTGAGTCACGTATGAAGCCGCATAAAAGCCAAACTATAATTCAGTGATGACTGTTGAACATAGATGAATACTGTTGAAGCAGCTTGTTGTATCAATTCTCAAGTATTGCAACTTCCAGTCAGGGATTATATATGTTAGTTAATTCAAAAGTTGTAATGAGTTGTCTAAACTCCCATAGAGAAGTACAATATTTTAGTGTGATAGAGACATGATATTCCTCCTTTTCATTTAATTACACATAAAGTGAATTTAATGGGAACAATTTTAAACGGTTTTCCATAAAAAAAAAACATTTTTCACGACAGTAAGACGAAATTAAAAAAAATATATTTTCATATTTTCTTTAGTAGTGTATTCTTATTGAAAATTTTTTTCCAAAATCAAAATACAAAAAAAAAATCATTTTTCTTCATAGAAAAGTTTTACAAAAATTCTACTGATTTTTTTGCAATTAAAATAATAAAAAATTGTTTTAGTAAAAAAAAATTCCTAGTTTATAAATTTAGTGCTATTTTTTTATGTATTTTCTTTTTTAGATCGGGAAACTTACCTCAGGTAATTCCATGGTGTCCGGTACATCTCTCGTGATGTCCGGATCTGGCGGTTTGTGTTCCGGAAGAAGGGGTCCA
Organism: Leptopilina boulardi; assembly: GCF_019393585.1. NCBI lineage: Eukaryota > Metazoa > Arthropoda > Insecta > Hymenoptera > Figitidae > Leptopilina > Leptopilina boulardi. Next base: position 747,966 of record NW_026137765.1, on the reverse strand, counting down.
TACCGTCTGCATGCCATCCGGCGTCTTCGCTCCAACCATCTTTGCCTTTCAGAATTTTCAGATTCCTCATCGATTCCAAAGAAAATTGCGGTTTCCCGTTTAATGTAACTGGAAAAAAAAGGAATCATTTTTTTTTTTTGTAAATTTACGTAAAGAAATTTAAATTATAACAACGAGAGAAAAAACTATATTTCTAATAATTTGAGAATGATTTTTTTTCGATACTATAATGAAGGAAATTATTTAAAATTTCATGTATTATATAATACTTTAAAAATAAAAAAACCATTTACTTTACCAAGCGTATATACTATATACATAAATTATGAATTAATGTTGAAATTACAATTTAATATTCTCGAAACAGGAACATTGTTATTTTCATATTTTCATTTTATGCATGTTGAAAAGTTCTCGTTAAAACACTGCTTTTAAAAAAATGTTTAATTAACATTTTTCATGTGGTTTTAAATAGCAGGGAAAAATTCATGTATTTTTATCACTTCTTTTTTTTTTTTGTTGCTTTTATTAAAAAAAAAACAAAATGTAAAAATTTGAAATATGTAAAATAGCAAAAATTGTTTTAAATATATTCAAAATTGACGCGGCGTTTTTTTTACAATGTATTATTATTTAAAAAAAAAATTTTAGAAACTTGTTTCACTCAATCGAAAAGTGAATAAGCAATTTAAAATTATTATTTTATTAGAATTTTTTTAACAATAATTTAAATGGAAAAAAAATTGAACCGCTGGCGACCAAAAGGGTTTATGGAATAGCTGGAAACTCGTTGAACGCAGGGCCAACGAAAGTTACGCGTAAGCCCTTATGGTCGACGGCGGTTCAATTAATTTATTAAACATTCAACTTAAATTTAAAATTAAATTTGAACACTTAAAATAGGATAAGAAAAATAATAGAAATTTCATGATTTGTAATTATATGACGAGCGAATGTCAGATTGTGACAAGTAACGTAGCGCCATCTGTTGGATATCATTTGTCGGTCGGTAATTCAGAAATCTAGCTTGAAATTTTATTATAAAATTCGAAAAAAAAATGATAGCGCCATCAAGATTAAACATTAAATAAGGGAATAAGAGAAAAATTTTGAAAATACAACAAATAAATTTTGAGAAATTGAAAATAAATTGAAAATCAACATACTTTCGAATGACGTCAGTTCGGCTTGGATTCCTCCTCAACCTAGACCTTTGTCCCATGGTAGCTGAATTAGTTGAGGTTACTGGTGGCAATGGTCGTTGACCCGTTGGAGCTGACATACTCCTGGTAATGTTAGGTGTTGTACCGGTTGAAGTGACTGTTCCGGAAGAGCTGATTGTATTTTGAGGAAGGGATGGGGAACTATCGACAGGTGTTACCGTCGACGTTTCCGTTGATGCACCTTCAACGGCGTACATACCAATGTTCTGTTCGTTTTCACCATCAGGCCCACTTGAGGAGATGGTTGAAGTACCAGTTGTACCCGAACTAGGTGAGGGTTGCCTGAGAACACAAACAATCAAAATTTCCATTATTTCCCCCAATTCAAAATGACCAAAAAACCGAAATAAATTTATGCAAAATATCATATTTCGAAAAAATTTTCTAAATATTAAATAAATACTAAAAAAAAAGAAAAGAAGTCAAGGGAAAAAATAAATATATTTTTTGACAATTGTTGAAATGAAGAAAGGAAATATATAATCTCGTATGGGATAAGAATCATTTTTCGAAAAAAAAGCTTTATACGTCATGTTTCCTCGCTATATAGAAAATAAGAGAACGGATGCGATTTAGACTTGAAATAAGATGAAAAGTGTGTGTGTATATATATATAGACGAGGGAAGGATCTCTCGATGCCAAATGAAAGAGACTCGACTGTATTCACGGCAGTAAAACTCTAATATCCGCGTCTGACGGGTTAAAGGCGGAAAAGCAACGACGAGAGGGAGAAAATTGTTGTTTTGTTGGCAAACTTTAAATCCAAAGGTTATTGACCATTGTTATATAAACTCATCCACCTCAGTCGGAAGCTTTATGGCCATCTGGCTCATTTACTTGTTTAACTCAACAGACTATAATCTTGAATTCATGGTATTACTGCCGCCGCGTCCTGTTGTGGAAAATGGGACCCGTCAAAAACTAAACTTTTTTTCACGAAAAAGAAATAAAATAAAATTATACTATTCTTATAATAGTGTCGATTTTTTTTTGTATTTAAATATTTTTTGGCCATTTTATCTATAAATAAAATAATGTATGGGTTTTAAAAAAAAGAAAAATACCGTAAAATTTTATGAAAGAAACTGAAATAATAATTCCATTGTTTCTCATTTTGCGCCCGCGATTTAATTGACAAGATTATATTTCCTCTTTTTATTACGCTATTTCTGTTTTTTTTTTTTTTTAAATAACTGAAATAGAAATAATTTTTTTCACCCCCAGAATAAAATAATATTTGTCTCTCTATTTTTTTAAGAAACTATTTTTAGATTCTATTTTTGATGAATCATATTTGATAGACAGATTGCATTTCACTAATATTGTGGAAAAAGTCTGTCGGGGGTTTTTCCTTTTTTTTTTTTTTGTAATAAAAGATGAGATTTTCAGTATATCTCAAAACGACTTTAGAGGTTTGCTGAGTAGTAAAACTCTCGTTCGGTCAGACGCTGATTCTTGTTCTCTTTTCCGTACACCGAGCGACGTATAAGAACCTTCCTCAACTTCTTCCTTTTTTTTTATCTTTCTCCTTCTTCTTGCTTTTTCAAAGATTAAAAACATCTTGGCGGAAAAAATTTCCGTACAAAGCTATTTTAAAAATTGTAAAAATCACTGTTTCACAAAATGTAGTCGCTTACAAATTGCATTTATTATAACTAAGAAGAAAAATTATATTTATTTTAATTCTCTACAAGAAGTGTTATTTTAGGTGTTAAAATAACATTTAACATATTTTTTTGTATGTAATCACTTTTTAAAAATTTTAATTTTAAATTTCCAAATAGAGATCAACTTATACACAATATTTAACGTAAAACAACCAAAAAGTTACTTTGAGTTTATTGACTCTGAAAGTTGAAACCACACACATAGATATATATACACAAAAGAATGGATAAATTTGACCTGAGAAAGCTGTTCCCAAAACTGTCCTAAAATTTTATTCGTTAGTATGCAAACGATAAAATTTGAATTGCAAATTGTTAAAACTATCTCTATGTATATATATAAAGAGAGAGAGAAACAAGTAGAAATCTACAGAAACGAAATAATTGGAGGAAACAATTGATAACCTGGGTTTAAAAAAAAGAATAAAAAAAAAATTCAACTCAAATTCCACAGACTTTACAGGATAAAAAAAAAGAGTAAATAGAGAAATTCTCGTGTAAAAAAAAGAATTAAAATAGAAAATCTAAATATTGATTTTAACAGTTTGAAATGAAAAACAAATGTTAAGATACAACAAAAAAAAACTCCAAAAATGAATAAATTTTTCAGAACAAAAATTAATAAAATTATATTAAAAATTGCACCTAGAGAAATGATATATTTGTCCTACAGCCTAATAAATATTTATTTGATTCAAATAAATTTTTATTTAATTTAAATCAAATTTTTATTTGAAAAATATTTTTATTTAAATAAAAAATTTTATTTACGCCAAATAAATAGACTGTGAGACAAATATACGTTTATTTAAAACCAAATATATATTATATTTGGTTTAAATAAAACATTTGATTATATTAATAATTGTAGAAAACCACAAAAAAATTTTTAATAACAATATCAGTTGACTGCTCGTGTATTCATTTTATGAATGATGGCAAACCGAAACTCATAAGCCGTTTGTAATAATGCCTTAATAGTTGGACAACGGAAGGTACTTTATGCTATTGTGTTAAGTTGAATTTCATGTTGGTGAGTGTTCACTTCAAACACATTGATAGAGACGGTTTCTGTGATTGCCGAGGGCGGCTTGCAAATTGTCTAATTGCAACTCACGTAACGTTGCCCAGGCGTATAATGGGTGCACGAGTTTCGAGACAAGGAATTCAATGTTGTCTTAATTTACAATGCCCATACACTGTATATAGAGGCCATGAAAAGCTATCATTATTACATAGGTGTGTAGAATTATTATTCTTTAATAAACTCACATTAAGTTACACGTTAAATTTAAAATTAGTTGAAATTTAATAGAAAAACATTGAAATTTCACTGAAAAATTCAGTAGAATCTATCTAACCGACACAGATTTCTATTTTATCAACAATCGGTAAAATAGAAATCTGTTTTTACAGATTGTTGTCAATAAAGATTTCTATTTTATCAACAATCGGTAAAATAGAAATCCGTTTTTACCGATTGTTGACAATAAAGATTTCTATTTTATCAACAGTCGGTAAAATAGAAATCTGTTTTTACCGATTGTTGGCAATAAAGATTTCTATTTTATCAACAATCGGTAAAATAGAAATCTGTTTTTACCGATTGTTGATTTTTTTAGTATTCAGTGATAATTGAATTTCAGTATTTTAAAAAAATATTAATTTCTGCCATAAATAATGTGCAAAAAAAAAAAAAATGACAAAATAAAAGATGACAAGGGTACCTTAATATGGTGAGATATGACTTTTATTATTATTTTTAATGGATATGCATTATATTTTGTGAATTTTGTTCGGATTGTGTCGGGTTCTTTTTTTTTCCTCTCTTTTTCATTCTAGTGAATAATTATACGAATGGGAAAAAATGAATATAAATTTAAGGCTTATCCCGATGGATATATTTGTTGACGATGAATACACAGTGGGGCTATCTATCAAATGTAGTCAGGGTTGACTCGTTTTTCATAATCTGTCGCGACTATCCCTTTTTGCTGTCCCATATTTAACGCTATATTTTTTTTTGTTCGTTTATACACAAATTCACATAAATAGTTACGAAGGTCGTTATCTTCGATCCAAATGGTGTAAAGCCTCTCTGTATTACATGATACATTTTATTTTTTTTTTTTGTATATTTCATCTGCGTCCCTTTTATTCACTTCTTTTTTTATTGTTAACAATTTTTTTGAAAATGAATTTTTATCGCATAAAAAAAGTGTGCGAAAATAGTGTATTATCGACATAATTTTCAAATTAATATACATACCATTTATAAATCGTTATATTATACATTACATAAAACCAATAAATATTCAAAAAAAAAAAAAATTGAAAATATTTCCTATACATATTTTATGGTCTAATTATTTAAATTTGAAAATTAAAATGTTTTAATTAATTTTGAAGTACTAATTAGTATAAATACTTTCCTCTTTTAAATTTTATTAGCGGGAAATTATTTTCATTTTTATGTTTTTTAAACTGTAATCTATACTTAATTAACTTGTTTATTTACACCGTTTGTAAAATTATAATCGGATTAGAAACTTTTATATATACATATATATACAGCAAACGAAATGAAAAACATTTTAATATGTACACTCTGTCTCTTCCAGCCGTTTTACTGTGCGATACGAGATAAAGGGGTGAAATTTTTATTTTACACAAAAAACTTGTTATTTCTCCTAGGTATTTCCGTTAAAAAAAAAAAGAGGGAAACATCGATTCGTTCCCGTTCTGGCGTTTTTCTTTTCTGTTGTTTTTTTTTATTTTTTTTTTTTTTTGTAAAATATTTTTCTTTCGTGAACGAGTTCCGAGAGGCAAAATCAGTGGCACGGAACGATAATTTTTATTCAATTCGCCCCCATTGGTGTAACGTCGCTATTAATGATCGGCATATTCCTCGCAAACTTGCTCGATCGCGCATGAACATTCAGCACGTTCGAAACGTTTAATTTCCGGTTGAGAATCTAAGTGCCAACCAAAAGGTGTAGGGGAGGGGGAGTAAACATTTGCACTTGATTAAACTTACAACGAAATATATATAGATTTCTTCTATTTTATATATGGTGCATCCATTAAAATTATAATTAACAGTAATATTAATTAGTATTTTTAATTTATTACAGATATTAATTATTAATATAATAATAATAATAATAATAATAATAATAATAATAATAATAATTTTTATGTATATAATAATATACATTACTGTAAATTTTACTATTAAGAAAATTGCTAACATTCAGTGGTAGAAAATAACTTTTGTCGGACAAAGTTTATCTGACATAATCAAGTATCTACTACTTCGAATTAATGAATTTGTTTCTTCTATATATATATATAAATTTAATTATAATTTATAAATGTTATATGATATTTAATGTTACAAAGTATGTCCGACTAAATAAATATTTCACCACTGAAAATTACAAATGTTAGTAGATAGTAAATTTTAACTTTGTTAAACAAACTGTGTTTTAGTTAGCCTTTATATATAACAGACTCTCTTTGTAATATATATAATGTCAAAAAAATTTCGTAAATTTAGTTATTAAATTTTATGTATTTTGTTTTAGTTCTACTGTGCACAAACTCTATATATAAATGTTTACTATTAAAGTGTGGAAACAAACTTTTCTGGAAAATACACTCGAAAAGCACAAGATATTCAAAAAGTTTTTTTTAAAAACAAAAACGAACAGACAAGAAATTTCTAAAGCGCAAAAAAAAGTTTTACAGTGTGTGAAATATATATATAAATTCATTTCTGAAAAGAAATAATATAGAATTATCTGAATTTATAAGAATTAAAAAGAATTATATAAAAAATTATAAGAAGAATTATAAAAAGAATTATAAAAAGAATTATAAAAAGAATTATAAAAAGAATTATAAGAAGAATTATAAATAAGAAAATTATTAAAGATTGAATAACGTAGATTTTCCTTTAAAAATTATCTCTTTTTTTAAAAAAAATTTAAATAGTATAATTTTTGCAAAGCTTCGTAAAATAATTTATCGAGCTATTTAAAAAAAAAAAAAAAATTATATTACACTGTAACTTTTATACCGCACTCAATATAATAGTAATTTGAAAGAACCTGTGTTATCACCATATCGATTTTTTTTTAGAAAAAAAGAAACTTTTTAAAAATACTTAAAGATATTATCTCTTTTACAATAAAAGGATGGATTACAGACGATGTTATATAGAGAAAGTTAAATCCGATTTAGTCACGGAAATTTTCATGTTCAAATGACGTAGACTTCCCTGCAGCATAGTAACAAAACTCCGAATAATCCGAATATTGATCCAAATGTTGAAAACGAACAATAATTTAGTTTCAAAAATGTTATACGTATTTCTGTCCCAAATAATAGTGGTTATACAGAGAACGTTAACTTCCTGGGTGTTAATATATAGTGGCACTAAATAATATTACATGCGGTAAATGTTAAGTAATAATATAGTTTTAAGAAAATATAATAGTTCCATTTCAAAATTATAATTATAAACTATAATAAATATTTTTAAAATATTATTATTATTATTATTATTATTATTATTATAGATATTATATTATATTATTATAAAATAAAAAAATATTTGTTTGAATATTTTAAAACAATGTTTTAATAATATAGTTAATAAAAGTGCAGTAATTTTCCAACACTTTTCGTGTCCAGAGTGATGGAAATATATATATATATAAGTTAATAAAAGGGGATTATATATTATATGGCAGATGAAAAAACAATGTTTCCCCATTAGAGGTTTGAATATTTCGAGAACCCTTTGAAAGACAAAACTGCTTTTGTTGTCGAAAACCATAAAATGTAAAAAGCGATTTTGCAAGATCCACGCTGTGTTTCTATATAAATGTACACACACCGTAAGGTTGTTATATGTCTTTAGGTTCTTTTGTATAGGCGGAAGTGCTTACGTAGCACGTAATGCATATATAGCACGTTAGGGAGAAAAACTCTTGCGCAAGTACCCACTGGTACGAGAGATACAGAAATTGCTCTTTTAACTTATTTTTCCCCCCTCCATTTTTTTTTATATCTTTTGTCGATATATATCTCTCTTTTTACAACAGACAGATTTTTATGGTAATAGGCTTTCAATAAAAAAAAATCTCTATTACTTATTCATCTCGAACATTTTTAAAAAATTTTTAAAAAATAGTTTTTATTAAATTTATTTTTAATTCGAAAATTCTTCACTCTCTTTCCACCGAAAGAATTCGATGAAATTAATTTAAAAAAAAAAGTTTCAACGAAAAATTTCTTTAATTTATTTCTTTAATATTAAATCCAATTATTTCATTTAACTATTTAAAATTATAAATTTATTTTTAGCAAAAAAGAATAAATAAAAAAATTTTACTTAATTTTTTTTCAATTATTTCTTAATATATATATCGTACAGTTTGAATTTTTAAATATAAAATAGAGAAATATTTTATTTTCAAATATACATTAAGTTTGAATAATCGATAACGAAAAAAATTGGCAAATGAAAATAAAATTACTTCACTCGTCTGCATTTATGAAAAAATTAAGAAAAATTTTTACGTTTATTTTTAACAATAAAATCAATATTATTGTGACGAAACAAAACTTTATATTTCGACTATTCTTAAAAATTTAGTTCTTTAATTTTTAAATTCACTTTTATTAAGTGTTGCAGTGATCTACTTTTTTTTTATGTCAATGACAAAATATTGTATAAAAATAAATTTAATTTACATTCATATTTTATTAATATCTCTATATGAATATATGAAATAACGTTTTATGAACATTCCTTGAAAAAATATATATGAAAGGAAACAATTGTAAATTGTAATAAATATTTTTTAAAAATTCTACAATTTTAAACTCCATAATTAATATTAATTCGAATTTTTAATTCCCTCTCATAGCTTTTGAACTTTTAATTAAGTAAATTAAATGTCTAAAACGCTATATAGGTAATTATTAATTTATAAAGTATATATGAAATACAGGATTTCAATTCATTAATTAAATTTAAAATACCAACTTTTTTTTATAAATAATATTCATATATTAAAAAGTTGAAAAAAATGTATATATTATTTGAGTTTAAAATAGAAAGGAATTCGTATATAATAAAATTTAGCATCAAGTTATATGAGGTATTTTTTTTAAATTCTATACTTTTTTTTAAATCAGCCAATATTTTAGGGACATTCGAGTTTTTATTGATTTACATATTTTTTAATTTTGAATTTTTTTCATTAAATGACTTATTTGCCCTAAGCTTATAACAATGAATATAATAAAAATTAAAGAATCAAAATTAAAGCCTTACAAAAGCAGGCTACAATCAAAAAAGAAGAATGATAGATGGTTTTTATTGAAAGATTTAATTAAAAAGACAATATTAATTAAACGCAGACAAGTCTTTTGTAAAGAGAACAATGATTCTCATGGATCATTTCCTATTATGAATTTTTCTATTATGAATATTAATTTTTAATAATTAATAAAAAAAAAACATTATTTTAAATATTATTTATATTTTTTAACTGAATAAAAAATAAAATTAAAATTTTACAATTTTTAAAAAATTACCTTTTTTTTAACTAAATAAAAATTTTGTAACATAATAAAGTTGAGAGTAAGTTAGTTTACGGTCCATAAGTATCAGTAAAGAAACAAAATAAAGTGAAAGATCTTTTCACGAAAATCTCTGCTGACAAGAAAGTAGTCGAACCTAAGAGAAGAAAAAAAAAGAGAGGAAAAAAACGAATCAACGATAGAAAAAGAGAAAAATATAAGCGAAATGTCGATCTTGCTTTTCGATTCTTCTCTTCTCTCAGCGACGACATTTGGCGCTGATTTACCGAATAGTGCGAGAATTTTCTTCAACGCAGTGAGAATGAGAAGGGAGAAGAATATGGCTCACTGAGAAAAGCAATTGTAGGAAAATGTGTTCAAATGAATAAATATTTTTACGCTAAAAGATCGAAGAGCATTCGGCCTCTTCCCATAGGAATTGCACACACAGAAGACCGACAAAAAAAAAAAAAAAAAAAAATGAAAAAAGAAAAAAAAAAGAATCGGAAATTCCTTTCGGTTATTTATTGTCACAGACTGACATGAATAAAAAGTGCAAGCTTACAGTTTAAAGAAAATAAAGAAATGTCTCACAGAGTGCAACAATGGAATTTATTCATTCAATTAGGTATTCTACTCTTCAGTGAATTTATTTTCACATTGCGATTCAAAAGAGGATTTTATTATTTAAAATGTTCGAGTAAAATTAGCTTTTAAAAATCGGAGTAGGTTGACTTCAAGCAAGAAAGAAAGAAAGAAAGAAAGAGAGAGAGAGAGAGAGGGGGAGATTTCAACAAAAGTTTAGTTAAATAATTCACATTATTGTTAATCAATTTTTCGTTACTGAAATCAATTAAGGAAAAATACTATTTAAAAATAGAATTTAAAAATAGTATTTAATAAAATAAGAACTGTATCATAATGGATACTAAACAATTGTGTTGGTAACATAATCTGCTACCAGAATTTTTGGTACTATTATTATGAATTAAAAATACTTTTTCTTACACAAATAGTAATGGTACCAATATTGGCAACAATATTATATTGTTGTTAGCACTAGCATCTGGTACCACTATTTTTGTTACCACTACTATCACATGTTATTAGCATCACCACTATTATTAAAATCAATATTTTTCCATATATTTGCACCAAATAATAGTGGTACCAGTGCTGGTACCATATAATAATAGTAACAAGAAAATAATAACGGTACCAGAATGTGGTTCCACAATTATTTGGTACCAATATTTTTTAGTACCACTATTATCAAAAAAAATATTTTTTCGTATTGTTGTACCAAATAATAGTGATACCAGATGCTGGTACCATACAATAGTGTTGGTAACAACAATATAATAATGATACCGGAAGTGGTACCACTATTATTTGGTACAGATGTACGAAAAATACAAGATATTGATAACAGTAGTACTAATTAACAATGGTACCAGATAGTGGTAGCAGATTAATAGTAGTCTTACCAGGCTACCACAATTATTTAGCCCTACTACTGTTAATAACAATAATTTTCGTACATTATGTATTTAAGTAATAGTTATACCAATGCTGGTACCATACAATAGTATTGGTAACATCATTATATAATAATGGTGAAAGTGGTACCACAATTATTTGGTACAAATATGTAAAAAAATATTGATTTTGATAATAGTGGTACCACTTCAGGTACCATTATTATAATGGTACCAATACTTATCAATACCAGATGTTGGTACCATACAATAGTATTGGTAACAACATTATAATAATAGTACCGAAAGTGATACCACTATTTTTTAGTACCACTGTTATCAAAATCAATATTTTTTCCTATAGTTGTACAAAATAATAGTGGTACCAGATACACCATAGAATAGTACTGTTAAAAACAATATAATCATGGTACCAGAAGTGGTACCACTATTCTTTGGGACAGATGTTTGAAAAAATAATACAATGGTATCAAATAGTGGTATCATATAATAATAGTAATACCAAAATTGATGCCACTATTATTTGGTAAAACTATTATCAAAATCAATATTTTTTCCTATAGTTGTACCAAATAATAGTGGTACCAGATACACCATAGAATAGTACTGTTAAAAACAATATAATCATGGTACCAGAAGTGGTACCACTATTCTTTGGGACAGATATTTGGAAAAATAATACAATGGTATCAAATAGTGGTATCATATAATAATAGTAATACTAAAATTGATACCACTATTATTTGGTAAAACTATTATCAAAATAAATATTTTTTCCTATAGTTGTACCAAATAATAGTGGTACCAGATACACCATAGAATAGTACTGTTAAAAACAATATAATCATGGTACCAGAAGTGGTACCACTATTCTTTGGGACAGATGTTTGAAAAAATAATACAATGGTATCAAATAGTGGTATCATATAATAATAGTAATACCAAAATTGATGCCACTATTATTTGGTAAAACTATTATCAAAATCAATATTTTTTCCTATAGTTGTACCAAATAATAGTGGTACCAGATACACCATAGAATAGTACTGTTAAAAACAATATAATCATGGTACCAGAAGTGGTACCACTATTCTTTGGGACAGATATTTGGAAAAATAATACAATGGTATCAAATAGTGGTATCATATAATAATAGTAATACTAAAATTGATACCACTATTATTTGGTAAAACTATTATCAAAATAAATATTTTTTCCTATAGTTGTACCAAATAATAGTGGTACCAGATACACCATAGAATAGTACTGTTAAAAACAATATAATCATGGTACCAGAAGTGGTACCACTATTCTTTGGGACAGATATTTGGAAAAATAATACAATGGTATCAAATAGTGGTATCATATAATAATAGTAATACTAAAATTGATACCACTATTATTTGGTAAAACTATTATCAAAATAAATATTTTTTCCTATAGTTGTACCAAATAATAGTGGTACCAGATACACCATAGAATAGTACTGTTAAAAACAATATAATCATGGTACCAGAAGTGGTACCACTATTCTTTGGGACAGATATTTGGAAAAATAATACAATGGTATCAAATAGTGGTATCATATAATAATAGTAATACCAAAATTGATGCCACTATTATTTGGTAAAACTATTATCAATATCAATATTTTTGTACAGTTGTACCAAATAATAGTGGTACCAGCACACCACTATTACTTGATATTACTAACTTTTAGTCCCACTACTTTTTTGGCAATAAAATTCTGGTACCAAACTTGTATTCTACTACAATTATTAAGTACTACCTAGAATAATAGAGATGGAAAACAATAATACTAACAAATAATACTACATTAAAACAGATTTAAATCATCATGGGTATTCTTAAATAATGAACAATAATTTGAAACAATAATCGTTTAAAGTAAATACTAAATACAAAGCAATGGGTGCGCTTTTGATAAATTTCATATCAACATTATCAGAGCTATTCTTGTATTCAAGATAAATGTAATCTTGAGTTGTAGATGGTAGGAAATTTCAACAATGGATCACAATGGAGGTTGTTATTAAAGGTATACTATCTGTAAAGCAAGTGAAACGTGGAAGCTTGCAAATAATAATTACGATCGCGTGTAAGCCTGTTATTAGGGGGAATAGCAACTGCTTCTGTTACTAATGATTATGTCGGTTGTTCAAGTGCCTTTGGGTAATGGCGTCACTTAATCAGGGCCACTTTGCGAATAGGCGAATGCATTAGATCTGCGTGTATATATATATATATATATATATACATGTATCTTATAATGCGCCGACGCATCAAAAACCGATCGATGCATGTACGATATGCGTACTCACTGTTGATAAGGTCATGATTTTCATGTTACGACCTTGTTACCTTCTTTAAACGAATCTTCTTCTCTCACACAAATTTCTTTCGCTCAAATAAATATTTATTTGGTTTGATTTAACCAAAAATTTTGTTTAACTTTGTAGGAATACATTTATTTGGTTAATTTTAAGAAAATTTTGTTTGAAACAAATTTTTTTCTTGAGCGTAATAGAAAGAAAAATGTTAAGGATTAATTTTTTTGATTGTAGTCAATAGTTTGTGTGGTAAAAAATGCAATTCAAGTGAATAACGATTGCTATTTGTCATTCATTTTCAAAGTAAAGAAAAGTAGTAATGCATTGATCTCAAGAAATTGAAAACCACTTAGAAAATTACGATTCTTTCGGGACTAATAAAAAAAAACCACTTTACGACACCTTTCAGTGATCTATTTTCTTTCTTTTTCTTTAAAGACGACGGCTTTAAATCCTGGATGAGTAAATTTATGGCCCACTGGGACTGGCTGGACGAAGCTAAGACATATTATTTTTTTTTTTTAACTTCGCACTTCTCTCAATAGTTTGCAATTGTAAAAATGAAAAACTTAAAATTTTATTTTATTACACGTCAAAATGTAATAAAAAGAAAAAATAGGGACCAATAGAAAAAGAAGACCACTTGACAGAAAAGTAGTTGAAAAAAAATGTCTGAATAAAAAAAAAAAAAAATGAGACACATAAACGAAGGCATATAAGGGTGAATAGGGAAGCAGTAGGGGAGGGACCAAAAAGAGAAAAAAGATTCAAGACCCTTTCGATTCCAAATCACGTTCTCTCTCTCTCTCTTTTGCCTTTCCATCGTCCACGAGGACCAGGGGACGATCTGTCCTTATTACGTAGAGCATGATGGGAAATCGGCCGTGTAGTCTGGAAGACGGCTCGCAAAAAGATTTGCGAAGCTTTTCACGTGATTCGTTTCAGGGATTTTGTCCATTGGGAACCTAGGAAAATTGGTTATTTAGGCGAAAGGAAGCAGACAAGATCGCCTTTGGGGAATATAAGTGACCAATCAGAATTCTGGAAAACTGCAATGCAGCGATTTGAACCCTATATATATATACTTGTCGTACTATCAGTAGCACTATATAAAAACAATAGGCATGGAAAATTTTCAATTTTTCACTTCTTTGAAAGTTTTTTTTTCATTGCGTACAAAAACAATTTTTTACCACACTAAGTAATTTAAAAGTTTTGATTAGTAAAAATACTGGTACCACTATAAAATTTTTATTTACTATTATTTGGTATAGATTTATCAAAAAAATGGTGAGATTAATAATAGTAATACCAAAATATTGATAGTACCACTATTATATTGTTGTTACCATGACTATTATTTGGTACAAGCATCTGGTATCACTATTATTTGGTACTACTATTGGAAATATAAATATTATTTCGTACATATGTAACAAATACTTATACATTTACAAGGTTTGTGTTAAATAATATTGGTACCAGATAATAGTACTGGTAATATTATAATAATGGTACCGGAAGTGGTACTACTATTTTTTAGTAAAACTATTATCAAAATAATGCTGGTGATGCTGGTACCATACAATAGTGTTGGTAACAACAATATAATAATTGTACCAGAAGTGGTACCACTATTATTTGAAACAGATTTTCGAAAAAATGAAAGATATTGATAATAGAAGTACTAAATAACAATGGTACCAAATAGTAAATATACCAAGTCCTAAGTTTATACAGAACATTACAAAATATCTACAAATTCTAATTTTAAACCTAATAAAAATTATTTTTTGTAATTCATCTTTTTACAGTGTTAAATAGTCAAAACAATTTATCATCAATTTATCAACCAATTTCTTCTGTCAGTTTTAAGAGCAATAAACGTAACGATATATATATATATATATATATATATATATATATATATATATATATATATATATATATATATATATATATATATATAATAGAGAATAAAAGACAATTGAAATTAAAGAAATTGTCAAGAATTCAAGTTCATTGCGCATTGCTAAAAGATGAAAATTATCTCTCATATAATGAATGAAGCTCCTATAACGCCGCATGGGTTTTTCTTCCACAAAGGTATAATAATTATTTCCTCAAGACAAATGCAAGGCACTTTCCTTTCCAATTATAATTTTCTCTTCAAAATGAGAAGAAGAAGAAGAAGAAGAAGAAGGAGGAGGATAGGCAAAAGAAAAACACCGAACAGACGAAAGTTCCTTTAGTGAGTGAGTATTCTTGAATATCACTAATCACTGTGAAAGGCAGAAAAGCAAAGGCAATATAGCGAAACGTTAGTGGGCTAATTGATATACGAAAAGGAAGTTGAAGTACAGAAGAAGGAGGACGTGGTTGAAGGAAGGGGGGAGGGAATGAGGGTAGACAATGAGCTGGAAAAGGGGGTGGTTAAAGTAAAGAATAAAATACGAATAAGAAAGTTGAGGAGGGTTGTATGCTGAGTCGGTAAGGTTGCAAGCGACATTATAACCAGAAGAGAACGATTGACCTGTGTGGCCTGACCCAGAGACGCGAGTGTACTCGGGTGTCCTCGCTTCTGATCGACCCTCTGCGACGAAGAAACACGATCATCAAAGTTACCCGGAGACTGTGTTATTTTCGTTTAAAAATTGTTCCGTCGACCTCGTCGAGGACACAATGTTTCATTTAGACAAGGCAGTTTACTCTCTCTTTCTCTTTCTTCAAAAAAAAATAATGAAGACTAAAGAAAATTACAAATTAAATTTAAAGAAACTTTGTGTATAATCGAATAAATAATTTCATTATATCATTATATATACTCTTATGGTTAATTACCTGAATGTTTACCCGAAAAAATCTTTACTTGGAACAGCGATATATTTTACTAAAACAGCGAAAATTTTCGCTATTCTAGAAAAACATATCGCTGTTCCAGATAAAGATTTTTTTTCTTATGGTTTTCTTGAATCAATGCTACTTTTTTCAGTAAATAATAACTTTTTATAAATGGAAAAAAATTCTATAATTTCTATTTCGACTTTTTTGATTTTATTTTTCTACAAAAAGAGTTCTATTAGAATAATGTATGTTTATTTTATTTTTTTGAAAGGTGTGATGTTTTTAGAACAAACATGTTTACAAGTGAAATATTCTGAGAGTCGTAATGCAACGATAATAATGTTGCTAGAGAAGTTTAGAAGATTAATGAAGTGAAGTTTTAATAACAGAATGTCTTCTGGCGATAAATTTAACCATGAATTTTTGGAAAATACCTTTTTCCCACAATATTGTGAATAAATTTTTTTTTTCAAATTGACTAGATAAATTCCTTAAGAAAAGATAAAAATTTTATAATAGAAAATTCTTTGTGCATATGTTTTACGAATAAAAGAATTAAGAATATATAAGAATCTCTTGAAAATGGGCGAATATGGGAAATACTTTTAAATTGTCTGCGTCGCACACACAAACACAATGAAGAAAAATAGAGAATATTGGGTAAAATTTTCACGAGAAAGCATGAAGGTAAACACAGTAGGAAGGCACCACGAGCTAAGAGAAAACCTAGGACGAAAGATGGGAACGATAGAGACTTAAAATGCACTGTGGAGCACGTTGTCGCTCAATAATTCACAGCCACGCTAGCCCTCTGGCTCGGCCGACGATTCCAATGGGATTCTGTCGATCCTTTTGGTAAGATATATTTTACGGTCTCGATTATTATTGCAATATTTTTCTTCCAGTATTCTCGTGTGCATTGCCACTCCAACAACCTCTTTATATTTTTGCCTTTATTCTTTCTCCCTTATTTTTTACAATATAAAGTACTTTTTTTTATACTCTCTTAAAAGTATTCCCTAGGAAAACATTTTTTTTTAAATTAATCAAAAAATATTATCTATTACCCTTCTATTAAATTTCAATTAAAAATTTATTTTTCTCAGAGTTGAATATAAGTATTTTTATATTTTGAAATAATATTTTTATTTGGACCAAATAAAATTTATTTGAACAAAATAAAACTTGTTTGGATCAACTAAAACTTGTTTGGACCAAATAAAACTTATTTGAACCAAATAAAACTTGTTCAAACCGAATAAAACTTATTTTGAACTAAAAAAATTTAATTAGCTCCAAGACAAATACATATTTTCATTTAATTCAAATAAAAAAAATTGACCTGATTATAAGAACATCTAAACTTTATTTATTTTTAAAATCATTTTTTTTTACAAATTTGAACGAAATTAAAATTTTTTTTATTAACAAACCAAATGCACTTTATCGAACTAAAAATTTTTCAGGTACAGGTAAATGGAAATAATTTGACGTTTACCGTGTTCAAAGCTATTGATTTGAAAGGCAATTTAAGAAAATAAAAATTTGATAACGCGGACATGACATATTTTTTTTATTTTTAACATCAGGTAAAAAGTTGGAAAATTTTCAAATTGAAAAGTTTTCCACTTTCAATTTCGAATGCAAGGACTTTTAAGCTTTCATCTCCCGAAGCATTAAAATTGGAAAGCTTTCAACGTTGAAGTTAAACGACTTTTTAAGCTTCTAACTTTGAATACAGACCATATAGTTTAGAGAATTTAAATGGAAGTGATTTTTCTAACATAAAAAGGAGATTTGACTTTCTCTCTTTCTCTCTCTCTTCTTTTTTTTATATAGCAGTTACATTTTTATGAGATTGTAGAAATAAGAGGAAGGGGGTCAGAGACTTTATGTATAGGAATAAGTTAGCATCCGTCTTTTCAGCGGCAAGTGCTGATACAAACATTGCATTATTCATGCCTGCGGACTCGCTTAGCTTGGTGAGTTAAGCTCAAGCTAAGGCCGCGTCCACAACGAGGCTGCATAATTAACGCGCTTAACTTAACTCTGGTCGGACGCCAACGACTGCAACCGGAAAACTCAGACATGCGAATACGTTAATTCTTGGCAGAATGCGGTGTATAAGCTCATGATGAATATTGTTAATGCAAAAGAATGAAAAAAAAGAATCAACATTCCTTTAAAAAAGAAACCTAATTTTTTCCATCAATTTTTGATTTGTTAATCATTTTTCAACAAATTTAATTTTTTTTATTTAATTTACTCCATTCTAGATTCAGATTACCAAATTGCAGTTGTAGTCTCCACTAAACAGTTGATTTTGGGAAATACACAAATGGAATTTGTAAATAAAATTTTTTAGGGCATACGAAAATCTTTTGTGAAAAAAAAGATTGTTTTGTGATTTGACAAACCTGCCTGTTGGAAACAACTTTTTTTTGTTTACAGCACAGTTTTTACGTTATGTCTATTCTAGAATTGGAGTTACCACAATAATTTTTTTTCCTAGCAAAGATGATAGCATAAAGAAAATGTCCTCTTTTTAAAGAATCGACCACATAAGGAAATACAAAAAAATTGATAAATGATAAAACCACAAGATAGAAAATAAAAGAATATATAGTAAATAAGCATCTAAGAATAAAAAGCACAAGAACATGCGGCTTTTCTACTTTATATAATATCAGTGATGTGGATATAATACAGTAAAGTAAAAAAGATTTATCAATGTATAAAATATATGAAGAGGTAAAAGGAGTGAATAAATAATACAAAAGGAAAAAAAAAACATTTTTACTGGTTAGGAAAAATTATTGCGTCGACATTCCTCGACAATAATATATAGAAATGTGAGTGTGTTTTTGTGTGCAATTCATTGCGAGTAACTCTGAGAAAACTGCAATTAATCATTTTGGGGCTTCCATGCAACACATCATTAATTAACCTAAAAGTAGAGACTATGATACTATTGTGGTAGGTATATATGATAATCTCCATGAGTGACAATTCTTAAGAAATGTCTAAATGGTATTAGATTGTAATAACTCTTCTTAAAATTTATGAGAGACGTTAATTTTTATAATACTGCAATATTATAATAAATAAATAATAAATAGTTAATAAATTAATTAATTAATTAACTATAATAATAACATTAATAACTAATATCTGAATCTACAACGGACTGAAATAAATTCCTATATAGAAATTATGAAAATTAATATAATTATGTTTTCAATGTACATATTACTGAAGTACACATCTGATAGTAACTAAAATTAATAAACCCACGTATAAAAGGTTTTTTAAATCAATAATTTATTAAATTTTAATATTATTTTCGACATTCGAGCATATTCCTTTATAAATAATTAGAGGAAAAAAAAATCAGAATTCATTCTCCGTTAGTAATTATAGAATAATTTATATACATGTAATTAAATATTTTTAAATAAGGTCAATTTTTAAATTACATTATATCAAAAGTTGCATTATGAAAATAAAGGGGAAAAATGAAATACTTTTTCAATTATTAATTTTAACCGTGTTATAATATATTTAATATTTATTATAAAGAACCAAATGTGGATTCATAAATTATTAAACATTAATTAATAAAAATATTCTGAGATCTCAATATTCTTTTTTTAAATCATTTCAATAATAATTTTTATCAATTAATGTTGAGAACAAATTTATACGAATTATTAATATTTCTTTATATAAATATTTAATATATTATTTTAGCAGAATTAATTAATATTGAAAATTTTATATTTTAACTTTAAAAATATCTCCCAAAAAGAAATAATAATATTATATTTTTTCACAATTAATAAATAGAATAGATTTCTGATTAAAGTGACAGATTGCAATATTAATGCAATAATTTTCTGTCATCGAGTTACATATATAATTAAATGGTCAATATATTAAATACACAACTATTGTATTATTTAGAGGAACAAAAAATTAGTCGAGATAATTTATTAAGAAACATATATATATATATACTCTAATTATAGAAAATTCCGTGACTGGCAACAAAGTCCATTTAAACTTTGCTTTTTATAAATTAATGACTTTAATTAATTTTAATTAAAATCTCTCATACATTTCTATTTTTCAATGTTTAAATTACATAAGTTTTTTATTTTTTAAATAAAATTCTTTTAATATTTATTTTAAAATAACTGTGAACTAAATTTTCGAAATTGAAAAATAAGTGTATAGAAAAACAAGAAGAAATAAAAGGGAATGCATTAAAGATATCTTTCAAACTTGATGTTCAGCATCGAGAGAGTAATAATTCTAGAGAGAGAGAGAGAGAGAGAGAGAGAGAGAGAGAGAGAATGTTCCTTACGAGGACCAGATTTACTGGTTGTTGTTTGCATAATATCGGTTTCGCATTGAAGTCGAGATTAAGATTGCCCGAAGACTAACGATGTAAGCCGAAAGCACGTCGTTCAGTTCTGCCTATCGTTTCCACCTGACGGTTCAGGTTAACGTTAAAATGTAACTCAATGTAATAACCTCGTTTCAGATATTATTCCTAGATATAGGCTTTTAGATTTTCTGGTTATATTCACGAGGGGCACAAAATTTACGTGTGTTTCCCTAACAACACTAAAAACTTATTGAAATTGCCAACCACTTTTCTCTCCAGTTACTTTTATTACTTCATTTAAACTCTCACTCCAATTTTATATATATATGAATTTATCTATTGTAATACTTTCATCGTTTATCCCCTTTTTTTCCTAAACTGTAATTTCAAATTCTATTTATTATTATTAGAAAAAATTTTCAATTAAAAAAAAGGCTCATAATTGAAAATAAAAAAATCAAATTTTGAAATGACCAAAAAAAATTACTATCACTTTGTTGGAAATTCAGAGAGAGAGAGAGAGAGAGAGAGAGAGAGAGAGAGAAGGTTTGAAAGTTCATTCCTAGAGAGTATAACAGTAAGTCTTCACTTTTAGCTTGATTGGATGATGGAACTTTTTGGTTTGCGAGGGAATAAGATTCATTTAATTAATTACATTAACTCGAGCATCTACTTCTTTTATAACTGTAATTGTGTGCGCACACATTTTAATATATATATATGTACTGCAAGGAAAAAGTCGCTCAATTTTTTTTTGTTCTTTGTTCATGGAACTATGTTTGTATAATGAGAATATAAAAAAAAATAATCACAGCTTCTGCAAATATTCTACACAAGTTATATTCTTATTTTCTCTGTTTCTTCAACTTATATATATATATATATATATATATATATATATATATATATATATATATATATATATATATATATATATATATTTCTGCTTTCACAAACTTATTTCAACTTTGTTTATTAAGGATTTTAAAATAAATTTCAAGTTTTATTTAATAATAGTATAATAACATTTTCTCTTTGCACTTTAAAGAAAATTAGAAACGAAAATAATACTTTTTTTTGGAAAAATTTGATTAACTAACAGTAAGAAAAATTTTGTTTGATATTTAATGCTTTAGGTTATTGATGAGGAAACACACAGTAATCCCTAAGGTAACATCACGCTATTGTAAGCTTCGAAATATTGTATATATAAAATAACGACGTCGTAACATAATTCTGGCCTGGTCAGGAATACAAAATTCACAAAATAGAAAAAGTCTTTATCTATATGTAATGCATTTAATATAGGTAGATAATATCCAGTTTGGCTTCATCTAATCAAATCCGAGTAAACTACTGTCTCTTGTTTTTGTGTATACATGTATGTACCATATTGGACACATTTCTGTGGCACGTGCTGTATTTTATGGACTAACATTATTCTAGTTTTATATCCAAAATTTCTCTTTAAAATTATTTCAACCCTTTAAACATACCGTGCTAAATATTTATATAATCCACTTATAACATAGTCGTATTGAATTTCATTATATAATTCATTATTTGAGTATAGATAGAAATTGCTAAATATAAATGAAAATTTTACAATTATTAAAAAAAATAATTTAAACTATTTAAAAATTGGATTTTTTTTTGTGATGTTCGGTACATTTTCATCATCTTGTATCTAACTACGCTTTTGTTGGTCGTTTAAATGTTGCACTTGGACAACACACACACACACACCAAATGACATGTAATTTTCTAAAACCACAAACACAACTTGAAATTCATGCAACTCTAAATATGCTCCATTACCCCCTTTGCGCAAACTTGGTCTTGAAAAGTTTTCGCGTAACGTTCCAAACCCCCCCCCCCCCTCCACCAACCCTTTGCGTCTTGGTGTGTCCACAAACTTGTGGACAGAAACTGAACTTTACGATTAACAACATTAGAGAGTATGTCTAGTCGAGAGAGAGAGAGAGAGAGAGAGAGAGAGAGAGAGAGAGAGAAAGAGAGAGAGAGAGAAGGTTGACTATCTCGAGAGACTTAGGTGAATTGTTTCAAGCCGCGGCAATTCCTGAAATGTGCTTTCATCGTAGCTGAGCTAATGTGGGTCAAGTGTTATAAACGTTGAACAATAAAAAAAAAAGGAAAAAAAAATATATAAAAAAAGGAACCACATTTTTAAGAAGTGTATAATATGCCATAAAGCGCTATAATTGCGAGAAATTTCATTCTAATATTTGAATTTTAAGAGAAATAAAACAAAAGAATCACTTAAAAAAAAGTAAAGTGTTTTTTATGATACTTGAATCGTTGACAAAAGGTAAAAATAATTATTCAATTAATTAATATTAATAAAGAGGTTTTTCATTTAATGTAGATTTTAAGATAATTCTAATTTAATTTCTACCAACTGACAATTTTTATATCAAAATGAATTCAATAATAATATACAGTGGAAAAAAATATCGAATAAATAAAAAATCCAGTCCGTATTTTCACCCAGAGAAAAGATATATTATCTATTTGTCTCAGAGCCAAATAAATATTTGTCTATTTTAAATAAATTTTATTTGAGTTAAATAAAAATTTTATTTGCGCTAATATAAATATTATTAAATACTAAATGTTATTATTAAATATTTTTATTTGCTTCAGATAAATTTTTATTTGTCTCAAATTAATTTTTATTTATCTTAAATAAACGCCAATAAAATATTTCTCTGAGTGTGATTAATTATTGTCTTGATTCAAAAAGAAATTGTACTAGTTTGAAAAATTTTATATTTAAAAAAATATACTCTGAATCAGAAAAACACATTCCAAAAATAGATTTGTGTAAAAAAAAGTACGTAAAAGTTTTATTTTGAGTAAAAAGAAAAAGTGACAATTTTTTTTTCCCCTGTATCCTGAATCTTGAAGTAGATCAAGTGAGTAAAATGTCTCACTCATGAATTCTCACACACATATATATATATATATATATATATATAAATTCTCAATAAAACACTGTAAGTCATTGGACGTAAGCCAGAATTGTCGCTTGACAGATTATATTTTTCCATTTTTCCGAACTGGGACTCGCCAGGATTACGAAGCCAAAAACATTGACCTGGCGAGATCGTTAAAAGTTTTTTTTTTTTTTTGTTTTTTAAAGTATCATATACGCGAGGCACGATATATTCAGCGTGTTAAAATATAAAAATTCCCTAGCTACACTTCAATAATATATATATATATATATACGTTCATAAATTGAACACTACAGATGTGGAATAAAAAAAAAATAGTTCAGAAATTTCAAAAATACACCTAGAGAAATATTTTTTGTATTCAAATCAAATAAAATGTACCTATACATTGAAAATGAATAAAAAAATATTTACACATTTTTTTAATTAAAAAAAAGTTAACTGTTTGCAACAAATAAATTTGAATTTCAATGGAAAATAAAATTTATTTGGAACAAAAAGATATTTTTTTTAACTCTGATAAATTTATTTTTTTTTTTTTGAGTGTAATAATTATATAGAATAGTTAATTAATATGGTTAATGTAGTAATGAATAAACTTACGATTGTTGTAGTGGA
Organism: Leptopilina boulardi; assembly: GCF_019393585.1. Classification (NCBI taxonomy): domain Eukaryota; kingdom Metazoa; phylum Arthropoda; class Insecta; order Hymenoptera; family Figitidae; genus Leptopilina; species Leptopilina boulardi. The sequence goes on along the minus strand of NW_026137765.1, from coordinate 723,798 downwards.
AATCAAAGAAAATATTTGTTTGGAGTACTCACCTGTAACAGAAAATATTTCTTATATTAAATAAAAGAAAATATAATAATCGTAATCAAAATAATATTAGTATAAGTAGTACAAGTAAATATTAAGTCAGCCTTCCAAGTTTTATGTAATTTCATCAGTAGCACAAGTCGGTCAGATGGTTTAATTTTTTTGTAATTTTACTAGTAGTACATGTCGGTAATAATTAGACATATTTTTCAGTAGTACAAGTGGATTTTAGTCAGACAGAATAACTAAATTAGAAAATCAGTACTAGAAGTAAATATTTAGATAGACGTTTTAATTTTTTTGTAATTTTATTAGTAGTAACACTCCTGTTTAGTCAGACATAATAATTAAAATTGACAAGAGTACAAAAACTTAATATTTAGTCAGACTTTATAAATTTTTTAACTCTATCAGTAATACAAGTAAATATATAGTCAGGCGTTTTAAAAATTTCTAATTATGTCAGTAGTACAAGTCAATATTCAGTTCGACTTTATAAATTTTTGTAATTTTATTAGTAGTAGAAATAAATATTTAATCAGACTTTAATTTTTTTTTAATTTTATCAGTAGTACGAGCGAGTTTCAGTCAGGCATAAATACGTGAATACCAAACAAGTAGTAGAAGTAAATATTCAGTCAGACAAAAGCGAACAAATTTTTGCAATTTCAGTTGCAGTAGTAAAAGTCAATTTTAGTCAGACAAAACCGTTTAAATTTTTATAATTTCAGTATCAGTAGTAAAAGTAAATATTCAGTCAGACAAAAGCGAACAAATTTTTGCAATTGCAGTTGCAGTAGTAAAAGTCAATTTTAGTCAGACAAAACCGTTTAAATTTTTATAATTTCAATATCAGTAGTAAAAGTAAATATTCAGTCAGACAAAAGCGAACAAATTTTTGCAATTTCAGTTGCAGTAGTAAAAGTCAATTTTAGTCAGACAAAACCGTTTAAATTTTTATAATTTCAGTATCAGTAGTAAAAGTAAATATTCAGTCAGACAAAAGCGAACAAATTTTTGCAATTGCAGTTGCAGTAGTAAAAGTCAATTTTAGTCAGACAAAACCGTTTAAATTTTTATAATTTCAATATCAGTAGTAAAAGTAAATATTCAGTCAGACAAAAGCGAACAAATTTTTGCAATTTCAATTGCAGTAGTGAAAGTCAATTTTAGTCAGACAAAACCGTTTAATTTTTTATATCAGTAGTGAAACTGAATATTTAGTCAGACTTTTAAAAAAGTTTGTAATTCCTTCAGTAGTACAAGTAAATATTCAGTCAGCTTTTCTAAACATTTTCATTTTTGTCAATATCACAGAAAAAACCTGAATTCAAATTGAGTATAGATTCTATACTCAATTTGATTCGCAACAAAAATGAAACTGGTTGTTTCATTTCGAGTTTTAAGGTAAAAGTATCAAAATGAAACAGGCAAGTTTCATTTTGAGAAAAAGAAAAATCGAAAAATATTGTGAAATAACGAATAATTTTACACAAAAACATGAAATATAATAATTACAAAGAAGTAAATAACACGCTAGACTTAATATATTTGATTAAAAATTGCTTGTAATCGCGTAATAAAATAATAAAGGAAATATGTTTTTAGGTTAGAAAAATGAAAACATGTGTTTTGACAACAGGAACGGTACTGCCAACTTAAGTAATAGCGGTAAATTTAAAAACTTATGAAATTAATTATTATCTACGTAAATAATAATAAATAATTTTTATTTAAAAACTTCTAAATATTCGTACTGGTCAAAATAATCTTTCTGGTGTTGTTGAAATATTAGAAACAATAATTGAAATACAAAATTACTCTGCTTATGATACCAACTTAGAAATCTGAAATTCCAGCCAATATCATTTTGAATAACATGAAGTTTGTCCCATACTCTTTTCGATACCCAAAAGAAAATGAGTTGCAACAAAAATGAGTCCAAGTTTTTTCTGTGATGGCTTATTAAATTTTAGTAAATTTATAACTCGTGTTTAGTCAGAAAACTAAAATTGTTAACAGTATACTGAAACTAAATATTTTTTCTATATAATATTTTTAAATAGTCATTTTTGTTAGTTTTTGCAGCAGTACAAGTTAATCAGATAAAAAAAATTAAATAATGATAAAAAAAATGATTCGAGCAAGGCACGATAAGTCCTGACAAATGAGAAGAAAAAAACATATCGAGATAGCAGAAGAGAGAGGAAGAAGAAGAAATAACATATAAAAAAAGCAAAAAAAAAAGTGAATAGTAGCAAAGAAAAATTGGACGCCAAACGTGGAACAGATCCGTGACTGTTAAAAGTGGATATCGTGACGCGAAGTAGTTACACTTTGGAACAGTAGATAGATGACGGTCTCTTTTGGAAAATTAGTGAAAGGAAGTTTATTTATCTCTTCTCATCTTCATTCCTCTTTTCTTTTTTTATCTCTTCTTTATTACGTTTCCCCTAATAAACAATTGGTTACTTCATCACTGTACCAATTTAAAACTTTATTTTAATCTTCTCGAAAATTTTTCAAAAATTCTCATAATTTTTTTTTAAACTATTCCCAATAAACCAAATGTAAAAATAAATAAATTTTACCAATCTTTTTTTTAAATTCAATTTCTTCTTGCAAAATTTAGTATATAAAGATAAACTTGCATTTTCTCGATATAATAAATCTTGATTTGAATCGAGAGTTTCTAAATCCGCAATTTTTTCACGTTTCCCCCTTTTTTTCTATTTTTTATTCATCATGTTGGGCCGTCCCATTGGGAATAAATCTACTTAGGGAGTCGATTTTTCCTAAGCCACAGATTCGCTCAAGGAACTCTCGTACAATTCCTTCGAGAAGTCTATTATACTATCCTCGTCGTCGTCGTCGTTGTACTTGATCGGTCGATAGATCGATTTTCGTTTGTTCCACCGTGATTCCTTAACCTCAAGCCACAATTGTGCGGTTTCACATGGTCGACTTCAAATTTCGAGCTAGCAAATTCCTTACGTGGCAAGCATAGCGCGATAATTTCGGTATTTCCTAATTAGCATCTATAGTTTCTATCTCTATATATGTATATATACAATTGTCACTCTAATTCAAACATCTTATCGAGCAAACAATTCTCATTTTTTTTATAATAAATTTTCTATACAAACAATTGTATATGAAATAACATTAAATTATTTGAATAATAAATTGTTTAAATAAAATATTTGTTGATAAATATTTTTAATATATGAATATATATGAAGTAAAAGTAAATGGTCGGTTGTATATGCGATACGAGTGAAGAGAGTTTGAGTAAACGTCGAGACGGTTTCACTAAAGTTAAAATATAGTTTTCATAAAAGATGTTTGAGAGTGGTACACTTTTCGTTACTTCGGTCGGATCGAACGTTGACTCGTGCTACTACCACTACTGGTACTATGCGACTAGAGACGAGAGAACGCAAGTCAATATTCTTGAAACGCCTCTATTGCTCGAAGCATTACTTTTGCTTATATGGATCTCCTTTCCTCTCTCTCTCTCACTCTCGCGATATAGAGAGCATTTTCCTCTAACCACAAGAAAATATGAAGCGACAAGCCAGCAATGTCAATATTTCTCCAAAAACGGGCTAGTACATTTCTCCATTTCAGTCCTCGCATATCGTTTTCTCTTTTTTCCTGACCGCACATTCAAAAATAGAAAAATATCTCAATTTCTAACGCTATATACTTTCACCCAAAAAGGATACATGGTAAATGGACACTCCATTTTTTCTTATACCAAGAATAACTTCCTCCAACTTTTGTAGATATACAAACTCTTTATTTGAATTAGAAAATATCTAGTTTCAATAAGTGCTTTAAAAAAATTTTTTTGCTTTTGAATTAGTAAAATTTAACAGTAAAAATTTTTTTTACTATCGAATTAGTTAGTCGAATTACTAAATTAGAATTAGTACAAATTTTAACTAATTTGAAAAAATGCAAATATAAAAAATACCGACACAGAAATCTACCTTACCGACTAATGGTAAAACAGTCTTTGAAAAATGAAAATATAAAAAATTACCGACATAAAAATCTACCTTACCGACTGATGGTAAAAAAATCCTAAAGTTTTCCCAGAAAATTTACCATCAGTCGGTAAGGTAGATTTCTATGTCAGTTATTTTTTTATATTTTCATTTTTTCAAAAAAAAACCTGTTGTACCATCAGTCGGTAAAGTAGATTTCTGTGTCGGTATTTTTTATATTTCTATTTTTCATAAAATTTTCCCCTAAAATATGGTCTTTAATGGAAAAAGTATAGAATCTGAAAAAAGAAAATAATAATATCCAAAAAAAACGATATATGTCCCTAGAAAAATTGAAAAAAGAAAATGAAATTTCAAAAAAAAAAGAAAATAACTGATCATGTTTGGGGAATGAAGAGATGCAATTTAAACCAGTCTTTCATGATTTTACCATCGAATCTCTATATAGCCAACGTGACGTGATTTCAATATAATCCAAATATCTGGGAGACTATATATTGGCCAAAGGCGAGAAGAGAGAAGTTCAACTCTTCGGCTTCCCATCGGAACTAACCATTCAAATATTCATCATTTTAGCATATTTAAGCAGGAGTCGACAAGCTTTCCGAGGGCAAAATGACGCCCATGGCCACTTGCCTTACATATACATATAAACTTTTGCTTCGAAAATCTTGGCAAACGGCCATTAAATACCCCTAGGACATACACCATGAATAAGATTTTTCCTTTTTAAAGAAAAAAACAAATTTTTTCACTATTTAGTAAATTTTAACTAATTTATATCAAATTGTAATTTTCCCATAATCCTCTGCAGAAATTTCTCCACTTTTTTCTAATTAAAATGGGGCTCTGATAAGATCCTCGACAGTTTTCTCTGTTTACAAAAAAAAAAAATAAGTAAATAACATCAATGCCTCATCAGACCCCCATATCTGTACAAGACTTTTAAACACCTTACAAAAAAAATAAAATGTACGATAAGTGTCGAAAAGGGGAAAAAAATCTGCGAGAAAATCATATAAGAAACTTGAGGGAGAAACATAAATTCTGGGAATTTGCGGATTATATGGGGAAAAAAGGGGAAAAGATGCCACACAAAACCCCATAAACAAGAAGGGTGAAAGTATCCGAGTAGTATTACTTCTAAAACTATCGTATACAGCCATCGCTGTCGATACATTAAACTTCGTGTGGTAGAGAGTGAACCAGAAAGAAAACGAGTGGGATATACAAAGAATGAACTATATATAAAGACACTAAACGTCCTCTCGTTCTTTTGCTCTACTCATATTTTGTCCTCGTCGATTTACTTTTTTTTTCCTTCATCCATAACGATGGAAAAAGAAATTCGAATAAATTTTATGAAACATAAATTAAATTAACTATTCTTTTTACTTTGTCTTTTTCTTTTACTTTTTATCTTTACTTTCAAAATTTTATATCGATAATAAATTTTTCATTATTTGAGAAAATTTTCATACAAAAATATAGTTGCAACACAATATGATCAAGAGTATATATATATATTTTACGTGAATCTTGAGTTGTCTAGCAATCTCTTTCTTTTATACATTTTCTTTCTATTTTTTTTCGTAGAGTATGCGACCATTTGTTTGTTTGTCGCAAAACTTTTACGAGAATATATCATCAAGAAAAAGAGAGAGGGAGAGAGAGAGAACATCTAACTTCTTGCATCATTCTTTATCCACAAAATAAAGTCATATACAAAAGATGAAAAGAAACGAGAACTCCATTCTCTACTCTTTAATATTCAATATTTATTTTCTTTCCAAACAACAAAAAAAAATATATTTTTTGATAGTTTTCAAGAGGAAAACATAACTCTCAAGAAAATGAGATTTTGTTCTCCATATTGATTAAAAAAGATTTAATAATAATAATAATTTGAAAAACGATTTTTATTTTCATTTTCATCAAAGGGATTGTAAAAATGGAAAATATATAAGAATCTAATGGAAAAGTTATGACGGTCATCGTGACGACGGATATAAAACTTTGTAGGTTACCACTGCAACTTCCCAAGGCTCTTAAAAACGTTTAAAACATCGCTTGACCTTAAAAGAAGGCTGTAAAAGTCTATCGTGAGGTGTAAGGCGTATTTCGAGACGGACATCAAATCTTGAAATTATCTCCCAGATCCCGACTTTTATTACTCAATATATGAACTTTTTAATATAAAATTAAAAAAATACGATTTTATTTCGCGAGAATTTAAAAAAAAATTGCACGGAGTAGAATTTTCAAATATTAATTAAAAAATACCAGCGACTATTTATAAAAAATTTTTTTAAATTCCATCAATATTAATTGAAACTATCAGATACTGTTTTATATATAGATAAAAAATATCATGCAAAACCACTTCTTGTGACTTACGAATAATTTAATCAAAATTAACACAGAAAAATTGATTTTCAAGTCTTGTATATTGTATGTAAAATATTGATTTTTTCCATGTAAAATATTGACAAAAGAATTTTTTAACAAGCCCTTTTTTCCCCGGTAAAATAAAAGTTAAGTAAACTGTTGAATAATGAATGTAGAGAGAATAAAACCAATCAAAAAGCTTCACATTTTTCTTTTCTACTTTGACAGTAAAATCTCTCTCTTGTATAAAATGAATATTATCGTCAAAGCGAATAATGAGATATAATAAATATAAAAATATATAAAAGATATATCAAATTTTCATTTTCCTTTTAAAAAATAACTTTTCGCAATGACATAAAATGACCCTATATATATATATATATATATATATATATATATATATATATATATATATATTTTGCATATTGATTAAAAGAAATTAAAATTTAATTTAAAAACAAAATTAAATGGATATTTTATATGTAGAATGTAATATAGTTGATGTATTTTATTCTATATTTTATGTATTTCAAAATAAATATCTTCATTCAAAAAACAATTATTTAATCAATATATAATGAAAATTTTGTGAAGCAGATTAAAAGAGTAAATTACATTTCACGAGATATAAAAAAATATATAAATTATAAAAACTTTGTAACAATTGTATAATATTTGAAATTTTAATTAAAAAAACAAAAATACATATGCTGCACAATTCGAATTATATTCAATATAATACATTCAATTTATTTTATCATATTTGTACCGAATGAAATTAATAATTAATATTATTTTCATTTAGTGGTAATTTCAAATGATAATTCCTTCCATTAATGGCGTTTTTAGTTTTATTAAAATTTTAATTAAATCTATTCTCAGTTAATACTATAATGTAGCATTAAAACCTAATATTATATTTTCCTTTACATTTAATTAATACTAGTTTCAATTAAGATTGTAGATATAATTATCAGTAAAATATTTTTCAATATTAACATATTAATTGTTATAGTATTTTTAATTATAATTGTTAATTTTAATTAAATTATCATCACCATTAAATTAAAACATCCAATAATCAATGATAATTAACGGTTTTAACTGATTGACGTTATACATATAAAATTCATTTGTCTGAAGTTTCAATTAACATATAAAATTTTCATAAATTGATCCAAATTTAAGGAAATATTATATTTTTGCAATCGATAAATGGAATAGGTGAATATTTCTCTATAGGAAATATTGTAAAAATAGATGTATTTTTCTTTTCTTTATGAGATGGTTTATATCTAAAGAAGAAATATATATTGTTCAGTGGATGGTTGAAGGGGTATAGGTATATATAATAGAAATAAAAAGAAGAAAAAAGAATAAGGGAGCTCTGATGATTCGTTATTTGCGGAAGCAGAGAGCGAATATACAATGTCGATGAATAACGAGAGAGAGAGAGAAAAAAAAGTGTATTATAAAAGAAATATACGAAGAAGTTTAATAATCTTCCTTATATAGCTTTTCACCACGCATTTTTACAAGCACGTAAAAATTTTTTATAAAATAAAACGACAGTCAGTATAAAATGATTCAACTCCTGCAGGAGAAGTTGAAAATGATGAAATTCAAATATGTCGAATTGCAAAATATGTTTCAAAACTACATTGAAGAAAATTTCGTTTTTCTCTCACTATATATATATATATAGATAGATAGATTTGTGTAAGGGGAGAATGGTGCTTTCCCGAAGGAGGGTTGACTTGTGAACCCATGAATATTCTATTCACGTCCCCATGGAACGTAAGAAAATTGTCACGACTTTTCTTTTAATTCACAGATCTCATCTTTTCTCAAGACACTTGACTTTTCTCTTTTTTATTAATAAAAAAAGAAGCAGAAAAATAAAATAATAGTAGAATAAAATAAAAATACGAATATAATAAAAAAAACAACAAAATTAAATTTTTTTGATTGATTGATTTTGGAAAAAAATCAATTTTTCAAATAATAAAAAAAAAAACGAAGCTTTTGTGGTTTGACACAGAGGGGTTCACTTTCCTTATACAATATTGTATAGGGGAAGCTGAGACAAATATTCAAAAACTGATGAATCATATAAAACATAATGAGTTACAATATTGAATTTAATTCTAATCTCTCTAAATCTGAATTAGTTAAAATAAACTAAGTTTTAGTAAAATCTTAACTGACTTTTTTCTTCAGGAATTATAAAAATCAGAAAGATTATTTTTTCCATAAAATAAATAATATTTTTAAATATTATTTATTACGAGCTCTTAAGTTACTTAAAACATTAATATGAAATTTTCAAGATTCTTATACATATATCAAATATAATTCTACTTATGAACATGTAACATGTTACATTTATGAAACGTGCTTGAACATCATCTCTTAATCATATATACCAGAAATTAATTAGAGTGAACCATCAAAGGGAGAACCGTTTCTGTCGCATCAGAATTAGAATATGTTTCGCGTGAGTTAATGGCAGAGGCAAAAGGGGTGTGAGTAAAAGGGGGAGAGGAGTGTTGGGGGTCTTAATTTGTCGTCTGCTCCTGACACTTGTAAATTAGTTTAACCCTTGGTCCTCCTCAATTTAGTTAGAAATCTCTTCACAAACTGTTTGAACCGAAGAAAATTTACATTGATGTAACAATGATAGGAAAAATAAATAAATCGCAGAACAATTAAAATTTTGCTCCTCAATTATTAATTTTATATAATCACTAAAGCAAATAAAATATATTTAGATGCAATATAATACAAAGACATAAAAATGTCCTCGTTTTGGAGAATCGCCAATATCTTCGAAATAATTTAACAATTTTGTAACCATCAATAAATAGTTACTTCCATTATTATTATATTTTCAATTAATTGTTTCATAAAACAATATATTATATATCAACTATTATATTAGAAGATAAATAATCATCATTATGTAAATGAATAATGTATATGACAAACTAAACAATAAAATTTGGTTTAGGTGACTATAAATGCCTTTCACTCGTGAGTGGTATATATTGTTTATAATATCGTTCATTTTATGTCTATATATTATATGACGTATGAGATTAGCGAAGCATAGTAAAATTAAATTTCATGATAATTATAAATCGACTAATGACACTTTAATTAATCGTGAATATTTTGTGAAAATAGTATATATATATGTAACAGAGGGACGAAAGTGGACCAATTGTGGGATTGGAAATTTAGGTGAAATATTGGTTGCGAGTAACAAGCTAATATTATCAGAATGAAAAAGGGGGGAGGGAGGGGGAATAAGGGCACATATAGGGTATTGTATATAGTATATAGAATGTGAATTTCATGCTGCAGGAGAAATCAGAGTGTATAGGCCCCTAAGGGGTGGGAGAATGGGATTTCAGGGGAGCCACTGAGGGCAATAAACTGAACAATCAATTTTCTGGTATACGCCCACGGTTAATTGAACGTATCTGTTCTATATAGTATTTTCAATTCATATTAGATGTACTTTGTTATATTTTAACAAAAAAAAAAAGCTTTTAGTAAACTTACTGTTACTAATTTCATTTTCGTTAATTATAATTAATTAGCAAACATTCTCTGGACTAATTTAAATATAAAAATTTTTTAACTAAAAATTATGTTTGTCTAAAAAAAATTATTTCAAATCCTAATTTTTTAGCATGTGAAAAAAGCTAAACGTCATTATATATAGGTCAAGCTTAAATTTAAATTACTTTGTAAATTAACCCAAGAATATTATAATATCAAAAGCTTTTAGTATATATATAACAGTGAAGTGGGGAATACAAGTTTATTCGATTGTATATGTAACAGCATAATTAAACGAGCTAACTTTAATTTAAAGTTTTGATAATAATTGAGAAAACTTTTCATCTTAGAAACAAAGAGTCTATAAAATTAACTGCGCTATTATACATTTGCGCAAAAATAAGATAAATTTAATCGACATTTTAGTGCGTATATTGTAACAGATATATTTCTATCAAACGTTTGCATAATAATAAAAATTATTAATTTCATTTAAATTAATTAATAATTAAATTTAAAAAAAAAAGTCATTACAATTAATCATATTTTAAAAACACTTTCGTGGATTTTTAATACTTTCAAAAGAGACGTGATGAAGTATAGTAAAAAAAAAAAAGTTCCTTTTAAATTGGATTCAGTTTGCAAATCATAAGAATTCAGTGACATATTTTTAGAAAAGTTATACGACTTTTGAAATGTCTCTCAACTATTTTTGCCTTAGGAAAAATTCTGTTTTACGCCCTTAAGCTTTTAGAAGAGTTACTTCCATGACGTGACGCACTTTTATATATAGTAACGTTCACTGTTACTTTTAGAGTCATTACTTCCTATCTCTATATAGAAGAATATCTCAACCTGAATTTAGAACGATAGTGAGTATATGACGAGACATTTTTTTTTCCTACTGGGGAAAAAAAGCTCACCGTCAATTTTATCGTTACGATGAAGAGAAAGAGAGAGAGAGAGAGAAAGAGGGGGGGAGTGCATTTCATCTCACAATTTTCCTGAGAGTTGGCACAATTCTGTGAAAATACTACTGAACGCGAGCAAATCTTCCTGTTTTCAACAGATATACCATGATAAAATTTGATTTCAGTAAAAACGTAAAAAGTAAAACTACCAGTTCTCGAGTTTTTCGATAAAATTAAAACCATTGTTACAAAAATTAGAGATAATTAAAATTATCAATATTTAAAAAACCGACAAATATTTGTAAACACTCAGAAAACAATTTATTTGAAACAAAAAAATTTTGTTTGAATCAACCATAAATAAATGTACTACAATAAATTATATTTATTATAAATAAATTTTTAGTTAAATCAACCAAAAATTTACTTGGCTTAATCAACTATTTTCTTCGATCGAAAAATTTTTTAAAATAAACCAAACATTCATTTAGAACAAATAAATATTTATTTGAATTAAACAAATTTTACTTGAAATATCAAAAAAAAATTTTGTTAATACCAAATATTCGGTTCAAACAAAACTTTTTTCTGAGTGTAAAAAGGAATTTTATTTTTTTAGGTTCTTTGGTTTTTAAAAGGGGCAAAATTGAGCTTTCGTGAGCAATGTTAAGAATAGCGGTTTCTCTCTTGAGCTCAATATAAACTCAAGAGAGCTCCGCCACATTTGAATGGTTTAAATAGATTTTCACAGTGAAATGCAACTTTCTACACATCTAAATAGAGGAACATTTTTGTTGGTCCTTATATGCTTGGCATCATGAAAATGAGCAAACTAACAGTCAAGTATAATTTCGTCTTCTATTATATATACATATATATATATACATGATTCTGAAATGAAACCATTTTCACTTCAATATAACCTATCCAATTAGCATTATATGACGTCAATGTTTATTTTTACCCCAGCAAAAAATAAAAAAAAAAAATTTTTTTTTCTTTAAACAAATTGTGGATGCTACTTCTTTTTATGCAAATCAACAGTTTCATTTTCAGAGACCGTGAAATGAGATTTTGACTCTTGTAAATTTTTATTTTCTCTAGAATTTACATTTTTATTTTCTTTTCTATAAAGGTTTAACATTTGAAATGTCACATTTCTTTTTGTTTTAAAAAATCATTTCATTATTTAAATTTTACACTGAAACTATAGAAAACACGTGTACTGTAATACTGTGTACATATATAATTTATCTGCAAACAATGTAAAATAATTATCATTCTTCTTTTATCAACATAGAGAAAACAAAAAATTTTTTTTTCATTCAAGAGAATATTCAAATTCATCGGTCAAGTATAAAACAATTATTTAAATTGTACTTTTTTCTGTATGTAAATCCACAAAGGCAATTTCATTTCAAATGAGTGCAATCTCACTCCAATAAAATGAAATTTCAATCCAATTTGTAGTCAAATTTCACTTCAAAAGTGGAATTAGATTGCACTTTATACTTTTCACCACACAATATAATTGATCCTAGAATTAAACGATTTTTTTTTTTTTTTTTGAAACACAGTTATTTTTCTGTACATTTTTCGGTTTTTTAAAATTATACACGTTTTGAGAACATTGAATTTAAATACTGTTAATGCTGTACGGAATTGAAAAGTTAATAAAATGAAACTACTATAGATCAGGAACGATAAACCCAGTAAAACAATTGCTAAACTATGAAAAAACAATTTTTTTTTATTTGAATTCAAAAAAAAAAAACCCCACAGAAGAAAAATTTATTTGATTCAAATACTCGATTATTTGACTATAATTAAATAAATATTTAATCGAACCAAATAATTTTTATTTGAATTAAATATTTGAACCAATAATTTCTGTATTTTAAACAAATACCATTTAATTGATTCAAATAATAATTATTTGATACAAATAAATAGTTATTTAAAAATAGTCAAGTAATGAAATAATTTTTTTGCAGTTACTTGACTATACATAAATATTTATATTTATTTCAAATAATTATTATTCATCGTAAATTAAATAATTTTTAATTTCATCTAAAAAAAAAAAAAAAAAATGTTGCCGAAAATAAGAATTAGAATAGCAATAATAATTTGTATTGCGCAAGTCTACCTGAAATAACTATAAACTTGATTTAACGGAATTCGTGCTTGAGAGTAAATCAAATGCACGTGGCTCACGGAGAAGCATATTCCTGACATGTATATGTTTTCTCTACTACAGTGACACAAACCGGAAATGGATCAACACCTGCATGAATCATCGTAACACAAGAGACTTCGTATATACCCTCGGGAAATAGGTTAATAGTTGTGCATACCGGCAGTGGTCAGAGGATGTAGGGATGTTGGATGTAGATTGCAGGTTTGTTTGGTTGTAGATTCTCGGGGTGTGTAAAGTGGGCATATATGAGAATTGCTGTGTAAGTAGGTAAACACACCGGGTAGCCTAACATATATATATATATATAGGCAAAATTTTGTTGTTGCTGTTGTCCTATATGTTGTTTATCATTATGACCAACTGAAAATTTGTACACGCGCAAATAATTTCTCAATGTAGTGTATGTGTTTGCAAAAAGGGGTAAACTGCAAAATTCAGCACAAATATGACAATTAAAATAGCTCTGGCTGTGTTTACAGTACGCGCAATATTACCATTATGAATCGAGAGGGGTTATTCATTCGCGAGATCGACGGTAACGAGGGGCCTCGTTTTCGGAGTTGAGAGAGAGAGAGAGAGAGAGAGAGAGAGAGAGAAAGGTTTCCTGCAGCATAATTTTCATATGGGAATCCTTGAAACAGTTTCCCCCTATAGTACACTATGTTGGCTTTTGTATTAATTGAGTTTACTAGTTTCAAATTTTCAACTTCCACAAGGATTTAGTTTAGTCGCACTCGAAAATTCAGTTACTCTTGTTTCAAATCAACTAACATATTTACCCACATTTTTTTTTTTTTTTTTTGCCTACCATTAAAAAAAGCGAAAATTAAATTTTTCTATCACAAACCAAAAGTATTTGTAACTGTGTGTTAAAAAAAAATTGCTTAGAGCAAACACTAGGTATTAATTTTACTAAATTTATATATTTATACTAAATCTATTTCATTTTTTTTTTATTATTTAATTTAGTTTATTAAAAATACATTAAACTTTATATAAAGTAATGGTATATTTTAAAATGTTTCAACAACATACCGCTTTTTACGAGTTAACCTGCCGATTTCCATATTTGCTTATTGTACACAATAATCCTTTTCAATTTAACCCAATTTCAACAAACACAAATTTCATAGTTTCAAATTCTGTTCTATTTAATAAATGATAATAATTTAATACATATGTATCTTTTATTAATAAATGAATTTCCAGTTGAGAGAAAATATGTTAATGCTTTTCATATACATTATAATTATAAATATCAATAATTCGATTATTGAATAAAATTAATTTACCGAAATTTGTTATTCCAAAAGACAAATGAAAATCAAATTTTTGGATTTTCTTTTAAGAATTAATAGATGTTCATAACTTATACGCAAGAATAATAATTAATTATAAAATCCTTTAATATCTTCTCATATGAGAAGAATGTAAAAAATTAACGAATTCGCGATACAAATTTTTAAATAATTGTTTTTAAAAGAAAATAATAGTTTTACTAAAAGACAATTTTTTTCCCCTTCACCTCTGCAAAATATAATAAATACTATACTACTGCGCATCAACATTTGGTCACCACGTGTTACACATGTTTACAATACGCAAGTGAATTAACTTTCACTATATGAATAATTGCAGAAAAATCCATTTATTATTTTGATGTTATTATACAGAAATACCTCTTAAAAGACGATAATAAAAAATTTTTAAATAATAAAATACTAGTAAAAAAAGAAAATATCTCTTACTATTTAAGATAATTAATTAAGATCTATTTTTACATTTAAAAAAATAATACCTTCATTAATTATTCCATAGCAAATAATCTATTTTTATAAAAATTTCTCGAAATTCATTCATTTATTAATTACATATTCAAATTAGAAAAATTTGCAAATAATAAAATACTAAATTATAATTTCCATTAAATAATTCAGAAACAATTTTAATTGGATTTCATCTTTTAAAATGCTTAAGTATTAAAATTTCAGTAACTAATTTTTATCCAATAACACCTGTTGTGAAACTAACAGATCTTACATGAGTGTTGAAAATAAATTTCCCTTTGTTTATCTAAATAACATCTAACAATCGAATTTAATGAGTTCATCAGTTCACTATGCACAAGACAATTAATTTGTCATTCACGAATTCACAAAACCACTATTATCACTTGGTTATATACAAATATAGAAGGAAACTACATATATATTTATATATATACGCAATGTGTCGCGGCAGCTGAACCGTTTGTTGAACTCGCGGGAATGATGCTGACTGGAACGCGTTTAACGCGATGTTGCCGATTCTGCAAACGTCAGCAACAAAATGAGAAAGAGAGTGGACAAACGTGTGACAGAATGAGAAAGTAAATAAGATGAAATCACTAAAAGTGAACGCGCGCGCGGGAAAGAGAGACAAAAAAAGACAATAAATACAGATAAAGATAGAACTGAAATGAGACAAAAAATAGACACATGGAAGGACAAACATACATGTGATTCATCGACAGGTAACTCTTTTTAAGAGGGGGGAACGAGTTGCTATGAGAACTTTTATATTTAAAAGAAAAAAAGAATCTCGAGTTAAGTACATATTTGTAACTCTTATACCATGTTGCCAAATGTATTCATTATTTAAAAACATGATAATGCCGAATTCCATTAAAAAAATTATTTATAATTGAAATTAAAAATTTTAAAATTATTGAAATTAATTTAAATAGTTAACTATTGAAATTAATTTAAACCAACTATTATAATTACATATATTTAATTTAATTCAATTCTTGTTAATTTAAGGCACAAATAATAACTGCGGTACTCTGTTCTGTAATTAGACGACTTCTTTTTTTTTTTGTTTAATCCTTTGACGAACATAATTCCACTAATTAAGCCATATAGACACAATAATTATTCATACATTTGAAGGGAACTTTGTTCCCGTGTAATCTGATTGAAATATGATATATATATATGTATTAGAATTGAAGGAAATAAATTTATTAATGAATTATTGTTGTTCGCATATATGTGCAATTTAAACAATAGTATTAAGTGATTTAAATTTCCCAAATTGATTTACAATATAGCGATTATTTTCAAAATCATTTTAGAATCCACATGTATAGCAATAACGAGGATATGCAACATTAATCTAAATCGGATTATAAATTTAATCCAATTTTTTTTAAGTTTACAAACAAAAATAATTTTGAAAATAAATAAAATATTTCAGTAATAATAATATTATTACTAAAATAAATGTCAATATTTTAGAATCACCACTATGAGAAAATAATTTGGTTTCATACTGAATTACAATTTTTGGTTCTTCAAAGTAGCCGTTGAAATTTTAAAGTAAAATTATTATTTATAAAAAATATATCTCTAACCTTAGCCAATGTTATAGAATTGGGAGGCTCAATTAAGAAACAAAAAAACTTTATTATATTAAACGATCGCGATTTTAAGAATTTCGAACACTCCCGTGACAGAAAAAAAATTACTAAAATTGACTTAAAAAAAGGAACACATTAAACACGGATAAATTTTACTTTTAAAATTACAAAATTTACATTCACATCTGAACAGATTAATACACGAATTGCAACTGATTAAATTTTGATTAGATTTTTCTTTCTCAAAAGATTTTAATAAAAATTTGATTAGGTATTATATTAATATAAAAATTATGATTTACAGTTTCGATAATTTCCAGTTTTCCCGATCAGTGGCTACCATGAATTCATTAATTGTTCTTCTCTTAGTTTGTGAGTCTTAAAATATTTTTGTCCATTTATATTTTTTAAATTTTTACCTCTTAATAAATACTTTATTCCCACTTTTTTCTACTTTGTGAAATTAAAAATAAAAATTTATAAATGATATATAGTATATAAAAAGAAAAGAAAAAACAGTGCAACACCTGCTTCACTTCTGTTTTCCAGAAAAGTAAAAAGGAAAATGTTAACATTGCGAGTTTACATCGCAAAAATGGGATCACTAGAAGAAAAAGTCCGTCACGCTTCCGCAGCTTTCTACGGAAGCTGTTGCTATATGGCTTGCAAGCTCATTGCTAGAGACTAAAACTTGTGAGAGAAAGAGGATTAATGTCGACGTCGAGACACAAAAAACTAACGCCATGACAAGGAAGATACTAAGTAAGTGCTTTAGTAAAGTTAAACATTAAAAACATTTTGCAACACATTATCGTAATGCATATTTTATTATTGACTTCATTTTAAATACACGGCGACAAAAAAAAGAAAGATAAAGAATTTAAATCCTTTTCCTCTGTGTGGTTTATTTTTATATAATTTTTAAAAAAATATGTTGCAATTTTAATAAAGGTTTATTTTTTAAGAAAAAGGCTCTCTACAAATTGTATTTTAAAAAAATTACTGTTTTACAAATATAGACATTTGTTTAGAAAAAAATTTGAAAAAAAATTTTTTCTTTTTAACAAATTATCTGTATTTGAAAAACTAAAAAAAAAATTTTAATATAATAGCATCGATTTCCAACTAGCAGCCACGCGACAACTAAATTAATTATATAAATATTTTTATAATTATTTACTTAAGTGTTTTTAATTTAATAAATAGTTGGGGTTGTTCACATACCACGTGGACAATTTTTTACTAATTTTTTTATGCCGGAGACATTAAAACGTTGAGGTATTTGAGCGAAATATTAAAATTTTTAATTTAACTTGACCTTCATACGATTATTTACTATTTCTACAATGATTCTTGTTATCTTATTTAAAGAAAGACAAAACATATGTTTATACAGCTGAGCTTTAAAGTTAGAGGAAGAACTATATATATATATTAAAATTACACCAGTAGTTAAGAGTCAAATTTTTAACTTTGCCTGCTTTAATTATAAAAGTTAAATAAAATTATTTGGTTCGCAACTATGATTTACGTATATTTTTTATTTTACACCTGCATTATATCCTTCGCTCAAACTTTTAAGGTAATTATAACATTTTTTAAAAAAAATATATATTTTTAAAAAATTGTTTTTGTGTTTAACTATATATTTTTGGAGTAAATATTTTTAAATTTATTAATTTTATCATTTGCAACAAACTAAATAATAATAAAACAATATGAATAATTATCTCAAAAGAAGAATAGCTTCTATAATTTAAGAATTCTTTCTTATGTAAAAATATGATTTCTAATTGTAAGAATAAAATCTTTAATTTTCTCAATGTATTCTAACTTGTTTTTTCATAAGGATTTAATTTTTTTTTTTCATTATTATATAAGCAAAAATTTTTACATTTTAAAAAGTTATCAACTGTACTTCTATGGGTTTTTGAAACTTAATTATTTAAAAAAATAGAAGAATATATTGCCAATATAAAACTATAATAATTTAAATACAATATATGTTTAGATTACGGATGTACTAAAGAAAGATAATCCAACATATGATGAAACTACTATATTTCCAGTTAATGTCTCAATTAACGATTCTATTCAAATTATTGACGTTACAACTTCTAATGAAACAGGTACAGTAACACCTGCTATCGATGTCGAAACTGACACTGACATTGTTAAAACAAAAATTAATAAAACTACAACAACAACTTCAACACCTCCTAAGAACGCTGTATCACAATTTCCAATAAAACAATTAGTAACATCAGTAATAACGAAAAAAATGTCATTCCCTTTCTTCGGATTACTATGGATGGGAATAAAAATATTAATGCCACAAAATATATCAGTCCCTGCAATGGGACACAGTATACCAATCCGTATATTTGGGTAAAGTTTGTTTGGAAAACATTATCTAATAACATCATTAATGTTTGATTAGAAACAATTGTTATTTATGATTTTTTCATAATGTACTATTACATTCTCATCATATAAAAAAGTATTATCATTTTTTAAGTTATTTTTATTTTATGTATATGAAATAATAAATTTAAAACCAAATAATGATTGACAATATTGTTATATTTATTAAAAATATTTAATTATTTATTATGTAAAGTTGTCCTCAAAGTGATTTTTAATTTTGAATGTCTGGTTAAATAAAAAAAAAGAAATAATATCTAGTTATGAATAATGAAGAAAACATAAATATATTATTGTAAAATAAAATTTATAACATTATAGAATATAAATTGTTATAAAAGCAATTTCTTACAAAATGGAACCTTAAGTTTTTAAATTAGTTTTTTTTTCCTTTTAGTTTTTGAATAAGAAGTGAATCTAAGGCGAAGGTTTATAGTTGAACAAAGGTGGATTTTTATTTGCATAAGAACAATTCGAGTTTTCTCTGCGCGCGTTTATTACCTTAAATTCACTCGCTAATGTTGCCATTCGAATAGAAAAGCAAAAAGCGAAGGTTCCATAGTGTGGCGTTTATTTTCGTGAAGCGGTCGCCATATAAATTTACGATCTCCAATGCACGTAATATATTTAAACTTGTTTTACGTTTATGCACAAAACAAAACTGAAGGCGTTTTACAAAGTAGATAATTCAACCAGACATTACAAATTATGAAACACTTTCAAAATAAATACATTATTCAGTTTAACAAAATTAATGCCTGAGCTTTATATATACACACACACATAGATGAAAAATTCGCCAGTTTCTACTAATTCAATTCACCAAATTTACTGTTTCGACAATTGACTGTAATTTTAAAACGATCATTGACAAACAATGGAAATATATAGAATTTGATTCTATTACCACATAATCAAAGAATTAATACTGGGAAAAAATTTATTTGATTGAAATAATTGGTTACTTGCAACTATTATAAAATAAACATTTATAGTAATAGATTATTTGAATCAAATAAATTTTTTTTTTTCAATCTAATTTATGACAATGAGAAATATTAAATTTATTTGATTTTTAAACCGGTTCCAAATGTTTATTTACGTAAAACAAGTCACTTTACATTTATGTAAATTTTTTTTTTCGGGGGAGAAAAATTCAACAACGAACGAAAAATGTGTCTCTATTGAAAAGCGGAAATTCGAACCACTGTTTGACAATAGTAAGAACCTACATCTAGCCAAAGTATAGAAAAGAGGCTCTGTCGAAAGCTCTTCCCACAAGTTCCATTTACGATTATTCCACATTTCTTCAGCGATGGGATCTGGAGCAACGGTTCTTTGACTGTTATGCTTCTCTTAAAATCTGGATATCGTGGAGCGACACTCGTTCCCGGGAAATTGCATTTTGAGCCAAATTCTAAAAGCGGGGAGGAAAAGAAGCGTTAGAGAAATAGAAAAAAGAAAAAAAAATAGAGAGACCAGAATATGAAAGTATAAAAGGAAAAACCAGGTGAAAATGAAACGAGAAAGAAATGTCCTCTATGAAGACCATATCGAGACATGACAGAAAATCGAAAAAAACGGATAGAATAGAGGAATATTTTTCAAAAAAAAAAAAAAAAATAATCATCTCAATTGATCCACAAAATTGTTTCCTATTTTATAATATCCTATTGTTTTCCATTATTAATATATATCGCTTTCACTTCTCTCCCTCTTTCTCATATTTTTGTATTATATATCTTTGCGAGCTTATTTCCTTCTGTACCACCATAAAAAGGTGAAATGCGAAACTTCTATATTTCTTCCAGACAAAATTTAAATTCCACGAGAATGGAGATTCAATCGACGGTAGGTGTATGTGTGTGTGTGGCATGAAATCCAATGCCATAATGGAATTTCTATTATTACTATTGAAGAAATACACATTCACTATATTTGTTTTCATGACTCACTCAAGTGTCGCAAATTTTTAAAGTACCTTTCTTCAAGAAACTTTGTTTCAAACACGTAGGTATACCAGGGAATTTATATTTTATTCTCAAAAATAAGAATTAGATTTCATACAAAAAAAATTCAGATGAAAAATGTATGATATGCAAATTTCTAACTGCCTAATACTGTTTACTAAAATGTACGAAATGCAAATTATAATAATTTATACTAATGAGTCTTATAAAGAATTAAAGTCAAAATTTGAATTTTTGGAAATATTTTCGAAAAATACGATTTTGTTACAATTAAATTTCGCCTGAATAAAAAACCAATATATAAAAAAAATTTTATATACCAAAAGTAAGTTAACAAATTTTCCTCAATAACATTGAGGAACATCAATTACTTACTAAAAAAAATTTATCATCCAAGTGACTAAACATCATCTCTTGAAGAGATGATTTTTATTTCTCGAATTATATTATAATTTTTACGATTCTTTTTTTTTTGCTATAGACGGGCCATTACTATATTTTATATCTCTTTTGAGATTGGTTCGATAAAGTCTATTCGAAATAAAAAATTTGCAAAACGGTTGTACAAAAAAAATACGAATTTCTTGACACAAGTGATTTTTCATGCGTGGAAGATGAAAACGATGAAAAATATGTGTGTTCAAAATGGAATAGTTATATATTTTATATATATATATATATACATATATACAATACGATTATCGTGTGAATGAATCGTCAACGCGAAGTAGTGAAAAATTTTCATAGCCCCATAAAGAACGGATCTTTGTTCGCAATGAAATCACCTATAGATTGACCATTCCTCTCAACTCCCCCCCCCTCCCCTCTGTCTCTCTCTTTTTTTTCCTAGGGCATAATGCGGTAAACATTTATGCGTTATCGATGATGCGTGTGGACCGATGAAGTTTCCCTAAAGGGTTTATTGCTCTTTTATATGGGATTCTCGTACAGAATTTACGAGTTTTTGGAAAGTTATAACTTTCTGGCCCGCAGCATCAAATCTGATAAATGCATGTGTATATCTATATTTCTCTATAGTCAATATGTTATATCTTTTAATAGAGTTTGTAATAATCTATATTATAAAATATTTTTTTAGAAAAAGTGAAATATAAAAATAAAAAAATAACTAAATTGTTCTTTATAAAAACTTCATTTACTCTATGAATGGCTCTTATGTAAAAAAAAAAAAAAATACCTGCTTAAATAATATAAAATTTCAGTCATTTTAATTTGAAAGCATTTTTAATTAGAAAATACCTTATGCGAGTTCAACATTCTCAAATATAGATATATATATAAAACTCTGAAAATAGACTCTTTTCTCATATTTTCTTTCACGTCATTCATATCTTGTAACAGAAAAATAGTTCAACATAAAATTTACAAGAGGTTGCATTTCGAGATAATTTTATCTTCAAAAAGGAGTCATTAATGAAGGTAAAAAAAAACTGCAATTATTTATATGACAGGTAAAGTAATAGCTTGCTAGTTGTAATTCCGTATAGTCGATATCACAATTCTAATTAGATCTGGTTTTACCACAGTGGTAGATATTGAACATGTATTTAGAGAGCAAAGATTCTATAATGATCATCTTCGTAATTATAAAGTTCGATTATAAAAAACATCAAAAATATGTTCAATTATTGTTACATCTTTTCAGTATAATTATTCTTTGAATAATACTTTATTCTAAAAGAGCTTGCGTAATTAAAAGAAAATATCAATAGAATACTTCTATATAATGATGATAAAAAAATATGCACAGAAAAAGAATTATTTGATTCAAATAATCGATTACTTTACTATATTATTAAATAAATATTTATATCAAATTATAATCCTATATCAAAACAATGGACCATTATTGTATGATAATTTTTGAAAAATTGATTTTTTTAAAGATACAAAAGATTAAAAAATTGGAAATATAAATGTAGTGAAAAATCATATATATGAGAAATAACAAATGAATTTTGAGAAATGCATCAGAGACAAAGATTAATGCAATAGAGCGCGGGATTTTGAAAAGAGATATTTGACGTTCAGTGACGTTGCGTGGTTAATGATGAACGATAATTAAGACTGACGAATGTGCATAACAGGACGAAGGCTAATTAGATCCGACAAATCGATCCGAGATACATGTATGAATAATAGGATTTCAAAATTAGAATTTATAATGAGACATGACCTATTCATGATTTTGAATTGCTTTTAGATTAACAGGATTATAGTTTTATATAGAAACAAGTTGCACCCCTCCCCCTGGCTATATTAACATATAATCGATATATAATCGACAGATTATATCATTGATATAGTTTTCACACTAGATTACACGAAAATACTTCTATCATTTATTAAAAAATATATCAAATTATCATTCAATGGAAATTTCAATTAAAATTTGTCAAAATTTATGTTGTTAATTCATGTATACAAGCAAACGCCATTATACAATTATTCCAATTGTGGACTCAAAATTATTTCGTATATCATATTTATAGACATATCGATTGTAATCATTTTCCATAAATTTTATGAAATTATCAAATTATTAAATTATTATTATTATTAGTATTTTTATTATTATTATTATTATAAAGTAATAAATCGTGTTAATGAAAAGTAATTTTAAAGTGACAGAAAATGAATTTAAAATAATAAATTATTTACATATAAATGGAAAGATTTTACAAAATGTTGGGATTTTTTCATTTAAATATCCTATACTTATACATTAACTTGGGAGAAACTTAATTTTCGTTTCATGAGGAACTGTATTTTAGATTCGAGAACGGAAAAGCGGAAGGTAATTTGAGATAATTATTCCCAATGGGAGGATGGATAAATTCGAGCAGACAGTTCTTACATGAGAAATTCGCATTTTGAGAGATGTAACTATTCTCTCAGGACGAAACATCTGATATAAATTTCGATTTCTACTAAAATGTATATGTATTCTAACTAAATTATATGATTCTCATAGTCTTTAACTAAACCTTGTCATGATGAAATCAATACTATTTTAAATAATACCTGTTTTTTTATTATTTCCAATTTAAAGAGAAAATAAAATCTACACAAGAGTTATAACTAACATAATTTACAAATTATCGGAGGAAATCCAAACGAGTTGTTTCCATATAATGCAAACAAAATCGTTTTTGAGGTAACGAGATAAGTTTCACTGATGCAGTTTACGTTCCTTCAATTCATGATCGTTTTAAAGAAAAGTTTTGTAAAACTTTTAAGAAAACACTGACTCAGTATCTCTCTATTTTCAACAAAAACCTTTATCTTTCAACAATTTCCTAACTATTCAAAGAACACAATTCAAAATAAATCACGTTAAAAATTTTTCTTTTAAATATATAAAGTATTTTATCATATAAAATATTGACAATATTTTTCTATTGCCGTTTCATGTACATTAATAAAAACGTTATAAATTTTGGACAAAATTCGAAAAAAAAATTGTTCAAAGCACTGATTACAGTTTCAGATACACGAGGGACCAAGAAAATTGAATGTCTAGAATGAAAACTTGGACAAGATGGATGTGCGAGAGAGGAAGAAAAAGATAAGATAGAAATTAAATGAATGAGAGCAACTTGGTTGATTCGGATATAGTAATGATCTTCTTATATATATATATATATATATATATATAAAATCTTCAAGAGAAAAAGAGAGGTGGAGAAGCTTTTAAACAATGCCGCCAATTTTTTTGCGGGAATGAAACGCAAAAGCAGAAAAGTGGAAAGAAAGAAAAGTGGAAAGATTACAGGTTACATGGTTACAGAAAACTGATTCAAGCAGCTGGTTCAGAAAGTATATATATAACCGTTCTTTTTCTAGGAGAAAAGCTGGTTTCAATTTATCCGCGTCACGCCCTGACTTTCTACTACCACACCAACCACCACCCCCTTTTCCTTCCTTCCTACAAACCTCTCTACATGCCCCGTTGGACTCATCTCGCCCCAAGGATAACCAACTAATTAAAACTTTTACTCAAAAACCACCTTCTTATTTCTACAGTGTTGAGCAAAGTCGACCAAAGACTTGCAATATATTTATGTCATTAAACATTGTTCAACGCGTAATAGACACAATTTTCATTTATATAATAAATTATCTACAACATTTGAAAAATCAAAAATTTTCAACTTTTTTATAAAATCAAATTGCTATAAAAATTATTAAATTTCAAAATAAAAGATTCTGAAAAAAATGTTACACTGTCGGAAAATGCAACTTTGAAACCTTTAAAAATGATGAATTTAAAAATATAATACGAATTGAGATCCAATTAAGATATGAGATAAAAATAAGAAAAGTTTTCGTGACAAGTTCTTGGGCAAGTTTTGACAAAGATGAACTTTGCCAGCATTTACATACCAACGGAACATTCTATCCTTCCTTACTCGCATAGTCTTTCTCTCACACTGTAATAACCAAGAATCTTCATGAAAATTCTCATACTTGTCACTAAGGAGAGAATAGCATGAGATAAGCCCCCTTAGGGGGTTTAATATAGTTCCTAAAGTTTCGGATTTGCCACGCAGTCAGTCATTAAAAAGCAAGATTCAAAAGATATTCCCATCTCTCTAATATAAATTCGATTCATTTCTGTTTTCACATGAAACTCACTGTTAAATTGCATCTAAAACACTACTCAAAGACATATCTTTTCTATAAATAGATATTGAATAAAATTTCTTCAATTTATTTTCATACAAAATGTTTTCCAAATTATATGATAATAATTTTCCAAATTTTATACATTTTAATAAAACAATGTAAAAAAAGTAGTAAAAAATTAATGAAAACAAGCGAGGAAATTAGTTGAAATAGAACGAGTGAATTAAAAAGAGTTGAACTTACTTGAAAGTTACTTTTAACTTTCAGAAATTTTCAGCGAATCCAGAGCGAACAATTATTTATCATTACAATGGCTAGTATAATTAAGAAGTCGACCTAGGGCAAACCTCTTGGAGCATCGATAGATTTCTAAACTTGAAAGTTTACCCCGAATTGCTACGGATTTCCCTAAGGGTTAGAGGGGGCATGCGAAAGGGGAAATAGTAAGCGGAAAAGCCAAACAGCATCTCTAAAACCGGAAATGGCAGAGAGTGAGTAAACCTAAAGGTCCTAAGAGTCTTGGGAGTTCAGTAATTATATTTCGGTAAAGTTTAACTAATCTTGTCACTCTCTCTCTCTCTCTGTAATTAGACTCCTCAAAACTGACCATAAGTACACGTTAAATTACCGTTTAATTAAACAATTTATATAATTGATAATTGTTCTAAATATTTTTCATATTTTCTCAAATAAGGTGTAAAATATAAATGCGAACAAATAAATTTACTATCTTTTCAAAAGTTAATTTAAAAATAAAATAGAACAAAATTTGAAGAATATAATGTAAATCGAAATTAATGGGGATCATTTTGTCACTTTGATATATGTAAGAAACAGTAAAATCTTGTACGGCATTGAGCCAAGTGCCTATAGTCTGAAGTTCGTTCAGCTTCCAACATATTCTAATTTCCAGGAACATAAATAACATTTATCCTCTAATTACGTGGCTCAGAGCTCTTCTATTCTAATTCTCGAGCTTTATTACGAAAGCGGCAGATTATTATGAAAACGCATACATTATATGTATATATGTGTCGTTACGGTGGGTGCTTCTCTTCTTCTAATCCTGTTTAACATGCGTTGACATAGAAACACACGGACCGTATAACGTCTTTCATTCAATATCTTATACAAAATATATATATATATTTTTTACCCTCTCCCAACTGTACATATAATATTATTCTTATTCAACGCAGTCTTTCATTTTCCACTACGGAAAGCACGAAACATTCTTTGACGTAGTTTTCGATTTAAATGTTAATCTCAAAAGTCTTTGTTCTACACTCTCGTTTACGAGGTTTTTCCATTAAATGAGACACCCGCGTTGCTTTAAACGCTACAATTGAATTTAGAATTTAAATGATCAACACTGAGCCATCTAGATAGTGAAAGATTCAAATCTTTTTACAAACTTTTTACAAAATCTTTTATAAAACGCTTTGCCACAGATTTTCAATTTAAAAGTTTTCAACTCTTTTTCCTATAGGCCAATTTTCACGAATTGTTTCCCCCCCTCCCCCCCATTCTATTTTCCATGAAAGAAAGTGTGGTAAGAAAAAGTTTGTTTAAAAAAAGAAAAGAGAAAAAACACGTACATACTAAAGCCAGACAAATTCAAAATAAAATGTTGAAGAACGTCAGAAAACAGAACACCAGTATCTTGAGAATTTTGAAAGTTACATGAAGCTGCCACGAAAGAAATTGCAAAGTTTTGTTAAAATATTGAAAACTTTAGGGACGTATTAAAAAAGAAAGGGAATGAAAATAAAACTTTAAAGGGAAAAAAAAGAGAAAAAAAGGACAAATTGAACAAAAAGAAAATTAAAAAGAAAAAAGAAGTAAAACATTAAAGACAAATGTTAAAAAAAATGTCAAGAAAGCAGAAAAAGATTTTAAAACGAGAGAAACGACATTGATTCAAAAAATAAAGATGAAAAAAAAGATAAAACAGTGATAAAAAAAGATGTTAAAAAAAGGAGAAAAAAAGTCTATAAAACACAGATATATTGAGAAAAGAATAAAAATATTGGAAAAGACAAAGAAAGACATTGAAAAGGAAAGAAAAGAAAAATTGAAAATAACTTCTCATAAATTGTATAATATGAAACAATTCCAAAAGTTTCAAAACGTCCCTAAAACGATCAAACATGAAACCGTGAAAACTTCGCCTATATGTATATATATATATACCTATAGGAAAAATTCAAGAATTTTCCAACAAAAATATATTACAACTTTACAATATTTTTCTCTAAAAACTTTTGAAACCAATAAAAGAACAAAAAACGAGTAAAAAGAATTTTTAAAAGAAAACCCGTTAAATTCAACAGATTTTCTTTTCTTTTTGATAATTGAAGAAACTTCATTGAAAAGAATTTTGAAAACAATTTCGAAAAATATAAAAATATTTTTCACATAACTAGATTTTGCGACTTTATACGTACTAAATTTCAATAATATCCTTCAATTTTTCTCAAGTCAAATATCAATTTCATTAAACTTTTTCAAAAATGCATTTATGTGCAAAAATCTATTAATCTAAAATCTCTTTTCATTCACAAAAAAAACTAATGTTTTTGTTATGAATTTTTATCAGTAGATTTATATTTCGCGCCTAGAATCCACTCTACTTTATCGACCCTAAATAGATAGTAAACTCGCTAAATAATATTAATGTTAGAATTTTTCTAATTAAAATTTGAAAAATGTACTAACAATTTTTTTCTACAAAACAATATTGTATAGAAATAAAAAATGTTAACAAAGAATATATTTATTGTATAGAGAATTTTTTTTCTCAAATAATTTAATAAAGAACTCTATTTTTCACAAAGAATTCTCATATGTTGTGAAAGGGAAATTTTTTCTAAAAGTAGAACAAAAAAAAAAAAAAAGAATATAATAATAACCCCCAAGAAAGGGTGTACTCACCATGAAGAGTGGGCGGACTGGGTTGGAATCGATGGCAGTGCACCGGGTGGCAGTGACCTCCTGATTGTTTGGCAGCATCCTCTTTGACCGGAAGTAACCTCGGAGCAGCATGGAGTTGTATTAGTGCCACACACATGACGTGACGATGACGATGACGACGATGGATTCGCATTATAATCAATCACGGAAGCGCGCACTTTGGGCCTTAAAAGAGGCGACGTTGAAAAACTGTCTCTTTGTGCAGAAGTTGAACTACTTGAACTACTTGAACCGGGACTACCACCAAGGCGTCCCGGTGATGGATAAGCAAAACCACGTAACCGGAAATGCGTTTGATGATAGGCAAATCCTGGTGGTGGTAGTCGATAATGATGATGAAACCCCAAATCACGTCTCATATAAGGATCACCTGGATCTGTCACTGGCACATAACGATCAGCTGGTGTATGTGCGCTTGGTGGCACATATCTGTCTACATATCTGTCCGGATATAGAACTTCCGGTGGTGGTTGTGGCACATATCTGTAGATTAAATTATTTTCAAATTAAGAAAAACAAATTACTTTTCAATCAAGTCTTGAAATTGCAAGATTTAGATTTGTAACTGCTAAATCCTATTTCCTAACTTTCGTTTTTTGTGTAAACAATAAAAATTACTCTTCTATTATTTAATTATTTATTATTCTGTTATATTTGTAATCAAAATTAATTGTGTTGTTATCGCAGGTATTTTTATAAGTGGAAACCTAATTGTCACTCTTATTTCGCATATCTATTACTTCTATTTGTTGCCACTACGCTGCGCTGTATTCTAAAAGTGTATTTCTGTTCACTATCTCAGGAAAAATTTATGCAGAACTTGATTGGTCACTACCAGTAGAAAAACTAATTTCCCATTATAAACGACCAATCAAGATCTGCATTTATAGAGTTTGCATGCAAAAACTGTAACCGCATTAACTTCTTACTTTATTTTTGAAAAAAATTATTTCATAATTGTTATATTAGTCAATAATTATTAAATGTCCATTACAGAACAAAAATAATTTAAATTTTCTTTTCAAAAAAAATGAATTTATAAAACATCACAAATTGTTAATAGAACTTAAAAAATTAATTTACAAAAAATAAAAGAAATTTAAAACTATTTAATTTAACATCTAACGAGGGGTGAAAAAACTTATTGCATTTTACAGCAAATAGCTTCGCAATCCATACAAGTTATCAAGAATTCTAGGGATGGTTTCAAAGCTCGTATTTTGTACTTTGTGCTTAAAGTGTTTCACATTCTTTAAAAGGTTATTTCTAGAGCGTGACATTTTTTTTAGCTTTCTTTAGCGCACTGTAAATTAGATTTTGCTTTTTAAAATGAAAAGAAGTCTTTGGAAAAATAATGTCAAAGACAAATAATAATGTAATTAAACAAAACAGTTTAGCCTCTTAAATTATAAAAGTATATATATTTATAATAATGACAAAAGAGAAAAAGGCAAGTTAAGCTACTTATTTTTTTTTTTTTTTGTAATTTTTTCAAGACAAAGCAAATAAAACCTTTCTGATCTGTAAAATCTTAATTGTAAAAAGTTATTTTTGGAAAGTAATTTAATTTTTCTAACAAAAGCCTTCAAATTCTCCGCTTTTATAATTGATAAAAGAGCAAAGAAAACAATTTTCAATTAAAATGAACAATGAAATTTGTCTATTTCTGGAATTCTTGGATTATTTTCTAGTTCTATATATATAAATTCGATCTATTCAAATGAAGTATAATAAAAAGAAGAAAACGAAAAAACTCACCTTTCAACTGGTGTGTGAGCAGTGGGTGGGACGTAAGTTCCATTTCCGGATCCATAATTTCTCTCGGAAGATCCACCAGTGATAGAGGTGCATGAGGTTGCTATGCGACCAGTTGGATACCTTTCTTTTGGTTTTGGTAGCGAAAGGTACTTGTCGGAATTGGTGCGAGCTGGAGAATAACGCTCAGCAGAGCTATGATAGCGTTCAGAACTTGAGGATTGAAATCGATCGTTTCCACCACCACTGTTGATGGAAGAAGTGTACCTTTCGATGCTATAGCGATCCTGAGTCGATCTTTCGAATTGTTCACTTTGATTGGAGAGTTGATAACGATCATTGCCGTAATTTTGTGCAGACTTTGATACTTGAAGATATTTTTCATTGCCTTTCGTTGAGGACTGTGAATAGCTTCGATGACCTGTATTGCCATCTGGTGTAGGGGACATACTGTATCGGTCTGTTGTTGATTGAATACTAGTGCCGTACGTAGGATTGTAACGACTCGTCTCAGATGATGAAGGCGATGATGAAGCGAGAAGTCGATCCGTCGAGGACGATGAATGTCTGTAAATTAATTAATAATTAAATTTTATCAGAAAACAAACAAAAAATGACTGGAGATGAAAAGTTAGGGTACGCCCCTGGAGGTATCATGGCGTCACGTGATTTTAGCAGACGCCGAAAAAATCTAACCTAACCTTTAAGGAATCAAAAGGAATATATAAATTTACTCACCTATTCGAATCGCTGACCATTTTGCCATCGTGTGCAGGAGAATTAGTCGCCAAGTATCGTTCAGTCGCCAAATATCTGTCAGTAGACCTGGACTGTCCATATCGTTGCATTGATAAGTCACTGAATCTCTCATTTGAGATGACAAATCTCTGTCCAACATCTTGAAATCCAGTAAATCTACTAGTAAAATCTGCGGGTACTGGAGATGAACTCGATCTTTCGCCGTATTTCTGACAGGAACCATCACCGCTCCTTTCCGAACTGGAATACCTTCTAGACTGATCAGATGCACCAGAACATGACAAAATTCTCTCGCTCGAAGAATATCTTTGATGTGCACCCTCTGGATTTGGAGAACTCGACAGAAATCTTTCTGTGACTGATGATATTGAAGCAAATCTATCGCGATGACTCGATGAAGTTTGATAACGTTCGTGTATTGGCGATTCGACCATATATCTATCAGAAGACTTTCCTGTAAATCTTTCTGGTACTGGTGCATGAATAGGAGAGGAGGATACCAATCTTTCTGATGAAATTCCAAATTTGGATGTGGTCGAATCTTTACCAGTGGCATATAGGCATCTGTCACTTTGTAAGTTACCCAAAACTGGTGATGCAAGTAATTGTTCAGTGGATGATGCCGTGTAACGTTGTTGATCTTTTGTGTCATGAATTGATGCCGATGAAACCAAAAGTCGTTCTGATGAGGAAAATCTATCCTTTCCTGAAGGAATCGGTGAAGTTGGCGCTGTACCGAAACGATCCCTGGGACTCGGAGAACTGGAGGGCAAAACCCGATCAGTAGGAGGATAACAAGCCAAACTCTGAGACGAAGAATATTTTTCGCTTGGACAAGGCGAGAGTGGTGGTGGTGGCACGAAACGATCGTTCGCTGGTGCTGGAGATGGTGGTGATGGGAATGTATCTGGTGAGAATGGATTTCCTGAGGCTGAAGCCAAGATACTTGTGTTGGCGTATTCATTTGCAGATGACACCAATCCTGAATCTGTGTGTCCATATCTCTCCGAAACAGATCCTGAAGATTGCTGATTATGAATCGAAGTGGATTCACTGTATCTTGAGTAACGATCGGCCAAGATATTCTGTGAGATTGTTTGACAAGATGATCTCCCTGAATATTGATGATTGGTGGATTGGAATCTTTCTTGGTTCTGAACGATTCCGTATTGATCGCAGTTTGGCTGAATCGAACGTGGCTCTGAGGAATGGGCCTCGTTGATATTTTCATTGGATTTCTCGAATCGATCTCGTGATCCATGATCATTGGTTTGAGATCGTTGATCCTGGTAACGCTCCTGATTAGGGAGTGACGCTGATGAGGAAGATCGAATTTCGGAGTGCTTGTGGTAACAGTCCGTAGGATTGGTGTTTTCAACTTGGATACCAGAGGTTCTAGAATTTGCGGAATTCGAGCCTGGAACTGGAGACGTTGAAGGTGGTCGGTATTGAGCAGTCGGGTGCTGGTGCAACAGAAGACGTTCTCTTCGGCCATAGTCATCGTCTGTCGGCATCCTGGTGGCCCGTGGCCCGCTGTCAGGACATCTGAAATTAGAAAAACAATTTTATATAATCGCAGTCTGAAAATGTTCTGCGTTTATTGTATTATCTTATTTTAAAACCTTTCCTGGTGCATTAAATTTAAAATTAGACAAACGAAATTTAATATGAAAGTAGGACGCACAACTTTTTAAAAGGATATGAAGTGTTTGGAAATATATTTTAGAGACCCAATCGAACAATAACAGTAAAGCTTTTCAAGAGTGATTACTATATAGTTCTATACACATCAGGCTAAAATAGAGAACGGCGCGTAATCGACTACAAATTAATTGATGCCGAGATCGAACATGTTGGAACGAATGACGCGTGCGGCCATATGTAATGACTGTTCGGGTTTGGAATTACTGGGAAATATAGCAATCATGGCCCTAGCTCACTACCGTTAACGACTCAATCGACATTTCGTTGTCCACAACACGACAGAGGATATCGCGAATCGATGACCGCGAACTATCCAAACTCATAAATTTCCTGCGATAGACCAAAAAAAAATAATGGTTCAATTCCGCAATATTCTTGAGCCTTTTTTTCCTCACAGGTTAAAACACACAACACAACTAATCTATTTGAGATAAAAATAGCGACATATACAATATAAAAGTTAAATCAATACTGCGTCTTTTGGAGTTGACAGAATAATAAAAAATGGGTTTTTTTTCCAGTATTGAATCAATTATTTTGAAGTTGAATACACAATCCATCGAAATGAAAATCCAGTGAAACGTGTCAATGCCGTTGCTCTCGAGTGGAGTATTTTAAATTCATCGCGTCCTCACAAAGGGTATGGCAGAAACTACTGAATTTGACCTATTTTCACAAACATGTATATATTTAAAGATTTTTTCGGACAGAAAACTAGTATTTATTAATTAATATAATCATTAAACTAAAATGCTGATGATAAACATTGTATTTTCATATTAACTATTTTAGGCGAAAGAGTCATAGGTGAAAATGAGAAATGTTGTGTCGTCATTAGATTGGTGTGTTGTCGAGATAAAACGCAGCTGGTGCTACCAAAGTAAGTGAACGATGCAGTATGAAGCAACCAGTAAAAACTTATAACCCACCTGGTCGTCGTGCAATGCTTGTTGTGCTACATCGAACACACTTCTGGTGTCGCCCTCTCTCTCTCTCTCTCTATCTCATTCTCTCTCTATTTCTACTTGTATCATCGCCAGGGTAAAACCGTTGGGAACTCAACCGCGCGGCATTTCGCAATAACCAGACTCACCATTATTTGTTGAGAATGGTTGTTTACGACCAAGTGAGCATTCGTAAATTGGATTGTTCAGCGAGATCCTTCACGTGATACTCGATTCTCTCGTTTTCTCAACAGCCTTTGTGACCAAGAAAAACACAAGCTCACAAAAAATATATAAAATTCATTTTCTACTTTTTCTCCTGCTTCTACAAATTGATTCATTTTTTTCAACTTTTCTCCTACTGTAAAAAAATTAAAATTCTATTAACAATAAACTTTTGCAAATGAATAAGATACACACATTTTCGCAATTTTTACCTCTCTCTCTCTCTCTCTCTCTCTCTCTCTCTCTCTCTCTCTATACAAGAAGAGAAAGAAAGGATGTTAACATAGAAGATGTGAATGAAAAACGGGGAGGGAAACATACTATGGCAGCTGCTCCCGGCAGTTTTTGCAATTAGTGATATGAACGTGAGCTCACGTATATATGTATGAGGAAAAAAAACACACACTAGAAACACTTTCTGGGCCTTCTCATTTGATTTTCTTTTCTAGGATATATTTAAAACTTTGGAAATATTAGATGAAACTTTCTGAATAAACTTTTACAGTGAGTGTAACTTTTTGAAGATATCGTTTTTCATTGTTCTTTACAAAAACTCTCGAATGATTTAATGTGCACTACTATAAAGTTCTCAGAAGGTTATATACGGAATCATATAATTCGCCGAAGGCATTTATAAGATTGTCTTAATTTAAAAGCTATTAGAAGAAGAAATAAAACTTTTCTAAATGAAAGCAACAAAAAGATTTCCATTTCATTGGATGATTGCGCTTTACAATCTTACTGAAATCACAAAACTTTTTCAAAACTTTCTCCGTACACACAAACTAAACTCTTCCAAGATATATAGTATGTAAGCGAAAAGAGAGAAAGAGATGTATTTACCAATTTCTAATTTACTTGCAAATTTACTTTGTTTCAATTTGTTTCAACATCGATTTAACAGACATGCCATTGAATCTTAGTTATATAAAATGCAGAAACAGAATTATTATTTTAATATTTAAACATTTCTCAAAATTTTGTCAGATTTGTATTATGAATTTGTTTATTCGATTCGGGCAAACGTCTGACATGATGACGAATTTCTGAGCTCTATTGATGATCGAGGTCACATGAGTCCGTACACACACACACATACACACGTCACATGTGTCACGTGCAAGGCCTAGAGTGTCACTTGCCGGATACATCCATTTGTCAAATCCGTCGTTTCGTTCTATCGGAAGTACCCAGAGAAACGGCGAGTCGATGAGAAGCTCCTGAATTTCGGGTTTGGAACGTGAAACGCATTTTGAAAGCCGGAAATTTGTCGAATCGACGAGCCTTAAGCAATCGAACACTATAAGGCTGTGTATCCATTTTCCAATTCCAAAACAGTTTAGAAAAAAAACATACAACTCACGACAAATGTATCCTACGTGATGCTGATATAAATCCGATATCCTTTTATACTATTCAATGCGTTTTTCCTTCTTCAAGGAATCTGTACCCACCATCGTAGGGCATTACTATGACATATAGAATAAAAATACTAAATAAATAAATAATATTTACTTAACAATTTCTGTTGATATACTTGAAGAAAATATCTACTGAATTATCAGTTAATAGTTCCTAAAATTGAAATATTTCTCTCTCTCTCTCTCTAAACTTTAAATTCTAATGACAACTTCATATATTATATTTTGAAGATAATTGTACAGTCTAAGATAATTTTATATACTCTCTGAGAAGATTCGATTGTGAAACTTTTGAAGGATAAAGTGTTTCTTGGAAAACTTGTTAACTTGATAACTATATTGAAGATGAATTCTAAGTGCTGCAACAATTGTAAGAAACTTTAAGTTTAATGTTCCTGATATGAAATAGGGTATATATATATATATAATGTGCACACATAATTTCACATTATATAGTTTAAATTCCGGTTATGAATTTTATGTTACTAAATTGTAATACAGTTAATAATAATAATTAATTGTAGTATCATTTTGAGAGCATAAAATTGTTTATTAAAATTAACTTATATAATTATTCAAAATTATAAAAGCTTCCTAATATATTTGAATTATTATCTGAATATTTCAAAAAGAAAAATTGCAGAACAGAATCTCGAATTTTCAAATAATATACAAAGATTTAAATCATTATTCAAGGACATTTAAACTGACAATGCGCCAACTCATTTTTCACTATTCGCCCAATACTGAAACATCGGAAACATTCTAGGTCGCATTCTTAATTCCATAAATCTTGCCAAATTTAGACAATCCTCTCGCATTGTTCTCTCTGTTAGTGGGAAAATCCGAGAATTTCCGACTTAAGTCGGAAATACGAACTTTAAATCTCTCAGTAAACATATATGTGAAAGTGTACAACGGTGAATTTTTGGAAAACCCTCTCTTGTAAAAAAAAAAACAAATGCGTCGAATAGAGAAGGATTTGTGCGTATTGAATACTATACTAAAACGGAGATAAAACTGTTTTACTATATATTCTCCACACTAAATTCTACAATGAAGAATACATGAACGTGCATTTGAACGCAGAAACGCAAATGTTCCCCAAAAACACATTCGTTGAGAATTATATATGTGTTGGTATGTCCATTTTCCTATATATATATATGTGTGTGAAGAGGTTTTGGAGAGCAGTAGTTATGTCGACAGAACAAAAATAATAGCCTTGTCTTACCAGGATGTAAACCAGCTTAAGGTGTGTATATAAACACATATTCAGGGTGCGAAGTTCTATCAAAGAGATAAAGTAGTTTGACCATGCTCCATTCCATTTTACAACTCCCTTGACTAATTGCTCTTCATTTAATGAGAAACTGAATGGACCGTGTTCTAAACTTCATCACTGACAACACTATCCAACTATGTCAATCACCGATTTCAAACTAAACTTGTATTTTATGTGTTGGGATATACAAACGAGAAACTGGAACAAAACTAGAAATTTTTTTGTTGTATATATCTATTCACAGAGAACCAAAACGATTTCAAAACAATTCTATAAATTGACAAAATTATAGATATCAGAAAATGAAGATAAGTTTTTTTTTGGAAATTAGCACACCAGGGGGATTATCTGTTTGGAAAATTTAGCGATTGGAGATGTAAATGTTTAACGATAAATATTACACAAATCATAGAATTTCCAAAATGCTGATAGAGACACAAAATATTTAGTACTGCTACAAAATTGTAATTACAAATTGTAGTTACGAAATAGTACTTACGGAATAGTAATTACAGAATAGTAATTACAGAATAGTGATTAAAGAATAGTGATTAAAGAATAGTAATTAAAAAATAGCAATTACAAAATAGTAATTATGATTAGATCATGTATATATAAAATCGAATAAAAGTACCAACAAACAATATCGCTTCTAAATCTGAATTAAGAAAATTTTACTGATTCCCAAAGATATAAGTATTCCACTAATTCTAATGCAGCGTATTAGTATCACAATTAGAATTAGTGGTATACTTATTGCTGATTCAAAATTTAGAGAGCAAATTAATGTTGAGGACTAACGAGTGTGTACAATGATTTTGTATTGGTGTTTATTATTATTATTAATCATTTACTATGTTCGTGATGGTCATAGAAAGTTATTTGTTAGCTAAATGTTGCGCTTCTACAAATATTTATATCACATATGTTAAATATAATGGGTATAGGATCATCATAATTATAATATGTTATCATAATTGTCGAAACTCATACAAAATTTTTCAACAGAGATACATATAATAGAAAACATTGAGAAGTGTGTTAGAAGAGCATATGTGGTGTATTAACAACTAACTTGTGAAAAATAAAAAGTAGAAGGGGAGAATTTTAACGATAGAAAGTCTCATAAAATCGGAAATTAGAGGAAGATGTGAAATGACCCCTTTGCTTTCCGGTGGTAGATCAAGTATTTAAATGGATTCAATTTGGAATTTGGCCAAGACTTGATAGTGGTGCCAACCACGACGCGGAACTCTCTCTCTCTCTCTCTCTCTCTCTCTCTCTCTCTCTCTCTCTCTCTCTCTCTCTCTCTCTCTCTCGTAAAAGCCTATACGATCGTCAAACGAATTAATTGCTATCATTGCTCCCGATTGAAAAGAATTGAGTCTCGTCTACGACATTTGTCACGAACTTGTTCGTTTTTAAGAGAAAGAGAAGAACAAAATCAAAAATTCAATTCTTTTGGTATTAAAAAAAAGAAAAGAAAAGTTTTTTTCTAAATTAAAAATAACTCAAACGAAAAATAAAGGAAAATAATTATTTTTCAATATATGTATATGTGCGTGTACCTATAATTTTTCCCTTTTTTATGTGTGGTATTCAGAATAATTGGAGTGTGATTAAGTACCATCTCTATTTTTTTTTGTTGTTGAGAAAATAGTCAATTAAAATTAATTGGAATAATTAATGGATTTATATTGTCTATGATGAAACAAAACAGTTTTTAATGGTAAAAAATATATAAAATGTAATTAAAATACTTGTATAGAGTTAATTGACTCATTAGTGAACGTAAAAAAATAGAAAAAAAAATAGTATTGCAAGAAAACTTCAAAGGTTTGATTTTACATTAATTGACAAATAAAAAATTATGCAAAAAATTGATATATTTGTAAATACCATGAATTTGACACTATAACATCAAGTACGGAATTCTAGAAGCTAAACCAAAATTATGGATAGAATTCATTATCACTTTTCTCGAATTAATGAAACATGATAGGTACACCAAGGATATCAATTATGCAATTCTCCTACCATAAAATAATGTGGTTATGACAATTGAATTATTATGGTTGTCCATTTGTGAAACCACAACCACAGACAGTGGTTTTCTTATATGCCCTCAGAGTATATAATACTATTGTTATATAAAAACAAATGGTGTGACTTCCATATGACCTAATACAACATTTTTCATGAAACAATATAAGACACGTGCATTAAATACAATCTGTAATAATTATGCATAAAATTCGCATCTAAAATTCTGTAATAATTTTGAAATTTTCAAAAGACTTGGAGACCTTATCAGTGCTTTGAAATTCGCCACAGGCTATGGTTTTGTCGTTTATGCTTCTCTTCCTATCTTTTCACGCAGGATGACAAGAGGTGTGTATATATGTATATACAATACATGTATATATATATAAATAAATATATATATGTAGACATGTATATACGAGCTTTGTGTATATATGCCCGAAAGGTAGAAAGAGGCGATATTGCTTGCAGGAAGCCACATGAAAGGGAGCTTCATAATCCCCCACATAGAGCTTGCAACTCAACCCTTTCACGACCCCTTGACAAGTCAACCTTGCTTAAAGAAGAAGGACTCGGACACAAATTTACACATTTTATCTTTACCGAATGATACTCTATTCTTTTATTTTTAATCGATGATAACATTGAAATTTTGAATCTGTATTATTGCACTAACAATATATTTCTTACCACAACAAAATTTTATTATTTCTTACAACAAATTTGTATTGTAACAACTAAAAATTTGAACAAATATATTGTTAATGCAACAATACACATTTGTTGTATAGACCAAACAAAATTTGTTAGTTTCAGATTTAAGTACAATAAGTCATTTTTCTCCGTGTATATATATATATGAAGGTATTTGAAATTGATGATCTTTGATATATGCACAGTGAAGGGAATGTCTTTGATATAGCAAGGAGAGAGAGAGAAAGAGAGAGGAATAAAGCTCAACGGTCTTTGAAAAGCTTCCGGATTTTCGAGGTCGGAAACGACAAGCATGGTTTACGCAGAGACATAAAGAGTCTCGGAAGTATCAAAATGTCATGAAGGATGTAAAAAAAGATACAAGGAAATGATCATTCATAAAAAAAAGAAAACATTTTCCTATATATATATATGTATCTATGAACATATATCGTTATACTATAAAAAATATTGACAAGTATTAATAATATAAATTCCGTTTCTCTTTATATTCAACATAAATTCAAACATATAATGTTTTTTAATAATATATAAATATAGAACGAAGAGAACAGTTATTTTATATTATCATTAAATTGAAATGAATAATCAATAATATTTTAATAAAAAAAAAAATTATGATATTAAAAATAGTTTTGTAAACTTGCCATGGGGTAAAATATGCATAGATGGGGAGAGTCAGGAGTATAACTAAAAATATGAAGGTGCCCAATTTTTTTAAATCATAAATATTAATTCATTAATAAAATAAAAATTTAATTTTTGTTTTCTACCTTTCTTGTTTGATTGTCAATCGAGTGTATAGTGAATTTAAGTGAAATGAATAATAGAATGTATATTATAAGTAAAGGCAAACTATTCGATTTCTTAATGGTAAAGTCTGTTCAGGTTTTTATAGTGTTCTTAAGCGTATCGATGCAACAGCGACAAGACTCTATTTTTTATTCGTCTACTATGTAAGGTATATATTCTCCGAGCACGGGAAGAGGGTCAATGTGATAAAACTGACTCAAGCTTTGTATTGGAAATCACGTAAATTTGATCGTAAAACTTTGCTCTGATGACTTGCTGTGCACTACACAACGTGTGAAAAGGTTAATTGAAGATGGGTGTAAAATCGATTCGAGGCACTTGGAACGTGACCAAAAAACAAACTAGCCATTTACCCTTTTATATATATATATATGCTCATTTCATTAACGTTCCAACAATAGACTAATATATACTATATATACAGAAGATTTTTTTTTTTATTATTTTCCGATAAAAGATTAATATCTCTTTTTTGATAAGAAACGAAATATTTATTATATAACTAAATAATGATATAAGTATTATACAATACACTGTAGGGGTTGTCGAATTCAAGAGAAAAAATATATATTTACCATAGAGTTATAATATATTTGTTTCGAATAAATATTTAGTTTAAATAAAAATATAAATTGAGCCAAACAAAAGTTTTATTACAAACAAATATACTTGAGACTATACTATAGTATACTATAATATACTTATATTTTTATAATTAAAAATACTGGTCTGATAAAAATTAAAAATTTTCTATCATTTAAAATTTAACTTTAATCAGACATTTTTCGAGTCGTTGATAAAAATTTTTAAGCTTCATAAATTTTGTTATACTTCAAAGTCAAATTATTTAAATATTTTAAAGCGAATTACATTTACACAAAAGAAATTCTCCGTTACATTTAAGAGGATTATTTTTGATGACATATTAAATTAGAATGTTTCTTATGACAAAGTAAAAAGAAAAAAAAAAAATTTACTTAAAAATTTTTTGAGAATAATTCATTTATATCTTTTTAAAAGATTCATATTTAAATGAAGTATTTTTTATCTCAGTGAATAAAATTACTGGACGCAAAGAAATATATATGACATATAGAAAATTGAATAAATAACGAATGTAAGAGAAAAAAAAGAGAAGTTAAGAAGTTTATAAGATGTCAAATTTTCTCTCTCGTTTTCCAAAGTCTATAATATACAAAGACCTAGGGGGGAAAAAAGATTTAACGTTAACAAGAATTGACAAAAGCCTTTCCTTCTCTATACTTTGTTTTTAGTTCAATCGCTTTTATCACTTTCATGACATCAACTTGGCAAAGTGACACTTCCATTGAGTTTCAAAAAGAGTGTGTGTGAGAGAGAGAGAGAGAGAAGGAGATCTAACTCTGCAGCCACTTTAGTCCGTTAAAATTTTACATCCGAGCATTTATTCAACTTGAAAGTGCTTTCAAGTCGTTTAAAAAAATAATTCTTGACACAAATTTCACGAACAATTTTAACGATTTACATATA
This sequence comes from Leptopilina boulardi, assembly GCF_019393585.1. Lineage (NCBI taxonomy): Eukaryota > Metazoa > Arthropoda > Insecta > Hymenoptera > Figitidae > Leptopilina > Leptopilina boulardi. The sequence continues at coordinate 682,100 of NW_026137765.1, read as the reverse complement.
ATGAAGAAGAAAGAGAAAAAATTATTTCTTTAGCCAATGGAATATCTGTTTTGATATTTTTATAACATTTTCCAAAAAGGAAAAAAAGAATAAGGATATATAAATTCATTTCTTTTGTTTTTCATGAACTTACAACAACTATAAAAGGAAAGGTTTGTGCATAAAAGTAATCGGTCGAAGTTCGGAAGCAGGAAAACTCCCACTTTTCTTTTCTTTTCATTATTTACGACGTCCAACACTTTGCGTATCTCATCATGAATCACGAATGTCCAAGATAAGGGTTTTACCAGCACATAAGCTTCTCTCTTATTTCTCTCTCTCTCTCTCTCTCTCTCTCTCTCTCGTTCTTTATCTCTTTTTACCTATCTTCTCTTCTCTCTCTGGTTGTCCGTCTAAAGCTGTCTACCTCACTTTCCTAAATTCCCTTTTCCCTAGCCATATTCTAATGCAACGATTTTATCTACCTAATATATGGTTAGTGGATGAACGTGACGATGTTATTGGTAATAACGCGACATGCCCTGGACATATATATCGCGTTCGCTGCTGTCCAGAGATAACTCTCTAGGTGACCACTGTGCATGTAATTTGTGTACACACCAGAATGCATTATACAATTGTATGTCTCTATAAAGGCATAAAATCAACAATATTGTTATACGTTTTCCTATTTCACAAATGAAGTTGTCAAATCTTTTTGTTATAAATGCCCAGAGAAAAGAAAAAATTCAGTTCAATGCAGAAAAATTGTGGGTTAAACAATTATTGTTTAAAAACTATTGGAACTAAAATTATTGAAGTACTATCTAATTTCTGTTTTTTTTTGCCACTGAACCCAAACAAAATTTTCTTAACATAATTTCATAAAAAGTTCTTTTTTTTTGTTTCCAATTGTCGAGAGGAAAAAAAAATCATTGTGTCGGGGGGTAAGTTTCTTCTGGTAACATGAAAGAGACCCTTACCTAAATCCCATTTCAGTTTTATGTGTAACTCGTTTTCAAGAACCACTGGTTCCACACAATTGGGTATAGTGCAATCCAGATCCATTCTGTTTTACGATCAAAGGTATGTGCAAAACTCGATGTTTCTTTCTCGAAAATTGCAACAAAAAAAAGTTTATAAAAAATTCATAGGACACAATTTTCACTGGAGGAAAATATATAAAGGAACATATCCTTAAAAGCAAATAAGACACAATATATAACAATACACTGTAAAAAGTAGACATCTTATTATAAGACTTGATATTCCTTTTTAAGATGTTTCCATGTTATAAAACATGAAATTTTTAAGATGTAGAATGGTTAAAAAAGATGTTTTAAAAGCGACAATTTATTTTTTAGATAGGTACTTCTTTTTATCTTTTCCTTTACATGTTTTAGTTTTGAATTCCTAATACCCATATGTATGGTCAGTGATTAGAAACTGCATATACTGAAGGTAATGAAAACAATAACAATCACGTTCTATATTACGTAAACAATAACAAACTGGAGAATATATTATTATTATTATTATCTTTGAAAGTTATATATACGAATATATTTAGCAATGTACTTGATATATATATATATGAAGAACTCCCTTCCTTTAGTGCAAAACTAAAGCGATAATATCAGTGACAGAGTGTGCTAATTTTCAAAGACAATATATTGTAATGAAGATCCTTATTAAAAATAACACAGAGAGTTTAAGTGCTCTCTAATCGAATCAAATTACTTCAACTGGGACAAGATATAGTCGATATGAAATTAGGTCAGGAGCATGTGTTGTTAACTGAATTAAAAAAGTGTCTATCGAAAGAACTTTTATCACCAAAATCTATTTAAAATCTTTAATGATTCGAATTCATATAGTCCTATTATAATTTCATTATTATGATTCCACTTCCAATTAGTATTAGTTCCCATTATTTTTAACTGTACTTTTTTTAAAGCACAAACATATATCGTTTGTATAATTTTCCGATTTTAATTGCTATTGTATAATATCGCAACAGGAATTAGTTTATGATTATTTCAATTTGACTATTACTGCACATCAGGTTATCATTAAAATGGTATTGTTCCAATTATAATTATTAATAGTTTTGAAATAATGGTATCTGATAAATCAATGCGCAAAAAGAAATATTTTGGAACCGACAAATCTGGTTTGAAAATAAATTTTTTGTTTTATCAAACTGTTATCACAGTTTCGAATTTGAATAAAAAAAATTTTCTGCAACAAATTAGATTTGTTAGTTCTAAACAATCCAACCAATTCTTGTATCTTTTTGTATTATTTCTATTTTCTTTTTTTCGAAAGTACAACCTTTAATTCCCTCGAAACTATATTTTTGTTAAACAATTTTTGTTGAAATTCAAAAAAGAAAAGAAAATATTCCCTTCAAAAATCAGAAGCAAGTTTTGCGAGCAAATAAAGGACGACCATTAATATATATAGCCCATCCTGAAAAGCTTGGGCTTAAGGTTTCGTGAGTCAGGGAGAGTTCAGAGGTCGTTTATGACCCTGGAGAAAACAATTCTATGCTATATATATATGAGAGAGAGAGAGAGAGAGAGAGAGAGAGAGAGAGAGAGAGAGAGAGAGAGAGAGAGAGAGAGAGAGAACGCAAGCGAGAAACAAATACATATAGAGACTTTATCACTTTGAAAGAACATGTGTATGTGTCTGAACAAATGAGTATGTATGCATGAGAGTAGAGCACACAGGGTATACAAGTACGATTATAGTGCAAGCTCTAAAACTCGAGGAAACCGTGCAACAGCTTCGCAGCTCTCGAGCATGTTTGTTAATTAAGGCTAATTAATTAAGGAGCCTCGGTGTGTCCGGCTGCCACGAAAGCTTCCTTCCTTCCATTACTTCCTTCCATGACGAATAAGGCCTCACAGGATTACTGCGTGACATTATTCTTTATATTTATTTAACCTAACACCAATATTAATCTTCATATAATATCATTTAAATACAAGTTCACAAAAAAAAACCCTTTTTCAAAAAAAAACAGAAATTCTTTTCAATTTTTAAAATTAAATTTCAAACTCTAACCATTTTTTCCCAAAAGAAATATTTTTTCCCCTTCTAAAAATTTGTATTTTATACAATGTAATACTTTGAAAATAAATTAGATTAACTCTCATTTTTAAAACAAAAATATTTTTTACCCTTCTGAAAACTTATTTTATAAAATGGAATATATTTTGAAAAAAAAACTGCTATGATAGCTTAAGGAATATTGACAGAGTATATATAGATGTCGAAAATAACAATAGTATTTATTGCAGCAATATGAAAGCAGCTGCATTTTATAGTGAACATACGAATGAATTTGCCTATAGGAATTTTATGATTCCTGCAGACTGTCATCGCCAACTCGTTTCTCATTTGTTGAAATAAACTTTTTTTTATATTTTTCTCTTTCCTGCACATATACTATTCAAATTACGTGTGATATAACCTCTCTTCACTAAAAAACAAACAGTTTTTTAGATTTGAAAACTCAAATTACAGAATCAGGGAGAAAAGGAAGAAATACAAAAAACTGAAGGTAATTCAGACTGTATAATAAACTGGAATATAAATTAATATAAATAATTCGAGTTAAATAATTTTATATTTAGAAATTTTTTCACTCTATCAAAAAAAAAAAAAAAAGTTCATTATTGTCTCATTTTTAAGAGAGAGAAAAAATTGCAAGGGGATGATTCTTTGAAATCGCATCGACTGGAGCACTTCATTCGCTGTCATTTTTTTTTTTTTTTAATACTTAAATTACGAACCACAGATTTATCGCAGTCCGACAGGCATGCAGTGCAGCATGGAGAAAAGCAATCAGCGATGAGAAAAATACCTCCTACCCTGCGCGCCTTTCACTGTCGCGAATTCTTTTCCTCTCTCTTTCTCTCTCTCTCTCTCTCCATGGCAAAAAGGTAGAACGTCAACCCTTTCTCTATACCCTGGGCTTTTATTATTTATAGGACCCCATAAATACAGGCTAGATGTTCGCCACTCAGGTTCGAAGGCGAGATTTACGAGAGCCTCGTATTAGTAATCCCCCCCTCACCCCCTTGATCCCTCGACCCCTTTTTTTCTCTCTCCATATAGTATTAATTTCAATTCTGATTTTCAGAAAGTTCCAGGTGGAATATAAGAGAAACCTGTACTTTATAACAAAAAAAAATAACTAGTTTATTTTGTTAAAAAACATTTTTTCAATTTATTTGTTACGAACAAAAATCATATTTTTACACAAAATGCCTTTTTAGCTGAATAAAAAATATTTTAGTCGAAATACTATATTATATTTCAAAAACCATTCATATATTTCAAATTCTAGGAAATATATACTTTTTTAAAGCTTTTGAAATGAAATGAAAGAATGGATTTCAGATATGATATTGGAAAAAAATTTTGCCTCATCATTTTTTGGTTTAAACTATTTTTTTGTTGTAACGAAATTTCTTGAAAAAAATGAATATTTTATTCTGCAATATTACCTAAATTTTTTTTTTTGTCTATAATTATATAATTTAAAAAAATTTAATTTTAATTGTCAGCAAAAATTGAAAATGTGTTCAAAAGAAGGAAAACTTTGAAGAGGCTATAAATGGTCAAACTATATTCAAGTAAGAGCGCGTCAACTATATAAGAGAGACCTCTTTCATCATTTGACACAGTTAGAAAGTGCAATTGCAAGCGATATAGTATATAAGGAATCGCGTTTCGAACTTCAAATCCCAAATGATCTTTGACAGAATTTCAGTGGAAGTTTGCTTCGCAAATCTCGCCGCTTCGTCGACGGCGACACTTAAGTGTGGGCTTGAATTATATCATCTCGCCGAAAACTTTCCTCCCTTGGATAGCTAAGCAACTATAACTATAACTTTGTCAAAGTGTGGTTCTAGCAATTTCAGCAATAACTAATCACAAAACTAAACTGCCCGAAGAAAATGTTATTTCATCCTTATAAATAGAGTTATTATATCGCCAAAAACTCGCAATATAAAAGTATAATATATTAAACAATCGCAATTGAATAATAAATAATAGAAAAACAAAAAAAAAGTATCCAATATAACTTTCAGAATGGGTCAAACTATTTCAAGAATGTCTTTATATTCTCCTCCTCTCTTACTCGTACCCTAGTCTCTGTAATTTTTTATATTTTAACTTTTTTATAACACGTTCCTTTGCAGATAATACAGGACATCACTTTCATTCACCGGTGTGAAACTCAATGGAATCTTGTTACAAAGTTTTTAATGGCATTGACAAGAACGCATTTTCTCTCTAAAAAAAACGCCCGCTGTTCTCATTCTTGACAAATTATAAAACTATATACCCTTCTCGTATACAGTCAATTCTTGTCAATAAAAGTTTTCTTCCTTTCCTTCTAGCACCCCCCCCCCCCTCTAAGAGTATTAAAAGCTTCTTATCCTTCATCCCTTTTAATCTTGTTTTGTAATCTTATTTCACTTTTCCTTACTGTTCCTGCCCGACATAAATCTTATCATTATTCTGTCTTTTAAAATTTTAACTTTCGCTAAAAGAATAAAGAAAATAATAATTACGAAAAGTGTCAACGGATCTTTTATCAAGTCTTACTTTCGGATAAATTAAAAGTTCTAAAAACTAATTAAGTCGAATATAAAATTAGTTAGAAAAATAACTAAGTTAATATAAAGCTCAAATTATGAGAAAAAAAAATTTTTGCATCAAATTATGAGAGGTGATTGTCTTTATGAAAAAGCAAGAAAAAAATGAACAATAAAAATCATGAATGAAGGAATTACTGATGTATATCATAGAGAAGAAATATTCATGCAATGGTATACAATGGGTTTAAATCTGGCACCTTTAAAATCTGCTCTTTCAGGGTTTTCGTTTTGTATATTATAATGCAGGGCTGTTTCTCCCCAGGAAAATACGCGAATTCCGCTCAACAATGCCAACACACAATGTTTCCTTGTACACAATTTCACATTTACTGCGGCATAATATGCTCCTTCCCCTATACATATCTATATAGATATATACAACTACATATATATTCATATATATATATATATATATATAGAGAGAGAGAGAGAGAGAGAACGAAAGCTCGAAAAGCTTTACTGGCACAGACACGATTATTTGGCATTTTATCGGCTGACGGGACAAAATTCTGACTAAACACCGTTTTTCACAGAGATCACTAATGAACATACCGAATGAATGACTAATTGTCTGACACTGACTTTTGCTAAAATTACAAACTGTCTGACTGCAACTGTCTCTTACTACTTATTTCGAATTTATAATAATTTGTAAATCAGACAAACTGTCTGACTGCAACTGTCTCTTACTACTTATTTCGAATTTATAATAATTTGTAAAGTCTGACTAATATTGACTTTCACTACTTTTGTTCAAATTAGATATATATGACCTGTCTGACTAAAACTGTCTTTAACTACTAATAACAAAAATATAAAAATTAAGAATCTCTGACTATGATTGACTTTTACTACTGATACCAGGTTTAAATGAATTTTCATGTCTGATTAAAACTGTCTTTTACCACTTGTACTCAAAACTAAATTTCGACTAGAATTCACTGTTGCTACTGATGATATATTTAGAAGATTTCAGAGTCTAACTAAACATGTCTTTTACTACTTACACTCAAAACAAAAATTTCGCTGTCTGACTAAAACTGCTTATACTACTTATATAGTAAAATCACAATAATTGGAAATGTCTGACTACAAATGACTGTTACTACTGATACTATGTTTTGAAGTATTTAGCGTCTGACTAAATACGTCTTTTACTACTTATTTCTTATACGTAATAATTTTTATGCCTGACTAAAAAGATCTTCTACTACTGGTTTTTATTTTCCAAGAATTTTGAAACACTGACTAACAATACTTTTTCTTTAATTGCAGATAGTCTGAATAAAACTGTATTTTACTACTGAAACTAGATGTACAAGAATTTGAATGTCTGGCTAAAACTGTCTTTTACTACTGATTTTTGCAAGAATTTAGAAAATCTGACTAACACTGACTTTCACTGCTTTTCCTTCAATTACAGACAGTCTGATTAAAACTGTCTTTTACGACTTGCATCAAATTTACAAGAATTTCATGTCTGATTTAACTGTCTTTTACTACATACATCAAAATCTCAAGATATTAATATGTTTACTGATTTTTAATCCACCACAGTTGCTATCAATTTTTTTACAACTAATTCTTTTGTATTTAACAAAAAAATTAGCTATAAAAAACAAATTCTGAAGCGATATCCTATATTTAACGCCTGCTCTAAAGTAAATTAAAGATGAAAGACAGAGAGAGACAGAGAGTTCATTGGAAATCTTTGTCACGCACGCAACGGATGTGGATGTAAAAGTGATGCTTGCGCGCGCGCGTTGTACCATTACGTTGGGGGAAAACGTAATTTTGAGTTGATGAAACTTCCGAGCAAGACAAGAAACTTTCGGGTGGATATTGCCTATTAAGGTTTCAGGCTGAACGTGCATTTGAGGGAATGAAACGGAAGAGTGGAAAAGAGGGCGAAAGAATAAAAGTGAGAAAGAGATAGAAAATTTAACTCAAAAAAAAAGTTTTAGTCCAACGTCTAAGCAAAAAAAAAGAAGAGAAAAATTACTAGAGAAATCAACTTTGTCAAACAAGAGGTTAACTCACTACATGATTCAAGTGAATTTAAGATCGAAAGCGAACTAGAAACATTAAATGGAAAAACTTTATTCGAGTTAAATCTACTCTCTAAATTTGATTTAGTTCAAAATAATTAATTCGATAGTAGAGTCAGTTACTGATTTCTACTAATTTTTAATGACTAATTCAACTAATTTCTGAATATTTACTCATTTAGTTAAAAAAAACTAATTATTAATTAAATTCAATTTTACGTTATGCCAAAATAATTTAGTAACTAAATCAGTGTTGACTATTTTTTTCAGTTATTATTTAAAATTAATTAACTTTTTTATAATAATTAGTTTTTATTTTTTACTAATTATTATTATTTTTATTTTTGTTTGAAATGATTATACTACTACCGGAATAAATTAATTTGTTTTAATTCACAATATACTTTTCATTAAAAGTTCTAATTACTACAATTGTTGCTATGAAAGAGAGTGTGCTTTTTCACTTGTAAATTTTTGAAAAGGATTTTTCAATGGCATTGAGTTTGCATATATAGACACATATACGCGAGAGCGCGTTTTTAATATAGCGTAATTTGGTACGGCTTTAATTTTCACGCAGTTTCACATCATCTCGTGTTGTTGTTGTTGTTGTTGCTTTTTTTTCCTATGTCGACGATATGTAAAACATGCTCGCGAGTAGTTGAAATACAGGGGGGTAGAAACGACATACGGTCAGTCTCTTTTCATTGCTGAAGTAGGTCAACTGCCTCCGCCCTATTTCATTTCCACTTCATCCACCTTCGCTTGCACATACTATATACATATATCTATACATATATGTAGGTAGCTAGCTAGCTAGCTTGCTGCGGATAACAAGCATCGCGATACAAACGCGCGTAATGGGATGTTTCAGCGACATTAATAATTATTATTACCAACAATTATTGTACCGCGCACATACTACATATATATATAGAGAGAGAGAAAACAAACTCAAAGTATATTGTCCTGTGATGACATATCGCATTCCATATATGATATAAAATTAATAAAACTTTTTTAAAAAAAATTTATCAATGTTCGATATTTTTTTTTACTTTTGGGGCGCGTGAAATACCCTATAAAAATCATTAATTAAAATTGTCATTTCAAAGGAATTTTATAATAGATATAATTATTTTTTACTCGAATTATCATTTTTCAAATTGACGTTTGACAAAATATTTTTAAACCAATTTTTACTTAACAAAACTTTTACCGAATTATTATTTTATAGAATTTTTCTTTGACAATTTTTTTATATGGAAAAAAATAAATATCAAAATAAAAGTAATTTTAAATTTTGTAAAAGTATTTTTAAGTCGTGGAAAATAAAAATTATTTTAAAAAGAAATTCTTTCAAATGCTAATTCGAAAAATAAATAATTCGCCTAAAAAAAAATTATAATAAATTTATTTCAAACAAAAATTCTAACTATTGAATAAAAAATTGCTTTATATTATTAGACTTGCAAAAAAAAATCATACAGAAATATCTACTTTTTTTTGCATTCGATTGACTCTACAATTTTGATGGTAAATATTTTTCCTCTAAAAACATTTCTCGATCACTGGCAATTTTTGGAAAAAAAAATTCGTTTGACGTAACTTGAAGCATAAAATAGTCCCCTTACTCATCCTCGCTTTGGCCAAGAGATTTGAGAGAACTTTCTTATACGAATCTTATATTTGCCTTTCTATATATCTCTCTACAAATGTACATGAACTCAGAGAGCCATAAAAAAAAGAGTAAAGAGCACACATCAGATTTTTCTCGCACTTTCTTATCGTCCAAAAAAAAAAAATTCCACAAATTATTTAATTCAGTGGCAAATATTTTTCATAAAAGGAAAAATAAATATTTGCATTTAAAATTAAAGCCTTTATTTGCTTTATAAGGACAAATATTTTTTTTGCTTAATGAAAAGATTTTTTTTCAATAAAATTGAAATTAAAAAAATATATTAATTTGTTTACGTTAGAAATTATAAGAGTACGAATTTTTATTTGCTCAGAAGAACACATAATATTGACAAGACTGTAAAATTATTCTCATTTATATGGAGTTGAAGAATATTTTGCAACATGCCTTTGTGCTTAAGAGAATGCCACAGTGTTTGGAATTATTATGCAACTTGGGAGGGTATTATTATGTTGAGTGCAAACTTATTTGAAGAGGAAACTCAAAGGAATTTCAATGGAACACGCCTTGTTTTGACAATATAAATTGTTTCGAACTTTTAGATCACAAAGAAAAAAGAAAAGAGAAAAAGAGAGACAAAATGAGACGCGCGAAATTCACCGGATGAAATGAAATTCTACGAGCGGAAGTCGAGTTGTGAAACGTAAAGCGTCTCTCGCTTATCTCCATTGAAGTTTTCATATATACGGGAATTTTACTTTTGTGCAGTGAACTTGTACAAGAATGAAATTCGCTAAGCTTTTCTGATAACTCTATATATATTTCACGCTATTTATGCAAATATTAATTCTGCAATATGTAATATTTTCACTTTTCATCACAAAAAAAATAATAATCCTACCTAGTTGAAAATCATGACTTCTATTCTAGTCTTTTATAAGTGTATTAAAATTTTTGTTGTATGATTTACAATAAATTTTCGTTTTAAATATCAAAAAGAAAAAATTTTAATTACAATATAACCTCGTTAAGAAAAAAAAATTCATCTAACGAGGTTCCACTGTATATAGAGATAAATTTAATAAAATAAAATGTGAAATGTATTTTAAAATATGCTTTTGTACTCACATTCACCTCATTATTTCCAAAGAATGAACAGACGATAGTGGACTCACCTGAAACAGTAATTAAAATATAGCTAATTAATGTTAATTAGTGACATTAAGTTTTGAAAGAATTTTATAATTCTTTTCTTACAATTTTTATATGAATACTTTTTATTATTTAGTTGTGGTAAATTATTAATTACCATTATTATAATAATAATTGTAAAGTAATATAATAATAATAATAATACTTATTATTATTATTTTTATTATTTAAAATTAATTGGAAAATTACTGTTAAAAAAACGTTTCATAACAACCATCATTTTATAATTAATTTGTTAAAAGTCTATATTGAAAACATTTAATTGTAACCATTACAACTATGTAATATCAAGAGAGGATAGATTATTACTGAAATGAGACTAAGCAATTCTCATTGGCAACTAATTACCATGAAATCACTCAGTTTTTAGCATGATGCTTCATTACGAACAAGTATTGGTCGAAATTCAACGATTCATTCATTAACACCAGACAAATTATTATTCGAGGGCAATATTTGCAACCTGATCGATAACTCTCGTTCCTTCATATAGATGCAGTACTTCGAACTTTGTACAAACACACACACACAAACTCATATTATCAAACAGTTTCGTAACGAATAATGCGCATATAACAATGTTATTTCGAAGTGTAATTCCATTAAAAAAATTAATAATCTGAAATTATTAACTAGTTGTTTAGTGAAACAATTTTTTAAAATTTTAATTAGAACTAAAACAACAAATAAATTCAAAAAAAACATTAACAGTAAAATAGAATTTTTTTAATTAATGAAAATTTAATTAATAAAACTGACAAAAATAATAATTGATTGAAATGCTTGTCTGATTAGAAAAAAATGTTACTACTTAGAAGAATAAAATATGCGCCTGACTAAACTCTGACTGATCTACTTAATGCACAATGTTTCTAGTAAAAGTGTGTCTGACTAAAATGACACGTTACTACTGAAAAAATATTTCGCTCCTCTATATATGTTATTTTCTCGTCCAGTTACTTAATTTTTCCAAGTACCTAAACTAAAAACCGTTTTCCCGCTGTAAGTACCCATATATATAGAAAAGCGAAACATGAAATCGATTCTGGAAAGTAATTTTCTTGAATCTCTTTTTCGTGCGTGCAGAGCATACATGATATAAACAGCGATGCATCGTTTTGGTTTAATCGAGAAACGATAAGAAGACTGAAGAGATGCTTGGGAATCTTTCTCCCTCTCTTTTGATATATATATATATGTATCCAGATATAGAAGAATATATATATATATATATATATATATATGTGTATATTGAGTTTTTCAAGAACTAAATCAATCGGTACATCTTTTCGTCGAGCTATTCGTTGTTACGAATTGCAAAGTCGATAAACGGCAAATTGAGTTCACCTACTTACAAATTTTCAAGAGTACAACGAGAATTTCTTTATATTGCCATTGAAAGCCTACTTTCTTTCTTTTATCCATATATACCCACACATACACAAAATCTCATCTTTTCACTCTGGCTTCTGAACAATTTCCAAGTTTATTACACACAATGAAAAAGAAATACTTAAATTTTTGTAACATTTGAAAATTTCGCGTGCACTTCAATTCAATGAGAAATTTACTTGACTAAAAAGTATGTCTTAAATTATGACTCAATTTACAAATTTATGGTAGGTATTTAAATTAAGAGAGAAAACTTTTTGCTTTATTTGAATAAGTAAAAAGTGGGCCACTAATTTACATTAGTGAGAAATTCTACTAAATTTTTAGTCATCTATTACTTGAATCAGCGAAACTAAAAATCCCCAAAGTATAATAATAAGTTTAAAGCAAATATCACTGAGAGAAAAGATTGGGTTGAGGTTAACATTTTTAGTTAGTAAACTATGCTGCTAATTTATTAGCTGTTACTATTTTTTATTGGTTGGCATAACTATTTTATTTGTTAGTTTAACTAATTAGTTTGTTGGAATAACTATTTAATTAGTTATCTTACTAACAAAATGGATAGGCTGACTAACTAAATGGTAACAGTAACTAATATAAATTAGCAAAAATACTCTTACTAAAAAATGATTAAGAGAGACAGAGACAGAAATGTTTAGAGGAATTTTCAATTGATAAAGTGATTCGTGCGGCAGGATATCAAGTAGCAATAGTGGCATTATTCTATGTATACGATTTCAGAAGCCAATCAGTGACAGGGGAATGTAGACGGGAGCTCGTGCGGCACGCGGAAGTAAGCATAAGCAAACCGTGTCGACGGGCGGCCTATGATATGCGGAGAGAGAGAGAGAGAGAAGAGAGGAGATTCTGCGATGAGCGTGTATAGAGCTCTCTACTGCTCTGTAGGAGCAAGAAACATGAGAAAGACGAACGAGAGAGAGAGAGAGAGAGAGAGAGAGAGAGAGAGAGAGAGAGAGAGAGAGAGAGAGAGAGAGAGAGAGGGGGGGGGGGGTGGAAAAGAGGGAGGGTGAAGAGAGAGAGGGGTTGGCAGATGAGGGTGCAAGGGGATGAAGCGAGGGTGAAAGCGGACGAGAGAACGTCGATCAATATCATGCTAAGCGTACACTAGTACACAGTCACTTGTTCGAGCCTCTTCTACATACACACACACAACATATTTCTCAACCATTTTCACTGGTAAAATAAATCTTTCATTATCCTCTAATATTCGTCCCCATTATTTATCTCATTTGCTGCTTTTTACATTGCACATGAAATATACTCATTATTTTTATTATTACGAGAATTTTATTATTTAATACACCGCGCATAATAAGTAACGATGCAAAATTGAAAATAATAAAAAATAATAATGGTTAAAAAAATAATTTTACTTTACATTAAACATAAAAATTAATAATTTTTTTTACAACATTTTAAGAAGAAAAAAAAATAATTATCAAAACAAAAAAATGAGAAACAATTGTAAACAAAAGATGAAATTCTCTTTATCACTGTAAAAAGAAGGTGTACTAAAATAGTACCGATTTTAGGTATATCAAAATAGAACCAAATGACAATTTAGTACCTAAAGTCGGTATTAAATTAATACCTTTCGATTTACAGTGTAAGACTGGAAAAATTATTTTCAATTCAGAGGGATTTTTTAGAAAGGAAACAAGTTCGATTTGCGTGTAATTGGCATCGATTTTGAATTCAATCCGATTACAGTTGCTTGGAATAAAAGCTACAACAAAAATTCTGAACTCGAAGGTCCCTTATTCAAGAATAATGCACACACATAGACCTTCGTAATCAAACTATTTGGATTCTACATATACATAAGATATACATATGGTATAGGTGCTCCTATCAATTTCGGATTCTGAAAAGCGATCAGAGCGGAAATTCAATAAGACGCTCTGATAACTTTGGTATATATCTATCCCTATACATATATATTCCACGAAACACACAATTAGAAAAGCTAATTCTATTTTTTAAATCCTAAAAATTTTTCTTATGCCTTAATTGCCTAAATCAACCAATACAATGAATAGCTAGAATATTGATTAGTACAAAAAATAATTGGATTGATTTTTCAAAAAAAATTCTTATCAAATAAAAGAATAACTTGAAATTTAAGTGTAATTGTAACGTGTGTATATGAGAGTTGGGTTTAATCATTCCACTATACAGATTCCACTCTCTCAACTAACAAACAGGAATTTCAATTACTTCGCGTTTTATTGGAGTTGAGTATATATCCACATGAACAAGTCTTTTCGCGTCTATAGCTTTATCTTCAGTTTAAATAAACATGATACAATGAAAAAATTTCATTACTTTGGTAAAAAAAAAAAGAAAATATTTCTAATTACAAAATTTGTTCATTAATTATTGATAGGGATTAATATTTTATATTGTACAACCGGTGATAATTTTATTAATATTACTATTATTATGCTACACATAGCATTTTATTTTAATAAAAACAAAATTTTTCATGTAAAGAAAAAAACAAAGGGGAAAAAAATTAAAATTCAATAACCGCGAAGGGTCTTTATTTTTTTTTTTTTTTGAAATTTTTGTGTGTCCTAAATAAAACTTAATTTTGTGAGTTTAACCACACACTGTATTTTCCTTTTTTACGCAGAGAAAAGCTTCATACGATATTAGCTTGCAATATACACCAATTAAATTCGTACGTTTACCTCAACATTAATTATCCTTTCAATTCCGCGCTAGACGAACTTTACTGGCATGCGGTGACTGTAATTAAAATAAATAGCATCCGCGAACATGAACGTCTAGAATTCAAACGAGATGTAAATTTAAAAAGTGTATTTAAAATTTTTTAAATTCAAAAAATTTCACGCAGAAGGTTGTTTTTTTATTATTATTATTATCTCAAAGCTAAATAAATATTTATTTGTTTCAAATAAATATTATTTGACATATATTATATAAAGATAAATAATAATTATTATAAAATCATTCGATTAGATTAAAAAAACTTCTCTTTGGATATAGTAACGCGTCTCGAACAGAAAGTCAACATTGTACAAATACAAAATCTACATTGTATATATATAGAGGAAAGCACACAACTTCATACAAATTCCCGGCGTTTATACATATGATTTAGAGTGAATGTATATATATATAGATAGAAATGTGTGCAAAGTGGTATTAATAGAATGTAAATACCGATATATGAGGATAGATATGTAAGGTAGTTGTGAATGTATGCAGGCAATGCAAGTCTATATATATATATATATATATATATATATATATATATATATATATATATATATATTAAAGTTTGTATTTGAATAATAGATTCGCAGTGTGTACGATTTGCAAATCATTATTATAAAAAGATACGTATATTTTTGAATCAAACATGTTTAATCAAAAGCTATTCTATATTTCTTATACAAATAACTAAATTTTATAATCAAACATATAATTTTTTACGAAAAATTGTGTTGTATTAAAAATAAACTCATATTTGAATCAAAAATTTACAATTACTTTTTTGTTGTTCAATATTTTTGAATAAAAAACAAAAAATTTTTCTATAAGAATCTTTAGTATTCATAGCATGGATTTCAGTGAAAAAAAAATAAGAATAGAAAATGTTTGAGATTTACTTAAATTCATGTTGATTACACGGATAGTGGATTCAGCATTACGTGATCAGTTCACCCCACAAATATATTATACTGTTATCTTAGCCCTTTTTTAAATTCAGTAAAATTTTTACAAAAACGAATGAAAATTCCTCGAATTTATTAAATCAGAATTTATAGTATAATGAAAATCATAACTCGTATAATAATTATAAAGTTATAATATCTATAAATTATAAATATTGGTATAATAAACGTCACATTTTTGTAAAAAATGATCACTTACAAACTTGGATTTTTCGATTCGAATCGTAAAAATGGTTTTCACATTAATAATTTCTATACATATATATACTTTCCAATTCGATTTGTTTGAAGGAATGTGTAATCCGAATGAATATTAACGATTCGGCGCGGCATCGAGAAAAACATACATCAATTTAAGAGGGAGAAAAAAGAAGACAGAGAGAGAGAGAGAGAGAGAGAGAGAGAGAGAGAGAGAGAGAGAGAGAGAGAGAGAGAGAGAATCACTTTGCGAAAATTGAAAAAAACTATCGGTGTCGTTAAACATTCTGTATATATACAGTCAAGCTTTAACGGATAATTAAAATCACTAAATACACCGTGATACTGAAGTTTTCAACAATTTAAAGAAAAAAAGAAAAAAGTTTCCATTTAAGAAAATTAAAAATTGTTAATAACTATACAATTTGTTCATATATATATAAGATAGGAAATTATCACAAAATACATTCGACCCTTGTGACAAAAGACGCTACTAACTCTTGTGGGTTAACATTTTAAAAAACACTTTTCCAACCCTCCAAACCATCACTCGTTTATGTTTTGCTTACAAACTGCTTGTTTACAATGTTTGCTATATATATACATACTTCTCAATAGAAAAAAGAGGGGGGGGGGCTTTAGAGTAACACTCGAGAGCAGATGCAACACTTCCCTTTAAAATTTTTAAATTAAAAACTTAAATCCACTTGACGCTCTATATACATTCAAGTTTTTATGATTTTTTTTTCTTATACTAAAACTAATCATGCTTGCAAGGCGCATTATATATATATATATGAAGAAAAATATTTTCCAAGAAGGCTGTATATATAAAAGCTCGTCGTGGCTAAAAAAAATGCTCTAGCTAAATCAACAAAGTACTAAAAATTGAGTTTTCCACTTTTCAGAGATGACAAATTTATATAAAGAGAGAAGATGAGGGAGTTTACAGAGTGGCTGGTTAATGAATTGAAAGGTCCTTTAATTTTAATAAGAGAGAAGTGAATAAAAATATTCAAAAAAAAAAAAAAGTTTTTAATGTTGATAATGACATCGCGAGAAAGCAAGCGTTATATGTCACAGAGAATATAATAAGCGTATCTCTTGTCAAATTTGAGCACGTATATATTCAGTTGCGTCGTCTACTTCCAATCTACTCTTCACTCCCTTCTGTCAAATTTCAGCACGACTCTAAATCTCACTCCGCCATGATAATGAACCGAAATACCTGATGCAAAGCCTGCCTAGCGTACTAAATTTCAGGAATTAATGCAGCTAATTGATGTGGTGAACACACTATGACTTTCGAGGACGATGTCAATCAGTAGTCTTTCAAAATTGTATTAAGGCGGTTCAATCCCCTTGACATAACCTCAAAAACTAAAAATTGATATTATCACGGCAAATAAAATTAGAATTAAATTTAATTACAATTAATTTAATTTTACTGCTCTTTTTTGAATTGTAAGTAAAAATAACTTAATCTTTCAAAATCTAATGAAATCAATTTAAATTATAGTTTAAATTATTGTTAAAAACAACTTTTTAGCCTTAGGTTATGTCAAATGGGTTTCAAATACGATACAAAAATTTTGGTACGAGATTAAAATAATAATTAAAATAATAATGTTCTCATTTTAAACAATATTGTGTACACTTTAATATTTTCTAACATTTTTCCTATAAATATATCCGTAAACAAAATTGACATATTCTGCTTTCAGGTGTCAAGTACAGAGATAATTTTTGCTGCGGAAATTTCTCTCCCATGTTATCATTAAATGAAAAATTCTGCAAACTGTACACAATCGCGATTCAACCTTTTTAAAAATTAAGATCCAACGTTTTTTTAATTAAATATACGTTATATTAATTCAATGAAATATTTGTCATTTAGATTTTATTTATAATAGTACCTATTTAATACCCGTGGAGAAAATATCACACTTTGCCCTATTTCAAATAGAGCTGTGATCAGGGACTCACTAGTTTTCCCTGTTTGAAAACTAAAAAAAAAAATAGTCAGTTTCAGTTTCTCTGAAAAGGGCCACAAAGGGAAATCTGGTCAGTACCCTATGCACGGATGATGATAGAATGAAAATATTGATTATAATACTTTTCTTCTGTCAAAATTCAATTAATAATAATCGAATATGAGGATGGTGAAACTATCGAAACCTATTTATATAGAGGGCAAGTTTTGGCCTTCTCCAATAATAATGGACCATTAATCATTTTTTATATGATATCGCGAAAATCGTGGTCCATTAGTAGCTGCCAATATTACCGGTATAAAGTTGGCATAATTAGCCTCGAATATTCATTTATAAAGGAATGGTTCAAGTTTTCCATTGGGGGATCTATATAACGTGCGTATAACCTTTTTGAACCGACATTGTAAATTCCATAAATTTTAACGACCCTTTCTGAGCGACACCCTTTTTTGAGCAACGTTATGTATATATATATATATATATGCATCGATCGAGTGAATATCGTTGTTAGGAAATGGTTCTTCGGTTCTCTGCAGATGAAGTGTGGGTGGAACAAGGAAGAAGGGGGTAAAGTATGAGAGGAAAGGAGGCGAGGAGTTAAATCATGAAGAGAAAGAGGGTTGGTTGGTTTCGTCGAAGACGAGGGTTGTTTAGTTACCGGAGTCGTTAGACGCGATATTCCTTCCTCCATTAGGGAAATGAATTCCACCCTCATTGTCCCTCCACCCTCTCACTTCTTTTTATGTACAGTCTCTCTCTCTCTTTCTCTCTCCCGAACGTGCGCTATCCCCCTTCCTCAAACGACTTTCTTCACTGTTTTTCTTTTCCTAACATTTTTCAAACTAAAAAACTAGAAAAAAAATCTTCAAACATACTTTTCACTTGTCACATGAGAGAGAAAAATTCACCATAATTTCTTAGAATAAAAAAATTACTTTCAACATATTTTTCAATTTTTTTAACATAATTTTCATTGCAAATAAATTCAGTTTGGTATTTGGAACTAAATTAAATATTTTCAAACAAAAAATAGTTATGAGTTTTATTAAATTGAGTTTCGTGATCTTGTATACAATTTTGTATATATATATATAATAATTATAAAAGGATGAATGCCACTAATTTTTATTAAATAATTGATTGTAGTGGTGTAAAGTAATGAATTACAGAGAGAGACGGTGATCGTGTAAATATTATCGATAGGGTGTATAATTGTTGTGTATGTATCAAATGTCCCCTTTTGAATGCAGTATCACGCGATTAAATAGTCACGCAATTGATTAAATTTGTGTCACCATATATCAGGGGCTGTCACACGTTTACATGTACCATTGTATATATTTACAAGGAGGATCACACAAATCATAAATTTTAATTCATTTTATTTGTTTTCAAATCAAGTTATCTTTTAATGTCATATGTATGATAAAAATCAATTTCCTTCGTCACATTATTTTTATAAATTTAAGTTTGATAAATGGTATCCATAAAGTAGAAAAAAAATAGTAAAATATAAATATTTTTAAGTAAAATAGTCCAAATATGAAACTGAATTTAGCAAAGAAAAAAAAAACTAATATTATTTTAAAGCGAAAATTGACCTTTCTAAGTTAAAGAAATAGTCCCTTCTCATTTTTTTTTTCACTATTTTTATGAAATTTTCGTATCAATGATGAGATAGTAGGTGAATTTTTCATGAAAGTCAAGCGAGAAAATCAAAGGCACTCCTACCCCCTGTGCATAAATGAATATAAATTCTCTCTCAAGCACTTTAAACAAAAGTGAAGACACGTCAGCTATAGGGCGTTGATTAGATCGAAAAAGAAACTCGGAAATGACACGAAATTGATGTTAGTGAAAAATATAGTTTCTCTTTAAAAATACATAAATTAAACATTAAGACAAACTGATAATATCATATCCGGAAGTAAAATACTATTTTTCTTGTCAAAAAAGTTATTTATTATATTTATAAGTTCAATGAAATGAACACGAAACAACGATTTCAGTAAATTATATGCTAAAAGTCAAATTTTTCTTTTAAAAATAGTTCATTTGTAATAAAAATTTTACTTTTTTTTCAAAATCGAGTCATTTCTCAAAGTTGTATTGAAATAAGGACTTTATTTTCTGAAGTGCAACTAGTTATCAAGGAGAAATTGGTTTCCGAGTTGCCCAGGGATCTCGATTGATATAGATTGATCGCTGTACAATGCTAGTCAATCCTCTCTCTTTCTCTTTCTCTCTCTCACTCTTCCATTTGATCAAGAGATGATGGAGTAGGTCTGCGGTTATACGGACTAAGAAATGTCAGAATCATTTCCTACTTCGCACAATAAAGTGTGTGTTATACTCTTCTTTTTTCTTTTTTAATATATATTCTATGAAAAAGAATTTTTTTTCAAATCTCTCTTTTTAATGTTTAAAATTAGAACCGCACTGCAATAAAAGTTCATATCATCTATAAAATGTAAAACAAAAAAAAATTGTGAATAATGTAATGTTGTAAGTAAAAGAGAAACGAATATGCAAAACATTCATGAGCTTTCAAGTCATAAAAATAAAATTCTGATTCTCATCGTGGCCTATATTTCGAATGCCCTACATCATTAAAATGCACGCACCAAGTATAAAGTACCTCTCTCTCTCTCTCTCTCTCTCTCTCTCTCTCTCTCTCTCTCTCTCTTTTCTCTCTCTTTCTCTTTCTCTTATTCTTTAACCGACAAACCATTACGCTTTTGGACGTTTGCGACACATTTTTTATTCCCTCGTCTACTTTGAATACTTATTTTAGAAAAAATTTGTGTATATTTCTTTTTTTGCACTCCCTTTGCAACAAAAAAGTATATCCTAAATTCATTTTAATCTGACTAAAAGTCAATGAAAATGAAAATGCAAAAAAAAACTCTTATTTTCACTTTCAATTATTTAACCTAGTTTATTATTGATTAATCCCTACTTTCTTATATATATACCTATATATATATAAGTTATTTCCATTTAAGAAAAGTAGCGAGCAACTATGATATAAAATATTAATTATTACTAAACACAAACTGGAAGAGATAAGAAAAAAGAATAATATAATGAAAGGAAGAATATTTACAAAGACTGATATTTAAGTTAAAGTCATGTTATTGATTTTCATTCTCTGTTGCCTTTATCATTTTTTTATTTTAATATCATAATTCTATTTTTCCCTGAATATTTTTTTTTTTTGTCAGAATCGATAAACTATGATATGTATTCAGACTGTATTAATTTTTATTCAGTTTCTTATTTCTATTCCAATTCTCGGGTCTTTTTTCAAACGAATTTTTGAAAAACAACTCTAAAATATAATTCAAGCGAAGTAATGTACAAAGTATTAATATATCGAAAGTTAAAATAATGCAGCCACATCACACTAAAAAAAAATTCAAATAATCGATTACTTGATATCAAATAAATACTTATTTGAACCAAAACTAATATTTATTTAAACCAAATAAAATTATTTGATTCAAATAAATATTTATTTAGTTCAGATAATAATCGGTTACTTGATATTAAATAAATATTTATTTGCTAGTCAAGTAATTATTCGAATCAAATAATTTTCTTTTCAGTGGATTGTATTTTTTGTACTGTGATACAAAATAGAAATACACTCTAGATAAAGTGAGAGTGCATATATTTTTGAATCTCTCATATTTTCAGATATATAATGTTCAAATAAGGGAAAAAGCTTGAATATGAAGAAAAATTGTTTGGAGCACTACTAAGACAAAGTAAAATTTATGTGACAAATTGCGCAAAGATGAAAGTTTTTTTAAAGAAACTTTTTCACTGCAGTAGTAGTATAGGCGATCACAGTTCAGGATGAGGAGGAGGAGGAGGAAGAAGAAGAAGAAGAAGAAGGTTATCACTCTGCTTCCGTGAGCATGAACCAGCTGCACATGCCGGAAGAACGTTGGTTATCGTTATCGTTATGCTTATCCTTATCGAGATAATTACTGGAGCTACCTCGTTGTACCTTGACTAATTATATAACTAGCCGCGTGTGTTTCGAACGTGAGAGGAGATCGTTAGAGTGCAAGACTTCAGATAAGTCACGTCGGCAAACGCTGCTTCACGAAAGACCAACGAGCATAATTCCAACGAGTTGAAATTGTATACTTTTAACTTTCTTCTCGAGACTCGCCCTTCTTGCTTTTCTTCAACATTTTACAACACTAATAATATACTCTCAAGAAAAACTTTTTAATATGCACTAAACAAAATTTATTTATACCATTTGAACTCAATTTTTTCCAAACATTATTTTTAAAACATAAAATTCAAAGATAAATATTTTTGTTTTGAGCGAATAAGCAATTTTTCTATAAGATTACTTTTTTTGAGGTGAACCTTCAGGTGTGACGTTTTTACAGTATGTAATTTAGTAAAGTGTTGAACGTCCAAACAATGACAGTTCAAATTGAAAATAATGTAAATAAGAGAATAATGAAAAGAAAATACCAAACATAATTATCAAATGAACAAAGTATAAAAAATTATTTCCCCCCAAAGTCTATGAAATCTTGATAAAATTAAAAGTATATCCAAACTAGATTAAGGAGAGAAAAAGAAGTATGGTTTGGGTAAATTAAGAAAACTATATATTGGCAGTGAAATGAATCAGACTTAATTGCGAAATAAATTAGAAGTCACCTTGACGGCAAACACGAACTGAAACTACAACCTTATTTGTCGCATTTGTTAACTTCTGATTAGATATAAAGATTTAGTATAGCATGAAACTAGGGGGAATGATTTCCGGCATAAAATTAATCTCTTTTTTTTTAATCAATCAACTACAATTATTCGATTCACTATAAATTTTTAATCTCAAATCTGAAAAATTAATTAACGTAAAACTGAAGCAAAAATTAAATTTTTGTTAAAATTTTAAAAAATTATCATCAGTGAAATAAATAATCTTTTCACTAAAAATTAAACATGATCTCTATAATTTAGTTTACTCCAACTTGTGAACAGATATTGAAATGATTGTTCAAGGTCAAAGTGAAGATAGTTTAAACACAATGGACGGAGAACCCCCAAAAGCTAATAATATATCACACCAACTTATGATATTCAGAACTTGGAAATTTCTCCTACAACCTTGAAAATCTCATTCTTGGCATCAAAACAAAATATTTTTGAATATTCTTGTTATTCTGATTCAAAAACGTGTATAACAATTTTTTCACAAAAAAACTATAAAAATGAGACAAATTCATAATAATGAAATGAGAAAATTAAATCAATATGCTAAATTTTAACAATTTTTCTAAATAAAACGAAATGTAATAAAATAGATGAAACATGTTAGAGAGAGAGAGAGAGAGAGAGAGAGAGAGAGAGAGAGAGAGAGAGAGAGAGAGAGAGAGAGAGAGAGAGAGAGAGAGAGAGAGAGAGAGAGAGAGAGAGATTTTGAAGAACAAAACTATATTTTTTGTAAAAGAATAAACTCCAACTTCATTTGACTATAAATCCCTGATTTTACGATGAGCACTGATCACATCAGAATCACATCTGATCCTGTGTGAAGGATTGGCTAGAAGCTTGGCGCCTTTGTCAACCTCGACACTTTGATGAAGTTTCGAAATCCCTGGTAAAGGCTATATGTTATATTTAAAGGGTTTAATGTTTCTCACTGCAATTAACTTTATATATAAAGAAAATTTCAGTTAATGATGATGTATATATCGAAAATAATAACAAATATTTTATTTTGAATATATTGTTCTATTAAGTTTGCAAATCTAAATCAGTGAAAAATTATCATAATTTAATTAATAATAGTGGATCGTTTAATATTTCACATTTTCGAAATTTGTAAAATAAACAATATAAATAATTTAAAGTATAAGTAATGAAATGTTCGAGAGTAAATTTAACAAATCCGAAAGATAAATAACTGTCATTTCCTAAAAAAAAGGGAAAAATTTAGTTACGTGACCAAAAATAGGTCAATAGAAAATGGAGTTGTGCGACTGTGATTTTTTAAAGTCGACATTTTATATTCAATGAATCATAAAATAATCGTCAAGATGTAATATACTGTAATCACTAATAATAAATTAGATTTTGAAAAAAAATGTTGACTTTTAGAAATTATAATTAATAAAAAATTCATTTTAAAATCACCCTCTTTAGAATCACATATTTTAAATAAAATTTAATACTGATTATGTACATGAAGAATTAAGTATTAAAAATCTTTCTGATTATAATTTCCTATCGGAGTTCTTTTCATAGAAAAACGTGATCAGCTTAAAGCAACTTTTTCACAAAAATGTCCATCTCTCTCTCTTTCCCTCTTCTATAGATGCACTTTCATAAAATTAAATTTTCTTCACCGAGTAAACTGTGCTTGACACATAATTGTTTTCTTATTTCATTATCTATGATCAGGAAGAGGTAGTAAATTAAAATACTATATATGGCATTACCAGCAAAAAATTTCATCTGTATTCTATTAGCTTTATTAAAAAATTCAAAACTGAATTTCATTATATTATGAATATATTTTTCTAGTACTAAAAAAAATTTAAGTAATATTTAAATTTATCTTAAAATTTTAATATATTGTTTACTATTAATTATTTATTTTCAACTAAAGTAGCACAAAAAAACAAGCGTAAATATTTTTCATCTGAACAAACATTTGTGAATTTCAACAAAACTTTATAACTGTTAAAAATAAAACTTGAAGAACAAGAAACAAACAACAATCAATCAGTGATATATATGACTTACAGAACATTTCGAAATTTCGTTTAAAAGTTTATTTTTAGAAAAAAAATTCAAGTGCTTTGAAAATGCGTTTGCCATTTTTCTCTTTACGAGGGAAGAATACAGAACAGAATTTTGCCGACAACGAAATCGTATCTATAGAGAGAGTGAGAGAGAGAGTGAGAGAGAGAGAGAGAGAAAGAGAGGTGGGAGTTTCTGGTCGTCACCTGACAAATGGCTCTGTTTACAATGGCTGCAAGGGAGCTGCGAGCTTTGCTGATTGTCCGACTACTGCTGAAATCGTATAAAGGAGAAAAACTCCCTGTCGTGATAAGAACTACAGGGGAGTCTCGTCTGACTCCTCCGATCACCCTCAACTGTCCTAAACACGTATCCAATCCAATCCCTATACACTACTTATCGATCTTCGTTCAAGGTCTCCAATTTTTTTACCATACACACTCGCGACAGAACTCTCTACAAAATTCTCCTAGAGAACAATCGTCAACAGCTTAAATTTGCAATTTTTAAAACAAATGTTGATAAATAAGAAAAATTTGTTTTTTTTCTATCAAAAAATTAACTTTAAAAAAAGTGTGGCCACTCAAATTTGAAATAAAAATAAATCTGAAATTCCTATCCTCTATCTCATTTATATAAAGATCAAGATTGATAATAATGGAATTTTTCTCCGTTCGGTCTTTCTATATATATAAAAAAAATGGACCAATGAACATGAGCAATTCCTTCGATTCTACTTTGGAATTCCAAATACTCTCTCCTATTTATACAAGATGCAGCAAAAATAGCTGGAAAGCAAAATAGAACCTATTAAAATGGCTAGCGATCTTATAAGAACCTTAAATCTGTAGAATGTACAATACAACGAGTACGAGAGAATGTAGAGAAAAGAGAAAGAAAAAAAAAGAACGAATTTCTACTCGCTAAGAGGAAAAATCAAATAAGAAAACTAAAATGCAAATTCTGTAGACATTTGAATCTGGCCAATTAATTACCAAGCGATTATTCGCGAAAAGTAAAGTGAAATGTAAATATACGCTATAAAATCAATCACATTTTCATTGCTCGCAATGATTACACACTGGGACTCATGTTTTAATTAATGAATTCCCAATGAATAGTTCAATCGCAATGGAAGTTGTTTTTTTTTTCTTTTTAATTACGGATTACTTTACAAAAATCATTTTAAAATCTGTTTGAAAACAAGTTAATTAATTGAACACATATATTTCTCGGCTCCCAAAACATTTAATTAAACGAGAATATAAGTCTCCAATTACGTTTTTGTTTACTACATTATAATTATATATAACTAAATTCGACTATTAATTATAAAAAAGCCAATAATTTAAAAAAATTTTTACCAAATGTTCAATTAAATTTTTTGTAATTAATTATTGAATTTATTTTATAAATTAATTTGTTGAGGCGACAAAGAAATTTTGATTTAAATACCAATCAACATTTTATTGTACTACTCTATAATGAAACGTTTCGTTGTATCAGATGAAATTTTTTTCCATGACATTTGAATAAGAAAATAAATAATCAAGTTAAATATTTTTTTAATTTAGATTATAATCTAAATAATATGAAACATAAACCAAGATGGTAAATTTAATTATCATAAAACAATTTCATGAATAATTACAGTCACTCCAAGTGCAGATTAATATATGTAGAGGTCTAGGTCATAAAAGGAATTTATATAGAGAGGATGAAGTTGCATTTTGTTTATAAAATATGATTAAAATATCAACTTGAGAGTTTCTGGTTTAAATGTATATATGTGTGTATGTGCAGTTGACCTTATTAATACGAGCAGCAGCAATATCAAATATAGAGTGACGTACATACATATTTCTTGTCCGTTGGGACATTTATAAGCGCATCACATGAGCATGGACATGACAACAGAGAATAGGGTAACGTTACTCTGTGACTCATTCTCGTAACCAGTTATAGCAGAGAGAACAGAGAAATACGCCATCCGTGCCATAAAGTACGAATCAGCAGAACAAGGGAATTTCGTATATATCGAAGTCACGCAAAATTATCACAGTACCTCTATATATATAGAGCGCATATTGAGAACACGTGACGTTAATTTAGCTCGTGAATTTACGCGATGATATTACCTTACGATGCATCATTAATATTCAATCGAAACATCATCCTCTTTAAATTAAATTCCCAACCTCAAAAATTCAACTACAAATATTTTCCAATTCAATAACCATTGCAGAATTAATAAATTCACCACTCCTTCTCCCTCTCTCTCCATATTAGCATATTCTCCATGTAAATTAATAATCAAGTTGTTCAAACTTGATATATATTATAAAACGAGAGGAAATTTCACGTAATTTAAAGCCATTTAGTATTAATTAATTAAGCATACAAATTTGTAAAAGGTCATTTTTAGAGCTCTACAAATATTCTAATGGAATAAAAATAAATTAATTCAAAAAAATTTTCTAATTATTAGTTTTAGTTAAAGGCGAATAAAAATTTATTTTCCACGAGTAACATTTTTTTCATCAGTTCAACTGAGAGGTAAAAGAATTTCTATTCTCAAAGAAAAATCACTTTTGCTTTTATTTTATCTGGGAAATGAGAGCTGACAAAAGCTGTGAGAAAGTTCTCTCATGCACATTCAAAATGAATCTAAGAAATGAATTTGAAGAAAATGCACAAGCGTCTCGTCGATTGCAAAGAGAATGTCATAGAATAAGGGCAAACGACGAAGTGGAAAATAGAAAAAAAAAATTTTATCATTTTATTGTCTCTCATGACTTTGATTCTGACCTAAAAATCGAAAATGCATTTTCTAATTAGAAAAAAAGAAATGTCATTTGAGGCATGTGTGAAAAACTTGTTTCAAAAAAAGTAAATTCAATATTAAACTTTTTTTTAAAAGACAAGTAGAAAGAAGACTAAATCTTTATTCCGTTTTTGTATACAATTTCAAACGAGGAAAAAATAATATAAAAAGTTTTTCACATTCCGTTTTACAATCTACTTATACACTTTCTTTTTATTATTTCAAAACAATAAATTTGTAAATATATAAACTATAAAGAAGAATTGTTCCAGTTAATTATAGTTGTTTTTTCAAAGTTAGACATTATTGGAGTTTTATGAAAGTTGGCACGAACCTCGCGGAAATGAGAGGAAATAAGTGAAATTGCATTCGTTTGAGAAAGCGCGCGTAAAGGCGAACGATGCTTTTTCTCATCCTTTTCGAGGTTTTGGTGTAAATTAACTAAGTTAAATATAAGTAGCATCGTTGAAACAAATATTGTTAGTCGATCTCTATATCTCATCAAAAACTCTATAATTAACGCCCTAGAAATTTCTATAAACAATTAAGAGAGAAAACTTAAACTAAATTTCAAAAACTTACTTCCCTCCTTGATGTTTTACCTCTAACAACGAATTTGAAACTTGTACCCTTATAACCTTCCGCATTTATCCTCATACCCTAGTTTTCAACCCTCACACACATCAATTTGCTTTATATCCATTCCCCTTCAGTTCCTGTCACCCTCTAGAATCATATAACCAGCAAACAGTCGAAAACTTCCCTCCTACAAAGTATTTTTCAACTTCCTCGTTCACTTTTTTTCCCATTCTTTTGAAAATACTCTCCCTCACAGGAAAACTCTTTTAAGGGAAGTCGCGCGCGGCTCTCTCACAGATTGCACAAAAATACCGAGTCACTCGATTTACCAAGTTAAGTGCACCATGGCTCAGCTGAATTCCTAAAATGTATGCGCATTCTTCAACATATTATCAAAAAAAAATTTTTTATTTATGCTTCAATGGAAAATTTCTTAATATAGTAATTCACTCTTCCCTACAAGAGTTCAAAATAAAAAAAAAATTATAAATCCAATAATTTATTACAATTTTTCCTATTAGAAATTAAATTACCCAATTTATATTTGAGTAAATATTATAAATTTAATATAAATTGATTGTATAGCAATATACTCAATATTTGTAATATATAATTAATTATATATTGAATTTTAATTAAATTTATACCCTCGGCAAAAAAAAAATCAATACAAATTAATTACAATCTCATATTTTCCATGTCAATAATGACACTGAAAACTCTACATTGAAAATATTTGTATTTTTGTAAAAATATTTTACATTATGATAATAACTTTTCAATAAGTTAAATCTTGAAATATCAAATTATTACTTTTTCGATCTATCAAATATTCAAAAACAATACAACTTGAAAAAAAGGAGAATTTTCTATTAAGGGAGATTTTTTGATGGATCGCTAATAACGATGTTTGACAAGAAATTGAAAATCCATCAATTCTTTTTTTTTTTTTTTTTGAAGCATCAACATCTATCAAAGGGATTTTTGTAAATTTTTTACAAAATCTATGGTAATGAAGAGCGAGTGGCAACTGGGAGAGATCTGGCGATAAACCCAATATCAGATCTCAATTGTACAAAACTAAACGAGGTGACTAAAAAAAATTCGATTAACTGATTCACTTTGTCAAGCACTGATTGACTGTCAAACTTGATTTTCGTAACGATTCAATGTCCCTTCCATACAAACGAACCAAATTTTAAATTTTTCAAATAAAATTAAATTTTCCTTTAAGTAATTTTTTACGCACCATTTTTTGAAACTTTTACTATAATAAAATCGATATGTTTCTCTCTCTTTATTACTAATGTTTATTTATTCGGAAATTTATTTTCACGTTTCCGAAACGTTATTAATCATATAATAATTTAATCTTTAAATTATCAAATTACTGAATTTTTCTTCATATCTATATATGTGAATTTCGCAAGTTAATCTAATCTTCATTTGCACAAATTACCATTTTTCATAATTTTCCGAATTTCATTTTCACATGAAAGTGGCATTTTTGAATTATCGCACGACATATAATAATTTCAGTAATAAAATTTTCATTTAACCTATATTTCATTTCAACGTAATGTAGGACACATATATAATCATCTTTTGTAAACCAAATTTTTCAAAAAAAAAAAAAAAAAAAAAACTAAAGTCAAATTACTTCAAAATAAATAATAAATAAATTTCATAATAAACATATTCAATATATGTATCAAAAATATTAAAGTCGGCAATATTTCAATTAAATGCCATTATAAAATTAATAAATAAAAATCTAGATTTTATATTTATTTATTTTATTTATACTGTCTATAAATGGTAATTGTGATTTACAGAAAAAAATCTGGACTCATTGTCACGTATCTTGATTTTATTTTAATAATTTTCAAATTTTAGCGCCATTATCTATAGTTTCGTGTTAAATAGTTGGCACACTCGTTCTATTGCCAATTCACAAGATTCCTAACCTAAAAATTCTATCTATTTTGAGTCCAAATTTTTTTTTGTATATAATTAACGAATTATCTGAAATGTTAAAAAAAATTCGACTCACCTGTTCTGTTGTTCGGCGACAGTGGAAGAAGTAAGATTTACTAAACGCTGACCGAGGCAACGGGGTTGCTCGCCCCGTCGCGGTGCTCACCGACCTTCGAACCGCTCAAAAACGGCTCGACCTTCTTCGTTATTCACCTTGGAACTGGACACCTCCGATCCACATCCGGTTTGCCCAACAGAACCTTTTTCCTTCGCCTTATGCATTCCAAAATTCTGAAAATTAAACAATCGAAATTTAATAAATTTATCAAACATAAACAGTAAAGAGAAATTTTTAGTAATATAAAAACAAAATTATGACAATCTTTTAAAGTACGGATTATTATTTACATATGTATAACTTTCTATATAATTGTAAAACTCTAGAATATAGTTTATCTTTATTTTTAAAGGTTATCTGTAACTAAAAATAAAACTATATTCCATAGTTTATCTTTAGTTAAAGGTTATATTACCTGTTAAGTAAAGAAAAACTAAAAGAGTTTTAAACTGACGTATAATGCCATCAACAGAGAATTTTCAAGAAATAAAATTTTTCCTTCCGTTCATTAAATCTTTCAAACTTGAATTTAAAAAAAAAAGAATAGAGGAAAATTCTGTTGGTGGATGTTTGCAGTTTCCTTAATTCAACATATAATAAGGTTAGGGTTCACTGTTCGTTGCCTTTTTCCTCACAAATGTGTGTTCCTCATCGCATCGTGAAAATTTGCACCAATGGAGAGATAATAGGCACGTATTTCAAGAGAGAATGAATCGATTTTTGCTTAAGGTACATATTTCTCTTGCATCCGAGAGAGAGGAAATTGGTATATATAGAATGGAGCTTTGTGTGTTAGAAAACGAGTCGATAGTTTGTCGGGGCTAAAGCATCTGATATCGCTAAATCCAGCGTTAACATAGATTGTAAACGAACTTTTTTTTCTCTCTCTTTCTTTCTTGTTGGCAGGTTGAGCACTTTTCTTTTCTCTCCTCAAGAAAAGAAAGCAAACAGTGAAAATGAGAAAATGAAGAGAAGATTGAGGTGACCTTCTTTTTAGAAAACACTAAACGATGTAACTTTTATCGGCGAGTTCTCGCGACTTACAAACTAAGCAACAGCTTCTTCGAAACAGAGAGAAAGAGAGAAGGAGAGACTTATTTAAACTTTGAAGATGAGGACTGGACGCATTTAAGTCTTAAGTTCTCAAACAAACTTGTAAACAACTGTAATATCAACTCACATTTTACTTTTAGTTTTACACACAGACACACATTAGCAAAGAAGAAGAGGAGAAAAATAAGGAAACGACATTAAAGAAAAAAGTTAATCATTTTCAAGTGTGAATGAAAAAATAAACATAGTTTTTTTTAAACGAAAAATTCTCGCGAAAATAAATGATATGTTTTTGTTTTAAAGTGGCAGCAGTGTTAATTTTCACACAAAAAAAGAAAACCATTATTTTGAAATTTAATATCATGAAACACACTTTCTTCATTAATCATCGTCAAGAAGAGATGCGAGATGAGATCAGGTCATCTTATTGACGTTTTGGTAGCTAGGTATAAGGAATTACTTTTGAGGTCATGTTCCGCTACCTTCCTTCAAAATGTCTATTCTACTTCCGGTAACAAAACCTGACACTATACATCTTCCCTTTCATTCTGCTTCCTCATCTCTATATTGCGCTTTCGCCTCGCATTAACCAAAACTCAATCACTAAAATCACTTTTGATTCCATTAGACAATTTCTCTGTTTTTCTAACAAAATAGAATATTTGCGAACAAGAAATGAAACACTATTACTTTCATTGAAAATATTTAGCCAAAATTAAAAATCAAATCTTTACGGAATAAAAGAAAAAGTCATAAATTACTATTAACTCCAATTAAATATAATAAACTAATTCTATACAAAGATAAACTTTCATAAAGTCAGACTTATTTATTCATCTCTTTTTATATCTAAATATATACACAGCGAATATTCAAGAAATAGTCGTTTATGTACCATTGCAAAAAGATTAACCTATTTTTCTTTCATGTTCTTTTGAAAATCATCATTTTCTCTTTTTCATGTAAGCCTCTATTTTCAATGGCTACAAATCTATATAGAAATTTCCTCTGGATATCTATGTCTATATAATCTGATGCTGACTAATGAAACATAGTAAAGAAAAGAAACCTTATATAAAAATATAAGATATTTCTTTATATGTAGAGAAATAATCTATAATACCTATTTCAATTACTGAATTAATTATAAATAATTATACTGTTGTTAACAAAAAATAGTTATGTACCTACATTGTTGCATTACCTATTTAAGTATACTCGGTTGTTTCAAAATTAAACCAAAATTGTTAATATCGAACAAACAGTTTGTGTTTACTTTGAAAACAATTTTATTCTTCAACGCATATGCAACACAATTAACGTCCATTGTAAATTTTATTATATATACTTGTTAAAATTTGAATTTGTTTAGCAAAAACCGTGTACCTATATAATATAAAATCAACAACCTGTATTACAGTGGAAATAAACTGACTTGTAATGGAGAGTAAACAAAATTTGTTGGCTCTATATTAACGATCCATTTTCCCTAACAATACACCTCTTTTTCTCTCTATATATTCGCATAGAAAACTAAATTTTTACATGATATTTCAATCGTTAAATTTCGCATAGAGAAATTTTACTATTTCTTCCTTAACAAAAAAAAATCACATCACGCTTAACGAGAATGACAGAAAAAAAACATTTAGGAGGGTTACGGAAAAACCTTATGCTTCTCAGAAATAGCCAAAAAGAAAAAAATGTTACCCATGAGGATGAGAAAAAAGAACAAGAAAACGGCAACTACCAGAACAGAAGAAAAGTAGATTAACGGTGACAAATCAGAGAGGGTGGATAAGACATTTGCCAATATTCCCGCAGTGATTTTCCGCTATATAAAGTAGAATGCATTGTTTCTTTATTTGTCATTATCTTAAAGGAAACAAAAAATAAATAAACGTCAAGTTTTCATATTTTTGTTTCATCATAAAAACTATACGAATAAAATCGATATCCATGAAATCGAATATTCGCTAGTAGGAATTCACAGTTTGATTTCTTAGATTTGATTCGGTTTTTATTTCAATGCTATACGGATGCTTGGTGCCGGAAAGCAAAAAAAGAAAAGAAGAAAAAAAGAACTAAGGGTATTCTTTTCCAGACAGAAATAAAGAGAAAAGGGAGACTCGGGTAAGAGCAGATTTAGTATTGTGCGGGGTAAACTGGTGGCCAATGCTCCCTCTTCTGGTCCCTCACACTATGAAATCAATATATTGGTCGTCGGTTTACTCGAACTCTCTTTTCCGCAATGGCGGTATATTTTATGATATCGGATGTACACAACATTTTTACATCGATGGACACTAAAAGAAAAACATTTGAAGAATGGCTGAAAAAAATATATTTTAAATAAAATCTCTACAACAAAAAAATAAAGTATACAAAACACTTTATGAAAAATATTTTTTTTTTTCCTTCAGTCTCATCTAGACAAAAAATCAAACAAACGAAACTTCGATAAATTGAAACTTGATCCACTAGTCAAAAAATTGAAACTATTATATTCAAATAATAAAATCCACTGGCAATCAATTCAGAAACAGAAGATTCTCTTTACCAAATTTTCACCAAAAAGAATAGATTCCTAATGATTAATTCCACTAATATAAAACTTTATCGCCATTGGAAAAAATATTATTGAATCAAGAAAATTAGTTGTATATGATACAGACAAGTACATGATTTTATGGAATCAATGCTACCTTTTTTTCAGTGTATTTTTGCAAACTATGTTCATTTCACAAGCAGAGTACGATTCCAGACATCATCATCAATATATATAGTCTATGGGAGTATATATATCCATGGCTTCCGGTGGTTTTAAGGCTTTCGATTAACATTCGGAAGCATGAAACATTAAACTGGTCCATTCATCATGGAGACTAGTTTCCTGAAAGCTGGATCAAGGGCGAATCACATTTGTGTGTGCGCGCCGTACTAAGCGATTTCAGTAGGGCTTTTGAAATGAATCGCATTATCGGAACTGAACCGAACCGAGGACAGAACGTATACCATTGAGCGATTTCTGGACTACTATATAGCAATACCCCTAATGCTCTATCAGGAATATGCAGATACAACCAATGAATTCTACTAGGGTGCAGTGGCCGCAATTGCAGATGCTTCACGCACGATGCTGCATATTATCATTTACCAATGGTACATACGTCCATTTGGTATTCACTATTCAAGAAATTCTCTTAACACAAATCACGAGGTATTCCAAATGTGTATAACACATCTTCTCTAAAGGATAGAACTATAAAAAAAAGTAGAACAAATGTATCTCCTTTCTTTTCAAAAATATTTCAACAACAAATAATTTGGCCAAATACATACTCCATTTCTTTAAGAATTTAAAGAATTCGTAATTTTAACACGAATTAGCAATTACTGAATATCGAAAACAGATACAATATATAAACATAATTTACAGTGGTTTACGTTAGTATTTGATATCAAATTTCTAGGAGATATTATACGGTATACAATCCAGATTAAAGGTGACACTGCATTTATCGTACCATTCACATTACCATTCACCATTACGTCATATACAATCTAGATGGTAGTAAACGGATACAGTACCATAATAAACTAAAATCTAGATCGCAAACGTCTATAAATCCATCACTATTTATAACAAATTTTATACCTCTGTTTACAAAGTTCAATTAACCTCAAACAACTTTCTTTTTGATATATCTACTTTCTTTTAATAGCACTAGAAAAAAAATGTTTACCGTAAATTATTCATCAAATAAGTTTTCTTACAGGAAACTATACATATATTCTTGCACGGATCACTTAACTTATAGTTTGCCAAGCTATAACTCGTTCTTCGCTTCCGATATATATATATATATATATATATATATATATATATATATATATATATATATATACGTGTGTTGCACACCAACACAGGGATTCGCATATAGTCTACTGGATTTGACAAAGCGTACGATCCAATTTCGAGACACCCTCTAAATCCCCGAGGCTCAACGGTGAATCGTCGATTAAACCAAACCGACGGAAAGGAGGAGAACGATACGGGGGAGGGAAAGAGAAAATGAAAAAAAAAGAAAACAAAAAAAAAGCAATACCTACAGCTAGACATTATTCACCGAACCAAACTGGCCTCCAGTGTACTAGTGCTTGAGCAATTTGTAAACCGCGCAGCAGTGAAATTTCAAAATCGTTTCCAATTGTTCTTTAAAAGTCAAACGAAAAATCATTTACAAAAACAAAAAACACCATTATTATAAGAAAAAAAGAAATTTTTTGTTATTTTTCATTAAGATTTTAACACAAAA
Organism: Leptopilina boulardi; assembly: GCF_019393585.1. Taxonomy (NCBI): domain Eukaryota; kingdom Metazoa; phylum Arthropoda; class Insecta; order Hymenoptera; family Figitidae; genus Leptopilina; species Leptopilina boulardi. The sequence goes on along the minus strand of NW_026137765.1, from coordinate 646,573 downwards.
CTTTTCTTTCTCTCCCTCTCTTTTTAAAATAGAGAAACTTGACTTGAGAGAAAATCTCCTGAATGCTAAATGTAGTATGCGACCCACAGGCGCTATCCAACTAATGGTTGGCTTTGCCGGCCGAAAGCTCGGCATTTACATAATAATCGTCTAACTGTCGGTGCAAATTGGCATTTGATTCCCAATGGTCTACTCCCAAAGATTATTTTCAACGAAAAATATGGATTGCTACTTCTTAAAAAGAGTAAACTTTCGATAATTTAGAAAAAAAAATAACGACCACAATTTATAAAAACATTCTAATAAATATCCTGTTTCTAAAATATTTATAAATCCTTATAATTTACATATATTTCTTTAATTTAGATTATACTAATACCAAAATAATAATGGAAACTCCTACAGTAACAGAACTTAATAAATGTTAAAATTAATGCAACGAAACTTTCGCTGCAATTACTAAAATGAATATATAATACATTCCTGTTTAAAATTCCTTTCTAGCTATTTTAGCTTAATTAGAATTCTCGTGAAGTGTACAAATAGTTTATAGCCATAAAAACAGTTTACCCTAATGAGCATTACACAGGAATTCAAAATACAATTTTAAAAATATGAATTAAACGAAATTTTGTCAAAGATTAATGAATCGAAGGGGGATTTCGAAGTTTATTACAGATTCTAACCTAAATTTTCAGTTATATTAACTATCACAGGTGTGTCTCCATGGATTTTCATGGCAAATATTTGCTTTTCCTTGTCGACAGCTGGAAACCTAAAGCGATCGTTAATTTTCCCCAAAGTTTTCATGTAAATAAGAAGGGGTGTTATAAGACTCGTTCGCAACATATTCTAGCCGCAAATTTTAGAAGCCAAGTGGCTCCTTGGACGATAGTTGCGGCTTGACCTCACGTTGTGGATTAGGGACGAGAGAGAACAACTTCCACTTACAAAACTTTATCTTCCCCCCTCCCTCTATCTTTGTTGCGGCAACGCTAACAAATTGTCAACATACTTTAAATTCAACATATTCGTAAAGTAACAAAAACTTCCAAACAAGGAGAAAAATGAATTGTTGTAAACCTGAAACTAACAAATTTTGTTTGGTCACTATAACAAATCTTTATTGTTACAACAAAATTTTATTGTTTCTTACAAAAATACAGATTTGTTAAAACGACCTAAAAAAATGTATTAGATCCAGAGGTTTAGTAAGTATAATTCATTTTTCACCATGTAAATTATTTAACTTTGAAAGTAATATTTTAATGTAAATAATCTCCCAATTATGAGCAAATGAATATGAATTTTCCGTAAACCGCACGAAACTTGAAGTGCATACATAAAACGATATTATTATAAACTCAAATCAGAATAAAATACACATATTGATTTTTCCGAAAGAAAAATATGAAGTAATAATTTAAATTTTCTATATACAGCGAAATATTCACTTTTTCTTTTTTTAACAAGAGATTGTTACTGATTCCTGCAAATATTACGGATCACAACATGAAAGCAAAAGCAATGTTGAGAGAATGTTTGCATAAATTGGAAAAGCGACCTCAGAGCCATAACTACGAGTTCTACTGTTATGTATATTGTTACGTTCCCTCTCACTCAGTTGTTATTGATTCTCGTGAATGCAGAATCACACACACACACACACACAGCCAAGTACTATTATACATATATCAAATAAATGCAATGTGGCGTTAAATTTTCAAACAGAAGTAATTTTCGAAGAAAATTTTCATGTATAACTATATACTGCTTAAGACATCTGGTTTCTCACTTTTTCACACACCGTACCTCTAATGGATTTTGCAATTAGCCATTATTCATAAACTTTTAAACCCATTTTTATCATCCCTTGCACATAAAAATTTCTTTCTTTTCTTCACCCTCTCTCCTATTATATAAGGGAAAAATTATTATATAGGTTCCTTTTTACCTAACTTTTTCCCCCTATATATGTATATTGTATATTAAACTTTACTGAACTGGAAAAAAAGGAACCGATGAAACTGACAGTAGAAAAAAGGAAGTTCCGCTATAATATTCTGTTTTTTTTTATAACTAAAAGTGAAGAGTATTGTTTATGAAAGATTTTTTGTATTTTTTCTATTACACTGAAAAAAAAATTTATTTGATTCAAATACCGGTGTATTTGGTTATTATCAAATAAATATTTACTTGAATCAAATATTTCTTATTTGAATCAAATATATAGTATTTGAATCAAATATTTCAGTATTTGAAGCAAATACCATTTATTTGATTCAAATAAGAAATATTTGATTCAAGTAAATATTTATTTGATAATAACCAAATACACCGGTATTTGAATCAAATAAATTTTTTTTTCAGTGTAGATTTATTTATTTCCACGTATATATACTTTGACAAAAAATATTATATTTATTCTTTATTTGATACTTTTATCTACAATATTTGTTCGTGATATTGTATATCAATATGTTTTGTTAAAAATAATTGTAAATTTTTCGAAATATGATTCCGTATTTGTTTTATAAAAAGATACTTTATTAAATGCAATGAAAAAAAAATTATTTGTTTCAAATAATCGGTTACTTGACTATTATGAAATAAATATTTATTTTTTTTAACAAATATAATTATTATTTAAGTCAATTAAATGATATTTATTTTTTAGGTATAAAAAGAAACACGAAATTTGAAAACAGAAATAGTATAGAAATATAAGAAATTTTAATTTAGGTCAAAATGTTCATTTCTAGTGGAAGAAAAGTAACCAGGCGATTACTTTCTACAACCGTAACATTTACACACACACACACACACACAGTATATGAAAATCATTTCATTTTGAAGCTTGTTCTTAATCCGAGTAGACGCGAGAATGAATTTACAGCACTATTGCAATCACAATTACAGAAGGAAGTATAGCAAAACTACATGAGCGTTACTAACGTTTTCCAACCACGATATATATTCGAAGCGAAAGGACAAAAGGTAGGAAGCTGAGTGGCTAGAAACAACAAGAGCCAGAGACAAATAATCTTAGCTAATCCAACAAAGCATCCGAAAGAAAATTAAATTAACAAAAAAAAAAATACACAAGATTAATTAGAAATTATTTCCGGTTTATTTGACACAAATAAAAATTAAATATTTTATTTGATAATAGATGAATCAAATAAATTTATTTTTTCACTAAATTACTTCAATATCAGATTTATATTCTACAAATAAAAAGAAACTGATATGGATTTTCGTTGAGCTGTCGAAAAATAACGAGTCGTGGAATGATCGTTTTTGATTTATATCGAGTGCATCGTATTCAATTTTATGATTCATGGCCTTATGTTATAATGGTTCTGAAAGAGGGAGGAAAGGTGTTCAAGTGAAACATACATATATGTGAATGCAAAGTTTTCATTTCACAATATATGGGATAACATCAGAGACGATCCGAAATACCTATGTATATATATATATATATATATATATATAGTTGCCCAAGGTGCGCAATATGACAGATATTGATGCCATACATTTATAATAATTTATCTTTCGCTAGTATTAAAATTTTTGTTATCTTTAAAAAATCGATAACTTAGAAAATAAAGAATAGCTAGAGAATAAAAAAAAATCATCTACAAGTGCAAAGGTGAAAAATTTTTCTCTGAAAATATTTTTCATTATTTTAACTATAAATATCTATATATAGTGCTAGTGCTCTAAATAATAAATTACCTTCTTAATTAAGATTTTTCATTACGATGTTAATAAGATTTTTATATAAATAATTAATAATCTCTTAATTTTCGTTTTTTAAAACAAGCTACACTAATTTCTACATTATAAAATATATATAAAAAGTATAGTTGCACGCACTGAAATAAATTTCCTTAAGTAGATAAAGTCAGAGTTATAGTGTTCGTGTGATAAGAATAAATGCCATTGGTATAACAACAAAATACAAGTATAGAGAGAGAGAGAGATATAAAGTACAGAGAAAACAAGGAGATCTAAGTTCTCGAGAAAGATAACAGGGGAGTGAAGAACTACTGTCCAGTAGAGGAGATCGATTATATAGTCAGACACAAACGTCACACGATATGGGGAACCTTATTTAATCGGCATTTTAAATATTTTCCCTCAAAAAAAAAACTACAAAAGGAAAACAATAATTATTATTTAATTTAAACTAAATAACAATTGGTATACAAAAGTTCCTAATTATTTTTTATTTTTAAAAAATGAACCAATAGATATAATTATTTTCTTTCGTTTTTTTTTTAACTTTGCAAAATTAGAGTATTTTTAATACCTGATATTTGTCTTTTATGGGGATTTAGGATTCAAAATTGAGAGGGAGAAGATGAGCGAGATTTAAGAAAACTTTTTCGAAATCGATGTATTCACGCATTAAACCTTTAAGTAATGTTGCAAGTTTCAATTTACATTTCCAATAACTTGGTTTCTACCCCCCCCCCCCCTCTCTCTCTTTTCCTCTCTGAGAGATTTGTGTAAAGTTATATAAGTGTGTATCGTCGGCAACGTCCATTGGACCATTGCCAACTCCCATGTTCGATGATTTCGTATTAAAGTTTCAATGTAGTTTTACGCGATATTACTTGCTGTGTAAGGTCGTGTGCAGAAAGTGAGAGAGAGTGAGAGAGAAACGAGAGGAAAGAAAAAAAGAAGAGCTGACGAACCAAAAGAAGAAAAATATGAGGAAAAAGCTAATAGACTAGACAAGAAGCCTCTTGCATATTTTTATTTGACACAATAGATGGCCCCAGTCTTTTATTCGTTGCTCTTTCTGCCCTTACAAGAAGAGAAAGAGAGAGTATACCTTCAGTCTGTGTGAGTCGACAAAAATGTAATAACCAAGAAGCAGAAGGCACTACATTAAAATGAATATTTCAAAACTCTTTTCAAAAAAAAGAGAGAGAGAAAAAGAAGAATAAGCTATCGCGTGTAAATTTTAAATATTTTTGAAACTTAATAATTGAAATTTTACATAAGGAAACTTTTATAAAATGGCCAAATTCTAAAATCTTTATGTAGTTCATTAATTTTTAAGAATATGTTTTAATAACTTTTTTTAAATTTTATGTAAAAATTTTAATACATTCGAAAACGAATTAATAATTCATTAATAAAGAACCCAATTTGAAATTAATCTTAGTAAGTAATATTTAAGAATTATTAAATATTAACAAGTAATACTTTTATAATAAATTAATTATCTTTTAATTGTAATTTACTGCGTTAATTATTAGTATTTATATACAGTTAAATTTTCATGAAATAATAAACGTTTTCTAATGCATTCATTTTTTAAATTGAAAATTAATAAAAACAAACTAATATAAATAATATAATTAGTAATTATTAATAAGACCGAATTAGCCGCTACTTTCTAGCAGTAATTTATTTAATTTATTCATTCCGCCATTAAAAAAATAAATAATTTCAATCTTCAAAAATTTCACATAATATTTATATCTAAAATTCATACCTCAAAAGTATTTTGACTATATCTTTTCAGAATTATTTAATAAAAGTCGCGGCTAATTTCAGTTTAATTAAAATATAAATATTATATTTAAAAAAAAAAACAAAACTCACTGTTTTCGAAGTCCAAGAAAAGAGATCCAATTCGTATATTTAATCCTTCAGGTTGAACAAAAAACAAAACACTATCGAATCACTGGTCAACACTCGGAATCACTGTAATAATAGAAATACATTTGTGAAAGATCTATATTGAAATAATTCACATTTACTATAATCGTTTCTTAACAGCAATTATAAAAAAAAAAAAAAAGAAAGAAAAACCATTTTTTGCCATTTTTACCTTTTTGCACAAAAAAAAATGACGTAAGGATTTCCACCGATATGTTTGTTGCTACCCTATTCGCATATATATGGGATGAATGCTAAAACACCGCACAAGAAAAATGACTCATCTATATTGAAAAATCTAACTTTTGCAAAACACCAAAAAAAAAAAAAAACCCCACACACGTTATTTCCAAACACGACCGGAAAAGAGCACTTATGGCTAAACACTTCCGGTCTTACCGAACTTTCAACGAGAATCCATCTCTCAGGATTTAAATCGTTTTTCAGTCTAACTGAGGTTTTCCTCCTCCGTCTGACCTCGTTTCACCCGTCGGAACATCTTCGTTTTTCATCCAAATGACTCGCCTCAAGAGCGCATCCGACATTACGCTCTGACATAAAACACGAAAGCTCAAAACACAAGCTTCTTCTTGTTCTACCTCTCATCCGGCACACTTGACAAGAGAGAGAAGATGACACTCTTGAAAATCACAGGTGAAATGGACGAAACGAGGTTAACGACTTTCGAGGTTAACAACACCAATTCGAATCTTTTTTTTTTCTACAATTGTATAATTCTATAATACTTTTTTTTCCCACTTGAATCTCACTCATCTACTATTTATCCATATATCAAGATAAAAAAAACTGACTTTGTTCACACCATCCAAAAACCAGCTGACTCGTTTTTTCACATCGAGGTTACGAGGTGGAAAACAGCCTCCGCCATTAGCCTACTTTCCTCTCTGACATCGAGAAATGAACTCACCCTTGAAAATTAGGTTATACTTCATCATTCCAATCTGACAGCAATTGGAACCCATTCTAGGAGTTTCTTACAAAAAAAAAAAAAAAAGCATCACCACTTTAATATAGATAGAAAAGTTCGTTCTCTGGAATAACCTCGCGCGCACCCAAAATGGATGACGACCCTCCCGCGACTTCCTCTCTAAAAATGCTCGATTTTCTTTCCTCTCACCAAGACTTTATCAATGTGAGAATAAACAATTTTTCACATTCACCACAAAATATATAATATAAATTCAACGAAAATAAAGAATTCAAGTTTCATTTCTTATGGGAATAAGTTCAATTAGGATCCGCCTCTTTGAAGACAACAAGATACACACGACCCTCACTCTCGAGGGGTCACAACGAAACAAACGAATTGGTTAGAGTTCTTTCAATACACTGAATAAATCACACGCGCGTACAATCAATATCGAATATCACGAATCACATCACGACAAAGTAAATTTCCTTGTAAAATCGCGAACTTCTCTCGTTGATAAATCGGTATTCGCGGGCGAGAGCGAAACAAGGGTGGACCGAATTAACTGAACACGACATCTGGTGTTCAAGACACTAAATTCATGTTTTAGCCAACAATTTTTTTTAGCAAGATTTTATTCTACAAATGAATATTTCCAATGGCTTTCTTACACTTTTTTTTTTATTATTATTATTAAAAACAAAAATTTATACGAACGATCAAAGTTTCAGGGTTTGCTGGCACTTTGACGATAAATACTGTTGTTTTTTCACATGAGAAAAGACATATTTTCGCGGCTGCGCGATTAAAACTAAATTGTGCGCAGGGTTAATGCGCATCCACTTCATCAGTGGAAGGGGTGCGTTCAATTGTTAGGGGATGAGGGTGACGACCGAGCAACAACCAGCAAGTGCAAATGTACTAAAGTTCCAAGCTCTTATACAGTAGCGACATCCCTACGACTTTCAATGAAACCTCCTCTCTTAATGATAAACTACTTTATCATTGTAGGTCGGTAAAAAAGATTTCATTATCGAAAAAATTAATACGTTAGCATCAACCCAAATTGTTTGTAGCAATCTATAATGTGTTTATTAAGCGTCCACTGAGTCTGTTTACACAATTTTTCATTATTTCCAAAGAATTTTGCAATAATAAAAGGATTGTTAAAAAATATTCAAAAAGCCCTAATTCGAATGTTATAAATATTATTAAATTATATCAATTCGTAAGTACTTTTATTACAATATTTCCTCTATCAATTTTCCTAACCTCAAATTATATATATATATATATATATAAATTTTTTATTTTCTGTAATAATTTAATAATAAAACTATTTTACTATTTAATTCACATTGATACTATTAAAAATCTAATTTTTCAAATTGTCACTATTTTTATAATTAAGCCACGTTCGTTAAAATTGCAAGGATAAACAAGAAACCAACTATGTACAAACATTGAAATTAAATAATATTTTTATTAATATTTTTCAGAATCATGGGCGTTCGTTGTATAGTTGAAAATTGTAAAACCTTTATTAATTTGGAATCAAAAGGTCCTCAAAGTAAACGAAATAATTATTATCCTTTTCCAAAAGATGCAAAGATGAGGCAAATATGGTTAAAAAAATGCGGGAAAAAAGATCCAATTGATTATGAACATTCTTATGTGTGTGTAAAACATTTCAAAGAAGATGATTTTGAACGTAATCTTAGAAGTGAATTATTGGATTTACCAGTAAAGAAAAAATTAAAATCTGATGGTAAGTTGAAATAAATAATTCAATCTGTAACCTAAATTTTTGTGATGAAAAATTAATTTTTTTTAAATTTTAATTAATTTAATGAAAAAAGTAAAAATTATTTATTATTATTGACTTATGTGAAACGATTTTTTAAAATATTAATTTGAATGTAAATTGTGTATAAAATTTAAAAATATTTTTAATTAACAATATAAATAATAGTAAAATTTTATTTTCCAGCAATACCGTCTTTAAATTTGAATGATAATGAAAAAGAAGAGGATTCAGAGAGAAATTCTGGTCGAAAGCAACGTTACGAAGAGCGAGAACGAAAAAAAGAAGATGATTCGCCTAAAAAAAATAAACCTATAAAACGACCTGTCGATGTTGATTTAACATCATCACCAGTTAGAAAAGAAAGTTCGCCACTACCAAAAAAATTAAAATCTTTAACAAAAGACAATTCAAAAATGTCGAGTAAAGAAACTCAAGACAAATTAGATGAAATTGATGCAGCGGAACTTCAAAAACTTCTAAATATTATTTTAGAAAGGATACAATGTTTAGAACAAGAATTAGAGGGACTTAATCATATCATGGAGGATATAAAAAATCGAATTGAAAAAATGCAAAATAGGCATTAAGAAACGATTATAGTTATTTGTTCAATAGATGGACACATGTAAATATATTTTAAGAAATTATATGTTTAAAAATTCAAAAAATATTAGCTTTGGTCTCATAATGTAATAACTTAAATTTCTCAATAATTTTTATGTTTTGTTTCTATTTCTGCAAAAATACAGAATTACACAATAATCCATTAAAATAAAAATTGTAAACTTTAAGTTAAAATATTGTTATGTATATTACTATAAATAATGAAAACTTAAGATTTTTTATAATTATTAGCCAAAAATTTTATACCTTAATTACAAATTTTTATTTTCATTGATTTTTCCAAAAAGATTAATTTTATCACTTCAATTTTTTTATCTTTTATTTACTTGTTAGAAATTTATTCATAGAAATTAATAAAAATAAAAAATTTAAATATATTCATTATTGTATTTAGTACTCACCAATTATCTGGATTTTCTGATCAAAAAGATAAAAACAGCTTCAAAACTACATCTTGGAAACGGCATACTTTTTTGTATACGTTGATCCTGAAAATAAATTTAAAGATTATATAAATGAAAATTAATTAAAAACATTTTACAAAACACGGATATCACTTTTAATATTTAAAGTAAAATATTTTGAAATTAATAAACGAAATAATATAAAATTAAACTTATTTATTTTCAATTATACGAATCTTATTGTTTTACTAATTCTACTTTAAATTGTGGACAAAAGTTATGACGATTAGAGAATTGCAATTTTTCGGTGATGCTTTTGTCAAAATCAAACTTGAAATGTTCAAATCTTTTATGTTTACAACTTTAAATTTTGATCAATTAATAAATCTTTGATTAAAGCAGCTTAATTAGATAAAATATGTCATACAATTTGGACCAATGAAAAAGGTTCATTTTGGTTTATCTTCCCTGCCGGTTGATATTTTTGCAGATATTCATTTTACCGATATATATATATATATATATATATATATATATAGAAAGAGAGAATTATTACATTCATATGATTATATGTACTACGGCAAGTACGTTGGTAATATAAAAATCTACGCAAAATTATTACCTGGTATACAGGATAACGTCACATTTAATACTCTTATAAAGAACTTCAAAGAATAATTACAACTTAAAATTTCCTTTGCTCATCTGATTATGAACGAAATTATCCCAACATTTTTTTTAATTAAGATAAACTAAATTAATCGACTAATTTTAAATTACATAATTAAGTTTAATATATTATTCATAGTACCCATACAGTAATATAGGTTTTAATTCAGTTTAAAATATTATTCATAGTACCCATATAATAATATAGGTTTTTAATTAAGTTTAATATATTATTCATGTTACCTATATAATAATATAGATTTTCATTCAAATAAACAAAAATAAATTAATTAACCTACTCTGTTTAACAATATCTAATTATTCAATGCTATTAATTTGGACAGAGAAAGTCTACATAACAATGTAATTATAATTAAAAAAAAAAGTTTTGAGGTTGTGGTCACTTCAAATAAATAAATATATAATTTTGAAGAAATAGTAATATCCTTAGAAAAGAAATACCTAATATATTTTATTAATTATAAATATTGTATATCTGCATCGTAAAAAAGAAAACCATAATATATTTTATTAATTATAAATATTGTTTACCTGCATCGTTAAACTTTTTGGTTATAAAAGGAATTATTTTTCTTTTGTCCTTGAATACTCCTATTGTACTGCTGAGAAGTGGGGGAAATCGATGATTCCTAAATAAAAATTTATTTAAAAAAATTTGTCCAAGCGACACAGATGTTGCCTTCGTAACGCCCAAAATGGAACTGACCTTGCGCGCTAGGGAGTCCAGTTTTTATACTTTGAGCTCTGTCTGCTCTGCGCGCTGATTGGTGGGGCATCTTGAGGCCTAGCTAGACGCTGATTGGCGGGGCGCTCTAGCTGTCGACGTCTATAAATATTGGTCGTTTTACTCCCACCACTTCAGTGAGCAGTTGGAACTTCAGGACGCAACATCTGTGCAGCTTAGAAAAAAATATTTTTTAGCTTTTATTCGTTATTGGAAATGGATAACTCTACACCCTATGTTGAAGAAATAATTATCGCAAACACATATTGCTTTTTCTCTTTTTACAACAACATCATTATATATTCAACCAAAAAGAAGAAGAGAAGAAAGAAGAAATATATATAAAATATTTAATTATCCAGTTATAGAAAATCAAATGGATTGATTATGTCTAGTAGTGAGGATACAGTAAATCTTCGAAATATGTAATCTCGGTAGACAGGACATTCAGAAACTTCCCTCTCCCCAACTTTTGTGCGTACTAATCCTTTATGCACAAAAGAATTTACCACAAATTGGTAATTCAGGTGTTCAGGGCATATATAACATTGATTTCCATCGTATATATATATGCGTCGCCGTCGGTAAAATTAATTTCTTGCGTCGAACATTTTGTGTTACGCAGGGCTGCCAACCTATAGAAATAAAAACCTAACAACTTTCTTACTTTCCTGACAACATGACAGTGGAGATGTTGAACTAATGTTTTAATTGCATTATAATTATTTTTATGGTTTTATTTATCATATTCTTTTCTTAATTTTATTATATCAGTTATTAATAACTTAACTTCTAATATTGTAAGGTTATTAAAATTATTTTTATCTTATTTTTTTGCGTTTAAAATAATTCGTTTTTGAATTTTGCGTCACTATGCCATCTAGTAGTAGCAATATGTAATCAAGTGATTTGCGCAGGTTAAAACAAGTTTTTGCGCGCACTTATAGGGGTCATTGCGCGGTTAAACACTTTGCAAAGAACGTTTGCCGGTTAAAGAAGGAAAAGCTTACAGCTTACTTTTCATACTTAAGTATCATCAATTTGCTGGAGTCTTTCAATTGGTTTAGTCTTCTTTAAAGATCAACAAGAAAGCTTAGAACTCTTCAGTAATTACGTCGAAGTCGGAGGAAATCCAATTATCTAATTCTTAAGAGTCTTTTTTTGGAGGGAATTTAACGGTAAGTTCTTTATAATATTCATAGACAATGCTTTGTAATTTATTTTAAAATTAAATTTTTACTTATAACTTATAAGAAACCTGTTCAAAGTGTTTAATAATGTTAATTGCAAATTGACGCTTAAATTGCATTTTGGTTTGTCGACATGTTCAACATTTAATCACGTTTACTTGATTTTTGCAATAAATTACTCTAAATAAAAATATAAAATCGTTGTGTATTATTTGAAGAAAGATATTTCACATTATTTTCTAGTTTAAATCATTTTTGTAACTTGATATTTTTAATGAAAAATTGGTATAATCGTCAAAATGTGGCTGTTAATTTTATAGGTTAGATTCTCTAATCAAAAGCGGGAAATTCGAATTTAAAATTTGTATAATAGTGTTAAGAATTTTTAATTCTTATTTTTGTAATAGTTGAATGATTTTTTTTAATTCTTTTAAATACAAAAATAATTATTTGTTTAATTTTTAAATTTAATTGAAGACAATAAAGCAATTTAAATTAAAGGTAAAGAAAATATATTAGAGGTAAAATATATTTATTTTGAATATCTGAGAGGTTTAATAATAAACAGTAAATGTATTTTTATTTTCGATTTCAACTGTAATATTATTCTTAGGCATTTTGAATTTCACAAATATTATTTAGTAGAAAAGCTTTTTTGCGATTACTAGTATAGAACTAATTAATCAGTCTAATTAAAAGCACAAGGCTCTTTGTTTTTTTTCACAAATTGTTTGAAGCTTAAAATAATTTACATTATAAATATAGTCATTCATAAAAAAAAATGTTTATATATAATATGAAAAATTTTGCAATCTTTAATAAACTTTAAATATTCTTATTTATATAGTAATACGTAATATTTACATAAATCACAATATTATGTTTTCACTTTGTAGCATTCATGAAAGAATACTTTGTGTGCTAATTGAAAATTTACAGACGCAATTATTTAAGAACTTACAATATTCAAAATTTGTGCTCATAAAAATAGATTTTCACATTATTATCACAAAGCTTCTGTTTTTTTTTATAAATATGCAAATAAGTTGCTAAAAAATATTTTTAGATTTTTTTTTTTGTAGAAAAGTGTATATATAAAGTGCAGAAGTATTTTGAAAATATTCACAGCATTTTTCATTTATTGTAACTAAATGTAAATAAAATATTTTTTGAACCTCGTTAAATTTTAGAGAATATTTTTTCAATTTAGAATTTTTGTAAGATAAAAATGATATGTTAATTGTTATTTATAGATGTATCTTAAATATTTTGGCAAAAGAAAATATTCATTGAGATGAGGATTAATTGAAATTATGTTGTTTCAATTTTAAATAAGAATAAATATTTTTTCTTTGCTACGCAAACATAACTGATATTGGACTGAATCTCATGATTTTGCTGAGTAAAATCCAGGCAACAGATGCAAGAGAACAAAGAGTCATTCCACCCCATCCAAAATCCATACTCCATGAGGTTCTAAATAATCTCGCATTTAGAATATTTCGCGGTACAGGCCCACCTATTACTCCATCCTCTGGACCATCGAAAATTCTCGGATTTCGATCTTGAGCTCTCTTACAATAAATTATTGTCAATGTAAAGAGTGCAAAAGTGGCTGTGAAAAATTTTAATTCTAATTAAATTCATATCTGGAATAATAATCAAATTATTTATTTAGATTAATTTAAATTATTTACTTCTCAATTTCTCAAATTTCAAAACAATTTTTTTTCTCACATACAAGAGTTGTGAGAAAACATTATCATTTCCAAAAGGTCAAATTTGTTTTATCAAAACGAACGTTATTAAATTTTGTAAAATCATAACAATACTTATCTTTGAAAGTTAGTATATTATATTATTTTGCTTTTGAAAATTTTAATATTAGATTTTATTTCTTATTAATCTCCAAATTAATTTCCAAATTATATTAATTAATATAATTAAAAATAATTTGATATAAACTAAAATGTAACTTACCAGCTAAAAGATACATTACACCTGTAATAAGAACAGCTGATATTTGATGTCTACACAATCCAAATGATCCAACCAAAACAGCACTGCCAAGAATTATCATGCAAACCAATGAACAGGAAATGCTTAAATTTTGCATGCCTAAAATTTTTAAACAATTTAAAAATCATTTAATATTTTAATTATTATTTTAATTTTTTTTTTATATAATTTTAATTATTCTTATAAATATATAAGTATTTTTAATTAATGATAGTTTTAAACTTTTTTTTCTTTTTTCATAAAAATTGCAAAAAAATAATAATAATGAAACATGTCATTTAAAAAAGTAAAATCAATACTGTAAACAACATCTGACATTGAAATTTATGTGAAATCAATAGTTTGTAGAATAGGATTTAAACAACTGTTTATTATATCTACTCTCTATTAATCCCAATAAAGTTTCAGCCTTCACTATATAATATGGAAAGTCATTAAAAACTATTTAAATTGGATCTATTTTTACATTTTCAATTTACTCTCTAAATAGCTGTTTCTCATTAACAAAATAATGTCTATATAGTCTGCTAAAAATGTACCAGGATTTGAACTACTTTGCAAAAAAAAAAAAAAAGTTTGTCATTCTATTTGAAACTTTTCTCGGCATTTTTTTTCTTGCTTCTCCAAGAAGAAATTTTCAATTTTCTACTTGACTTATTCTCAGAGACTTTAATTTTTTTTTCTTGGATAAGAAACAGCAAATCTTTCTGTCTGAAATCTCGTTTTTCTAAGAAAGTTAAAATTGAAAAAAAAGATAGAGTGTTATAATTTTTTCCATATTTTTTTTTAACTTACGATTTTGCCAAAGAGCTCTCATTTCTTCATGAGCTTCATCAGGATATAAGTAATTAATACATCTCTCTTGAGGAAAACCTATTTCTTCTAAAAGATGAATTTCCTCATCTGGAAAAAAAATATATATATGTGTGGTTGCAAATCATGACGTGCGAGTAATAAATTTCTTTCGCGATGAATGTGGAAATTATCAAGTCATAAGCGAACATTTTGTGAGAAGTAAATTCTCGACAATTGGGTAATAATAAATCTTACTTGGGTGAAAAATCGATCGAAGATAGAGTTCACTAGGTCTAGGTTAAAATGAACACTTTGTAAACTTCTCATTTATCATTTCGTCCTTTAAAAAAAAAAAATCCCATTTCTCATTTTATCCGATTGGTAATTCTTCACGTCTCAATTCTTTTTTTCTTAAAATGGTACTTTTTATTATTCCCACATCTGAATTAATTTACAGAACAATTTTATTTCAAAATTTATTTTTTAAAATAATTTTCTAAAAAACAATTATGTAGTTTTTTAAAAATCTTTTTAATTTGTATTTACTATAGTGTAATTTTGATTTATTTAAAATTAAATTTTCATTTTATATCTATTTTAGGAAAATATAATAAGATTTAAAATTTGATTTATAATTCGTGCGTGTAAATTTGTTGATATTAAAATAGAATTAATCATATACAATACATTGTACGAAAGCTTCGAAGGATGGAAATTAATTTCGATTTTATGTCCAAAGTTGATATATTCTTAAAAGGACGGGCGATAAAGTCATAATTACTTTATTAGTTTAATAATTTATTTTTATCACCAATGAAATTTCATACTGTTTGCGATCTATTTTAAGGGGATTAAAAAATAGTAAATAATCTCCGTTTTTATCAAAAAAATAATAATTCTTTAAAATTTGAAATTGCAGTAAAATTAGAGAGATTAAAATTCAAAAACAATCTACATTTTTATCAAGAATTTCTTTCATTATAAATTTTTTTTTTTTTTTTTACTTTTAATTGATTTGCATAAGTCATAAAGGATTTGATTTGGTCCATATAGTTGTTGTGTGCACATAATTTTAAACTATTGTAGAAATGCTAATAGGTAATAACTGGTGCTTGGCGTGATAAAGGACCATAATATTTGCCTTTGAATACTAAAACCTTTAAAAACTAATTCAACAAAACTTGTCTGCTTTATATTTCAAATTTTAATTTTTTCAATTTTTTATTTTTAACTTTAATATAGGCATTAATTTTCTTTAATTTTTATAATTATTACTTTTTTTAAATTTTAATGTTGTATTTTATTTTCATTTATAAATTTAAACAAGAAAGAAATTTTAGTTATTCTTTAAATTTTAAAGAAAGAAGAGAAAAATTGAATGAAATTGAAAAGATAAATTATATCACGTTTTCTATTACCTTTGACACATATTTTCCAGAAATGTGCATTAAAAAAAAAAAAAAAAAAAAAAAAGAATTCTCTTTCACACAATATTTGCTTTTGAATATGTTCATTCGACCTAGTTTAAAGACACTTTTGAAATACTAATGATGCACCACGAAACGTTATAAGCAAATCAAAAAACTGATCAAAGGATAATTTATAAGTTTTTTTGACTTTTTTTCTTAGAGACGAAAAGGGAGTTTTTTTTTAATTTTATGTTTAATTTTCAAAATACGTTTAAAGAAAATTAAAAATTAAATTAAAAAATATATATAAAAAAAAATTAAACATCTTTTTTATTACTAAAAAAATAAAGTCGAAAAAGATTATTGTAGAATTCATAATGGACCAAACATTAGAGTCATCTTTTTCTATATGTAACAGATATATTTCTGGCATCGATTTTCCATTAATCTTTAATCTATTCTTCCACGAAATTGGACTATAAAAAGTACCATTTGTATTTTATTACAATCTAAAACCCATTTTATGATTAGCTTTAAAACCGAACGTAATTTAATTTTATAAATTGTAAAAGTTTTTTTTTCTATTTAAATTTGTTTCATTTAATTCTATATTTAATTTTTATTTTCAGACGAGAAAAAAAGTCTTGGCTATTGTTTAAAAAAAAAAAATTAATTTCTCAAGGGAAAAAAAGACAGAGGATTACGTAATTTAAAGCATGTGCTCTTCGTAATTTAGATTTTAATCATTTGGTCGATATTGCGCTGTCAGAGTCAAGGCGCTTAAGAAATTCTTCCTGAGGTTCTGGATTAAGCTCTACACACTTACAGACTTTAAAAGCTTTTAACATTGTATGCGAATTCCCTTAACCTTCCCCAGAAATTGAGGTGAAAGCCAGAAATGAACTTTTGAACCTGAACTTTGAAACTAACTCATTTAGAATTAGAAATTTATAAAAATTTTAGACAAAAAAATTCCTGAAATTAAAATATGTAAAAAAAATCATTTTTTGTTCGTATTCTTTTTGCAAATAATTAAAAAAAAAAACTTACCGGTCAGTGATACACACAATGTCCAAATTCCACCGTGCATTGGAACCAAAAATGCGTGCTTTTTTTGAAATCGATGAAAACTTCCATGAGCAGGCAATGATTCAAGCATGGCAACTTTACCATCCAAATACCACGTGGGGTTGATATTTGCCTGTAATAATGCCTCTCTATTCCATTCAACTTCTTCCCAATGATCAGACATAATTGCCGTACATAACATTCCAGTTGCTGAAAATTAATTTCATATTTTTCACTCTTTTTTTTTTTTTGGTAACTAAAAAATATTTCTTTTAAAAGTTTTCATTAAGTTTTTTTTAATTAAAAAATCGAGACACAATTACCTGCTAATGTAAGAGTTAGAGTACAAAAGAGAAAAATAAGACGTGGTGCAGGACCCCTGGGTACACGTGAAATCTCCATTTCCTAAAATGGTACCCAGGCGTCTATATCTATTACACCTGTGTATTCGAAATTTACTTCGCAGAACAAATTTCAAATGTACACTAAACTCCATATGAACGGGGAGTTCGCCGCCCCGTACTGGTACCATGACGCCCTCTGCGTCGCGACGACGCTCTCTGAATCGATGGAAATATCCTCACCCAATTGGTACCCGTACCACCCTTCTGGGATGCTGTAGATAATACAAGAAAAAAAAAATACACAACTTTTTTTTGTTCTCGATTCTTTCCATTTTCTTTCACTCTAATATTTTTTGAAACTCTTCCAAAAAGTCTTGTATCTCTCACAATTTATATTCCTCAAACGGAAGTGAATTCATTTTCGAAAAGGAACCATAAAAAATTTGCATTAATTATAATAATTTTCAATGAAGCTCATAAATGTTCTCCAATTGATTAAATTATATAATCAATTTTTTATTACTTCATTAAAAATTAATTTTTCAAATTATGTTATTTTAATTTAATTTTTCTAAAAATGTTAAAATTATACATTTTTTCGCAGATGGCTGACGCAACAGAAAATACACCTCTCGATGCTGCATCAGCTTTATCTCTTGGAAAACGTCATCTTTTGGTGTGCGACTATAATAACGCGGTAAATACATTGGTTCAAGCTTGCGAGCTATTGGTCAAAGATCATGGAGATCGTGCCGATGAATTAGCAGAGCCATATTTACTTTATGGTCGTGCACTTCTTGGACTCGCGCGTGAAGAAAGTAATGTATTGGGTGCCGGTGTACCTGGAAATGATTCCGACGAGGAGGAAGACGTTGACGACGATGAAGAGGGCGAAGACGAGAAAAGCGATGATAAAGACTCTAATGATGAGAAAAGCGAAGTAGAAAAAGAAGACAAAACAAAAGTTAATGACGACGAAAAGGACAAAAATACCGACAATAAAGACACTAAAGTCACTGATAAAAAAAAAGATGAAAACAAAGTTGAAGAAACTAAAGACAAAACAGAAGTTGCTGAAAGTAAAGAAGAAAAAAAAGAAATCACTGAAAGTAAAGATAAAATCAAAGATAAAATGGAAATTACCGAAAATGAGGACAAAAAAGTTACAAAAACTGAAGATAAAGATAAAATGGAAATTAATGAAGACGACAAAAAAGAAAGTACCAAGAAGGAGGAAAAGAATGAAGAAAAAGATAAAAACGAAATAAAGGAAGTTACCGAAGACAAGGAGAAAAACGATGTCGATAAAACGAAAGAGAAAAGTGAAGATGCTGCAAAGTCAAAAGATGAAACTGCCGAAAAGAAAGAACCAGAAGCTAAATCTAAGGAAGATAATAAAACAGACGAGCAAAAAGTGGAGGAATCGAAAAAGGAGGCAGAAAAAACTTCCGATGATTCGACAAAGAAAGTAGAAGACAAAGAAGTGAAACCCGTAGAAAGTAAAACACCAACAGATGAAGCTATTCCCGGTTCCAGTAAGATGACAAATGGTGAATCATCTGCTGAAAATAATAGTATGATCGAAAATGGAGAAGACGACGACGAAATTGATAATCTACAGGTAATTATTTCAGTTAATTAAAATTCCCTTTAGTGTTTTTAAATATTTGCAAAATTGTATTTAAAAAAATTAACTAAAAATAAACCCAATAATATTAGTTCTGAAAACAATATTTTTCAAAAAAAAAAAAATAAATTTTATTTAGTTTCTTCATTTATCCCCACAATATAAATATTTAATATTTTGTTTCCTATTAAAATTTGAAAATTTATTTTATCTTGTTTTCAAACACTATACCAATTGTATAAACAAAAAGCTGATATGATACTTGAAATCTCTAATCTAAACACTGGCGAAAATAATTTTAAAACAATTTACAAATTGTATAATTTAAATAATAATAACTAAAAATAAATTAATTATTGCTTCAATGAATAATAATTTTTATTTTTACTAAATTCTATTGAATACTTAATTTAAACAATATAATTATTAATTTTCATTAATAATTCTTAATAAAATTACAGGTCGCTTGGGAAGTGCTCGATCTTGCCAAATTAATAATTCTAAAACGAGGACCATCGGCCTGGAAATTATTGGCGGAAGCTCACAGATTACTTGGGGAGGTAGCAATTGAGGGTGGAAATGCAGTTGGCGCTATGACCGATTTTGAAGCGTGTTTAGATTTATTACAAAAAATCGAACCCTGTGAACCGCGAGCAATTGCCGAAATTTACTATCAACTTGGTTTGGCTTACGCTTATACAAATGAATTTGACGTAAGTATTGAAAAATTCCAAGAAGCCAGTTCAATCCTCGAGGCGAGAATCAAGGAACTTGAACAAATCACTGAACCACCAAAATGTGATGATCCATTCTACAGTGTCGAAGGTGAAATAAAAGAACTCAAAGAATTATTACCTGAAATTGGTGAGAAAATATCCGATATGAAAGACGCAAAACAAGAAGCGTGCAAACGAATTATTGAAAATATTCGCGAAAAATCGGCTGCTGGCAGTTGTTCAAATGGTGGCGCGAGTACAAGTGCTGTGAATGGTGGTGCATCATCGTCAACATCGGGATCATCGTCGTCTGGCCTTTCAAAGAAATCTGTTAACGATATTTCTCATCTTATTCGTAAAAAACGTAAACAAGAAGAAGATGTCGATGTTGAAAGTTCACCATGTAAGAAACCCTCCACAGTAGAATAATTTCCTTTTCTATATATATGTTTTTTTTAAATGAAAATATAAAATACAAAACGTGTTTTGTATAGAGATTCCATACCTCAAGTTTTTTACGCAATCGTTTTTCTACTGTTTTTTTTTTTTGAGATATTTCATTCTTTTTTCAAACGAAACAACATGAGACACTAATGATGTCTCATCGCTATTTTTTTAATTTTTAATATAATATCGTGATAAGTCCTTAGCCTTAATGTTTTTTTATACTCGATTATAACTATTCTTTTTATTTATTGTTCAACGTTCTAGTTCAGCACAAAGTGTGATTATTTTTCGGATTTTTTTTTCTTTATAAGAAACGCTGTACTATATCCTGGATATGTAAAACGTTGTAAAACCTCTAAAGGCTGATAATAAAATAATGTTTGTTCTTTTCTAAATTTATTTTATTTATTTATTCAACACGGTCTACTTGTCGAGAAACAAATTAATTCTATAATTAATATTTTTCTCTGAGTGCAATTTTTTAAATTACAATCTACCAGTATTGTTATAATTTTTTAATAACAATTTTTTCATTTTGGACGGAATAATTCTTAAACTAATGCAATCATCACACATCATTGGACGGATTAGATTTTGTAGGAGACGCCAGAAAAATTCAGAATTTTAAATTCGGAAATTTTTCTAGCATTCCAATTTCTTTTGTTCCCTGAAGTAAACCAGAGGTAGCGAGGCTATTCAGTGCTCAAATTACTCTAAAAAAAAATGTTAAATTCTATAAATACCTATATATTTATGAGATCAAAAGTGAAATATGAACAAACTGGCATTTTTCTTAATCGCCAAGTAGCTCTTCAATTCCATCATCTTTATCTGAATTGTCCTCGGGTTCGACATTTATTTTATAGCCAAGTGCTTCCAATAAATTAACATTATAATAATAGCTCAAATTAATTCCAGGAACGAGACGTTTTAATTCTTCAACTGTTGCGCGTGCTTTATCCATTTTTCCAATATCCGCAAAATGTTGAGTTATAGTCGCAAATAAATCACCACGACGAACTGATTGCTCTAAATCAGCTCCTTTTGTATCCAACAAATGTCGAACTTGATTCATCGCTGTTTCCGTATCGCCTCGATCAAATAATCTAAAAGGAAAAATTTTATTTTCACAACAAAATTTAAAAAATAACTTTTATAAAACCTTACCTTTTAATGTCCAAATATCTTTTTACTGTTGACATTCTTCCATTGACAACATCAATAGCTCTACGATGAACTTCCGAATCTCTGGGATCAACAACTTTTGCAAGACACTTACTCGCTTGATTAAGAGCATCTAATGCTTTTTCATAATTTTGAAATTCATCAATTTCAACTTGTGCACAAGCAACATAAAAATTCGCCAACAAATCCATTGCTTTGCCTTTCGAATAAAAATTGATAATATTTCTCAATACTTCCGGTTGATTTTGCCAATCGAGTGATTGAAGATAATTTCCAGCCATAATATAAATCTCTCTTTGTCGCGAGACTTGTGCGAAAAAACAAATTTTTTCCGTATCACCTGATTTTAATAATGCCTTCATTGCTCTTAATTTATTACCAGCTTGGGTAAATTTTTTCGTTGCAAGATGATAATTTCCCTGATGAAATGCAATTTCGCCAATTCTTTCTAAACTCGATATTCTCAATCGTTCACGTTCTAAATCTTTTTCTACTTTTTCGACTGTCATTTTTTCCGCTAAATCTTCAGTCAGTGTTATGTTATGCTCCTGAATCAATTGTAATGCTTCAATGTAATTTTTACCCGTCGCAAGAAGATCAACAGCTTTTTCAATTTGTTCATTTTGAACAAAATAATCCGCACATTTTTGTATTAACGCTGGATCTGAATCGGCATTCACGTCCATTGTGATTATTTGCAATGCATCATATTGTTGTGTTTTAAATGCAAGATCCATAGCTTTTCGTAGAAGGCCCGATTTATGATAGAGTAACACCGCCTTGTCGGGTTGATCGTTATCTTCATAATATTTTGCCACGTCAATTTGCGATTGACGAGGCGCTAACATTGCCAATGGCCACAATTCTTCTATCATTTCGTGCTCCTGGAAAAATAATTTTAAAAAAATAAAAAAACAATTATGATAAATTGTAATTAAAGAGAGAGAATTAAGTACCTTGTATAATCGAATGGCATTTGTGTAAGCTTTAGCCATTGAATAAAAATGAACCGCTTGTGAGACATTATTTTTCGATTCATAGTGCGCTGCTAAATGATATGCAGAAGCTGCGTGATTTGTTCTCATAACCAGTTCGCAGGCTTCGTCTTCTCGATTAAGAAAACATAATAATCTCGTCATTGACAAAGTATCTTGAGCAACTTCATATAAACGTAAAGCACCTTCCATATCGCCTGTTGATTCCGTATACTGCGCATGCCAATTTTTTATATCTCTGAAAAATATTTTCTTTGAAATTTTTGTTTTTTCTTTTGTAAAAGGAAAAATATAAAATTCTAAACTCACTGATCCTCGGAAGTATTCAAATAAGTTGCTAGTTCTCTCGGCTTGAGTAAAAGCATTCTAGGCACTTCGAATCTATGGCAATCAGCTTTCGTATAATTTTCTATGGCCTCTGTTATTTTCCCCTGTCGTTCCAATGCTTTCGCATAATTATAATAACATGTTTTTTCACGAATTTTATTTTCACTCGAAGCTAAAGCAAGGGATTCCTTAAATTTATTACGAGCCTCCAGTAATGATCCAATTAAATCCAATCTCTTCGCTTCTCGAAAAAGACGTTCTGCATCATTCTAAAAAAACGAAAAATGTTAATAAAAAAAAAAATATTAATAAAGAAAAATAATATTATGAATATCTAACATGTAATCCAAGTTCAATGGCAAGGATTCCAATTTTTGCCTCAAGTATCAAGGAATCATCGTGCATTGCTTCGCGTAATGCTCGAGCAGCTTTTGCTTGTTTCATATGTCCCAAACACAACATTGCCATATCCAATTGTTTTGTCTTCACGCACATTTTTGCCAAACTTTTCCACACAGTTTCATTTTTAATTGTCTTTATTGCCTTAAATGCCTCATCCATATTGGTGATACTCAGAAAGAAGCAAAAATCCAAAATAGCTTTTTTTGTACTTGAATCGCAATCCTCTAATTCCTCAAAATCTTTCATTACAAGACGTGCAACTTTACCCTCGGTGTTTGATGACAATTCAGAATTAAGAATAATTATATACGGCGACTGAACACCCAATAAACGACAATTGTCATCCATCATCGATCTTACATCCTGAACGACAATACCATGATCGGAACTCGCGAACATTGACACCAAAACAACATTCGCTGTTTCCTGTAATAAAAAAAAAATTCCCTTTAGTCTCTGATTTTTAATTAATTCTTAATAAACTTACATCAGAATCATTCAAAATTCTCGATGATTTCAAATCTCTGCTTTCTGGTTTTTGTGCACGACAAATCAAAAGTCGAGGATCATCTGTATCCCAACAATGAGCAGTCACTAATCTTCCTTTACACTTTGTGACTCTGAAACAATATTTTAAAAATATCTATCCTTTTTATTTGTTCGAAAATTGAGAAAATTATACTTACAATGCAGAATAATCCTCACTTTCATCGTCATTATTGGCAAAATCAAATTCATGCAATTGATCACTTTCAATATCCCAAACGTATAAAATTGAACTTGGCATTAAATTAGCCATTGCAACAGTAATTGACACATATCGACAATCAGAATTACATTTTGCTTCAATAATCTCGGCAAAATCACTAATTGCCTCATAACAAGTCATTGCTCGCGTGTACAATTTTGCTTCACGTTTACCTAAATCCCAAATCTTTAAAATTCCATTTAATGAAGCAACTGTCAAATATTGTCCTGTCAATTCCATTGTTATTGGTTCACCTTCCTCGGGTAGTGTTGAAAGTGTTTGTATAATTGTACCCTCAATTGATCTCAATTGAATTACAATTGGCGTTAATATTACCAAAATATTTTCGTATATGAGAATTTTTTCCGTATCACATGCAAAATTTGATACAGATGTTGTATTTAAATTACCATCTCTTTTTATCTTATACAACGCTATTTGTCTCGCAGAAGAAACTGCAACGTAATCCTTATTCACTGCCA
Source organism: Leptopilina boulardi (assembly GCF_019393585.1). Taxonomy (NCBI): domain Eukaryota; kingdom Metazoa; phylum Arthropoda; class Insecta; order Hymenoptera; family Figitidae; genus Leptopilina; species Leptopilina boulardi. Next base: position 621,957 of record NW_026137765.1, on the reverse strand, counting down.
AAATTTGCACTTGAATCTCAGTTTTTAGAATATGATTCTGTTCATCTTTTTTTAGAAGAATTTGCATTGGACTAAGTTGACTTGCACATATTCCATCATTATAGGCTGCACACATTGGCTGTTGATGAAGGATAAAAACATTTGTAATACAATTAACCGCAAGAAGGGGACTTCGTAACATTACAGCACCCCAAACAAGTTGTTTTACAGTTCCATGAACTGTACACGATTCAGGACAAGTTGGCCAACTATTTTCATTCGAATCACTCGAGGTTGTTTTCTTTTTCCAAAAAAATATTGTCCCTAAATTTGTACCAGCTGCGAGTGTTTCTGAAAATGTAATTCATTTATTTAATAATTATTAATTGAATTTTTAAATAATTTTTTTTAATACCATTATTTTTGCAGTATGATAAACTTGTGCATATTTCCTGAGGTGAAGCAACATTTCCAATTATTGATTCCGATGGTGACAGAACGTAAGTGTCGCTTGTATGAAGATCCCAGCATCTTACACCAAGTTCTCCTGTGAGTACCGCGAGAGTATTTCCACCAGCCCAACAAATTGAGGGACCAGAACGTAGAATATCACTTTTTCCACTTAGTTTCACCTAGTAAATATTTAAATTAGTAATCAAGGAATAACAAATATAATTTAAATTAGAAATGTTAAAATAAAGTTAAAATTACTTTTGTTAATTCAGTGAGTTGACCAGTTATGGGATCGCCTTGATAATGAGCAATGTTTAATCCTGCAGTTAAAACAACGAGAGAATCTCTCGACTGATGATGTAATAAAGAATGAAGAGTCGTGTCATCCATGCTAAGAACTTCCGTACATTGTCCTTGAATATCAACGAAATAAATAATCGCTCCTGCAGTACCAATGTAGAAAGCATGATTGTCCCTTTGCATTGGCACTGCTGATGGTGCCGCGGTTTTTGGACGCCACGAGCTAAAGAGATCCAATGCTCTTTCATCGCCTGCCACAGCTGCTTTTGCTAGTCCACTAAAAAATTATCAATTTAAAATAAACACCTTTTATAATTAAAAAAAAATAAATTTCACAATGTGAAAATTAAATAATTTACCTTAAATCAACCGCAGGTTTAAGAGGCGAAATCTTAAAGGCAATATGAGTAAAAGAATCCTTTAGCTCATGATGAAAAGTCATAAAAAGTTGATTTTTTGAATCAATTTTCCATCCAACGACAGAACCCGCAGCATCGGCCGACACAAGTCTTCCTCCATTTTGACTCCATTGTAAAATAAGAATAGGATCACGATGTGGAGTCACAATTGTATTAAATTCACTTGAACCAGTATCTCCTGCCCAAACCTAAATCGAGTACAATATTAATAACAAATCTTCTAATTTTTATTTTCCATTTTATTTGAATACAAACCCGCATTTCACCACTTTCCCAGCCAATAACTAGCCATTTTCTCTCAGGATGCCATACGAGTGCAGTGACCTGTGCAACTGAATGACCTGGTGTTTCAACATCTTGAAGAGGTTCTCCTTGATCGTCGAAAAGTGTCACAAAACCTCCTTTATCTTGTGAAAAAGCAGCAACTGCCAAAAATGGTAAATTCGAATGCCAAGTCGCACAAGTGTTAATTGAAGCGTTTTCTGGATTTTGAACTCGAGTATCAAAATACAGTGTCATTTTCCTTCTGATATATAAAACCCTGGGAAACAAAAAATAAAGTTTATTTTCAGAATAACTAATACTGAAATTTTTATTAAAAAAGCTTACCCTTTTTTAAAAATGTAATTCTTTAAAACATAATCTAGTGTAAATTCGTATTTTACATTCCATTGTTATTATAAAGTGTAGAATAATAAACATTCAAGTTTTTATTTATTTGAAATAATGCAAAATGAGCATAAAACGCGTGCAAGGAAGAAAATATTGATTTCATGATGGTCATCAATAAAGGTTATTCTTCAAAAATCAATAAACTTATTTAGTTGAAATCTTTTTCTGACGTTAGTTAGGAAACAACAAATCGATAATTGTTTATTTTTCTTCTTTTCCACATTTTTTATTATAAATGTATTTCAGGGTCACTTTTTTTTATAATCCATAACCAAGATAAACATAAACAAACATCGATATTTTCCAATATGGCGCAATGCTAAAAATGCATGCTTCTGATTAGATGACAAAAAGTCCATAAATATCCATCTACCAATCACAAAAGTATATTTTGTATATCGAAGTTTCGAGACAATTCGATATACAGCATACGTCAATACCGTTTTGACGTTTGACATTTGAGGTTAGATTACACATTAGTCATATTTTAATTTTAGAGAAAACAATTTTATGAAGCAGATAAGAATTTAATCAATACTTTTATTCTGTTAATTTAATGAGAATTTATTTATTCAAGAATAAAATTTCTTGGAAAAATGAATTCAACGCCTAAGGTAAGCAATTTTAAAGTGTGAAATAGTTCAACATTGAATATTCGATAAGATTATTATTTACTATTATAAGCGATAAATAAACAAATTATTTAAATTAAAAACATTAATAATTTATTTTTTATAAATGGTAATTGTAAATGAACACTCTATTAGAATGTTACAATTTTTTCACTAACTTCTAACCTATAAGTTGCATCACTTTGCAATATCATAACCATCATAACAAAAAAGTTGTAAATTTTGATTTCTTACATAACAGATGCTTAATTTTACATGTAATTTTAGAATTTCAATTAAAATACTCCAAGTTTGTAAATGTAAAGAGGAATTTAATTTTTAGATTTTCTTATGCATTCTTCTCTATGAATATAAATTGTAAATCATTTTAAAAATCAATTGTTTTGACTTAAACTGAGAATATTTTTAATTATTGTCATTATAGGCGGCAGCTGGACCTGCTCAGGAGTTTAGTATACGAGTTCCAAAGTATGTATAACTTTTCAAAAGACCTTGTAAATTTTATTTATTTACTTTTTTGAAAGAAATCAACAACTCTGATTGTATTATAGTAAATATTGAAAGACTCTGTATTATTAAAAATATTTGAAATATAAATTATAAATTTTGGAAATTATTAAAGAAGAATTTGAAATAATTTTATATAGTACAAAAATAATTAAGAGTATTTGAATAAAAAATACTTGAATTTTGCATTATTATTATTAATTTTTTTTTTTACAGAAATACAAAGAAAAGACACAATGTGATGCGATTCACCTCAACATTGAATGTAGATTTTACAAAATGGGCACAAGTGAAAATGGAGCGAGAAAATAATTTACGAGAATATAAAGGTCAAGATGAAGATACTCCAAAATTTGGTGCTGGTTCAGAATTTGGTCGTGATGCAAGAGAGGAGGCTCGAAAAAAGAAATACGGAATCATAAGCCGAAAATACAAACCAGAAGATCAACCATGGATTCTTAAAGCTGGTGGTAAAACTGGAAAAAAATTCCGTGGCATTAAAGAAGGTGGAATTAGTCAATATGCTTCTTATTACATTTTTACTCACGCTCAAGATGGAGCTATTGAAGCATTTCCACTCAATGAATGGTTAGTTTTTTTATTGTTACATGAAATTTATAAGAATAAAAATTGATAAAATTATTAATAATTGAAATTTATTAACTAGGTTCAACTTTCAACCAATTCAGAGGTACAAGACACTCAGTGCCGAGGAAGCGGAAGCAGAATTCGCTCATAGAAATAATGTGATGAACTATTTTTCCTTGATGATAAGAAAAAAATTGAAAAACGACGAAGAAGGCGAAGAGGATGAAGAATTGAAAGAAGATGGTAAAGGTAAGAAGGGTAATAAAAAGTCGAAGGAATTTGTAATTTCCGAAATGGATGAATGGATGGAAAGTGATGATGATAGTTCGGATAGTGAGGATGGCGAGAACAAGAAGAATTCTGATGATGAAGATGGGAAAAAGAATAAAAATACAAAGAAAAGTGATGCAAAAAAGAAAAAGAATAAGAAAAAGAAGAAGGACGATTTTGAGGATGATGATCATGCATTTGAAGAGAGTGATGATGGCGACGAAGAGGGTAGAGAATGTGACTATATGTCAGAATCCAGTGAATCAGGATCAGATTTAGAGAAGAAGAAAGAAATTAAGTCTGTCGCCGAGGAAGATGCTTTACGTAAATTATTAGTTTCCGATGAGGAAGATGACGATGATGATGAGGAGAAAGAGAAAAAGGAGTTTGACGAGGACAAAAATGAAGAAGACGGAAATAAAGAGACCGATAAGGTAAAAATAAATATTACAAAAAGTAAAATATATTTCAGTTTAAAAAAATTTTTAATTTCTTTTGAATTTTAATTGAAAAGTATTTAAAGAAAAATCAATTTTTCAGGAAAAGGACAAGTCGACAAAAGACGGAGAGAAACGCAAGGACAAAAAGAAAAAGAAGAAGAGTATTCAGAAGAAGGATGCGAAAAAATCAGCACCTGGAAAGGATTCGTCGAGTGATTTTTCCAGCGATTCAGACTCTGATTCCGATGTGCCTAAAGAAAAAGAAAAGGATAAAAAGACGAATAGTGCCCATAGTTCCAGATCAACTACACCAACTCCAGCAGCTTCCACTTCTGATTTATTGAAAAGAAAAAATAATGCCTCGCCAGATTTATCACAACCGAAGAAAATGAAACTTGATAATTATACTTCGGTTTCCACGCCATTCACACCTAGCTCCAGGTAAGATTTTTATTTTCTGTTCTTTTTTACATAATCTTATTAACAATTTTTCAATTTATTTCCCTTTCTCCATATTCCGTCACAATTAATTTCGTTCATTTAAAAATTAAATTATACAAAATTTATTTACAGACAATTGTTTATCACAAACTTAGCAAATACAATTCAAAATAATATTTTGATTTCTGAATATAAAAAAATTTGATTACACAATTTTTTATGTAAAACATTCTATTTTTGAAAACGTAAAATAGTATTTTAGAAACTTGTGGATAAAATAAGTTTTGTGGCAAACACTCGGAACTATTTGATAAATAATTATATTATCGCAATATTTTCATTACAGTGAATCAGGAATAACGGAAGAGGCAGTTAGACGTTATCTCATGCGTAAACCAATGACAACAACGGAATTACTACAGAAATTTAAATCGAAAAAAACTGGCTTAACATCCGAACAATTAGTTAATACAATGACGGGAATTTTAAAACGTATTAATCCAACGAAACAAACAATTAAAAATAAAATGTATTTATTTATAAAATCACAACCTAATTAGTTGACCACGCGCAATTTATGTAAGTTGAATAATAATTATTAATTTCATCATTTATCAATATTCTTTGTTTGCTATTTCTAATCATCAATATTGTTTGTGTAAATAATTAAGTGGTTGCCGCAATAAAAAAAAAGCGTATAATTACACAATGTAGATAATGTAAGTTATTTTCGTGATATGTCAAATTTTTTTTTAATATCCTCTTGAATGGATATTAATCAATTGTCTTTTTTGTTTAAATTATGAGTCTTTTCGTTCTTTAATCAAAAAAAAAAATTATCAGAGGCACAAGTTAAAAGTGACAGAGAAATGCTGTGAATACAAATATTTTTCGCGAGATAAAAAAAAAAAATTTAAGAGAATAGGAGAAAGAAGATACTTATCTTTAGTGCCCTCAGTGAGGAGTTTATCAGTAAATTTTGTAATATTTTTCAAGCCTCCAGCTTGCCGCCTCCTTCTTGTGTTATTCTTATCATTTTCTGGTGTGATTTCATTGCGAGTGATACGTTGCTATTTTTTTTTCGACACGTTGAAGAGAAATTTTTTTTTTGTGTACTTACAAAAGTATTTTTGGTAATGTAGGGAAAGTTGAAAAATTTAATTTGTAATTATCAATTAAATTTATTATTCTTCGAGTGTCATGAGAATTTTGCAACAGAATTTTTTGTGTCGATCCAGACGATTATCATCAATTTTTCCGACATGTGCCATAAGTCACAATTTCCGGTTTTCAAGCGTATGATTATTTTCTTTTAAAATTTGTGTTATTTTATTATAATAATATTAAAAAAAAATTCTATGAAAGGTAAATAAATTTGAATTTTGTTTTTCCAGAGTTTGAAAGGTAAAATAATAGCAATAAGAAGAGAGGATCAATCAGTATGGGAGAGAAGAGCAGCCCTTGCACCGGCGAATGTCCGACGACTTGTTCGCTCCGGAGTGAAGGTGATTATACAACCGAGCAATCGAAGGGCTTATCCGGTGCAATCATACCTTTCGGCTGGTGCCGTTCTACAAGAGGATATAAGTTCAGCTTCAGTGATTTTTGGCGTTAAACAAGTTCCAGTTGATCAATTAATTCCCAATAAGACGTATTGTTTCTTTTCACATACGATAAAGGCACAGGAGAGTAATATGCCACTTCTCGATGCAATTCTTGAGAAAAATATTCGACTCATTGATTATGAAAAATTAACCGATGATAATGGACAACGAATTGTTGCTTTTGGAAAATATGCCGGTGTTGCTGGAATGGTGAATATTTTACATGGATTGGGCCTTCGACTATTGGCTCTTGGACATCATACACCATTCATGGTGAGAGAAAGAAAAAATTCAAAAAATTATTTTTAAATTAATTTATAATAGAAAAAAATGTAAAATCATTTTTTCTACTGAAAAAAAAGGAATTTATAATGAAAAAAATAAAATGTTGCACTATTCAGGATTTTTAAGATTGTGTTTTAGCATATCGGTCCAGCACACAACTACAGAGATTCTTCGATGGCAAGACAGTCGATTAGGGATGCTGGTTATGAAGTAGCGCTGGGTGCTTTACCAAAATCAATTGGTCCATTGACAGTTGTTTTTACAGGAAGTGGAAATGTCAGTCAAGGTGCTCAGGAAGTTTTTCAGGAGCTTCCACACGAATACGTGGCACCTGAGGCCTTAAGAAAAGTCGCCGAACACGGAGGTGATTTAACATTTTATTTTTTCTTTATTCGAATTAGTAATTAATAATCTTTTTTCTTTAGATACGAACAAAATATACGCCTGTCAAGTGAGACGAAGACATCATTTAGAGAGAAAAGAGGATGGAGTTTTTGATCCTGAGGAATATGATCAACATCCAGAGAGATATATTTCCACATTCAGTAAAAAAATAGCACCATATGCGTCAATTATCATTAATGGAATTTATTGGGCTGTTGATTCGCCAAAATTATTGACAATTCCTGATGCAAAATATTTATTGAGACCGGCGAATACACCATGGCTTCCAATAAGTGTTGGCGCACCGGCTTTACCTCATAGAATGTTGGCAATTTGTGATGTATCCGCAGATCCTGGTGGTAGTATTGAGTAAGCAACTTTTTTTTTTTTTTTCAAAAATTCCGATAATAAAATCCGTATTTGTTTATTGTGCAGAATAAACGTTAATAATCCATTAAATTCTGTTTTATGAAATGATTTCTTATCAATAAAGAAAGAAACGTTTATCTTATCGAGAAAAACAATTTTTTTTTGTCAAATAGATTTATGAACGAGTGTACGACAATAGATACGCCTTTTTGTTTATATGACGCCGATCGAAATAAAGATACGAAATCATTTAAAGGACCGGGAGTTCTTGTTTGTTCGATTGATAATATGCCAACGCAATTGCCACGTGAGTCAACTGATTTTTTTGGTGATTTATTGTTTCCCCATTTATTGGATATAATGCAATCGGATGCAAAAAAATCATTGGATGAACATAATTTTACATCGGCTGTTCATGGTGCAATTATTGCTTCGAATGGAAAATTAACACCAAATTTTGAATATATACGTGAATTGAGACAACTTAATTCGAAGAGTAGACATAAGGCTTGCATTGACAATGGATCGGAACAATCGAAAAAGGTAATAAACAAATATTTGCAGAGTGGAATATTTTTTTTTCATTAATCTAATCAATTTTTTACACGATTGTAGGTTGTTGTGTTAGGTGCCGGATATGTGTCGGCACCAGTAGTGGAATATTTACACAGAGATAAGAATGTTGGTATTGTCGTTTGTTCTCAATTAAAAGACGAAGCTGATGCATTAGCTAATAAATATCCTGGTGTTGAACCGGTATTTTTAAATGTTCTTGAACGATCTGATACATTATTGGATGTGGTTAGTTCTGCGGATGTTGTTGTTTCTTTGTTACCATATTCTTTGCATCATGTCATTGCAAAAGCTTGCATTGAAACAAAGACACATTTGGTAACTGCAAGTTATATGAATGATGATGTGAAGGCTTTACACAATGAGTAAGTTTTTCTATTTCTAATCGACTTTTACTTAATAAAAAAAATTAAAAAATTTTAATAATTGTTTTGACAGAGCTGAGACTGCGGGTGTAACGATATTAAACGAAGTTGGTTTAGATCCAGGTATTGATCATCTTTTGGCATTGGAATGTTTCGAAGGTGTGCGTCAAGGTGGAGGAAAAATTGAATCTTTCGTTTCATGGTGCGGTGGACTTCCAGCTCCGGAGTGTTCAGATAATCCTCTCAGATATAAATTCAGTTGGTCACCGCGTGGAGTTTTATTGAATACTTTGTCATCTGCAAAATATTTCCACGAAGGACAGGCGAGTATTTTTTTTTATTTAAGATAATATTTATATGTAAATTGTTTTCTATTTCTTTATTTTATTATTATTATTTTTTTTTTTTTTTGAAAATAATTTTTATTATATATCAGATCGTTGAAATTACCGGCGGTGGTGATTTAATGTCTGCGGTTCAAGATTTAGATTTTCTGCCTGGTTTTGCTCTCGAGGGTTTTCCAAATCGTGATAGCACAAATTATCGTGATTTGTACGGAATTCAGAATGCTGAAACTATTTTACGTGGAACTTTGAGATTCAAAGGTTTCACAGAAACAATTCAGGCACTTCAATTTCTCGGACTAATCGATCCAAATCCAAATCCGATTTTGCATCCAAATGGACCCGAAATTACCTGGGTGAGTTTTTAAATAAAAATCGAAATTTCTTTTTTGTTAAGAATAAAATTTTTTAATTTTACTTGTTTAGAGATCGTTAATTTGCAATTTCCTCGGTTTGCCGAATGAGAGTATTTTCTATGAAAATTTAAAACGAAAATTAATTGAACGAGTAAATTCAGAGGAGCGTGTAAAGGCAATTGAAGATCTTGGACTTTTGGAGGAAGATTTGGTACTTAAATTAAATACACCACTTGACACCCTTTCTCATTATTTGTCAAAGAAGCTGAAATTCGAGCATAATGAAAGGGATTTGGTCATTTTGAGGCACGATATTGGTATTAGATGGCCAGATGGTAAACGTGAGTTACGAGGTGTTAATATGGTGATTTATGGAGATCCTAAAGGACACTCGGCTATGGCACGTACAGTTGGCTTTCCGGCTGCCATTGCCGTTAAAATGATATTAGATGGTAAGTATTGTTTAATCTTTCATTGTAATTAGAGTATTAATAATTTTCACAATTAATTATAATTTTGTAATTCATTTAAAAACACTAACAAATTAATGTTTTTTACTTGTGAAAAGAAAAAAAATTGTAAAGATTTATCACAAGTGATAAAGAAAATAGATGCGAAAAAAAGTTCCTTTTTGTTCTTTAGGTGAAATTCAACAAAGAGGAAACGTTCTTCCATTCACACCAGACATCTATCGTCCATTGTTGAGTCGATTGAGGGCCGAGGGTCTCGAATCTTTTGAAACTTCCAAATGGCTGTGAAACAAATCATGAAAATCATTCGGATTCATTTTCTTTTTTCATACATATAGGTACTGTACACTACAATTGTAATACAAAGTAATTAGTTAATTAAATTAGACAAATTAAGCAATTAATTCGATAATTAATTAAACTACAAATTTAATAATCAATTTAGCAGTCAACTAGATAATTAATTTGATAATTAATTAAAGAAATTAAAATTAATAAATAAGTGGTTTTGTGGTAAATCACAAGACGAATATACATGATTCAAAATCGGATGTCGTTAAAGTTTATTGATATCGCCACTAGTTTCGTGGAAAACTGCCAACAATACAATAATATTAGATCACTCATTATTCCAAATAATCGACGCGAGTTTCTTTTTTTTTATAAAGAAAAAAACTCTTTAAGACGATTAACGACTTTTTTTGTTTGTTTGTTTAACATTCTCATTAATTATTTAACAGGAGCAATCGTAATAAAATTTTTTTTATGATTTTTTAATTCAACCTGAAAATTGTGATTATACCTATTATATATATATTTATTTATATATACGATTTACGGAAGGAAACGTTCACAAAAAGCTCGAGTGTCATGTCGTATCTAAATACACAACTTACGTTCAAATGGTGTTACTTTGAGCATATGGCGAGCAGTGATATTACACAAATACGTCTATGACGTTGATTTTTTTTTTATTTAAATAGCGACGTACCGACTAAGATAATTTCATTTTTTCCCCCTTTTTCGTTTAAATAAATAACAAACTTATTGATATTCATACAGCAAAATCAGTGACAAGAATTTTTTCAATAAAGTAATTTAAATTTATAAATAATTGTAAATACTACAAACTATCAATTATTAATTAATAAAACGATTAATTATCGATAATGAAGATTTATTTTTAAAAAATGGTGTCATTTTTTATATCAGACAGAAAATAATCAGTCACTGATTTGATGTTTCCAAATTTTTTGTATTCTAAACTCAAAAAATGATACATTCACAAAGTCGGCAGTATATTTAAATTAAATATAATCGACTAATAACAACCATTCGAGGAAGTTTTTTTTTCGAGATATTTCCCTAAATTGATAAATTTTCTTTTTTACACTTTTAACGTTTAACAATAAATATACAAATTAACATATACATATATTATTTATATATTAACTAAAAAATAAAATATATTTTTATATATAATAATAAAATGTATATTTTATAAACGTAATATGAAATTAATTACAGAAAATTTTGCTTTTCGTTGAAAATTGAAAAATCTTTGTTCAATATTGAACTTAGGACAGGAAATTGGTTATACAGTACAAATTTCGGCGCGAAATCGAATTTTTTGTGGGGTGGCGGGATAAATCGATAATAATTTTCGTTGGAACATAAATGGAATCGTCAAATTCATTGAGTTGACGAGGAGAAATGAAATGGAAAAACGAATTACAAATCTAAATACTATTATTATTTTTTTTAAGGATATTTTTTTTGTCTCTACGAAAACCGTTTTGATATCTTAAGTTCTTTAATTCTAAATTTTTTCGCGACTTGTATGACGAAGATTTTTTTTTATTTTTATTAATATCAACTGCCTAACATTAAAGAATTGACTAAAGTGTGTTTTTCATTTGATCGACTATATCAATATATTATTGAGTCAAAGATCTTTTTTTTTGCATTGTCAAAATTTCTACAATCGTACATAAACTATCTAATATTTGACAAAGTCTAATTTTATTTATTTATTTTTTTTTTTTTGAGACATATCACCGCACTTAATATAATATACTTACTATAACTATATGTAATTTTTTTTGTTAAAACTAATCTCGTGACTCTTGTGGAAATAAGTCGAGAAAAAGAAAAGTGGAAAAAAATGTTATTATGTCAACTCGCGCGCTAAAGGCTTTCGTGATATCAATTTTTTATTAATTCGCAGATTTTTTTTATTACAGTCGATTATAATTCAAAACTGAAATTAATTAGAATTTTCCAATATTGAGTGAAATAATTATTTTGGTTAATAATAATGTGACAAGTGGTCGTTTAATTGAATTAATTTCTGTGGTGATTGATGACAGAGCTTTGATTTAAAATAAAATTCTTGTGAAATTTGAAAATTAATTAGGTAATTTTTTTAAATTTAAATGTTTGTTTAAATTGTATTCAAAACATTATTGAGGAAAAAATATATTATGAGAAGACAGTAAAAAACACTTTTTATCATGTCTAATGAAGAGTGGATACCGGAAGTTTCGTCCTTTAGAAAGTTTAAATTGTTCTGCGCATTACTTTGGGAATACAAAAAAAAAGCATGAAAATCACAAAACTTTGTGAGAAAAGTTGTTTTAGCCAAAAGTATTAAGAAGAGAGACGACTAAAGTTGAGAATTTACCTGGAGAGTATATCCTCCAAGGTAAATTTCAATTTTCATTTGCCTTCTTTTTATTCAAAGCCCGCAAATTTTTTTTCCCACATGAAAAGATTTTAATATTAAATTTCAATTTTCACTTGTTTCGGTGGCGCGCGGATTATTTTATTTCTTCTCGATTTTCATTTCACAAATGGCTTCACACATATGTTACATTTGTATTTTTTATTGCAATTAAATTGAAATTAATTTAAATTTTATTTTTTTATAAAATTTTTTTTATTTTTAATTTTTTTGGACTTGCAGGTTTCAGTAAATGTTATAACTGATAGAAAAAAATCAATTATTTGGTTTTAAATTAAAAAAAAAAAAAATGGAAATTAAATTTTCGAATATTTGAATCAGCGAGTTCACATGGAAAGAGATGTAACAGATGTTGCCATGGAAACGTTTGTGTAAAGTAAAACTTTGTAATACTTGGAGACCGTGCTATTAAAGCAATCAAGTGACCTCAAAATTATTATTTCATATTCATTGCAAAGCAGTACATACACGCAAAGTATAAACACACGTGATCCGATATATATCAAATGCACTACATTTTCCTGGTTCTGGTATGTAATTCTCTTTATGTGTTTCATATCGAATATTAGATGCATATATGCATTTTACAAACTCTCGAATCTAATATTATTTAGTCAAAAACATAACATTGATGGCAATTATTATTTTTTTTTGCGAAAAAGATCGAAAATAGATATTATTTATGAGAGAATAAGGCGAATCTAGTTATATTTTTATTTAATTTATTATTATATTTTTCGCTACTATCAAAATGTCGTGAGAAATAAATTATATTTCTATACTATACGTATCGATAACAAAATCTTGATTTTATGTACAAAATAATAATATTTAAATCTTTAAGGTGCTTATATACCTCAAATTTCGATCAGATGAACATTATTTCTGGACCGTGAAAATGCGTGAAAAGTCATTTTCACGGCGGGTATTTTTGAATTGTTTTAAACAAAAAATGTTTTTTTTTAAGAAATATAATATTAAATAATTGGTTAAATATGTAAGAACACTTTAAAATAGTAACAGAAAGATGATTTGATTGAAAAATTTAGCATATTTTGCTTAAAAACGTTTTCTGCTGCAAGAAAGTGTAAAATGACAATGTTTGTGAAATGGTTTGTACAGTGCTCACAAGGAAGAAGCACTGTACAAACCATTTCACAAACATCGTCATTTTACATTTTCTTGTAGCAGAAAACGTTTTTAAGCAAAATATGCTAAATTTTTCAATCAAATCATCTTTCTATTACTATTTTAAAGTGTTCTTACATATTTAACCAATTATTTAATATTATATTTCTTAAAAAAAACATTTTTTGTTTAAAACAATTCAAAAATACCCGCCGTGAAAATGACTTTTCACGCATTTTCACGGTCCAGAAATAATGTTCATCTGATCGAAATTTGAGGTATAAAAGCACCTTTATTTTATATTTTTCCTCTTTATTTTATATCCTTTATTGTATGGAAGCCCATTAAATGTTATTTATAGTTTTTTTTTTAATACCAATCTGGAAAAAATGGGTTAATGCAATTGAAAAGAAATTTATAGTGAAAGGATTAATCAAAAAAAAAAACCAGGTATTTTAGTGAAAATTTGCTCTATAGTAAAGAAAATTATATTGATTTTTTTTAAATATAATTTAATTTTTAAAAAAATTTAATATTTATAAAATGAAAATTTAATCGAAAAAAATTATTGTGAAAATTGGACAATTTTTTATATTTATTATGTCTAACTACTTCTAGATTTAACGTTATTTACAATTAAACGCTAAATAGATGCTAAATATATATTATATGTATTTTAAATGATATTGACTATTCTTTAATAAAACAATAGTCGGGACTATCACATGATTTAAAATACTGATTATCGGAAGTAATATATTTGGCTAGTTTTTTTTAAACATTTTTTTTTTGATTCTTAATTCTATTATTTCTCGATCTTTTAGAATAATAAATTCTTATGGAATATTTGAAATTTTGAATTTCACGTATTATGAGAAACAAAAAATTACAAATTTTCCACTTTTATTATTAAACTTCATATTTTTTTAATTTTATTTTATTCACAAATTTCAATTAATTATTATTCTAATTTGTTTGAAAATTGTAACAAAATGTTAAATTTTTTTTTATTTCTACGTTTATTTTTAATTAAAAATGTTTAATAAAAAAAATTCTATTGATCGAACTAAATCAAGTCAACTAATAGTCTTCTCAAATGGCTTTATTGTGTAAATTGCACGCATCTGCAGCACAATAAACGGAATTATTTCCGCAAATATGGAACGTTTACTGATCATTAATCACCGCAGATCACGAATCTAAAATATCTGTTTAGATTCATTTTAATGAAAATTTTGAAACATTTTATAAAAATGAAATTATTTTCCAAAACAATTTTATTTTCTATATTATGGAATTAATTTTTTTATATAAAAAGCCTTATTTTTCATTAAATATCAAAAGACCACTTGAATTATTATTAACAGTAAAATATTAATAATTTAAAAAAATGCGTATATTTTCTTTTGGTTTTGATATTTTCATTTGTCATTTGGGTTGTTCATTATTGGACGCACTTTGATTTCACAGCCACGAGAAACAATTTTCTGCAAGCTTGTAAATTTTAAGTGTATAGGTATTATTGCGATTTTTGAAATTTTCATTATTATCTATATATTTATGTACATTGCCTTTTAATTTATTTAAAAAAAACATTGTTTTGATTTTTTTCATCGGAAACGGAAAGTTTTTTTAAATAGATGAAAATATAACAAATAAATTAATAACAATTAACAAATAATTATAACAATAATAAATTAATAACAATTTAAAAATAAATAAGTAGTAACAAATGAATAATAATTTAACATTTAATAAATTAATTTACAATTAAATTGATTAGTGACATAAATAAATATAAAAATTGAATAAAAAGATGTTGGAAATTTCGTGAAAAATATAATAATTGAAAGCTCAGTAAAATATTTCCAAAAAATTCTAATTGATATTTAATAACTGTGATTTTATCTTTAAAATATTCAAATTGAAATTAATTAGTGGGTTCTTTTTGCTGTAATTATCGTAATACTTGGGGGGGGAGTGGTATAATTAGATTTGGCACAAAATGCTGTTCGTTTCAGCAAAAATTTCGAAAATAAAAAAAATTATAATTAAATATACAAAAAAAAAACAAATTAAAAAAAATTATATTATTTCAATATAGTTTCTTTAAATTAATTTTCCACTTGGTTTGTGTGTAATTTAAAAAACAATAAATATTCTTTTTTTTGTATGCACATCAGTGTCAGATTAAGTAGTTCACGAGTTTAAAATTACAAGATTCACCTTTATCAATGATTAATAATTACGCGCAGTTATTTATTATTAAAAAAATAAAATACGTGTCTTAAAAATTACGATTTTGATTGTTATCAGTAAAAAGTGGTTTACCGAATGCAGCAAGAATTTCGCATTAAATATATATAGTCAAATTTTGGATAGACGATCGTTTTGGCAACTCTCAAGTATTAACCGCAGCATCATTTGCGGTCCTAAAAGGATTCGTCTAATCGATTATCTGACCAAAGATTCGACTACAATGTATATATATGTACCACTTTTAATTAATGCTTACAAACTATATATTTATTGGCGTGCTTTACTTTCTTGCCCTTATTTTTATGCTTTAACCTCGCCCGACTTAAAAAAAAGAAATATTATTAAAAATATTTTTAAATATATTTAAATTAATTTAGCTTTGGTTATTTTCACATTATGTAAAATTTCATCAAATTCATTGACAAAAGTTTTTTTTTTTTTTGAGAATTTTATAAACACGCGATTAATTATTATTAAATTAATTATAGATTAAATAATAAAAATTATAAAACTATTTTTCGCAGAAACAAAAAGAAAAAAAAATTACAAAGTTATAAAAAATAAAAATGTTTTAACAAATCTAAACTAAAATACTTATATATAACAATAAATTAGTTATAAATAATATTAATTAACAGTTATGAATTAATAATAAAAATTACTTATTTTTAATTTAATAAGAAATTACTTATAAATTATAAATTATCTATCATAAATAGTTTTGAATTAAAATTAGACAAAAAAAAATAGCAAAAAATAAATTTTTCAATGATTAAATAATATTATTTCTTCATTCAAAGTCACGTGCATAATTTTCATAAATATATGAGGTAGGTATCAAGCTTTGGCATTTCACTTGAACTTCTCATCCTTAATCCGACACTGGGTAAATCTCCAACATTACGTGTATATATATAAATATAATAACGTAATTAAAATTGTACTTATTTTGTTTACACTGTTTTTCCTCTAAATGAGTTATTTTTTTCCTTCTTTTTTTTAATTGCAAACTAGCAACAAATACTGCTCCCAATTTTCGTTGCTTTGTTATTAAAGATTGCCCAAAGATTGCCTTTGTTTTTTTTTTTATCAAGGATTGCAATCGTATATTTAATTAATTTTAAATTAATCAATTGCTAATAATTAATTATTTTATAAGAAATTAATTAATTATTTGTAATTAATTAGTCTTAATTAATTATTTTGTTTTTCCATCTAATTTGAAGATGAGTCTTTAAAAAATTTGAGAAATGAATCGTTAAACGGAAATCTGTCTTTTACGTATTTGTTTTTTTTTTCGTTTTGCATTCCTTCGGAGGAATGTCGATGAAAGTGATTACTTTAAACAGTACATACCTTTTTTTTACTTTTATGAAATTTTTTTCTCTTTAATATTATTGATTTAAAAAATTACGACCCAATGTTGTAAGTCTTTAAATTTTTTACACACACGATTCTGTACATTATATTTCTCAGCACTTGGGTTATAATAATTAGACCAGAGAATTTCGATTAAAAAAATAACAAAAAAAAAACACTCGAATACAGTTTTGAGATTGAATTAAGAAAAGCGAAGAGATTTCTTTTTTTAACTTTTGTGAAATAATACCGCATAAATGTTTTGTTTAATCGAAAATTGTGATTCCCTCGGGAATATTCATTTGAAATTCTGTCTACAAACGTTAATAATAGATCTTCATTTAAAGATTTTATCGACTGCTCGTATTTCTCGAAACGTATTTAATTAAAAATGTGCTTTCATTACTTTTCCCATGTTTCAAGGGCCAAACGGCTCAAGATTGTCAACGAGGCAAGAGAATGATAAACTATTTTTAAAAAACAATAAACATTTTTCTAAAAAAATTTTTTTAAGAATTATCATTTTGTTTATGTGTTAATTTTTTTTATAATTTTAATTTTAGGGAATAATTTCATATCAATATTTTTTTTGTCATTTGTTTGTTATTGGACAGATTTTTCTTTTTTGGCATATGGACTTTTTTTAAAAAAAGATTCCAAATAGAATTTTCGAAAATTGTGTACTCGTTTTCTTTTCTTTTTTTTTTATCCCCCAAAATCCAACAACGTAGTAGAATATAATATGAAAATTTGTTATAAAGACTGATTTTTCTTAATATTAAAGATTTAAATAGATTTGCATCAAGTTCCTGTTTTCACGAGGAATAAAAATTTCACTTTCGTGTTGGAAACCGAATTTCCCATTTTTTGTTATTATATGTATTTACAAAAAGGCAAAAATTTTCCTTATCGTTAAATTTGTATGAATTTGAAAAAACAAATTTGTATATATTTTAGTTGGAATAGTTTTTAGAAATAGACTCTGCCAGACGTTTTTTAAAAAAGTAAATTCAAAAAAGAAGAAACCGAATGAATTTTTGTAAAGCTCTTTTAACCAGGAGAAAAAGAAACTTTGTTTTTCTCCTTTTTTCCATTTCTCTCTGGCTTTTAAGTCTCTTTTTATCCCCCATTTTTTTTTTTGTTTCGATGCTTTGTTTTTTCTTTTTTTTTTATATTAGTTTTCGAATCGAATGTGTGGCTAATTCTTGAGCAGTATTTCGTTTTAAATATTTGTCAAAATAGAAAAGAAATATTAAATTAAGAGAAATTTAAAGAGTGGAATACTTGAATTTTGTTTTTCACGTGGCACGTTTAGCAGCGTTGAGATTGAAATTTCAGCAAAATAAATCCTTTTCCGATTGATTCCAGCAATGAGCAGTGAGTAGGAAATAAATTTGTTGGTCATGATTTGTTGTTGTACAAATTGGAGATGAGACAGCTGACGTGACATATGGCAGCAAAGTGTAACAGGGTGGCGATGGTGAAGTTGAAGACGAGAAAGACCATGTCGATGAATCGTTACCGTTAATTGTAGAAATTATCGTGGGTATTACATCTTGTGTGGATGGTGAGATTTTAGGCGGAGATCAAAGCTCGGAGTCAAACATCGTCAACGATCGTGTGATCACATCGTCCTTGGAAAAAAAATACAATAAAATATATTAAAATCGAAATTATTTAAATAATTCTGTTAATTTTTTTAAAAGATTTAATTAATTAATATTGAGTGAAAAAAATAAATCTTTACTACAGTTAATTAGAGGAGAATAATATTTCGTAAAAAAAAAAAATCCAATTTGTTTAATTGGTTACAATTTATTAAAACGCGTGACTAAATTCTCTTCCATTATTATTAATTGGATGAAATTTTTTTTCTCAAACGGAGAAATTTTTTTTTTTTTTTTTTATGATAAAATGAAAAAAACATACTTTGAGGCAGCTTTCAATAAATTCCTCGATAGTTATGATACCGTCTTGATTTAGGTCTAACTTCCGGAATACTCGATCGAGTTGATCCCTCGCTCTTTTCTCATCCTCAGCAAGTAGATGATGTCTTCTACCCATTAATTCGTGAATTGCATTCACTAATTCACCAAGTTCACTCCTCGTTATACAACCATCGCCATTGATATCGTACAATTTAAAAGTCCATCTTAATTTCTCATAGACACTTCCTCGTAGAAGTGTGGAAAGGGTTACTAGAAGGTCCTGGAAAAATTGTCAACAATAAATTTTAATGAAAAAAAAAAAAAATCTCTTAAAGCTAAAAAAATATTTTGTTTGAAATTTTTTTTTATTTACATATATTTTATTTTTTATCAAATTTTTGGTAATTTTTAAAACAAATAAATTGTTTTACTAATAATTTTTTTGTTACAAAAAATATTTTGCAATTTCTTGCAAAAAAAAATGTAAATTAAAAAATTTTTAATT
This sequence comes from Leptopilina boulardi, assembly GCF_019393585.1. Classification (NCBI taxonomy): domain Eukaryota; kingdom Metazoa; phylum Arthropoda; class Insecta; order Hymenoptera; family Figitidae; genus Leptopilina; species Leptopilina boulardi. The sequence goes on along the minus strand of NW_026137765.1, from coordinate 602,584 downwards.
TGTTTCTACTGAAAAAAAAAATCTCTTTTATATTCTTACATAGTTGAGAAATAGCTAGGAAGCTGGATAAAATGTGAACTCTTATGTTCTTTTGAGCAACGTTTTAATTTCCATTTAAGATGTAAAAGAGAAGAGAGAGATATATATTTCACAAAACCTTTGAAATTTTGCTGACGAGTTTTAAGATGGCTAAAAATGTCGACTTTTTTTTTGAAGTTTTATGTATATATATAATAATAAGTGTCTTGAAAAATGTTTTAACTTTTAAATTTTCCACTTTTTGTATAAATTTAACTTTTATAGATATTTAGAATACAATATGTGTATATAAATGAAAATTCCTTTTCAAGATTATAGTATACATTTTTGTTACTTTTAATTAAAGTATCGATCTAATATTTATTAGAGCAAATACGTACATAAAAAAAGAAACGTTTGAATCGAATTTCATCGTTTGCGTTTAACAATATTCTCAATATATATTTTGCTTATTCAACTGGAAATAAATGAATCAATTCAACATTGTTTGTATTTAGCTAATCAGAAAAAAAATGCTTCTCAATTTTTAAATCGTTTTTAACAATAATTAGTATATAGTTTCAATTATTAAATTCTTTAGTTGCAATCATTGGTTTTCAAATATAAAGCAGATTGAATTATTATTTTTGTAATTTCAATTTTTATGAATTGAAAGAAAATTTAATTATTTGCATATTTCAAAAAGCTATTAAAAAAAATAGCATCACTTTTTTAATATTTGAAATTTGATTCAAAAAAGAAACCATTCTAAAGAAAAGTAGAAAATTTGTTCTCTTTTTTGAAGATATTTTTACTATTCATGGGAATTTTTTTTTTTTTTTTTTTTTTTTGCTTGTCAAAAATTGCAATTACTTTGGCAATGAATAGAAATATACTTTTAGACAATTGAGAAAAATTAGAACACATATGGTATATAGTTACCCTGAAGCTGATGGCGCCATTGCAGTTTACGTCAAAAGCTTTGAACACGTAATGGGCGTAGAAGCTGGAGTCTGCAAATCCAGATGAGGGTAGACCATTAACTAATTACGAAAAAAAAGAGAAGGCTTCTTACATATAATGATCAACTTACTTCCATGTGGAAAAAACTTAGCATAGATGTCCTTAAACGAATCCTCGTGAACCACTCCTTCGGGGCACTCCTATATAAAAAAAAAAAAAAAATCATTAAATTAAAAAAAGGACGAATTTTTTTTATTTTTAATTATTATGAAGATATAAAAATAATAATTTATTTATTAGCGAATAAATTATAACAAATAAAAATAAATAATACATTTTTTTTCTCAAATTTTATAAATTGAAAAAATAATAATTTTTTTTCATCTTTGTAAAAAAAATAATTTGTCAAAAATATTATTTTCACTGCAAACTAAATTAAATATGATAATTTGCACTAGGAGATAACAAATTCCATTTTTGAAATGATTCAAAAAAAAAAACACAATTAGTTTCCATGTTTCCAACCAGACCCTCTGTTTTTAGTTTGGAATAACGCACTTGCATAAAAAAATGTGAAAATAAATTTACCATTTTTACTTTCTAAATGGAAATAAAATAAATATTTACAAAAAAAATAAAAAACGTAAAGAAATATAAAAAAAAAAAAATTTTTTTTTGAAAGAATTACCATATATTTCAGAAAAATAAGATTTTTTTTTCTACAAAAAAAATTACTTTCTTTTTATTAGACGAATACGTTTATTACATCTACAATTTAAGTATTCTATATAAACAGAGAGAAAAAAAGCGAATAAGTCACCGGCTGGAAATGTCATAAAAAAATTGCTCACTGAAAATAAAGATACTTTTTTTTTTTTTTTTAATATAGGTCAGAAAAAATTCTTTTAATATAAAAATAGCAACTATACGATTTAACATTTCAAGGATATAACTACTTAAAAAAAAAAAAAAATGAGAATCCCACACACGGTTCCAAAAACAACTTTTGAGGCATACAGGTATTAATATAATAAATAATATTATTTAAATCAAATAAAATTTCTTTTGAAACAAGTAAATATTTATTTGGCTCTGAGATAAATTTTTTCTTTATTTGTATATATAATTTTTTTATCTCTAAATCTAAATCACTAAAAATTTCTATATTTTTTGTTCCTTTTTGGACTAAAATAAGTAAAAAAAAAAAAAAATTAATAAAATTTAGTGAAATTAGTGGACGACTTTTTACTAATTCAGATTTAGAGAGTGCAAAAAGAAAAAAATATATATATAAATATACAAAAGAATTGCTAAGAGAAAATATATGAATTTAATTATTTTTATGTCATTTTTTTTTTGTTGTAAAAAATTCAAGAAATTTCCTTTGAGTTCCAACTCAGAGGAAATTCCAGGTGAAAGGAAGAGAATATTTCGCGCAACAAAAAGGACGCGTACTATATATATATATGTATATATATATATATATATATATATATATATATAGGATCAGAGTGCAGAATCCTTTATCTCTTCGTCTTATGAATATTGTTTAATGTTATATATATATATATGAATCTAGGTGTTCATCAGAGACAATTTCACTGCCTCGTGAACAAAATAGGACACTTAAAGCAGAAAATGAAACTTGGGACGAAAACATTATACCAGAATTGAAGGTTCTTTCATTAAAAGTAATTGTTGAAGAATGGGAAAAAAATTCAATTTTACAGGATCTTCCAACATCCGAGGATAGAGATCTTTTACTCGAATTACTTCCCACTAATCTACCAATTAAATTGATGATCAAAAAAATACCATACGAATTCTATTGGGAACGTGCGGCAAAAGACAGGTATGTTTTTTTAATCTGCAAATAATTTTTTTTTTTTTTAAATGAAATAATTACTAATTAATAATTAACTAAAAACTAAATAATAAAATGACGAAAAAAATTACTAAAAAAAAAATATATAATTATTATATTTAATTCAAATAATCGGTTTACTTAGCTATAAATAAATATTTATAAGAACCAAATAATTTTTAATTTGAATCAAATAATTTTTTTTCGTGATATTTAATACAAAACAGATTAGATAAAATGGATATGGAGAAATTATTTAAATAAACATTGATAATTTAATATTTTAAAAGGTTTAAAGTGAAAACGAATAAAATTATATAATTAAATTGAGCGCATTATTAATTTAATCCCTTAATTCACTGTTTCTGGATGATGAGATATTTAAATCATTTTTAAAAACGCTTTTAAAATTTTATAAAAGCTTCTGGTATATTATATATACTGAATATAATTTATAAAAGTTAAATTTTAATAACCCTTTTTTGAAATTCTATATGTAAATGTATAGTGGGAATTCATGAATATAGTATATCTATTGAGTAAATTAACCGAAGCCATTGAATTGCGGAATGTATATATACATATAAGCTTGGTAATTCCGTTACAGTCAGTAAACTGGTCGCTAAATTTATCATAAGGTGGTTTAAACCAGCTTTTGGCCCATAAATGTGTAGACAATATTGAACATACGCTAATGTTAGATAATATATATATATATATATATTATTTATAATTAACCAAAAATCCCGGAAGTATATTATATAATATAATATTCCAGAGAGTGGAAATTTCAAGCCTAAATGTAAACCTCGCGCAGCCCTTGGAATTTGGGCTATAACGTTAATTAAAACAAAGTAGAGAGGGAGACTATATATGAGAGATTTCCACGGACTCAAAAAGGGAAAAATTAACTTTATTTTACTTGAAATAAAAAAATTTTTTTTTTTTTTAACCTTTTTCTGCCCTAACTAGAATTTTTCAAAAGTAAAACGTTACAGAAAAAAATTTATTTGGCTCAAGTAATCTTGACTATATTATCAAATAAATATAAATTAATAAATAAATATTATCAAATAAATAATTTTTTAGATTTAAATTGCAAATAATTTGTATTTGAAACAATATAATTTTTTTGGTATTTAAAATAATATAATTATTCTCTCAAAAATCTGAATAACTATAATTGTTAGTAAAATCTTATTTTTATTGTATTTTTAATTTTTTTTATTCTCTTATTTTTAACTAATTCAAATTTAAAGAAGTTTGATAGAAATAAATATTTATTTGATAATAATAATAATAATAATAATAATAATACAAAATTGTATATTTTTTTAAATTAAAAATGTGTAAAAAATAAAAATTCAAAAATTTTCAAAAGAATTCACGACAATAGTTGCGAAAATTTAGAGAATTTAAAAAGTTGAGAGAAAACGAATTACAATTGTTATAATAAAGTTTTCCCGAGGCTTAAACGATTTAGCAAAACTGTAGTGTAGTAATTATACAATGTAGGCGCTTTCTGAAAGAATTATATATATATATATAATATAGTAAAGAGACCAGCGTTATACAATAGACATCCTGTGAGATAACAATGTAGAAATATAACAATAGTTTTGTATTCTCGAAAATTGTCTACTTTAAAGAAGTAGTTTATACTTTTAAAAAAACACTTCTATATTAAAAAAAAAACATCTTTATCGGGGAAAAATCGGTACGATATAAAATAATAAAATTTAATAATAATAATAATAATTTAATAATATTTTAATATTATAATAATATAATAAATATTACGTTTTAAATATTAATTTAAATATTGATTATTATTATTAATATTAATTATTAATTATTTATTATTTATTATTTATTATTTATTATAAATATTTATACATATTATATTGAATAATATTTTTCAAAATTTAAATAAAAATTGAAATCGTATAATTTTAGATGGGAATTCAATAATCTTGTTGAACATGGAAATTCTTGGCGTCAACTTTATTGCGAACGTCATTTTTCTGAATATTTGGAATCACTGGATATCACCTACTTTGATGTTGAACAAGAAGCCTGCGAAGAAGCCATACAACTTTTACGCGATTTCATTTATACTCTTAAAATACATTGTCTCGTGGCCACAGAGTAAATAATCGGGTTTTCATGTCTTTGGTTTTTATCACTCAAAAAAAAAAAAATATTCCTCTATTTTCAAAATATTGAAATTTTATGTTTTTTTTTCTGTTTCTTAAATTAAATCAAATTACATTTTGACTAATTCAAATTTGTTTAATAAAAAAAAAAAAAATTCTAATATTTCAGATATCCTTTAAAATTGTCAGGAAAGGAGAATGATGAATCACATGCAGAAACAGAATTTCCAGTGCAACACATTCCAATGAATATAATTCTTCCTCGACTTTCCAATCTCAGGGAACTTGTCATTAATTTTGGAATGATTTATTTCAATGATGGTTTCGAGTGGAAAGATTTTCAGTAAAGAAAAATTTATTTCATTCAAATAATCGATTATCTCTACAAATAAATATTTTACTTCAATCGAATATAATTTTTATTTGAATTTTTAAATTTAAAATCAGAAATTATTTTGCAGATTTTCAGTAGAGGATTGTAGAAATCTTGGTCGTGGTATAAAGGACTGTTTTTGTTTAAAAAAATTTCACCTGACAAAGAGTAATTTGGACCAACCTCGAGTGGCAGCATTGCTTCAAGAAATGTCCGTGAATAATAGCGTGAGTTTAGATTTCAGATGAAGACAATATATATATATATATATATATATATATATATATATATATAGTTAGGTTGAGTGGAGTTTACTTTGATGAAATGAGATACAGAAATCAATATTAGTAGCGGATGCTTGTTTGCCCTCAAGTCACGAAATCACGACATGCCATGTCTATTAATAAATATGTATATATAATTACAAATGAACACGTGAACACACGTGGATGAAGACATTACCATCAACTTTTCCATATAAATAATAATTATATTTTTAAATTAAATTTTTGATATTTTTCATTTGCATTAAAAATCCATAATTCTAAAAATTCGCTATTTTCTTTTTCTTTTTAAAGAAATATATAAAGGAGACAAATAAATTTTTGATAAAAATTTTATTGGAATATTTCTAGTATACTTCAACTTGAAACTTAAATATTTTATCGAAAGTTTCGCATATTTCATTTATTTTATTTATACTGAAGAATAGCAAATATAGAAAACTTATTTTTGTTATAAAAAAGAGTTTTTTTTTTTTGTTTATTTATTTCAAATTTTTTAAAAGATGTTTATTATAATCTAAAATGGGAATTTTTTTCTATATAGTTGGAAGAAATAGATTTTTCACATTGTAAATTAGAAGACAATGGTGCTCAGGCCATTGGCCTTTTTCTGACAATGCACAAGCGTCTTGAAATTTTGCACTTGGCGAACAATAAAATTGGTCCTGTGGGAGTAGCTGGTATTGTTTATGGCTTACTTGAAGAAAATTCAGTGCCACTGAAGAATTTGAATTTACGCCTAAATCCTCTACAGAATGAAGGTGGAATGCAAATTTGTTCAAGTAGGTTAAAATTTCTTTTTTTTTGAAAAATAAGAAAAATTGAAAATTCGGTTTTTCTCTCTTTGAGAGAAATAACGGAAACCTAAATAGTAATGCAAAAAGTTTCTAAATAAATAAATTGTATTATAAAATACAGTAAAAGGCTTTGGATTTTTTTTTATTGTACCGCAAAAAGACCACAGGATTTTGGTATTAAACTTGAAAACAACCACAGGAGGCGATTAAATTTCAAGTTAAATTTAACATGACTTGGGCACACGGAGAAGATAACGATTTTCTTATACATATAGGTTCTAGTTAGGGGATCTTAATTATTATACCCGTGTCTTACAGAATTATAAGCTCTAAATGTTCAAATAAACGACTTTTTTTTGGCTTAAAAATTACTATTTTTCGATACAGGAAGCATTATTTTATAAATAAATTTTGAAGTAATTCAGAATTTATAATAAAATTCGCAAATTAAATTTCGAATTCAATATTATAAAACAGAATCGTTCTGATTTTTTTTTTTGTGGTCAGATTTCAGTGAAAACAATCGATTTTGAAAAGTAATTTTTATAATTTGTTGAGCAAAAAAAGAAAAATTACGTACGTCATGTTATAAAAGACATTGACACAATTAATGTCTATCATGACATATTATAGCTAACTAGAGTTTGCATAGTTTTGCTCAGGCACGCTCGTCTGGAAGTATTGAATATTAGCGGATGTGGACTTGGCCCAGAAACGGGTATTGAAATGGCGGAAGTCATTGCCTCAGGTCATATGAAATCCTCTAGCATGGAACTTGATGTGTCAAATAATGATTTTGGACCAATTGGTGAGTCTTAATTCGCTTCAGTAATAAACAACAAAAAAAAGTCTTTCTCAAAAAACTTTTCATTTATCATTTTAATTTATCAAAAAAGATGACTTTCAATAAATTTGCATAAATTCTTTATTAATCTTTTTCGCCTATGCAATAAATCTTTTAAATTCAAAGTTCGGATTAATTAGAAGTTACCCTTTTGTAAATTTTTATAATATTTTTTCTTTTATTCATGAAGAATATTTCTGTTTTTTTTTCTAACAGTCGGCGAACGATTTGACAAAAGCCTCAAGATGTGTTCAATTATTGTTGAATTTGATTCACGTTTATGCAACTTTAACAACGAATCACAATATTCAATTAGTCAAACTGTTTTTAGGTGAGAAATTTTAAAATCTCTAATTTCATATATATATATATCTACTATAAAAAGAAAATCTAAAATATTTTTCAAAAATAGAAAAATAAAAATCCAAATTTTAATTGTATTACTCTATTTTTATCGGATGTTTTTGATAACGAAAGATTTAAAAAAAAAACTTTATACATCAAAATAATCATTGAGAATTTCCTCTATCTTTTTAATATTGATGACACAGTATTTTTGAATCAGCAGAATAATTCTGCTGAACTTTCAAATAATACTATACATTATGAATCGTGTGTGTTGTCTAAACTGCGCAAAAAGTTTTCTGAATTTCGAGAGATTGAAGTAAACTTTTTCCAAAAAGAAGAAAAAAAAAACAAGAAAAGTTTTTTTAAAAAAACAAGTTCTATATATACATATATATATATATATATATATATATATATATATACGACAAATTGTATACTTTTTTGGGAATAGAAATTCAATTTCTTTCGAAAGGACAAAGTTAAATAATGATTGGCACACCCAGCAAAGTGTAAAGTATGCTTTATCTGCACGTAGGATTCGGTTTAAAAAACTATGACAAAAGCTTTGGATTCAAGCCAGATTTAAGATTCATTGGTCTCTCTCTCTCTCTCTCTCTTTACCTCGGTTATACACAAATGAAAGAGTCGATGACCTGTTTCTGCATATAGGAAACATGGAAACAATATATCGAATATTTTATGGAATAATAATAATTATAATAAAAAAGTAATAATAATTATTACTGTTATAATAAAAATAATAATAATAATAATAATAATAATAATAATAATAATAGTAAAAATAATCGGTTTTTAATAATGATTACCTCAATTAAATTCGAGTAAATTTTATTATAATAATTATTGCTCTAGATTTATTTTATTAATATGAATAGCAATAATCATTATTGCTTGAATGACGATGTTCCAAAAAAATAATCTCTATAAATCGAAAAACTCTTAATGAAAAAAAATATTTATTTTGAATCAAATAAATTTTTTTTCTTTATATATAAGAATTTTCATTAAAATTTTACTATTTAATTAACGTTTTTGTTATATAAAATTTTCTTTTATAGTAAAATTATTTTAATAATGAAAAAAATATAATTATAAAAAAATTGGTGCAAAAAAAACAAAAAATTCAGTAAATACTTAGAGGAAATAAAAATTGAAGAATATCATAAAAATTTCTATGCTATATATATATATATACACTTGAATACATCGAGAAATACTTTTTTGATTCTCAGTCATTAAAATTGTATTCGCTATACTGAATCGTATAAAACTTAACTTTGCAGCAAATATCGATTTCGTTATAAATGTATGTGTAAGAAAAAACCTTGTTGATATGTACTGTATGTTTTTGTGTGAAATCACATAATTCTTGGGAAAAACTTTTCTCTTCGATATATATCCACCCATTTCTATATACCTCTCACAAACTCTAGAATTCAACTGAACATTATACTTTCAGTTTTTTTTTTTTTTCCCTAAGTAAAAATCTTATATACTCGATTTGACTGATTTTCTCCTTTAAGGAACATTTTTTTTTTAAGAAGAAATTTTTACTATAATTATAAAAATTAAAAAAATAAATAAAAAATGAATTTGTGTGAATGAATTATGTTTCCACGTATGTGTGTGTGTATATATATTGTGAGTCTGTGCACGTTTATAAAATACAGGATGCATCTCAGTGGAGAAAAATAAACTTGTGCAAGTTGGACTACAGCCACTAGCCACTATACTTGAATTGCCCTTCACGTATTTTGCCAGAAGAAACATTTTCATCTTCTCTCCTCGTTTTCTTCCTTACTTAATTTTTCAACAATTTCCAACCTTTTTCTTATATATATATGTGCGAGAATTCTTTTACCTCTCCTTTTGAAAATTCACTTTTCTACCAGGGGTGCAAAGTTGATTTTCCCCCTTACATTTATATGTAATGTTATTTAGAAGCAAATATTCTTTCTACACTATGTAACGTTTGTAATTTAAAGAATCAATGTTTTAGCTCGCCGAGCCAGGGTTCGTTTTGATTCCAAAAAAACAATAGCAATAATAACGGGTTAATTACAAACTGATAACAAATTATTTATTTACAAAGGTATTTACAATGTCCAAGTTGTACGAAGATTAAAGTAAATCGCGAAAGTCGGTTTCGAGTAACGATTTTTCGGCGTCTATCAAAATAAATGTTGAGCCGCGGAAATCGAAAATCGGCATCAATCGGGAACGTCGTATATTTGAGCCGCGCATTAACAAAATCGGCTTCAACTCGCTATGATGAGCCATAAATCAGTTACTTTACTGCCTAAAAATTCGCGATACACCGGTGAACCACGAGTAAAACTCGTGTTCCATTATACAAAGAGTAACACTCTAAGTATATCTAAGAACGGAGATTAAAACGGTAATAAAACAAAAGATCTACTTAAAACTTCGAGATTCAAATTTACGTTACTATACATTTCATTATTTTACTATACATTTTGTTACGTTATATTACAAATCGTTACTATACACTATATACATTAAAACCGATATATGTTCGACAGGTAAAACCCGACGAACGAGAGTAAAACTCTCCACAAAGATTCTCGGAGTAAAACTCCTAGTCAGGTGGGTAAGACCCACCCGGACTCCGTGTAGCACGAGAGTGACGGTCCTCGCCGAGAGCGCAGCTTATATAGCCGCTGGGTGGGCTGAGCGCACGCGAGTGACCTTTGGCGATGCGGCCCGCGCGGCGAAATCGGGTACTACGTCTTTAAGCTCTGCGGTCGGTAACTTGTTTATCGACGCGCGATAATATTTAGTACAAATATTTACCGGCCGATTTCTAACTATCATTACAACTATAATAAAATATTAAAACTAAAAAAAAAAAAGAAAAATATTAACTGTATTGAAAATTTTTTTTTTTTTTTTAATTCAAATAATGAACTTTTTATCAAATATTATTGCAAAAAATTTATTTTTTCTGTTCTATTGTTTTTTTTAATTGTCATTTGTTTATCATTTATTATATTATTAATTTATTGTTTTAAATAATATAATACAGTTTATTTAATTCGAATAAAAATTATTTAGTTCAAGTAAATATTAACTTGATAGTAACCGTTTAGTTGAATCAAATAATTTTTTTTCATTTTCTTTTATACTTTTGCTATCTACGCTTTTAAATAATTGAAAATTTATCTTGTTCCAACAATTCTCATTTTTTGCTGCACATAAAATTTTTTTTTACAGAAATAAGATGCAGAAGGGAAAAGATAAGAAAAAAATGTTTCTATCAACTTGCAACAGTAGCATCAGTAACATTTCCTCATTAATTTTAAAGTCAAGGAGTTTAATATCAATAAAAAAATATGATTCAATAATGGAATTATCCTCATCAAGTACCAATGATGATGATAATAATAAGAATAATGATCATGAACTTTCAGAATCAAGCACGAAAGGTATTTTTTTTCCAATTAGTTAATCCGAAAAAAAAAATTTTTTTCAATATTTAACTAAATTAATTTTAATTTAATTAAAACACAGCGCTCTATTGTTTAGAATTTATTTCCTCGAATTTAACTTCGAGGTACACTAAAAAAAAACGAGTCAAGTTGACTGAAGGAACTATTTAAACTTTTAATTGCTTGTCCAAGCTGAAATTGGCATAATAGAATGACCTAATTAATAAAAGGGGGAAAAGAAATTCCCCAGGGTTTTTTTTTCGATTATAAAAAAAAAGTTGAATTAAGTTATCAATTTTTATCGCAGTTGACATTAAATTTTACATTATTAAATTTTTCACGGAGTTTATAGATTAAAAATTTAATATTACGAAAAAAAAGATTAATATTAATCTTAGTTTTAGAATTGATTTTTTTTTTGTTATAAAAAGGGGAAGATTTTTTTTCGAAATATACAATGATTTTATCATCAAAGAAATTTATTTGAAAAGTTAAAAATCATTTTCAATCAACGATATGCTGAAATAAATCGTACATCGGTTTGGTGCCTTTTGAAAAGTATATATATATATATACATTCCCTTGTGGCATTTCCTGCAATCCAATAAATCACGATAAATTCGATAAACTGCCTCTTGTTACATAATGTGCAATTTCTCAATAGACGTTGCCGAGGAGGACATGGGCAGTAACGCTTTTCAAGAATGGCGACAAGCTGACTACGAATGAAAATCACTCAATCGATAGAGAAAAATGCCAGCACAAATATAGAAGATGAAAAAAAAACAGATATTTTTATTCAAAAACTCCTAAAACAATTATTTTCCGAATCCTGAATTGTTTCATTTTTTTTTCTATTATTTCATATAAAAAAAATATATATACAGATTTTTGTATTTTTTTAATTGAAAAAGTTGTACTGTGTTTTTTGTTAGTAAAGTAAAAATATCAAGTTCTAAAATAACTTTATATTATATATATATAACCACTATTTTTTGATTTTATTTCATGGGCTTTTGAAAAATATTGCAAAAACGATGAAATGCAACACTTTGAAGTGCTTCTAAATTTTTATGAATATACTTTAAAGGAGATGTATATAAGATTTAATACCGCTCGTGTCCGAATAAACCAGCGATAAAAGTGAAATTTAAACAGACCATATAATAAGAGAGATATTGAATTTTTCATGTGTAACATATAAAATTAAATTTTCACGATCAGAAATTATTATTATTATATAGATACGAAAATATTGCATCTCTAGATTTTTATATTTTATAATATTTAAATAAAATAAAATTTAAATATTTATTTGGTTCTTAAAAAAAATATTTTTTTAAATTTAAGAACATTAATTCTTATTTTATATATTTATGCAAAAAAGAACCGATCTACTTTCTTTATTGTTTTTATTTACCTTTTTGTATTTCGTAAATTTTATATTCTTCTCTTGAAATATTAAATACAATTGATTTTATGTCACGATTTTAATATAATCCAATATAAGCTTCATTGAATGCATGTTTCAAATTCATTTATTATTGAATAGCGCACTATATATACAATATGATAAATGATTCAAAATTTATTAGAAACGAGTTCGTTTAAAAAAAAAAAATAATTCCCCCCCTTTTTAAATTTATAAAATTACAATTTTTTTCATTTTGAGAAAATATTCATTTGACTTTTTATTATTATATTAAAAAAAAAAAAAAAAAAAATATGTTGATTTAATTAAATTTTGATGAATTTCAATGTCCAAAGAATTTTTACGAAAAAGGAAATCGGATTCCTAGCTTTCATACACAGGTTGACATGAATCCAATTTCGTGTAATCTAGATCTACAGGTTCCAATTGATATAGGAGTGAATAAAAAAAAAAAAGTTTCTATTGTCACAAGAGTGAAAAAGCCAATTTTTTTTCTCAGTTTTTAAATACCGTTAAATTTAATTTTTCTCTTGAATATTAATTTTAAAATTTAAATATCACTTCTAGATAAATAAAAATAATAAATAATTTTAATAACAAAACAAAATCATACAAATTATTTTTATATAATAATAATTGTAATACAAGCGTCAAATTTAATTAACTTTTTTAAATTAAATTAAATTAAATTTTTAAATTAAATTAAATTTTTAAATTAAATTAAATTTGTTTTAATTAAATTTATCATTTATTCGATAAAATTAATGTCTAGAGAAAATAAAAAAAAAACATTTGCATTTACTGATTGCTTTTTTTATCATCACTTCTCAAAGCAAACGTAAACTAAAAAAATTTTTATTTAATACAAATAATCGATTTGTCTATTATCAAATAAATATTTACTTGATCAAAAATAATTTTTTTTTAAATTAAATAAATTGTATTTCTACTAATATTTTTTGTATTTGAAACAATAATTTCTGTATTTTAAACAAAATGCCATTTAATTGACTCAAATATTAATTATTACAAATAAATATTTAGAAAAATTTTTTTTTTGAAACAACCAATTTTAAATAATAATAATAATAATAATAATACAATTATAATTAATTTGAATCAAATCAATTTTGTTTGTTTTCCTATTTCTGATATTATTAATTTATAAATTAATAAATTTGTATTTATAAATTAAAAATAATGCCAGAAATAGGAAAACTGAATTTAAAAAAAAAATTGCAAGCAGTAAATTTTGCATTGTCATTGTTAATACGTAAATAGTCATTTTTTTAATTGATCGAATTTTTTTTTGTGATAATATAAGGTGATTGTCCAGTTAAATAATGTCGAGTGAAACTCCTGAATGAATGACGAAGTAAGTTGTGTATGTGTGTGTGTGTGTTTATGTATATAAACAGGGTTGTATCGATGAGATCAGGAGACAAATGTATCCAATGTTCTCTGGTACTCTATATATATATATGTATGTGTGTATGGTGGGATGCATTTGTGACGTCACCGGCGTGTGTTGCTGAGAGGATGAGAATGAAGAGAAGGAAGAGAGGGTGTGCGAGGGAAAAAGGGAGGAAGGAGAGAGAGGAAATCGATACAGCCCACCAGCATCACATCTTTTCTCTCATTCTCTCATCTCACTCCTTCTCTTTCTCTCTCCCTTTTTCTCTTTCTCTCCCTTGGCCTCGTTCCGCTTTTCTTTTCTCTCACTCATTTTTTTTTCTCTGTTCTACACGGACATTATTTTTTTTTTTCCCCCGGTTCCTCACCTTATTCTTTATCTCCCTTTTTTTAAGCATATCTTTCTTTTCTCCCTATACCCTTGTTCGAAAAAAAAAACACCCACACCCTATCTCTAGTCCGACTATTATATGTCAGTAGTCGCACGTGACTAGACTTTTTTCCATCTAGATTCTTAAAAAAAAAAAAAAAAACGAAACAATAGTTTTAAAAAAAATGTAAATATTTTCATATCGTGTATTTGACAGTCTTTATCACGAATTAAAAAAATATTAAGGGTAACATTAATCATTTAATATACACTTAGGGGGGATGACTTTTTATATAACTATTTATACGAACGCTGCGAGAGAATAATTTCTAAAAAAAAAAAAATGTGTAATTTCTCAATATGTAAATGTTTGTATATAAATATTATAATTAGAACATGATAAATTATATATATTTAAAGATATTAAAAATTAAATTCAAAATAAATAATTTATTATTACAGATAAAAATATTTTATATCCGTTTATTTGAGACAAATAAATATTTACTTGGCTCTGAAACAAATATATCTTTTCTCTATATTTTTATAATTATTTTCAAATTCAGGAAGAAATGTATATATTTTTTTTTAATAAATAAATTTTCAACTAATTTTTGTTTTTAATAAATTAAATGCAATTTTCTGAGGAAATAAAACAAACACTTGTTAGAATGAAAGAAATTTTTTTTTTTTTTTTTGATGAATGAAATATACAAACACTTGCGACTGAATGAAACAAATATTATTTCTGAATGAAAAAAATATTTATTCTGATTGCAAACATAAATTTACTCCGAATGAAATAAATATTAATATACTTAATGAAACATAAATTTTTATATTGATTCAAACAAATATTTCATTGAAATAAACATTTTCTTATCAAAATTATAATTATTAATTATTATTCTCGATTTATTTTTTAACTAAAATATTTATTATATAATTATAAATAAGAAATTATTCTGAATTGTCGAAAGTATGCCGGAACTATGCACAATTGAAATTAGAATTTTATATATATATAATTTTGAGATTATTTTATGCCAATTGGCAGAGAAACTGAAATGGGAGGGATTGTGTACATCGATTTATTTGTTTCGGAAACTTTTATTTGCTCGTGATGTGTGTAAAAAAAATTTATATTTATACATGTACATATATACTAAAATAAATGTAAAGTAGAGCACTGGAGTTACAGTGTGTGGCTCAATTTCAGTCCAATACGAGAAATTCTTTTTGCATATATATCAAAAATCTGCAGTCCAATTTCCAATATTATATATATAGTGTTGTATGACTCGCGTATACAACACAAAAAAAAAGTAAAAATATTCTCTTATCTTTTACATAAACATACAAATTTACAAGAATATTTTTATAGCTTTTATTATAAAAGAAATTCATTTTTTTCATAAAAAAAAAATTTATTTTTTTTAAAGTATTTTTTGAATTTTTTTTTTGTATTGCAAACTATGTTTGTTTGTCTTAACAAAAATTAATAAAAAAAAAAAACTATAGCTAAATAAAAATTTATAATATAAAATAAAATATTATATAATATAATTTTATTATACATATATAATACAAAATGTTCTGTCACAATTTCAGTAGTAAGGATAAATATTAAGTCAGACAAGTTAGCGCTTATATCGAACTTCGTTTTGTATTTATTTTATATATATTATTTAAATTATATTATATATTTTATATTATTTATTGTGGCTCTATATTTGTATACCGTAATTAACATAAATAAAAATAAAAATTAAATTATTAGTAATCATATAAATAAAATAATAAACACAAACTGTATTGTATATATATAATAAAGTATTATCAATATGAAGTGATTAAGGTCAATTTATAGTCAGACGGATTCAATGCGAGAAATGTTAATGATTTACAGAAATTAATAAAAAATACTTCCTGTGGATATAATTAATTTTTACTAAACTATAATAAATATTCTTCAGTATTAGTATAAAAAATTAAAATCCATTTAAAAGTATTGTAATTTTAAATACTACTGAAAGTTTTTTAAGGGGTTAAGGTCAATGTGTAGTCAGCCTACAAGGAATTTCTTTTTTATACTACTGAAAACTCTTATTATCTCTTATTATATCTCTTATTACAATTTTATTTATAAATATTAAAAATTAATTTTCCATAATAATAATAATAATAATAATAATAAAAATAAAATTGAATAATTAATATCAAAATAATTAGGAAAGATTTATAAAAAATATTTTACATATTTTATAATAAATACAAACGATTGCGCGAAACCTTCGCTTGAACTTGCCTGACTTAATATTGACCTTTACTACTGAAACTGTGTATGGCGATATTTTATAAATATTATTTTAATAAAATTTTGTTTATTGTTTTAACACGTTAACAAATATATTATTATTAGTTAATGAAAATAATATAAATAAATTATTGATGAATAATAAAATAAATATATATTATAAATAAATAATATTTGATTTGAATAAAAAAATTTTCTCGTGCGTAATAATTTAATATATAATAAAATTAATATATATGTAATTTTTAAATAAAAAAGAAATAATATAAAGTTTAATTAAAATTTTAATTACATATATATCTTTCATTATATCATTCTTATATATCAAATATATATATATATATATATATATATATATGGACAAATAAGCTATATTGATTTCAGAACTTTCTACCCCTATATATAATATAGACAATACTTCACTAACCACATTTAACACACAAATTCAATTGCAATTTACCCGCAAAAATAAATTTTATCAAAATTGAAAAATTTAATTAAAATTATTATTTAATAAGAGAACAAATATTATAATATTATATAAATTATTTTATGAATATTATAATCAGATAAAAAAAAATTACTTTTTTCACTTCGAAGCTTGAAAATTAAAAACATTTTAATGAAAAAATGTAGGAAATTTTTTTTTTTTTTTGAAATTTATTTTACATAATATTATCGAGATTGAAATAAAACACAGAATTGCGCTCACATTTTAGGAATGTAGAAAACGTGCTTGAGTCATGCATGAATTTAGTCGATAATAGTGCGAGTGTTAAAAATGTAAACACAACCTTGAGTAAAAAAAAAGTAGAAAACTAATACTTATAATATTATATGCGTTCTCTAAAATTTTGCTAGAAAAGTTTTTTTTTAATCAAATCAATTTTGTTCGAATCAATTATTTTATTATATATTATATATAATTTTAGTTCTAATAGCGTAATTCCTACAATTAATAAAAAAAAATAGAAAATTATTATTAAAACAATGACCGTTTCGATTGATTGTATTAATAATTAAGTTACTGCTAATTATAACCTTGTCATTGATTAAAGATTATCAGTTAAAAAATAAATTTTCCTTTTCATGAATAAAAGAATTGAATAATTTTTCTTTTATATAAAATATTTTCCTTTTTTTAATTCTATTAAGGAAAAAGAGAAATTTTTTATTATAAAAAATATTTTTGTCTCAGAGCTAAATATTTAATTTTTTCAAATAAATATATTTTTTTTTTAATTTTTCTATAAACTATTTTATTTCTATTGGAATTTGTATTTTTCCTATATAAAATAATTTGTTTATTAAATTAATTTTAATTAATTCTTTCAAGTATATTAAAAATCCAATCGTGATTATATATATAAAAAAATTCTAAAAATAAATTTTCGTTTTGTTATGTTTCATAATGTATATGAAGAAACAGACTTGAATATGATGCAAAAGGTATAAATTTCTCTCAAGTTTAAATTAATCAACTGGAACGTTTATTTTTGTATAATGGATTAGATTAGGAGTGCTTTTGAAGGAGGTTGAAGAATTTGAATTTGAAAACTATATACACGTGTGTTCTATTCTATAACAAGACTGGCTCTACGCCAATGGGCAAATATATCCTTCTACCTTTAAACATATAACTAAACGAGAATAGTGAGGTCTAGGCCTAGGCTTCTTGTTTGAAATTACCCTTTTCTCTCTACAAAAGAGGAGCTTATACAGGAAGTATTATATACCTTTCCTTTGTGAATATAATCTTACAATATATTATATAAACTATTTCACTTTCGTTTTTAATATTATAATATTATATTTTTAATATTATTTATAATATTATTTTTTTAATAATATTAAAAATATTATTAAAATATTATAATATATAATTTAAAGTATTATTATTTAAATTTTATATTTTTAATATTATACAATATTTCGAATTTTTTATTCTACTAAAAAAAAAAAAAAAAATTCTCGTGACTAATCAATTATTAAACGAGCAACGCGAATAATCCGACAAAATTTCTGTTTTACGTTTAACAAGGAAATTGTAATAATAGGTCTCCGAATTCTTAGTCATTATTTATATAGCCCTGACTTTTTCAAGGTAATCCCTCGCAACTGATTCTAGGTTCGTTAAATCGTTTTATCTTTATGATGTTTTTTTATATATATATATATAAATTATTGAAAAATTAGTCCGAAATTTATTAGGTCTTTTTTTATTTTTATTTAATAAATTCAAAAATAAATTTTCTAGGGATAATTTTTTTCTCGCAGATATTAAAAATGATGGAAAGGTTTATATATATATAATGTAAACAAAAAGAAAAAAAGGTCGTGTAATATATATCCGAATAAATTTTATCCTTATATATATATATACTACTAATGTATTTATCACACGTATAAAAGTGTCAGAGTTTCCGGAGTTGATCCTTCTCCACTTTTCACTGGCATGTTCGGTTTGAAAGAGTTAAACGCTACAAATCTGAAACACTCCTTACTTTAAACCTTCATTTAAACTGAAAGCACAATTTTCTCAACTTTTTTTTGTTTTTATTTACATTATACTATCCAAACCCATTTTTTTCAGAACATTAATTTTTCTCTATCAAATTTTATATACATTTATTTTATATTATTATTATTTTATATTATTATTATTACTTTTACCGAACGTAAAAAAATGAAATTTAAAAAGAAAAATAATTTTCTTATAAATATTTAGAACCTCGACTAACCTGTTATTATAAATAACTCGTATATATTTTACTCAACTAAACTTGAATAAAATAAATAAGTAAAAAAAAAAACATGAGCCCTTCATTTTAACTGAGAGAAATTAGAGCAGTCAAGTATGTTTGAAAGTAATATATATGATAGTATCTTGTTATCTAAAATCTTTCTGACCTTTGTTCTATCTAGAGCAATTATGGTTTTATAAAACGAAAACCACTTAGGCTTAGGAATGCCATTTTTCACGCAACTCCCTTGTCTGACGTTCAATCTCAATTAACTAGTCAATAAATTTTTCACCTGCATTCGTGTTTTAACTATATATATGTAGGTACTAACTTCAATTTGCCAAATTGTCACAAATTTATCGCAATAAAATAATTATTCGAATTGATAATGATTAATTTTCATTATATATTATATAAATCGTAGAATTTTATTTTAATCAATTTAATAAATAATTTTAATTATTATTTTTATTATTATTATTATTATTATTATAAATTATATTTAATCATTAATAATAAATTATTAATAATTTTCTATTGAAACAAAGAGCCAAAAGATATTCTTTAAATTATTTATATAAATTTTTTTGTTTCTGTGATAACATTTGCATTTTGTCAATATATGAAACGATATAAAGAAATCAAGCCAATTTAGAGGAATTTTTGCGACAAAAATTGTCGTTAACTTTTTTTTTTTTTTTGTCATATTTGAACACACAGACAAAAGCCAAATGACATTTCAATAGCAAACAATGGAAAAAAATTATATGGAAAATAAAGAAAGAAATTCGCAAAAGAAAAAATATATATGGAACAAAAAAAAATGGTGTCAAATATGCATATATGCAATTGGAGGATATGAAATATTCAAATTTTCTTTGAGGTTGCTCTCAAGGATTTAAATGTTTCTAAGCCTCTTTGCGACAAAGTGATTCTGCTTTAAATATCTATGTTACAAGATTTGAATTTTTCTGAAACATCTTCTGGAAGATGCAAAGAAAAAAAAAGAAAATGATTTAAAAAAAAAAATCCTCGCAGAAATTGTAAAATAAAAATCTCAAATAATTAATTAAAATTATTTCTTTTTTATTTATCTATATCTAAAATAAATCTTGAATGAAAGAAATTCTTTTTCAACAACAAATAAAAGAATGATATATATACAAAAGGAATTCTAAAGGGCAACTTGTTTTTCGTCTTCTCTCTAAAAATACTTTATACATAGAAGGCAAGTTTGCATATCATTATAAGTTACAATCTTAAAAATTTCTTTCAAGACACTTTTTTTTTTCTTTTTCAGCTCGCAAAGTTGCAACTACAAAAACAACAACAATTTTTTTTCTTTATAATGTCGATCAAAGACTACACTGAAAAAAAAATTTATTTGATTCAAATATACTCGATTACTTGAGTAATATCAAATAAATAATTATTTGAACCAAATAATTTTTATTTGAATTAAATAAATTGTATTTGAACCAATAATTTCTGTATTTAAAACAAATACCATTTAATTGACTCAAATAATAGTTATTTGATACAAATAAATATTTATTTGATAATATTCAAGTAATCGAGTATTTGAATGAAATAAATTTTTTTTTTCAGTGTAATATTATATAATAAAAATATAATAAACAAATAAATAATAAAACAATACTAAAAATATAATAATAATGATAAATAATAATAATAATAAAAATAATAGTAAATATAGTAAATAATAAATAAAAAAATCAGCCTTTTAAAAAAATAATTAAAAAAAAATTTCTGATATAAATTAGTCCTTATAACAATAGAAAGTAAAAGGGGAGATAAAAAGTTTTTGAGAATATGAAAGATAGGAGCAAGGTGTGTGAAAATGACGTCTACGGAAGGTACACTATCAGTGTATCGAGTCGTTATGAAAAGTAGGTCATGCATATTGGATACTAGAGTTTAGAATTTAATATGCGGCTACCGGTTACTGTCTATATAATTTTCTTCGGAAAAACCGATAAAAATATCGAATGCAAGTAATTTTAGTCCCATTACATCTTTTTTTAATCATTCCACTAAACCCCATTTTTGCAAATAAAAATCAGATTTTACAAAAAAAATTAAAAAAGAATTCTTATTTTTATTAATTAATTAATTTTTTTTTTATTCCAAAACAAAAGAATTTAATATATCGAAAAAATAAATAAATAAATAAATTTCGAATCAAATTCTGATGATTTAGACAAATTATTTTGAAAAATAATTATTATTTATTAGAAATATTTTTTCATATACGTTTTGATATATAAATCAAAAAATTTATAATCAATCTTAAATGGCGTGATTATTTGACCAAATAAATTCTCATTATTTTAAATTGTTATATAAAACTTGATATTCATGTATATATAAATTGTGTCTATCAATTAAGGCAGTTAATTATTCTCGATGATGAATAAGCCGAGTTTTAACAAGGCAATTTATTATATATATAATCGATTATTATTTGTGCTACTACCAATTCTGAAACTCTTCTATAGGAATATATATATACATATGTATATATATAGGTATGCGTGATATGCATACATTCCATTATTACAGGAAAGTATTATGGAAAAGAGTAAAAGACTGATTACTGATAACAAAAACTCAATTCCCCCTTTTATTATCACGATTATTTCTCATATATATATACACACACACACATTGAAATATCAATTTTCTCGAATCGAAAATCCTTTTATGTCAAAACTTTCATCAGCAATAACAATTAAATGTTTATAATTAATTTTAAACATTAAATTAATATTTAATTACTTTTCGACGGATTAATATTCCCTTCAGTACATGAATTTCCAATCATTTTAAATAAATTAATTTTTATCTGAATTTATCAAGAAAATTTTATTACAAACAAAAAGGAATTTTAGTTAAAAATTAAAAAATTAATTATAGAAGAATAAAATTAAAATTTTTTAAATAAAAGAAATTAAAAATTAAAAAATATATTTACTACATTCAAAAAATAAATAAAAGACATAATTTATAGGAGTGTTTCTAATTTGGTTAATTCCAGTCAGATATAATTAAATTCGAACAAACTTTTTAAAAATAACTTTTATTTAAATGAACTTTTCGAAATGACCTTTTATATTTAGAAATTAAATAAAACATTATTACATCTCAATGACGAAAAAAACGTATAAATCTATTTCTGAAATCTGTGTCTAAATATATGTGAAAATGTAAATATATATATATATATAGAGAGAGAGAGAGAGATAGAGAAAGAGACCTATTTCATCCGCGTAAAACATGTATAAAAGTTTGAAGTGAGTTTCAGTGCTTTAATTGCACCGCTTAAGCACCTATTTCAGGTTTTCTTTGAGAACTCATTGACGGACAAAAGAGCTAGACGAATATTGTACATATATACGTCTCAGTTTTCAACCATGTTGGAAAATTTAAAAATGTTCTTTATATCTAAAAGTCGAGCAAAAAAAAAAAAAAAGGAAAACGTTTGAAAATCTACTATCAGAAAAAAACATTTTTTGATTTGATCTTAAAATATAACCTTTTATGAAGCAATTCTATGATAACATCTGAATATTCCTTGGAAATTTAATTTACATATTTTACAAAGATTGAATTTACTTTTTATGAATAGTTTCTTAGATTAAAAAGATTATATTTTAGAAAATCAATAAAAATACTAAAGAAAATATTGGAATTGGAGAAAAAAGAAATTTAAAAAAATTTTAAAAATTGCTACCAAAAAATGTTCCAGTAATTGTACAAATGGAAATTCATGTGAAAGATTAATTTAAGTGTGTAAATTTAATTTCGGAAAAAATTTTCGTATCGTTTTTTTAATAATAAATTTTATATGGACCTAATTTTTTTTCTACTTAGATAATATTTAGAAGAAAGGTCAGGTATCAATTATACTCCCATAATTCAGTGACTTATACACAGGTGTTGGAGAGTGCAGAGAAGCCTAACATTAATTTTCCTGAAACTTTCTCACTAAACAGAAGGGGCGAAAGAGAGAGAGAGAGACAGAGAGAGAGCTTAAGAGAATATGGTTCAATTTTAAGTTTATAATCTCCAGTTGATTGCCATAAGGAAACGCCTTTAGGATCTATCTCAACTCGAAATTTAATTATAAAACATAATTTTTTTAAAATTATTTTCTCTTTTGTTTAATTCCAATATCAATAGTTTGAATGAAAATTGAAAACAATTTCCAAAGTCAATATTTATCAATTATAAATATTCGAATCAATATTGTATAACAATTATATACCAACATGTCTCCTTTAATAGAAAAACTATTTTTCTACAATAGCCTAGAAAAAAATATTTTCACTGGAAAAGAAACAAAAAAAATTTTTTTTTTACATACGCCCTTGCAATAAGTAAATAAATTAATTATCAATAAAAATAATTATCTACCTGTTTAAATCCGCGATACATAACACGGATTTCTTGTCTGGAAAATTTTGTTTGCCTCAGGAGCTCTTCGAGGGCAACAGGCCTTGTATTTTGGTGTCGTGGTCGTGGATTTTCAAACTCGAAAAGTGCGTCTTCTGGTCCCGGCGAATCCGGAGGTGTCGCCATGTTTTTATACTTTCTGCTTCAATAACTTGTTGAGAGGCAAAAAAAAAAAAAAAGAAAGGAAAGCTCCCGTTTTCGAAAAACAAGTCCTTTAAATCAGAGTATTTTACCGAAAAATCGTTAACATTTTTTCTTCTTTTTTCTCATGGAGAAATCACTTTCAATAAACTTTGTAATCTTATATTTTTCAAAATGTCATCGGTGGCAGTCATGTTTTCTATAATTACTTTCATGATTGTTTACGATATATTATTAACGTCATCACTTACTCACGGTCACGTTTATTTTATTTAATGTGCCAAAAGAGGCGTGATTTGAAAAAAATTTAATAAACACTTTCACTGTCAGCATCACAAAATCTTCAATTTCTTTTATAAATCACATTTTTCAATTAAAAACAGGAAATTATTTTTATCATATATGTGTAACAAAGTCAAGGGAAAAAAGTGTTTCTTTCCTGGGTAGATTCCAAGAATTGTGTTATGTGTATTATATTCTTTATAGAGGTTAAGAAACACAATTATATTTTTTATTTAGAAATTTTTGCGTTCCTGGAATAGTAGAACGAGATAGAGAGCAGGAGATGCCGGATCGAAGATGATGGGGCTGTATTTCATCTGCGATTGAAAAATAACTCTTTCCTTCGATCAGAATGGCGATTTAGTTATGATATTGTGTTGTAAGAAAAAAGCATCATTTTTTTCATTTTCTTGGATATTGTGCCACATGAAACAATTAAATTATGCAACAAAGAAGAACACGTTTTAAGTCACAAATCCCTCTCTTCTGTGAATAATAACAAACACTTAAACAGAAAATCAACATCCACAACACTTGCGGGAGCACCGCCGCAAACTAACTGTCGTCTGCTACCGATGACAGTTTGTGGAAGAAAACTCTCCGTAAAGTCCAATTTTATCTCTCCAGTGACATCTGTGACAAAATGTTCCAAGTTTTACACTCACCCCGCGATTAAGGGATGAAACATCCCTTTCGTAAACGGAAAAAATAACCCCCACACGCAGATATCGACTGAAAGTGTATTGATTTTTCAAATATACTTTTGAACTGTATTATCGGTAAGCAACATTGCCTACTTTATCAACAATGTAAAGGAGGTTAGGTTACATTTTCCGCTTCCGGCTCCAGACAACGTTTTTCTTATACATTTTGTTTATCTATTAAACACAAATAAAAATGTCATTATTACCAAAAATAAGAACAATTATCAATAATGTAATATGTTCATCAAATATTCCCCTTGGCATACGAGGTAATTTTCTTTAAGGTTATGTTTAACTCAATGTTTATGTGAAATTAAAATTTGTGTCATTAATAAACAATTAAAATTAAATAAATTTTTTTTCATCTTCAGGAACTATTTACGGATCGGTTCGTGGTTTCTCCAAAGACAATGAAATTGATATTACAAATCCACAAACAGAAGACTTTGTAAGTATATTTTAAAATGTATTTTTATTCTAATAAATATTAAATTTCTCGTATAAAACAACAATGATATGATAATTACAAAAAATCGATGAAACTTGATTATAAACAAAATTAATTAATTCGTATAGAATTATTATTGATAGGAAAAAAAAATCACATTATAATACCATTTCGTTGTTATAATCGTCATAATCTTCTGATATCTGAAAAAAATTAAATTTTTGATAAAAATACAATTTAATTAAATGTAAAATAATAAAAATAAATTTCTTTCAGCCTATTGAACTCGACAAAAATCCATATGAAAAACCAAAAATACAATGCATTTTATGTAAACATAACATAAATCCAGATTATAAAAATGTTCGACTATTGTCACAATTTCAAAGTAGTTACACTGGGAGAATTTATGGACGTCATATAACTGGTTTATGTGCAAGAAAACAAAAATTGGTAGAAAGTGAAATTACAAAAGCTCAAAATGCTGGTAAGTGTTTTCTTAAATTATTTGATTCAAATCCATTTATTTTAAATAAAAAACAAAGAAATTGTTTCCAATTATAGATATTTATAATAATAAATTATTATTTTTAAATAATATTTCTATTATTAATCATTATTATTATATTTTATGGAATTATTTCTTTCTTTTTTTTAGGTCTAATGCCATATATGACAAAAATAATAGATTTCGTTAACGATCCACAATTATTCAATCCTGATCATCCCTCTAGACCTCATTCTTATTAAACAAAAATTTTTGTTAGAAGTAATTAGGTTTACTGTAAAGAATAAAAAATTTGATATTACAAAATTAATATTATTTATTACAGCCAATTTAACTAAAAAAATATATATTACCTTTATAATTCGTTTTACTCAAATAATATGAATATACTTAGCTAATTATTTTTTTTTCATTCTCACAGAATATTTTAAATTATATTGTTTTATAATAATTTTATATGAATTATAACTTTCTTATAAACTAAATCGTAGGATAAATGAAATCATTTATTTCCTCGGAATAATGAACTATGTGATTTGGAATCGATAATAATTTTAAAACATCACTTGCACTAAAATAACGTCCATTTTTTTCAGTTAAACTTTCACGTAAAGTTTCTAAAGCATCCGCAAACGCCTCTCTCCATTTCCCTATCGATACCGCTATTTCCTCAAGATTATGCTGCAAAATACAGCAAAATAATAACTAACTAACTACCACCAATATTATTCTCACATTTAAAAAAAGATTAATTAATTTAATTATTATTGAGAGACTTTCTAATTAATTTTAATTTTGTCCGTAACAAAATATATTAAAATAAAATGGATAATAAGGATACACATACCTTTCTTTCAAGTGGGATTTTTGCTCTCAACTCGACCATTTCACGTTTCTTGTCATTTACCCTTTGAATCAATAGTAAAAAATCTTGTTTATATACATTTATTATATTTTGATTCAATCGTTGAAGTTTTACGACCGGTTGATACTCTGAATTGTCAATTGCTTGCTGAATTCTAAAAACATAAATTAAAAACAGAATTCAAAATTGAAATAAATAAAATATACTCAAAAAATAATTAATTAAATATTTGTAAACTTACGTGGGTGAGACTGGAGTTTTCTTTAATTCTAAATTTTCAGTTTGTTCATCTTCATTGATTATTGAATCAATTTTCTCTTTACTATTTTGATTTTCATTTTTTACATTTGTGATAAATTCTATTGATTCTTTAGACGCTTCTTTTTCTGATTTGATATGTAATTTATTTTCTGACGTCTGTATAGATGTATCATCATACAAAAGTTTTAAAGCATTGTTTCGCGAACGTTTCAAAAGTAAATTATTATCTATTCGTTTTAAAGGTGATGAATAATCACCACAATTTGTGAGAGTTTCAGTTTCTGAATTTTTTGATGGAGATGTTAATAATAAAGGTTTCATTGGAGAATTAAATCCTCGAGAATTCATCGGAGAATTGAAACCTAATGATCTTATTCTTGGATTTTGATTTAATTTCAAAGGCGTGCTTTGTTTATTTTGATCGCCTTTAATAAGAGGCGATCGAAATGGTTTATTGACACCTTTGCCATGTTTCAAGGGAGTATTGAAGAAACTCATCTGAAATTATGTAAGAAGTTGATAATTTTCTTCTATTAAAAACAAGTAGTGCCACTCATATAATGCTTATTTAAAAAAAATTATGAGCAATAATTTCTAATAGTTTCATTAAATGCGTTTGTTTTATTAAACGTTTCTACAAAAAGTGAGGTTATGTGCAAAAACAAATTTTTGTTAATCATTTAATTTTCAAATACCTGTAAAGATGTTTATGCTGAAACAATTGTGAAACACTATTTATTTTTCGATTTATACGACAAAATGTGAAGTAACACAAATAAACAACGTGAAATTAAATAGAAAAATAAAAACACTTGTGCGCGTGGTAAGAAAACAATATAAACAACACAAGAGTAAACAAGAGGATTTTAATACTACTTCTAAATTCCGCTGTCAGAGTGCGCTGTATGTAAAGTTCCAAAATTTGAAATTAAATATTTTATTCATTAAATAATAATAAATAAACTCCACTTAAAAGTTTAATAATAAGAACCACTGTTGCAGTTAAATAAAATCTACAGTACAAACTCGTGAAACTAATTAAAAAATAGAAATTCCTTATACTTTAGACAAAAAACTGAAGAATAGTTTTTAATCACAAAAGTTCTTATTGAAATTACACACCAACGGAAAAATAGAAGTTTTCTTTACTTTGAAGTGCTTAAAACTGTTCAATAAATTTGTTTTCTCAAAAAAGTAAGTTATTTATAAATAATAAAAGATAAAAGTGTAAAAACAAAGGTTCTACCGAGATTTGAACTCGGATCGCTGGATTCAAAGTCCAGAGTGCTAACCATTACACCATAGAACCGTTGTGAAGTTTTTTCAAAAAATGTCGGCCCAACTTAATTAAATTAAAAAAATGTAAAATTAAAAAAAAATTAATGCTTATAATAATAATTTTAAAAAATATATTTGTTTACGAAAAGTTGAAATCATATTTGGACTTAAACTGAAATCCATAACTTTATAAATGCTACATTTCTCACTTCGTGTACAAGTATTTTTTTAAAATAATTATATTGTAAGTAATTATTTTTTTGTTTATATTAATTTTTTGCTTTTAATTTATTTAAGTTGGGACGACATTTTTTGAAAAAACTTCATAACGGTTCTATGGTGTAATGGTTAGCACTCTGGACTTTGAATCCAGCGATCTGAGTTCAAATCTCGGTAGAACCTTTCTTTTTTTTTATTTTTTCACTTTTTTCATTATTTTAATTTAATAATTAATTATTTAATTAGTTGAATCAATTTATAGTGAGAACAACATTTTACTGTAACAATACTATTTTTTATTATTCTTTTACTTCATTATTTTTTAAATAAAAAAATATTTAATTATTTTAAATATTTTAATTTTTACCGCGTTGCATGTAGCGCATTCTGAAGGCCGAAATTAGAATTAAAAAATCTATAAGGTATATCTGTACTTCTTTTGTTTTTATTATATTAATTAAGTTGGGCGGAGATTTTTTCACAAAACTTCACAACGGTTCTATGGTGTAATGGTTAGCACTCTGGACTTTGAATCCAGCGATCTGAGTTCAAATCTCGGTAGAACCTTTGTTTTTTTCGTTTTTTTTCTATTAATATTTTAATTTAAAGTTAAAATAAAAATTATAAGCATTTTTAACTGAAGCAATTTACATTTTTTTAGTCCCGTTTTTTTTAAATTAGTTTGATCACTTTGTATTGCTTTTTTTATTTTACTGAGACATTGGTTTTTATTAGTAATCTTTCAACTAGAGTTTATTTATTATTTTTAAAAAAGTAATCATTTTTATATGTTAAATTTCACCGCGTTACATTAAGCGCATTCTAACGGTGGAATATGAAAGTAAAAAAATTACGCGCGTTTATTTGTTAAATATTTGTAATATTGTAAATATTTCGCATAATCAATATTTGTAGTTTTATTATTGTGTGATTGTTACATGTTTATAAAAATATAGAAAAATAGATTACTTTGAATCTACTTTATATTTTTAATTAAATTAAGCGGGAAAAACATGTTTTAAAAAATAGGAAACTAAGAAAAAAAATATCAAGGCCCCGCCGAGATTTGAACTCGGATCGCTGGATTCAAAGTCCAGAGTGCTAACCATTACACCACGCGGCCAGTTGTACGAAATAATTTTAAACGATATCTTAAAGTGGGGATAATTTTAAAAAAGCATTATTAATTAATATTAATATTTTAATGTTTAAACAAATAGACTCTGACTTACCTTAATATCTTAAATTTACAAAATTAATTGTCAGGCTTGAAAATTTTGTTATACTATCATCGCTTGCTTGGTTACGAAACTTCCTGCGATCGTGGAAATGCCGTCAACCACTGTGATCGTTAAATTATTTAATATTCAAATTTTTCACACTTAATTGTAACATACTTTTAGTAATTCTTTCATAAAAATGATAATAAATGCTTAATGAGATGTTTATATTACATGAATTGTTTAATAAAAGAATGTACTTTTGAAAAATTAGATGAAAAATGGTTGCTGATTTGACCATTGATATTTGCAGTCAATGAAATTGCAAATGGCCGCCATCATGGTGAAGTAGAATCTGATTGTTTTCGCGTACTAAGAAATTTAATCGAAAAAAATGTTGTGCCCGTGCGATAAGAGAAGCTTTGGATGAACAAAAAAAACGGTATAAGTGAGCTTTTTAATCTTGATAATTTAAAAAGAGTGAGTGATACGAACTAATGTGTTAAATTCATGATTATCTTCGACGTGGATGGACACGCGCCCAATTCTTATCCGGCAACCGCATTAAAATATGCAGAACTTGGAAATCATTTATAATCGATAATTCATCTATCCTGTGATCAGTATTATCACAATAAACACTTTGTTTAATGGTGATTCAAGTTGCAAGATGAAATTCCTATTAGAAATGATGGTGATTGTGTATCATAAAAGAGAAGGTAAACAATGAAATAAAGTTGGCGCGGTGTCTGCTTTCTCGGGCATGCCGCGTGTTCTTTATACACATGCCCCAATTTTTTTTTCTCTCTTTCTCTCAAAAACAGCATTACATTTTCTTCACGGGAGTCTACAATTGTCGATGTTTTTGTTCCCTTGTGTAATTAATCTTTATGCTTTTAATTTTATTGTTTCATATAAATACAATTATCGACATTTTATACTTTATTTGAAGGTCATATTTCCATGATTTGGAATTATTCATTGTTTTTGAATTTTTTTTACGAAATATTATGGATTAAGGGTGGTAAAATTTAATAATTAAATGTGATATTTTATTTGATTGGTGTTAAAGTGGTTTTTAATAATATTGATGTGTTCATTTAAATAACCATGTGTTTTGCTAAATCTAGGTTATGTAAATACTTGTCATTAAAGCACATATACACAATATTGCTGAACTTTCATTTTCTTGCGAATTACGAATTTCGTAAAATATTATATACTTCAATTATTGTCGAAATGTGTAATTTAATAATTTTTTAAATTTTTATTTAATATTTGGAGGACAATTAAAGACTCTGAATGTAAGACTTTATGAAAAATTAATTTAAAAATATTTTTTTGTTTTACAGATCTGTGAGTAATTTTTTTATAAAGTATCGAAAACAAATTAAAATAAAAAAATAGTTATGCCTGCTGTTAGTATTTGCGATTCCGTCGCGGTGGTCCTCCGCAACAGTTTGGAGAATAGCCAGTCTAAATCAGACGACCTGTCGATTACAATAGCGGACAGTATTTCACGAATTGCGGAAAGTAGTATTGAATACGAAAAGAAAGCACAGACCTGTAAGGCCAGAGAAGGACTTGATCCTATTAAATTGAAGATTGCGACTTTTTATACTATCAATACGGAAATAACGGATAGTGGAAATATGAAAGAGGGTGCCTCATGTTCAAAACGAACAAACGCCAGAAAGACTGAACCCACATTACCGGAAGCAAAATCCGTTTTATATCCAGCGAATAAAATTGTTTTAGGATGGAAAGACAATTTTCCAATTGGCGCTGGAATGATAAATGTCAGTAATTCATGCTATTTAAATAGCACACTGCAGGCTCTTTTTCATGTTCCGGCTCTTGTTAATTGGCTATTATCTGACAGTCACCATAGCTCAGGTTGTGATCAGAATGGTAAGATATTTTTTGTTTTTAAACCTTATTTTAATTTTTAATTTTCATTTATTGTTTTAATCATTTCTTTGAATAATTGTATTTTAGATGGAGGTGAGTGCCTTACTTGTTCCATGGCAAAGACTTTAAAATTTAGCCATCAAAAGACGGGGGATGCTTTCAGACCATTTCTCATTTATAATAAACTTAAACGTGAGTATTTTTTATTAATTTGTAATTTACAAATTAGATGAATATTGAAATTAATTTTCTTTTTTTCTTGATAGTAATTTGTAGAACTATGTCACCGGGAGACCAAGAAGATGCTCACGAATTTTTACGTTATTTATTGGAGGGAATGGAGAAAGCATACTTGATAAGACATAAGGCAACTAAATTAGACAATTATTCAAAGGAAACAACACCGGTGAATCAAATTTTTGGCGGTTATTTTCGCACAGAAGTAAAGTGCCTCCAGTGCGATCATATATCGACGACATTTTCACATTTTCAGGTAAATTATAATCATATAAAAATAAAATTTATTTTTTAATTAAATTGTTAATGAAAATAAATATTTTTGCAGGACTTATTGGTTGATATCAGGAAAGCAAATACTTTAGATGAAGCGCTTTCTAGTTATTTTAGTCAAGAGCATTTAGATAACAATGACTATAAATGCGAAGCATGTAAGCGACGAGTTCCTGCCACTAAACAATTTAGTTTAGAAAGACCACCAAAAGTGCTTTGCGTACAACTTAAACGATTCAGTCATATGGGTGGTAAGAATATGAAGAATATTGGATTCAAACAAACAGTTGATATGGGTCCATATTTGTGGCGTGAAAAAGGTGAACCACAGAAAAAATTGAATTATAAATTAACATCAATGGTAACACACATGGGACCTTCAGTTAATTGCGGTCATTATACAGCCGTTGCCCAAGTATCATCAGGGAAATATTATACATTCGATGATTCGTCTGTTCGTCAAATAAGCTTAAATACAGTATTGAATACAAATGCTTATATAATGATTTTTGAAATGGAACCTGAGAATCAAAATCATTTGAATAGTCATCAAAATATCAAAGTAAATGGATCATTAACGGCGAAAAATTTTTCACCAATTACAATAAATAATGCCGAGAAACTTGCGGCAAAACCCTCGACATCGGGTATTGTTACACAAAATGGTTTTGACAATAATGGCTCAAAACATAAAGAACTGAATCAATCAATTAATTGTCAATCTACGTCGTCGTCGTCGTCAACCTCGTCATCGCCACAAAAAACCAATGGTCTTCACAGTACTAACGGTCAAAAGAGTTCCAATTTCATTGGTCCTTTATTACCTCAAAAAATACAGGAAAAATCTCAACCACGTTTAGTGTTACATTCGAAAAATGGCAAAGTATTGAATGGTAGTAGTTTAGTACCATACGATGGATCGAGTGACGATGATGAAAATAATTCCATTAGTACATCGAAATCACAAAATAATTCCGAGAATACTAATAATTTGAAACCAAATCCATTTAATAGTGGTAATAGCCAAAAAGTGCTAACTCCGAAAAATGAATCGCCAATAAAATCAGGAACAAATTCATCCAAAGATTCATCATCGTCGTTTAAGTCGAATGGAAATGGTTTTACGCCATTTTCAAAGTCTGTTTATAGTGGTATACTTCAGACAACAAAGCAAAATAATGGAACTGTTAATGGTAATGGAATTAATAAAAATCATCAAAATACATCGCCAAAACATCATCAAAATGGAAAATTTGATAGTAATGGAAAAATGGAAAACAATGGCAAGGATAAATGGTTTAGTCCAACAAAAGCAAAAAACAACGATGATGGATCTTTAGCGGCTAGCAGTAATGGTTGGCAAGTTTCAAAGGATACTCAGGCACCATCTTCAACGGCCATTCCAAATGGATGGTCCGTTACTGATAACAATCGGTGAGTTTATTTTTTAAATTCTTTATCGCTTTATTTTTACAATTTACCATGATTTATACGATTCTTAATTTTATTTCTTAATTTTTCAGGGAAGATAATGGAAAATACAATTACAATTCAACTCCAAATGCCGCGGCATTTCGTGATTTTAATGGGACAAATCGTTCCGAAACGGTGTCACATTTATTGAAGACATCGCATCGTGGTTATGGAAGTAATTCTGGTCAGTACACAAAAAAGAAAGAGGTTTCTAAACCTTTCAAAATTATATTAACATCACGTCCTATGAAAACTTTAATTGATGATATTTTCATTACAAAAACAAAATTCTCATCTTCCATAGAGAAAAAAAAACTTATTCGCAAAAATTTCAGAGAGAATAAAATTAAATTTAATAATATGTTCTCGGAAAAAAATAAAAATTGCCAACAAAATTCAAGATTATTATTTAAAAAAAGATATACACGGGAGAAAATTTTGGAAAATTTTCACAATAATCTGATTGATTCGTATTTATTTTATTTCATTAATTATTTACTACATTATTCATTTTTCGCGTTAGTTTAACGTGTGAATTATTTATTTGAAAACTGTTTTCCTAAGATATAAATTCTAAAGTTTATTTTGTTTTATAGTTTAAAAAAATGTTTCTATTTTTCACTGAAGAAAAAGAATTTTTTTGTAAAATATTGTATCAAATTCGTTAAATATATGTATAGACATTAAAAATACAAATATACATAAAACAAAAACTACTTTACTCATTAAAAATTCACTCATTTGAAAGGTTATTAAAAATCAATTTGAAAAATAAACATTATTTTAAGAAAAAATTTTAATGAGACTATAAAATTCAATTTTTTTTTTTTTATATTTGGAACAGAAATGTTGAAAATTTGATTCGTTTTTACAGTAACGAATTGGAATGGCGGAAGATCGCGATTAGAACGAGAAGTTGATGACGAAAGACGACAAGAAAGGAAACGTCATTTGGATCCTGACGATGAAGAAATCGATAGAGGTCGCACGAAGAAAATGAAAATTCATCGTGAATATAATCGTTTTAATGTATTTCAAGAATATCAAAATATGAAAAGCGGACAACGTCCAATGGGTTATCATCGAAGAAATTATTACAATACATCATCTCATAATAGAGCACGATACAATAATAGGCCCAATTATCACAGATATAATCAAAGTCAAAATCGCAATCACTGGCAACGCAGATAGAAAAGGAAAAGTGCAGTGAAATGCGCTTTTTAAAAATGAGCGTTCTATATAATTGATTTTTTTTTCATTTAAAAATTGTCGATTTTCTCAATATTTCGACGAATGAGAATTTAGTGGATAAAAATAATTCGCAGCCAACGTTGCATTTCGAATTAATTGAATATTTTCTCAAGACTATTGACATGTTTTGACTGCTAGAACACTCTATCCTCGTTTTAAATAGATTAACAAAAAAAAAATCTAATAAAAAAAAGACAGATTTTTTCGTTTCTGCTTTTATCGAGGATATGTAAAAAGAGATAGATAGAGTGAGAGAGAAGGAGAGAAACAAAGAGAGGGGTAAAAAACGGTTTTAGACCATTTTTTATGTCTAAAATAAAAACCGAAAAAATTTTAGGGGGAATTGTCGTGTTTCTTTTATTTAATATACTTTTTTTTCTCTAAATAGAAAATGCATGTTTTTCATGTACTTTTAGTGAACATGAGTTTTTTTTTTTAGATTTTATTTGTGGGATATAATTACTAATAAAAATATCAATAAAAGTTCCTTATATTATATGCTCGATTTTTTCGCAAAAAGAAATGCGATCCGTCCTCCTTTATTCTATAGCAATATAAAAAAAAAAAATTATGATACTCGGTTCCCAGATGTAGTTAAAGAAAAAGTATAGTTACTTATACTGATCTAGCGGTTATAGTTCATCGATTATTAAAAAATAAAAAAAAACCGCAAGATGATGATAATTGTATTGTATATTTCCAAGGGTCTTGTTGTATATTCGCAGAATATTTTTTTGAAAGATCATCGAATATCATGACTCTAATATTGATTAATCAATTAATGGATTTTAAAAAATGTATGAAAGAATGTGAGAACATTTTGATGCCCGCTTAAATAAGAAGCCATTTAAGGAATTAATTTAAATTGTTTAATTATAAGATCAATTCTTATGGCGAAAAGAGAATGAAATTTTTGAGATAGACCGAAAGAAAGAAAGAGAGAGTGAGAGAGAGAGAAAAAAAGAGAATGTGAATGTGAGAATTAATTAATTGTTGAAGCAAATACTATGAGACGGTGATAAGTTTCTTATTCATAGTCTGCTCCAATTTATAATACCTCGTTATATTATTCTATAAATTAATACTAGCCAAAAAGTTAGACCTACGAAACATTAAAGAAAAAAAAAATAATTAAAAGAAATAGCTAGACATTAAACATCAACATTATAAATAATGTAATCGACGTCTGACTTGATTTACATACTTACCAGAGCTGTCTTCAGTAAAACGACGTCTGTATAATGTATGTATATCCGCATATTTGCTATAAAATTAAAAAAAAAATATATTCAATAAAAAGGAATGAATTTAAAAAAAATGTTTGCTTTCTTTTTGTCATCTTTTAAAAAATTTGTATAAGTAGTTTTTTTTTTCTTTAGGTACAATACTCAAATTTTTTTAAAAGATTTTAAAATTAGAACTAAAATTTGATGAAACTCAATTTCTTCAGGATCGATATTGTTTTGATTATTTTATTAATATTGATGAAATTATTATTTTTATTCTAATTTATATATTCTCTTCATTATATTTACCTTTGGTATTTACATTTTTTTTCCACAATGTCAAATGAAGGTAAACACACACAGTTTTCGACTAGTTGTTCTTTTGTTTTGATTTGTGTCGCATGAATATACCAGAAAGTTACAAAAATGGAGGATTCAGATTATTTAGTAGACTCATGGAAAAAAAGTCCATTTTTTGTTGTTCAAGATGAATATGAATTTACGTGCACAAGACTTCTAGAAAGAATAGAAAAAATTGTAAGTTATTGTTTTTCTGATATAAATATTGATATAACTAGATTCATATTTGTATTATATTAAATGCTGATATGATTTTTGTAGCTTGCAAATGTCCAATTGGAAAAGTTAAATATTGAAAGTATTCACAATGAATTAGATAATGAATTAGATGAATTCAATGAAATTTCAAATGAATTAAATAATAAAATTAAGTCACTTACCAGTTTATCACACACTCATTACTGTGTGAATTATAATCTAAAGGATTTCGTGGAAGATGTTTCTTCACGATGGCAGGCAGCAATAAATGAGGTACAAATACTCTTCAGTTACTTTAAATCTCAAAGAATATTTGTCCATAAGAATATAAAATTATTGTTATTATTATTATTTCTATTTTCTTTTCATATAATTATTTATTTATATTCGTAGGGAAACTTGCATTATTGTAGAGTTCGAATATCAACTCGATCAATTTTGAGAAAAATTCAAATTGATGCCGATGAAATTAAACTAATGTTACAATTTTCAATATGCAATTGTAATCAACAATGTATTGAAAAAGGAT
This sequence comes from Leptopilina boulardi, assembly GCF_019393585.1. Taxonomy (NCBI): domain Eukaryota; kingdom Metazoa; phylum Arthropoda; class Insecta; order Hymenoptera; family Figitidae; genus Leptopilina; species Leptopilina boulardi. The sequence continues at coordinate 565,328 of NW_026137765.1, read as the reverse complement.
TTTACATTTGGAATGAAATTTATCGATTAATAGAGATCATAGCTAATTGCGATCATGAGGTAAATTTTGTTATTTTTAATTAATTTTCCAAATTATTTATTTTATTTTTAATATCTTTTTCTTTTATCATTCCCAAAAAAAAGGTTCAATTACTGATGCCAATCCGCGATATTGCACCACGTATAAACAATCTCATTTCATCGATTAATAATTTCGTTAACAATAATGAATTTATTCGATTTAATTCAAAATGTGAGGAATTAACCGTTTTTCCTTATGTATCAAAATTATTAACAGGAGAACTTATTGGCTTAAAGCCAATTAATCCTGAATTTGTTTTAAAAACAAATGCACTAAGGAGACCAATTTTTATCACTAGAATAATTAGACAAAAAGTAAAGAATCGTCTAAATATTTGTGAATGTTAAAAAGAAACTTTAAATATTATATATGTTAATTTAAAATTATTTATATCGTCAATGTTTTTCTATGTTCAGTGAAGATATATAGTATTGTCTACAAATTTATGTAAAAATAAATAAATATTTTTAATAATAATATATTTTTTGTTTTCAAAAAGAAAAAATCCTTTTAAAAAAAGATTGGAATTTGCAAGAAAGAAATTGTAACAAAAAAGATGTTAAAATTTTTAAAAAATATACATATTTATATGTAATAATTTACAATGTTTTATAAATACATGATTTAAGAGTATTGAAAAGCAAACAGAAGGAAATTAATATTTCGAAAAACAGAGAACAGTTTATATATATATATAGATTTTTCTTTCTTTTTTTCTGTTAATTTAAGAGTAAAGAATAACTATATATAGGACAATATATATCTATTGTATATAATTATTGATTGTAGATCAATTTTATAGTTCCATTGATAAATATCTCTATATTGATAAAATTCTGAAAGGCAGAGGAAAATATTTTTTTTTTTAAATATTCTTTCGTAATATTTACTCCTGTCTTGGTAAAATATTTTACTATATATATATATATAATATATATTCTGATGAACATTGGAAATAAATATTTTCTAAACTATACAGCTTTCAATGTATGAAAAATACAGAAGCTTTTCGAAATTCTTAATTATAATATGCGTTATCTTCGCTTTTATCAATGAATAATAACAGTTCTTTTTTTTATTGCGGGACTAGATTAAAAAATGCCTTCCAAATCTGGCCATGGAATTGGTGGCGCTAATCTCAAGGATGTATCCTTGTTGCGCATAAATGTTGGTGGTTGTAATTGACGTTTTTCCTAAAAAAAAATTAACGCAAAAATAAATAACTACTAAAAAAAAAAAATTAGATAGGAATGCAAAAAATATTTTTAAAAGATACATTTTGTAATTCAGAAATATTGAAAATATTTATTATTATTATTATTACCGGTGGTCGATGAGGTGGTATTGTAAAATTTACTGGTTTATTGGTCCAGCCTTTTGTATTTAAACATTTATAGCAGACTTTCGATTCTGATAAGCATTCAACGTGATATCCATGACCGCATCCAAAAATCACTATATATTCTGTACAATTAGCAAATTTTTGTCTACATATTGGACAAGTCAGCGAATTACTTGAGCAACCTTTTCCACTGTCCCTAAAATTATTAAAATTTTAATAAACAAGGTTCTAGTGTAATTTACAATTTTTTCTTTAAATTTGTATTCGTTTTTACCTCAAAGTTCGTTTAAGAGCTTCATGTATTTCCAAACTGACAAGCCTCGATGTGGTTTCCACTAATGTTTGCTCGTATCTCGAATGCGTCAAAACACTAGTAAGCAATTGTCTAATATCACCGATTGTTCCACTAGTGGCTAGTGGATGTTTTAAAATTTGCTCCAAAACCATTGACAGAGCTGTGGTACCGCTTAAAGATTCCAATACAATTTTTAACAGTTTTCCTCTTAATTTTTCAGCTGTAAATAGTATGAATAAAAAAGTTTTTTTTTTAAATTATTTAAAAGAACAACAGAATAAATCAAAAATACCTTTATGAATATTATTATCGGAATGTGGATGAAGTACAGTCTCAACAAGTGGCATCCAATCGAGAGTACCAGCCGCTCTTCGGCACAAGGCAGCCAATTGTGTTGTTATTTGAACAGCGTTAACATCCGAAACGTTTGTTTGACAACACTGAAAAAAAGATTTTATAAAATCTTCTTATTAAAAAGATATTTTCAAATTTGCATAATTATATTACCAGTGATAAATTTTCTTCCAGTCTTTTCAAGAGTAAATTGAAAGCCTCCTCATAGTTTCCAAGTTTCTCCAACATTATAGCTTCTCCATCTTTATGATTTGTATTTTGTACTATTTTTAGGGCCTCATCCAAACGACAACCGTGAGATCCATGTAGATGACTAGCGACCTTGACAAAAAAAAGTAATAATAATTTTTTTTGTTATAAATAAATTTAAAATCATAAATTGACAATAACTCACATATTCTGGTTCAACTTGACACATTAAAGTTAAATATTTTTCTAAAATTTCAGTGGACAATTCCAATTTACTTTCCTCTTCTTTAAATTGCATTAATTGAAATAGTGCTGACAAAAGTGAATACTGTAAAACTGAATTGTCCTCAAGTTTTTCGAGAATTTTATTTAATTTAGTTGCAACACGACTCGCTATTATATTGGCCAATTGGCTTGCATCAATTTCAACAAGTGATATGATGTGTGTTATTAAAACACTATAAAGTGATGTTATTGGCAGTAATTGTAAACGAGACCAAATTTCACCATGTCGGGACGGATCTGCTATTAAACATCGTATTACCGATGACCATTCTTCTCGATCAGTGTAAAGTAATTCAGAAACACGTAAACTAAAATCAAAAACACATTATTATCAAAAACATACAAAACACAATTTATTAATCTGAAAAATCGAATTAAAAAAATATATATCTTACAAATTTGCTCTCTGTGACAAATTCAATAAAGTAGTATCCGACATATTTGTCAATTTTCTGGAATCTATAAGTTGAAGAATAGCATTTTCCTTCTCCTCTATAAAATCCCTTAAACAAGTTTGTTCCGAGCCAGCGGCGAGAATTTCAACAATTCTATTTAAAACATTTCCCTCCAAACTCACCATATTCTCAGCAACTTCATTAATAATAAAAATAAAAACAATAACTCTTTGTCCATATACTAAATAATCAGGATTATTCGAACTAAGTGGTGTACTTGGCATTACAATTGTCAATAAAATATCAACAATTCTCTGTCTTTGTCGTAGTCCCATTTCAGTGGTAAATTCAGGCTCTTGAAAAGCCATTGCAATAACGTCGAGAAATCCTTTAACGTCAAATTTCAAAAATGTACGTAAATAAGGATATTGTCGTTCAGTATCAGTTGCAAGACTCGAATGTTGCGAAAGTAATGCACGCAAAACATCGGCTTTCACACGTTTTGGTAAACCCTCGGGTAATTCACCTTTTGGAAAATCACGTCCCGCTAGACAACAACTGCAATAAACTAAAAGTGCATTTCCAAGTGTGATACATTCATAGGATTGTACTTCTTTTTCATCGGCTAGTTTATTTTGTAAAACGGGCACGAGTTGATGAATTGGAGCTGTAAAATCACCAAGAGCCGTTTTTTGTAAATGTATCAATGCTTCCCACAATCCTTTATTACGACAAACTGTTGTCACCTGTAAATTTTTTTTTAAATTAAAATTTTTAAAAATAGGGGAGAAATTTTATACTTACTTGATGTATATCGAGACAATCGACTTTGAGTAAAATAACAACGGCCTGTAGAGAAGTTAAACGATTCTCCTGTTCATATAATGTGACAAAATTTTGTGCAATAATAGGTGGTAGAGACGGTGGCATACTGCCTTCAAGCAGAGGCGATTCCAAACAACAAAGATAAGTTGCTTGTAAATTTTCCGATTCAGAAACAAGATCCCACAATCGTCCAAAGAGTAATTCTGTATTCTCAAGTTGAACACAATAATCAACACAATAGGAAACTATTTCCGTTCCAGTGGCATCACTAGCCGATAAATTATTTAATTCGTCCATATATTGAATAAGAACCTGACAAACTTTATCTCTAGCTATTTGCTTTCGACGTTGCTTCGAGCCACGTAAACCAACCACGGCTTTTCCTTTATCTTGATAAAATGTAAGTCCCAATGCCAATGCCTCTTGAAAACGCCGCTGCAAAAAATAAAAAAAATAAAATAATTTAATAAATTCACGCTCTGAAGAAAGGAAACTTACCTGTAACGTTAAATGACGCAATCTTTCCATCCAAGTTCTTATACAAACAGCGTGAAGACTTTTTGTTCCTAAAAGAAGAAGTTGACTTCCAAATGTGACGACTGTATTGTAACATGCTCGTTCACCAGCCATTGACATTGCCTAAAAATTATTAACAACAAAAATTCAAATTACATTTTTTCTGTTAAAAAATTAGCAATAGAAGTGTTTCTAAATTCTACCTTGGAGACATTTCCTCCGGTTGTCAAGCCTTTAAAATGACTCGAAGCGTACGAAATACCAACGCAACTGACATCTAAAGTTTCTAAATCATCCTGCGTTCTCACGTCCAATAAATGCAGTCTTTCTTGAATGTCTAATATTATCAGAGATCTTGCATTGAGCCATCGAAGATTACTCATTGTATATGGAAGTACTACTTTACGAAGTGGAGTTAATTTTATTCTGTACGAATTCATTTCGCATTCTGTACAAACCTATTTTAAAAAAAAATTAATTACATTAAAACAGAAATTAAAAAAGGAGAATAAAAATAGAGAAAATAAAATAAATGATAAAGTACCTGATAAAAATGAACAACCGAGTCTCGACCAAGAGCCAGGACTGGGTCGATAACTCGAGTTGCATTTGCCGCTTGAATGACGACTAATTGCCAAGAAACTTGTGGTGGCGCAAAAGCAGGACCTGTTAATGCTTGACAAAGGACAATTCTCATTCTTGGCCTTATGCAAACGACTATGACCTGAAAATTTATATTTCTATAATACAAAATATTAACAAACATTAATGAGATAAATATTATGAAAATATTCAAATAAAAATAACAAAAATTAAAAATAAGATTAATAAATATAAAGAACCTTTGATAAAGTTGCCATTGCAACGAGTGTATAATTTTTCAATGGATGCGTTGGCAAATCATTAAGAAGTAAAGGTTCGAATGTACAAACTTCTCCTCGTGCTCCGCTAAATAAAAGTTTACTGTCACATCCACGAACACCCATGACTCTTGTGAAATTTAATTCAAAAACCGAACCACCACTGTCACTGCAAAGTGCCAATTTTGGAGAATCTGTAAACTTGAAAAAGAAACACATTGTTAAAAAAAAAGAGAACTACATTTAAAATAAAAAATTACAGACTTACTTTAACATGCAAAACAGCTGTTCCCGGTGGATGAACATCAGTCAATGTTCGCAAAACTTTGCCATTACTACTATCAATCATGAGAATATATCCCCTAGCAAAACCAGCTAACAATCGACTTCCATCATGATTAAATCCCAATGCAGAAACTGATCCCTGATGTCTTGCTTCTTGATCACACCATCTTAACGTTTGAGTTGAATCAAAACCCAAAACAAGACCATGACTAGTTCCAATAACTAACATATTTCCCCCAGCTGCCACTGCACTCGCCAATCCTGCATTTATTTTTTCCTAAAAAAAAAATTAATAGTCATTATAAATATTTCAAAAGTAATTTGAATTAAAAACGAAAATCTACATACAGAAGCAGATGTAATTTGAGCACAAATCCCTTTTAGAATCACATGTCTCAATATTGCTCCCGAAGCCGGTGTTTGTGTTGTTCTTTGTTTACTCAGCGAATTTAATGATAAAAGACTACCGACACTGGCTGTTTCACTTCCACCTAATTTATCAATAGATGCTGCACCAATATCGTCATCTGTTCCCGAAAGTGAAGCACAATCCGGCTCTGTTAAAATACTTTCTAAGGAGGGTAATTCCTCCACAATTGGTATTGCATATTCCGCATCGTCGAGCTGAAAAAAAAAACATTTAATTTCCCTTAATTCTCAAATTAGTTTATTACTAAGTAAATTATTGAATTCAAATCATAAAAATTAAAACTAATCATCAAACAAGAGAAAATGAATAAAAATTAATAATTCAAAACTAATTTGCACAAAGATAGATTTTACAAATAGGAAAATAATTAATAATATCAATTACCTCTTCAATTTCCAAATTAATTGCTTCTGCTGTAAGATTTTCAAGAGATCCAATGTCCACCGATCCATTCTCAGCCATTTTTATTTAATCTGTCATAAGTCTTTCATATCAGTCGATAACTCGTAAACATTATTTATATTCCGATGTAAAACGAGTATAAATTACAATTAATATTATTTTTTATATATTTATTTATTGCACGAAAAAAAACCTTAGCGGTATAGACCTAACACTTGATTTATAGGTTAGAATTGATATTTAATTAATAATTTTCCATAAAAAGAAAATTAAATTTGTGATATGTATCGATTTTCACTGTTTTTAAAGTTTACTAATAAATCAATGAATTTTATCGTTTCTTTTCACATTAATTATTGAATTTATTTATGAAAATTTAATCAACTGACAGTTGACAGTTCCGCAGGAGTGACAGCTCTTACGTTTTACGTTATGTTTATTACATTCAGTTACATCGCAACACGTCGCACGTCAACATTTATGATATTATAATTAAATTACTCATTTAAAATGGTGAAAATAAAATTTAATTAATAAAAGATTATAAAGTTATGTAGAATAATATAAAAAAAGGAACTAAATAATTATTAATATAAAAAGAACGAAAAGGTTTCATAAGGCCATTCATAACCTTAAAATTACATTCAATAATTGCGCTGATGCAATTGGTGTAATCTTTAAAAAATTACAGTTAATAATTTCTGTATTTCTCTAAATTATTTTTTAATTCCTTCTGTTGAATTTTAAACAAAAGTTTCAATGGAAAAATAATATAGGGTTTTAGAACCCAATAGTAAAAACTTTAAATCTGACAAGGAAGACAAGAAGATAATCACAACGTCCGCCTGTCAAAAGGTGTGCTTGATTTAATTGTGTATGGTGGATATAATAACTGGGTTAAAATTGTGTAAAAACTTGGGTGAAATTGATGGATGTTTTTTGTATAAAGTAAAATTTATGGAAATTGCAATAATCAATTATTTCATGATTGATAAATGATGATTTGTAAAAAATAGTTGTTGCATGGATATGCAATTTGTGAGAGGGTTAATGCCAACTCATCTAACTAAAATTATTAAAAGCTGTATATGATACACCCAAGACGTATATTTAATTTTTTTTTTTTTTTGATAAAATACATCATCAAGTGTTAATTGTTCATTAACAACGTGTAATGAGTTAATTAAGTGTTTGAGAGAAAAGAAATTTGCCGACATGACAAGCTCAATCGTTGGAGGTGGTCAAGAATCTGTGACAAAATTTTTCGAAATTCTTCAATCAGATCTAAAGATACTTGCTGGTGAAACTAAAAAGAAATATCCACAAATTAAAGAGGTACTTATGTTAATTTTATCCATATAAGTATTGTTTTTCTGCGTCAATTAGCAAAATTCAAGGTCGTCAATTAAACCAGTTTTTTTAAAAGAAAAATTACAAAATTTTATTATTGCTTCACCATGAAGGAATTGTAAAATTGAAATATTATTCTAAGCACTAAACAAGTTCTTTTATTAGAAATGTTTTTATTATATTATTATCTTTTTCAATTAAGTGCATAATTAGTGTACAGAAAATTACTTTTAAAGCACTTTAAAAAAACTTTCCTGGAAAAACTCTTAATAGTTTCAATTTATAAATATCATTTTTTTTTTAAATCTAAAATAGAGTGTAAAAATTAATAAAAATAAAAATTCTTTTTGTTATTGAAATTAAAAATAAATTTTTCAGTCATGCGAGGAGGGAATCGCGAAACTAAGATCCGCATCTGGAAATCCAGGAAGCCAAATATATTACGTGGTGAATCAAATTTTATTTCCTTTGGTTCAAGGCTGTGAGAGTAAAGATGTGAAAATTATCAAGGTTCGCACTTTTATTTATCTTTAAAAATTTATTCTCAGAACAATTTTTGTTCCTTTTTTTTAATGCAATTCCAATTTTTTTGTTGTACAGTTTTGCTTAGGAGTAATGCAAAGATTAATTACTCAACAAGCAGTTGATCAAAAGGGTGCACGTTACATCACAGATACACTATGGATGTTGATGGAAGCTGGAACAGAAGAAGTAAAAGTCCTACAAACAGTTACATTGTTACTCACGAGTAATACACTCGTTCATGGAGAGACGCTTTCAAGGGTAAAAAATAAAATGTCCATTGTCTTCTTTTTCTATTTGTAAAATTGTTTCCGTTTTCTCTTTTTAGATGTAAAAATAGATGCGTTGAAATCTCTCTTTATCTCTTTGACGTTACGAGCACATTGTTTCATATTTATTAATATGGAAATTTTTTTAAAAATTATTTTGTTTATTTAAAAATAGTTTTTAAATAGATTTCTTTTACTATTTTTTAAAAATTGTATTCATTGTTCTTTAGATGTAAAATTTAATTTTTTTAAAAATAATTTTACTATTTATGTGTCATTTACATTTCAGAATCTTGTCTTATGTTTTCGATTGCATTTCACTAAAGATTCGACAACAATAAATACAGCAGGAGCAACTGTGAGACAATTAGTGTCATTAGTATTTGAACGTGTGGTGGCGGAAGATGAAGAAAATTCTGAACAGCGTTCAATTGAAGAAATTAATTTAGAAGAATTGAAATCACCAACGAATCAACCGCCAAAAGGCCTTGGACCATGTGCTGCCGATGCTTTTTTAATGTTTCAGGTATTTTTTATTAAATTTTATAAATTTCTTCACTTACTAAAATTTTAAAGAATTATTTTTAATTTGCATTTTTATTTTAGGATTTAGTCCAATTGGTGAATGCAGATCAACCTTATTGGTTGACAGGAATCACAGAAATGACACGTACTTTTGGTTTGGAATTATTGGAATCTGTTTTAATAAATTTCTCCTCTGTATTTTTCAAGGTTTCTATTTTTTTAAATTAACTATTATGATAGTAATTATCAACTAAAAATTTACTGATAGAAAATTATTTATATTTTTTCACAGCATCCTGAATTTAGTTTTCTTCTGAAAGAGAGAGTCTGTGCATTGGTTATTAAATTATTTTCACCAAATATTAAATACAGAAATTCGGTACCGGCTTCAATTCAACAAGCAACACCTCTTGATAAACCTTATTTTCCAATTAGCATGAGATTGTTGCGTGTTGTTTCTATTTTAATACAGAAATATCATTCCTTGTTGGTAAGTTTAATTTAACATCGTTTTTTTTTATTACAAAATTATTTGTATATTTTTTAAAAATTGTTTCATTTAAAATGAATTGAATTTTACAGGTGACAGAATGTGAAATATTTCTTTCGTTAATTGTAAAATTTTTGGATCCAGACAAACCAGTTTGGCAACGTGCTTTAGCATTAGAAGTTTTACACAAAATGACCGTACAATCTGATTTATTGACAAGCTTTTGTAATTGTTATGATCTTAAACCACATGCAACTAATATATTTCAAGATATTGTTAATAGTCTAGGAGCTTATGTACATAGTCTTTTTGTGAATCCACACATGATTGGCTCAGCTAGCATGGGTAAGTTTATTAATTAATTATGTAACATTTATTTATTTCAATATTTTTTAAAACTGTTTTTTTTGACAAAAAAGTAATAATTTTTTTTTTAAATATGATTAATTCATTAATTTTATTAAATTTTTGACAGGCTCATCAACACCTGCTGTGCAATCAACTGCACCAGCACTTTTAGCAGGTATGCCAATTGGTCCTGGTGTCTCTCCTCAACCTGGATTTTATTCCAGAGGAATATGGTTACCAGTAGTTGTCACATTTCCAAGTGGACAAGCAAAATCTACATAGTTCGTATTAAAATACAATGTTTAAAAATAATAATAATTCTATTTTATTTGCATTTATAAAATTATTTATTTATAGTTTATAAATATTTCTACAATGATTTAATTTTTCTTCTAGTCTTGATATGTTGGATAAAATTGAACCACCACAGATACCAGATGGTTATGGGATCAGCATTGCATACGCTTGTTTGTTAGATATAATTCGCTCAATAGCTTTAGCGATTATTGGTTCAAGAGAGGAAAATACAGAACATCGATATAATCCTACAGAAGCTGAGAAGAAGCTTCACGTTCAATTAATTAATTCAAGCTGGTGTGGTCTGTTGGCGGCTCTCAGTCCTTTAATAGATGCTAGGTGAATATTTAATTCTTAAACTAAAAATCAATTTTTTTCTCTGTAGTAATATTTAAAACTAAATGTAAATATAATAAATAATTTATATATTTTTCTTTTTTGCAGCACTGATGAATCGGCAACAGAAAATGTTCTAAAAGAAATACAAACATTTGCTTCATTATGTGGTTTACTCGATTTACATACACCTCGTGACGCTTTTATAACAGCAATTTGTAAAGCTTCATTACCTCCACATTATGCTCTCACTGTTTTATATAGTGCACCGCAAGGAATTCCGAGTGCACGACCACAAGATTCTGTACAATATAATCCTGCATCAATGGGAGATTCTGATTATCGACAGCAAGTTGTTGCTGTTGGAACTCCTTTACCTACAGCATCATTGCCAATTGGTATATATATTTTAATTTTTTAAACATTTTACATTAAATTATTAATTTAATTTTATATAAATTAAATTTTCATTTTTGTTGTATATTAATTTTTGTAGGCGCTCAACAAGGACCAGTTATGTTGACAGTGAAAAATCTTCAATGTATGCGAGCTTTACTTTTATTGGCACATTGTCATGGCAGTATTTTGGGCACCGCTTGGCATTTAGTGCTGACAACACTTCAACATCTTGCTTGGATTTTAGGATTAAAACCATCGACCGGCGGTTCATTAAAGGCAGGAAAAACTGCTGCTGATTCAAATGCAATGTTGACAACAGCTGTTATGGCTGATTTGCCGGTTCTCAGCGCAATGCTCAGTAGATTGTTTGAGAGTAGTCAACATCTTGATGATGTTGCTCTTCATCATTTAATTGATGCTTTATGTAAACTCAGCCATGAAGCCATGGAATTGGCTTATTCGAACAGAGTAATTAATTGCTAATTTATTTATTTATTATAAAATATTTATATTTTATAAAATAAAATTAACTTTTAATTTTAGGAGCCGTCATTGTTCGCTGTGGCAAAACTTTTGGAAACTGGACTTGTAAATTTACCACGAGTTGAAGTTTTGTGGCGACCATTGACTAATCATTTACTCGAAGTTTGTCAACATCCTCATATTCGTATGAGAGAATGGGGAGTCGAAGCTATTACTTATCTTGTGAAAGCTGCTCTTCAACATAAATATCCTCAACCACTTCGCGATAATCAGGTAAAAAATGAATTATTTATATTTTATAATATTTTTCTACTTTAATATATATATAAAATATTAAGCTTGTGTAGTTAAGGAAATAATTTTTAATTGGTCAAAGTTTGCATTTCAAAATGAGTTTTAAACAAATAATTTGATGGGGTTTTCAGAAATTGCAAGTTTTACTTTTGGGACCTTTATCCGAATTGTCGTCGGTTCGTCACGCCGACGTAAGACAACGGCAATTAGAATGTGTTTTACAAGTTCTTCACGGTGCAGGAGAAACTTTGTATCATGGTTGGCCTTTGGTACTTGGAATAATTGGCGCCGTTTCCGATCATCATGGGTAAATTTTAAATATATCATACTCTTTTGTAATTTATTTTTTCTATAATTATAAATAAAAATTTTTTTTGTTTATTTTTTAGGGAAAATTTAGTTCGTATAGCTTTCCAGTGTCTTCAATTGGTAGTCACGGATTTCTTACCAGTAATGCCATGGCGTTGCCTTCCATTGTGTGTCGACACTGCAGCTAGATTTGGATCTCAAACACAAGAATTAAATATTTCCCTAACTGCCGTTGGATTAATGGTGTGACATCGTTTATGAAAAAAAAATTAATTTATTGATTAACAAATTATAAACGAAACGTTAAAATTTTTTCTTCTATTTATTTTTCAGTGGAATATTAGTGATTATTTCTATCAAAATCAAGAGAAGCTCTGCGTTTCATTGCGAGGAGATTTGGCAAATGTGTTTCCTGATTTTCCTGGAACAACGAATATGCCAGCCTTTGATAAGCTGTGGATGTGTCTTTACGCGAGATTAGGTTTTTCTATTTTTTAATAATAATAAAATTATAAATTTATTTCAAAATAATTGAAATGATTAATTTTTTTTTTTGTTCTGTAGGTGATCTTTGCGTGGATTCGAGACCGGCTGTTCGAAAATCTGCTAGTCAAACATTATTTTCAACAATCTCAGCACACGGTGGACTTTTGCATCAACCAACATGGCAAGCTGTACTCTGGCAGGTATTGTTTCCACTTTTGGATAAAGTCAGATGTCTATCGAGTTCAGCGAGTAACGAGAAAGTTGATAGTGGTGGTAATATTCTTATTCATCATAGCAGAAATACAGCGCAAAAACAATGGGCAGAAACTCAGGTAAGAATGAAAATATATAAGAAAAATTCACTTTTTTAATTATAGTTATAAAGAAAAAAAATTTCTGAAAATTATTAATTTTTCTTTTATTTCATTTTAAAGAGGACATTATTGTAATATATATTAAATTTATTAATTCAGGTTTTAACTTTGAGTGGTGTTGCTCGTGTTTTTAACACAAAACGACAATTATTACAAATGCTCGGTGATTTTCCACGTGCATGGTCTCTTCTTCTTGAATTTATTGAAAATTCCGCTCTCAGTAAAAACAACGAGGTAAGTAAAAAAAATTTTAATTTCCCTATTGATAATATCATAGAAAAAATAAATTTATCATTATAAATTAGGTTTCTCTGGCGGCTTTAAAATCGTTTCAAGAAATTTTGTATCTACCAAAAAATGCGGACAATAATGATCCAGTTCATTCGGAAGATTCAGAGGCATTGTGGTTGGTTGCCTGGCGTGTTTGGTTGAGTATTGGAACTGAAAGTACGAGTCCACCTCAGGAAAATGAAGTTGAACTTTATGTTCCCTCGCAAGCTTTTCTCACTGCTTTAGTTCAAATATTTCCAGCAGTGTTTCAACATATTAAAAATAAGTAAGCAATAATTACAATATTAAAATTGAGAAAAATAGAATGAAAAAATTAATTTTTAAACTAAAATAAAAATTTAAGAGTATTTTTTAAAAGTAAAAATGGCTTTTTTCTTTAAGATATACCAGCAATGATTTGCAGAAATTGTGTTCAGTACTAAAAAATGCAATTGCTGTTCCTGTTCATGGAGAATCGACACCCTATATTTTACCTACAATACCAGATGCTATTCTCACTCAGCTTCAAGATGGAATTTTACACTCGATGGAACTTTTACAGAAGGTCTGTTTTTAATATTTTTTGAACAAATCAAATTATTTTTCTATAAATTATTTTTTAAATATGTACATTTTTAAACATTTTTTTTAGGAAGCACTTACTGGTCCTGAGAATTTAAAGACAATGATTGGTCCAATTTTCCTGCAACTTTTATATTTCTTAAAATTAGCCTGCGAAGCGCCAACTTATGGAAAAGTGACAACAAAAAATATTTCTCAAGTGAGAGGAGTATCTGTGAGTTTTCTCATAGAAATATAAATTTTATTTATTAAATATTTTCAATTTTAAAAATCAAAAAATTACTGAAATTTCTATTTTTTTTTCTCGACAGTCGGACTGGGTGACAATGAACTATGTGCCTTTTGGAGAAAAAGCCTTATCAATGGTAGTTAATTTATATCAAAAAACTGCACACGAATCACCAGTGATTGAAGGACAAATTTTACGACACATCATTGAAGCCATACATTTGCCATTGTCAATGAAATATAAATGTCCATCGCAAACAACATGGAAATTGGCAATTACAAATCTTTTGACTATTTTGCATATTGGAATTCCTCTTGCCAGAAAGCATTCGGAACCATTTCAAAATATGTGGCCAAAATTGGCAGATACTTTGGACGATTTTTTGTTTCCCAAAAGGTTTGAATATTTTTAATTTTTACTTTAATTGTACTTTTGATAGTTTGTTTTTTTATTTTATAAAACATTTTTTTTTGTTTATTTAGCGCTTTAAATTCAGAGAGAGGTGTCGAAGAAATTCAAGCCGACGAGGCTGTTGATTGTCAAGTTATGGAACTTCTTCGAGATGAAGTGCTGCCTCATTCACAAAATATTCCTCATCAATTTATACTTCGAGTTGTTATGCTTTTAAATAAAGGATCAATTCATTCGGCAACGGCAACGAATATAGGTGAAAAACAAATTAAATTAATAAAAAAAACAAATTATTAAATTTTTTGACATAACAAATTTAAATTAATATATAAAATAATAATGATAATAATAGAAGGTTAATAAAATATACTTTTAGAGAAAAATGGGGAGCCAAAATTACGAGAAGAATTTGCAAAGACGTGTTTTGAAACTCTGCTACAATTTTCATTGCTCGATGGCTTGAGCAATGAACTTGAATCGAGTAGAGAAAAATTGCCAGAGGACGAGGGCGGAATTGCTGGAAGATTAGCTGTCACAGCTCTTCTTCACAGGTTTCAGGAAGTTTTGAAACGTTACATCGATGATGAGAAGAGAAGTGGGAAATGTCCTTTACCCAGGTATTATCATAAACGATAGAAAAAAAAGTTATTAAATTCAAATTTATAAAAATAAATAAAATGAATAAATTTGAATCTTTTAAAAATAAAATAACTAATACAAAAAATTAAATTAACATTTTATTAATTAATGATGAAAAATATTTATTACGTACTATGTTCTAGATACAGATTGTCAGAGATTTCTTTCGTTTTAAAAGCCGTTGCAACTCTCGTTGTTTCTCTTAAAAAAGCACCTGCAAATAAAGGTAACAAAAAAAAGATGAATTTTTTGAAGAAAATTTTATTGTTTTAAATTTTTGTCATAAATGATTAATTTCAATTTGAAAACATAAAAAAAAAATTATTTTCAGTTGAACGATCAGTCTGGGAACAATTGATTGGCCTTTATCCGTGTTTGGTGGAATGCACCGTTGCCACTGCATCTGGACCAGTTTCACGATCACTACGGGAAGCATTAATGCAATATCATGATTTATTGCGACCTCCTCCTTTATCGAATGCACCAACGTCCAATGGTGTTTGACCAACACATTCGATTCTATTAACTAGAAGTTTCCGTCAATGTCCGTAACGCTAAATATTGTGAGTACATATCAATTTCTCCTAAAATTAGTTTAAATTGAATCATAAAAAAAATTATTACTTTATTTAATTTATAAAAAAAATATTTAACTTAAAAAAAAATAATAAATTTTTTAAAAGCTAATTTTAATCTAATTAATTAAAAGAAGCTTTTAATTTATTCTGAAAATACAGTAAAAAATAAATATATATATATAGATAATGTTAATAATTTATTAAGTATTGAAACTTTGCAAATAAACAATCAGTTTTATAATTTCAGATACATTTAGAGCAGTTTGAAAAACTCTTTTTAATGAATCGAGAGTTTTCTGTTGTATAAATCAATTTAGAATTGATAATCGTCTGCTTTTATAGAATCTGTATATATAAATATTTATACCAAAACGTTATTGCTGTCTCTCCTTTTTTATGGGAAATGCAATTGTGTTAAATGTGCTCTTTTTTTTAAATGTGCTCTATCAAAACAGAGATCGAACTGAATCAACTTTTTTAAAACCTGATTAGATTTATATATATAAATATTATAAAAATGTTACTATAATAAAATTATAACTAAGAAACCAAAAAAAAAATAACAATAGTAATAAGACGATAGAATCTTATAAAAAAAACTTGATAAACTCTCTAACTATAAAAAAAATTCTATAATTCGATTTAAAAATTTGTAAATCAGGTGTAAAGTTGATTTAATTTAAAAGCAGTAACAAGTATTAATTTTATCTTTTTTGCAATAACGAGCTCGCTTATGATAAATTTTCTAAAAAAAAAAAACAAACAATAACTAGTGTCTTCAGCAATGAATTGATTATCAAGTTGACTAACTATGAGAAAAAGACTTGAGACCATTTTACAATATTATATATTATATAAAGTACAGGGAAGAAAACTCTTTCTTATTAATAAATATACTGTAGAGAAAATTTACATTCCACCAAATAAGCTTCTTTTCAATTTAATTGTGAATTAAAGTGTCTATTGAGCTGCATAATGCATGTTGGGAAAAAAATATTTAAAATAATTTCAACTATTATTATTGCTATTAATAATATTACTGTTAAAATTTATTTCTAATAAAAATAAAAAATGTTTACAATATTCGAAACAAAAAGGAACAATCAAACAATTTATAATAAAATATTATTATAATTAAATAATCACAAAAAACAAAAAATAATATTAAAACAAACAAATTTTTTATCGTTAAATATTAGTATAACAAAATTAAAATCTTACTTTTTTAATCGCCATTTTAAAATTATGAAATTTTAATTTAAGTAATAATTTACAAATTATTATACATATGAAATTATTTATTTTCGAGCTGAAAATATTATCTACAATTAATAACTTAATATTTAATATAAAATTAAAAATTATTTAAGTTACAAATTTATTTAGTTATAAAATAAATACAAAAAGAAATATTTCAGAAACGAATAAACGATTTTTAGTTTTTTTTTTAAATTCGTTTTTGTAGTGTTATTAAATAAATCAAAAAAGTAAAAAAGCTATATTGTTGAAAAATAAAATTGAATATTATAACAAAAGAGGAAATGGAAAATATCACAAAAGAAAAAAATATATATGAAAAAAATTATCGCAAAAATAAAATAGATATTATAAAGAAAATAATATTACAATAAATGAAAAAAAAAAATGTAAAATATATATTTACAAAAAGAAAAAAATATATTTTTAGTTTAAAATTTCAATGATTGAAAATATTTTTCAATATTTTTTTTCTCCTTTCGCCCAATAGACATTTTAACAATATATATATTAGAAATTTTAAATCATGTTTTTGAAAAAAAAATTATAATTAGCAAAATAATCATAAAAACATATAAATATATACATAGAAATATATATTCTACATTAATTATAATCAAACTTTGAACATATTAACCGTGTAGTACAATAAATAATTGATTGTCGTGATTTTTATATACAAAAAAAAAAAAAAAATAGAAAAAATGTTCAAGGTGTGTTTTGAACGACAAATTTTCATTTAATTATTCAACTTTAAAAGCACATTTTTGCTATTACTGATTACAATATTTGAAAAAATAATCTATAATATTTTGCTCGTTAGTTAAAAAAAATCGTGCAAATTAGTTTCTTAAGGAATTGTTTCCATATTATGTTTAAATAGCTGTAAATAAACATTAGAATGCGTGCAATAAATTATAGTTTATCGAGCTTTTTACTCTTATGTAAATATCAAAAACGAAAACTACAGTTTCCATCAAAAATCGTTGTAGAAGATGTGATTGTAGACAATTTTATAAATTTTAAAATAATGTTCATCATTTTATTCGTAAGAAGAGGATGCTACTGTAAGAATGTAAATAAAATAATAATTGAATAAGAAAATTTGAAATCAGTTTTTATTTAAAAAAAAAGTTTAACTACTTTTCAGAAAAAAAATATTATGCAAACTTTATAGAATTATTTAATATTTTCAGGAAGGGAAAAGGAAACAACAATTATTTTTAAGATGATAGATATATTTTAAAAACAAAAATAGAGTACACAGCTATACAACATCTTAAATGCGTGATAATTTTATATTTTGAAATTTCTTCCCGCTAAATGGAATCTTTTATTCTCTTTATTTTTTTTTTTACGAAACTTTTTAACATTTCATGGAAAATTGCATTTACATTCATATATTTTTGAAAAGCAGGTCCTGTTAAAAAGAACTTGTGTGCACATTATATTTTCCTGCTTTCAAACATTTCACAGACATTTTTTCTTTTACTTTTCTTGTAGATAATTAATTAATTTTTATTGTTTCTAAATTTTTTTTTCAAATTTTCTGTGAAACATTTTTTCTAGGAAGATATTAAAAAAAATAAAGCCATAAATTTTTCCATTTTAAATTTGTATTGTACATGAGATAAGTTTTAGTGCGTTTGTTGAAATAATAATTTTTTTTAACGCCTTTTGTATGAAAGATCTACATCTATAAAAAGCATATTTATAATCTAGAGTTCACAGCATCTTATTATACAATATGTATTATATTTAAATTAATTCATAAAATTCCATTTTATATATATATAATATATTTAGTAATATTGACTTCAATATGGTTATTTGCTCCTTTTTTTCACTGATAATTCAAAACGACACTTTCAATCATATATTTGAACAAATAAGAAAAATTAATTTGAATGAAACAATAAAAAATAAAAGATTGAAATAAAGTCACTTTTTATCAAAATATTTTAGTTTTTTCTTCTTTTGGAAAATCTGGGTCAATGATTGAGAGGGAATTGAATACACAATGAAAGTTCTCGCATCGATCATTATATTCAATTTCTGTTTCTTTCTTCTGAATTGCTAGTCGGATTTTCTTTTCAAGGAGCATAATACCGAATTTTTTTTTTTTTTTTTGTTAATAATAGTCTCTTTTCTGATTCCACCCACATTCAACTTGCGCTTTTCATAAACGACAATTTCCCCCTTTCCCCTCTCTATATACATATTAGATTTTAATACACACGTAACGAAAAATTAATTATTGCCATATCAGTCATTGCTTCATTAATTAATTTTTTATTTTATTGTCTTGTTGCATACATTATTTCTTTTAGAGACAAGAACAATTTTTAATTGGCGCAACATTATGCGTATGCGCGGTATGCTCATTAATTATAATAAATTAATTAACGCCTCAGATCATCTTGCAGAGAAAATATGAAAAAAAAATTCTGTGTAAAAAAAGTTGTAAAATATAAATTTCTTTTATAATTTTAATGCATGTTGAGAAAAATATTTTCCACTTTTTGAATATGATAATTTTGAGGTGAAAAAAAAGAGATGTATTTACAAAAAAAAAAATTGTAAGTCTTTTAGTGTTTTTGATTCAAAATGAAAAATTCCTTTTTCTTCTTTCAAACTGTTCGATTTTATAGCTTTATTATTATTTTTTTTTTTAAATTCCGTATTCTATTCCCTGTTTGTCCTTAATGATTCAAAATCTACCGAAGCACTTAATGGATACAAGATTTATAAGACAATATCTTTTTTTTTATTTTTATATAAAGGATTCAGAATGCTTTCCCCGAAATAACAATAATATACCTTAATTATTATTTTTCATCGCACTAAATCTGTTTTATTAATATTAATTATTGTCAATATTTCAGCTTACTGTATATACTATATAGGTATTATATATTTTTTCTTTTTTAATTCTTATCCAATTCTTTAAGTTTAATAATTCGTAAAATAAAAGACAGACATCCCTATGAAAAAACAACTTACTTTTTTAAAATAATTTCCCTAAAATAAATAATTTTTGGAAAAAATTAATAAATAAAATTAAATATATGAAATATTTTTAAATAATTAGAAAGAAGAAAAATCAATGAAATGAGAAATTTTTTTTAAAATTGGTAAATAAAAGGAAAAATATTAAAATTTTTTTTTTTAAATAAATAAAAATATTATTAAAACGTATAGATGGTATTTAAAACGTAATAAGGTTTTAATTTCGCACGCAATTGATTCCCGGATATGAAAACAGACGTAGATCAGTATTAGATCAACGGCTAAAAATAATATCTCTGCTGAAAATTGTCCAAGGAACCTATAAGTCTCACAGAATCTGATTGCAAATTTGAATATAATAACATTCACTTAACACCTGAATTAATTTAAAATTTTTATAATTTTTTTTTTTTATTTTTTCATTATTTTCCGATTCCAAGGAAAATTTTTAAGCAGAGAATTTTATGTAAAACCATCATGTCAGCTATGTGGTCTCAAACGTGACAGTCTTTATATAGTTTTAAAATTTAAATTTAAATAATGAAATATGACAATGAAAATTTTATTTGAATTTCTTGTTGAAAAAAAGATATTTAAAAAAAATATAATTGAAAAAATAGTGTTTATTGAATTTTATAAACATTTTTTTTATTAATAAAAAAGAAATTTTATTATATAGGGATTGTCATAAATATTTTTGAGTTTTTTTTTTTTTTTGTATTTTGTGTGTTCTGTTAAAAAAATATACTTCATTCAAGATAAAAATCACAATTGTTATTTTGTACTATGAAAGAGCTCTTTCCTGATAATATTATCCTGTCGTTGAGAAATGACAATTTTTTTTTGTTTGTTCTGTGAACGAAAAACTTTTTATTAATAAATAATAATTATAATAGGTAGTATGTAAATATTATCTAGATAATTATATATACATCACGAAATGAGAAATAGTATATTTCTGAATTTAAAAAAAGGGCAAATATTGTATTTATAGATTTTTGACAATATTGAACATAAATTTAATAAATTTTTTAATATTTATTTTATATTTAAGTATAAACTATCGCAAAATATTTCAGAATGTTTTTCGATACTTTATTTATTTTAGAAAAAAGTAAATTCAAGCAATCAATGCGGCCTCATAAATTAAATTGGGATGAGTCTAAAAAGTTGCTGTTCTCCTGAATTTTAATTACATAAAAAAAAATTTAATACATTTATTTTAGGTGGTTTAAATACTTTTGTAAGATAATTAAAATTGTTATTTTAATATTTGAGAATTTTTTTTGTTATGAACGGTCTCTTTCTGCATGTTGATTAAAGACAAATTCACATTAAAATCATTTTTTTTTTTTTTTTTTGCAAAATTGATCATATTATTAACATTATCTTTTGTTAGCTTAAGATGTAATTTGACACACAATTTACATTAATAGACCCTATATAATTAACCGGAATCCCGTTGCAAATTGAGTGGCACTACAACGGTTTTGAATATAATTATGATCGAACACGTTTACGTTGGATATTATTCATGTCTCTGTATTATGTGTGCAAATATTAATATATAGTCTGCATATGGTAAGTGACTTATACAAAAATTATTTCTTTTTTTCCATTTAGATAGTATATTTATTTATTGATTTTTATTTCTTTTAAGTGTGTATATAAGTATTGTATATATTACATCTTCGCACGAAGATATGTATTTAGAGACAAAAAAATATTCTATTTATCATTTTTTTTTTACATATTGAAAAAAATATACCCTGCAATCTTCCTTCTGAATTTTTTTTTCTTAAATTATCAATTCTCATTCGCAAATATCGAAAAAATTAGTAATAATAAATGTAAAATAATGATAATGAACTTTTATATCATGAAAACGTAATTAATGTTTAATGAAAAAAATAAAATTTTAATAAAAATAATGTTTAAAAAATATTGTATTAGCCTATAAAATAATAATTGAATTTCCTGAATTTTCTTGCTTTTCCAGTGAATTATTTTTCATTTTTAATATTTTTATATAGTAATTTAATAAAAAAACGATAAAAAATGATATCAAAGAGATTGTATATCAAAAAGAAAAAAAATCCCAGTGATTAAATAACTAAATTAAAAACTCGGTTAAAGAAGCAAAAAAATAACTTCGCAGGAGATTTATTTGAGTAAAAAATTATATATATTTATTTTTCAATTGCTGTTATTCAGTTTAATCTGAAAACAATCAATTGTAGTCCTAGCTGACTAGATTGATGATGATATTATATTTTTTTATGTGTATAATACGACGAAAACGTGTGAGCCCCACATAGTGAAGAAATTTCATTAAGAATCCTGGCACTTCAAGAACGGAGGACATATGATTAATACATATATGCATTTGATAGATTGCATTTTCTTTTCTTTTTTAAAGTCTTTAAGCGTTTAATTCGTTCAGGCGAAAACGTGAGATGTGTCTATGCGATTATAATTTATTATAATAATGATCGAATAATTCGTTACGTCAGATAGTATATATCTTATCTCTATAATATAGTAATAATAATAATTATAATAATAATAATATATATAACACACATAATGACGTTTATTCGCTATGCGTGATACGTGATAGTTCTCATATATTATTTGCATCAATAATTATATATTTTAATTTAATCAGGCTTAATCATCGATAACATTATACAAGTTAATCGATATTATTGTCCGACACATTTAAGGGGTTAGGGGTAGTCAGAATTTTCAAAAAATCAAATTTTTTTTTTTTGCATTTTCGTTAAGTAAAATATCTTAAAAATAATCTCTGAAAATTTCAAGTTAATCCGATAATTCGTTTTTAAGTTATTCGACAAATAACAAAGAGAGCTCGGGCCTTTGAAAGCGTTCGGGAGCGCTTGCAGCTAGTGTCAGCTGCAAGAAATCGGCTTTTAGGGTTCTATTGTCATCGATGAACTCAGACTTGGGTATATGTAGTAGTACCTAAATTAATATGGCCCAGGAATAGATGACTCGGTGTAAGTAATTTAATAATTCGTTTTTTTGTACGTAAATCTAGTGTGAAACTAAACGCGTTTTTCTCAAAACTATGTTTTTTGAACTGGTGACAACTATAACTCGAAAACCGCTCAGTCGATTTTAATGAAATTTATACAGCTTTTAGAATACATAATAAACTCGGGCCTGATCGAAGGATTTTTTTTTTTTTGAAAAATTTCGATTTTTTAAGACCAATTAACTGTTGATTTTTTCCCAAAAATCTAGACAAAAATTTCCTGAGGCCGCCATTTTGTTAATTTTTGAAAAAAAAAAAAAATCCTTCGATCAGGCCCAGGATTATTTATTTATAAAACTAATTTTTTTTATCCGATTGATTTCTGATTAATCTCCAAGGACTTATGATTGTCACCGCAAGGACCTTTTTTTGGAACTGGGTTAACACAAACAGCTGTAACTTCGGAAATAAAAATTTTTTTTTTTTGAAATTTTCGTGACTTCAAGTCAAAACATTGTTTAATAATACCATATTACTACTTTTGTAAAATAAAATTATTTAATAGCAAAAAAAAAATACTGAAAATTCTCATTTTTTCGTGCCTCTGACTACCCCTAACCCCTTAAACTTGAGATACGTACACGTATGATAATAATAATAATTTATCAGTGATCATCTCGCATCTATTTAATCAATTATTGTCAATATTAATTAAGATAATTCAAATTTTTTTAAGTTTAACAAAATAATTAAATAAAATAGTAAAATTAAGAAACAAGTTTTTAACAAATAATTAGATTTTAATTAAAAGTAATTAAATTATTTCAATAATTTAATTTCATATAGCCTTTTGGTTTCTTATTGTTAAGGAATTTTTCTTTTTGGACTTTGTGATCTTTATACGATGCAAGTTAATCGCTTTCGGTTGTAAATCGTATATTAATAACAAGAAGATCCTCTATATCGAACGTGGCGCTTAAAATTAATTAATTGAAAATTCCTAGAAGAAGGTACATTCAGCATTTTTTTTTTTTTTTCATTTTTTATACTGGTGACGAAAGTCACTTGTACGCCTAGAAAATTTTTAATTATCATATAATTAAATACATTTTCTTTTTGAAAATCTATCAATTTTATTTGTTTTTTGTTTTTTCTAGGGAACATTTCGCCACCCGTAACATTTCAATTTTTCTATTTTTCTGATAAGAAAAATAATAAGGACTTTTAATTTTGACTAGGTACGTTATCGTTATTATATAAAAAAAAATTAATTCGAGCTTTAATAATAAAATAAGCAAACGCTTGAGAGAATATGAAAATAAAAAGAAATTACACGGTATAATAAAAGTTAATGATATCAGAAAAAAATACGTACAATATAATAGAAAAAATAAAATACTGAATAAATAAATAAATAAAATATAGAAAAAAATATATAATATATAAGAGAATAAAATCTAAAAAAAATATGACTAGATAAAATAAATTAAAATAGATAAACAAAAGACTAGAACCAAAAGCCCTTTATATTTTTCATCTCGATTAAATCATTCTGCAATCGACATCTAAAATGCAAAAAAAGAAGAAAAAAAATTCCACGATTTCTGATTGCAGAATGCAATTATTATTATAATATCAGAAATTTAACTTACATTATTTTAAATATGTATAATAATATTTATAAGTATACGTTAATCACGCGCATAAGCTTTACTAATATTATTATATTGTCGACAGTATACACATTATATAATAAAAATTATTGTCTCGCGTAAAATTCAGTTTTTTTTTATGACACCTATAATATATATCGCGATAATATTCTGATTGACTCATATCAATAATAAACATGCCTCTAAAGGTTGTAATAGATTAAAAAAAATGTCTCTTTATTATTATGAGACACTTATTGTCAATTTATTTAAGTTGAGAATAAATAAAATGCAAAGGGGTAGGTTTTTTTAAACCAACTTAAAAATAAGTTTTCTAAAATAATTATTATAAAGAAGTTGATATGAATTAATTTGATATGATATAGGAATAATTCTTTCTTTTTTTTTTAAACGATCTTTATAATAGAATTACCATTTTGAATAGATTTTTCATTTTTTTTAAATTGGAAATTTTTTTACTTTTTTATTTATTATTCCAAGCCAAGAAATATTGATAAAGAATAAAATAATTTAACATAGAAAATAGTTCGTTAAATTTTATAAAAGAAATAATATAAAAATTATAGAAAAATATTCCTTTTTTTTGTAAATTTAATATCTAATTTATTTTTTATAAACGTTTAATTTAAAATTCATTTTAAGTAATAGTTTAAAAAATATTTAGATATTTAAGGGAATATTTTTTGTTTTTTTTTTGGGAAAAATTTTAAAACGATTTTTTAATTATTTTTTTTCATTCATTCATTCTCTCTTGTTATTCCGAATCATATTCATAAAATTTAATTAATAACTGAATTCTCCAATTTCATGGGGAATAATTATTGATTCGATCAACAAAATACATAGGTAAAGTCAATATGAATGTTCATGGCTCGAATCATTGAGGCTTGGAGTGTATAGTTCATCAATTCAATTGCATAAATTTTAATTAAAATTATACCATCAAAATGGTTATAATTTAATTTTAATTCAAATGAAAGTAAAACTTTCATTTTTCAAATATTTGTATAAAGAAAAATTGTTCAAATATCCCACGGGGGGAAAAAAATGATTGATTAAAATTAAATATATACGATTTCGATTAATCGTTTCAAAATTTCCCATACTTCAAAATTGTTTGAAGGGCAAATAATAAAAGAGAAAATAAAATATTATTCTTTTTTTTCAATCTTGTCCAGCAAATATTCGCTTTTATCTGAACTTTTCTCCTATTAAAATAGTTTTGCAGACTTGAAGGCGGTATATAATTTTTTTTTCTACATACTCACAGTTTTTCCGGTCTCTATTTTTTTTTTCCTTTTTTTCCTAAACAAGTGTGTCTTATATTGTTCTTAGTAAATTAATAATACTCGCCAAATGTTGGAATAGTGCGGTTTTTCAGTGGTCGAGGCCAACATCGTCTTTTTCAGTTTCTGGCTGAGTGAAGAGAGAGAGAGAGAAAAACGCTTGATTAGTTTCTACTATATAGCAATATTATAAAGCCGCGCAGCGTTTTCATCATATTTTCTTTGGTTGAGATTGACTTCGATTTTAACGCAACATATATTCTCGATCATATTGATCGTCTTTCTGTAATGAAAGTTCAAAAGCTTTATGCCTAAGACAATTCAATTTTATATAGTATGTCATTTTGATAAGGAGACTTGCATCTCTCAAGGACGATATCCATAATAATGTGTTATAATTAAATAGTTGATTCAATATCTTCAATCCAATTTCTAACAATGAAAATTTTAATTATTTTTTATTTTAAATAAATTTGAAAAAATTTACTTTTATAAAATTTAGTTTGTAATGTTAAATTATTTTTTTTGCTATTTAAAGATTGATTTTTCTAAAAATAGGAAAAATATCCTAAATGGCTTTTTTTCGTAATGTCATATAAAAATATTAATTTATTTTGTCAGAAAAAAATGATGAAGTACCTAAAGAAGTAAAAAATAAATAAACTTACTAGAAGTGTCTCTCCAAGATTAACGTCGGAAACATATTGAGGTGGATTTATGTCGTAATTGACGTTTTTCGTGCCCTCGTAAGGATATAGAGAAGTCAAGTAATTTTCGTTCTGTTGTCGCTCGCCAATGGTTCTTTCCTTAAAAACTGCTGCTCGCGCTGCTATTTCTTCAGCTCGACGTTGCTCCTGAAAAAAGTGAGAAAAAAACCCCTATTATATTGTCAGAGCTGACATGCTCAAGAGCGATAAAATCACTGATGCTCTTGGTGTATAGTATAAATTAGCGACCCTCTTTTTTTTCATTTTGGTCCTCGTCTGACAGCTGTTACCCTAACTTTTTTTTTTCTTTTTTTTTATGACAATCATTTCATTTACCATTAGATTTCATTGAATTGTCCTTTTTTCTGTCTTAAAATATCTCTATTTAAAGTATTTAATTAATTTTAAAAAAAATCGCAAAATAAAAATCTAAAAAGATTTGGAATAGATTTGAATGGTTGAGAGAAAAAAAATGGAAACTAACTTGTAGTTCTCGTGCACGTTCTGTAAGTATTAGTTCCTTAAGGTGTTGAAAGCTTCCTGCCTGAGGCACATTTCCCGACTGTGGTACAACCATTCCACCACCGATTCTGTAGGTGTATACACGTTGTGAAGTAGGTGGTTGACGATTTACCGTTCCATATGTCTTTGTCAATTCTTCAAAAGCTTTTGCTTTCGACATACCATTTCTTAGTCGTCCATTGGAAGGGGCTTTATGAATCACTTTTCCATAAATTGGAACACCACCAGATCTAGTTCGTGCCGGCTCATTATGATTTTCTAATAATAATATATTTTTTTCATAATAAAATACAAATACATATTTCTAAATTAATAATATTTTAATTATATCAAAAGTTGTTATCCTTGAATTTTGAAAAAAAATTAAAAACAGTGTATATTTTTTGCATCGTTATTCTTTGATAATAAAAAAAAAAAAAAATAACAATTCCGAGGGAAAAAAAAGTTATTTGAATGAAATTACCTCGATAGCCGTGCCATGAATGTGAACGACTTGGATAACTTTCCCACATATTATAAGAAAATGGATCACGATACATTGGCAAATCATTGGTGGCTTCTGCGGCTCTACTTTGTCGCTTACTATATCTCCACATGGCTCTTAATTCTTCGCATGTTGGTTCTGCTATGTGGGCACGTTTCTCGCTGTAGCCAATATCGCTAAATGTTGTCCTTTGTGAAGACAAAGGGTTAATATAATGTGCTTGGTCTCCAACTACCAGCACTCTGCTCGAATATACCAATACAATAGTGATCCATACAGCTACTATTTGCATTTTTCTGCAAAAAATTTCCATTAATTTTCATTTTTAATTGAAATTATTTTAATTTTTAAATATTTATGAATTGAAATAAATTTCAATAACAGAAAAAAAGAAAAAGAAATTAAGAAATAAAAAATACATCATCTTTTTATGAAAGAAAAAGTCGAAACAAGAGAAATAAAAAATTGAAAGATGCTTGTCTTTATTCTTGTAGAAATTTCTTTTTTTTCCTCTGATAAATAAAACGAAAGAAGAATAAAAATGTTAAACTTCAAAATAATATTTTTTTAAACAATGCAAAACAAATCCTTTCAATTTTAAACAGTAGAACTTAAACTACTTTTGTTAATTGTTGAGCTTCATTGATGATTTAATCCGATAAAGCTTCATTGTTTCCACACTTTCTAAATGCATGACCTGCTTTAATATTTCTGGATAATGTGCGCTTGTTTATGAATATTATGATAACATTAGTCGAATTCAATGAAACATAAAATAAATTCAAACATACCAATATTTTTCAGTCTTCTTCGGTCCAAAATGATGATTGATTTATATCGCTGTCGATATGTTGTAAGATATGTAACGTGCTTGTAAAATCTCTGCAAACAGAAAAAAAAAACAAAAATTACATTGTCGAAAAAAATGAACATTTTCGAGGGAGAATTAATATTAAAGATAAATGAAATGAAAATTTGTGTTACAGCAATATAAACTTGGTGTGAAATTTACGATTTAATTATATTGTTGTTTTAGAAACAAGGTATGTCGTACATTATCTAAACATAATTAACAAACTAACTCATTTAAACCAACCAACTGAAAACAATTCGACAGTAAATTAATTAATGATTAAGAGACGATCGAGGATACTCACTCACAAAATTAGAATAGTTTTACACTATTCAAATTGAAGTAGGAACCAAATAAATTTATTCAATATTTGATTTCCACTCCAATTCATTGAGACTGTCCAATTTTTTTTTTTTTTTTTTTTCGAAAAAAAGATTCAACTGCATTGTAATAGAATTAATTATTTTTTCTGAAAGTAGAAATAATAAATCAAATTAACTGATATTTAAAAATAATATTAAAATTAAATTTAGAAAAAGTTAATTTTGTCAAAATAGACGGGGAAGAGATGAAGGAAATTGTAATTAAACCAGAAAAAGCTAAAAATTTAATGACCTTTGCCGGAAAATGGGAAAGATTTAACGAGAAGCCAAAGAATGATAAAGTAATAATGTCACTGCGGTATCGTTACTGCAATTAACCGGATCTTTTATAGAGAGGGTGAAGACTTGAAGCGAGCAAATATTTGAACACTCTTCTCTTCCGGGTAGAAAATTTGCTGGAGACCGTTAAATGTATATTGTTATAGAGAAGACTAAAATAATGAAGATTTCCGACATATTACAAATTTTTGTTTCCTTCCCTCAACTGCTAAACTAAAGGATTAATTAATTAAAATAATTTAAATATAAAGAAAATTTAAGAAATTCCCCTATAATTTTTTCTATTAATAATTTCAATCTTCCATTTATATAGCAAAACTAAAGCAATTAGTATTAAAACAATTTCTTTAATCTACACTAATTTGACATAGAAAAATGTGAAAATGTTATTTTTCTTCTAAAGAAAAAACTAATTATTGAAAATTAAAAATTATAATTAACTGAAAGTCAAAAAGTTGAATTTTAATAATGAAAAAAAAAAGTTTCAAGCGAATTCTGATGTTGACAGTTTCTTTTTTGGTATTTCATTCCAAATTATCGGTTCTTATAAGTAAAGTTTCTGATGTGCTTGAGAAAAAAAATTTCTCGATCTGCGGTTCAGAAACTATATCTTTTCCTTTTTATCCATTTTTCTTTACTCGCAGGAAAATAATTAAATTCTTTGAGGAAAATGGAAAAAAATTAAATTCAGAAGATATTTTTTTAATACAAAATTTCAGAAAATTTTGACTTAAAAAATAAAAAAGTAAATTAAAATAAGAACATATAAAAAAGAAGAAAAAAAAAATAAATATTTTACCTTTGAGGTTTGTATGTGTAATATAAAAACAAAACTATACATTGTTAACTTTTATACTTAGTAGGATGAGGATAAATATTTACTAAATTAAAATTCATGAGGACGTATTGCATAATTTCTTGCATACAAATTGTGAGTAGGAAGCATTAGTTTCGAAGTTATGCATAATTTACTGTCTGGAAGTAATTTAACTAAACAGAATTCAAGTTAAGGGATGAAAGCGCATCCAATCGTAAAACATCGTTAACAAAGCTGTTATTTCGAAGCTTCCGTGAACCTTATAATCCAAATACTATTAACCTTAAGTTGATAAGTTACTATAACTTTTAATATTTCTATTAATAATTTTACTGAAATAAATAAACGCCACCATTAACAAAATTAGAAGAAAACAATTTTATAATTACATAAAAATTTTATTAATTTTCTAATAGATTAGAAATTATATCCCAATGGTTATAAATGTATAGAAAAATATATTTATTGAAATTTAATTTTAAAAAGTAGAATGACATTTCACATGCCCATAATTTGTGAATGGAAACTTGATTATAAATAGAAGATATTGTTTTCATAGTTGATAAAGCTCTATGATAAAGCAATTTCAAAAGAAATTAGCATTTCTACACGGCAAATGAATTCAAGGCAAATAGTATCAGGAAAATGGTAGATTTGCATTTATGGAAAAAGCTTCAATAAATTGTCTCTTAATTCGTTCAAAAAGAAAATTCTCATTGTTTAATAAAATCCTTTTCTAACTTTTAATTCCTCTTCAATATTTAATTAAAAAAAAAAAAAGAAATAATAATACTCAGACAATTTTTAAAGCAATTAACATTGAAAGAAAGAAAAAGAAAATCAAATGAAGATTACTTTCATTTAACAGAAAAGTAAATACATTTAAAATGCAAAAGTCAAGTGATTATAATTAAGACAATAGTCGATTAAATGAAAAAATACGATTCCACTGTATATAAGACGATAGTAAATGATGAGAAAAAGAATTTTCCAACTTGCTAATAGAGTAAAAAGATATAGATAAAGGAACTTGAAATGAACAGAAAATTACGTTCAAGTAGTCAATTAAGTGGAAAACTCAAGTGACAGGGGATGGACAGGAAATGAAAAAGCTCAAATGAGAGGGACGTTAAAAGTCTACTAAGAGAATGTGTATTTATCAGACTTCCTTTGGAAAACTTTAATTTTCAGAAAATAATTAAGTGCAACCTCAATTAATAAATATATCTTTGAAAGATCTAAAATTCATTAAACTTTAACAAAAACGATGACTTTAAAAATAATTTTCATTATAGTTTTATAATAACATCATTTAAGTTTCTCGTGTAGAAGATAAAACATAAATTAATTATTGTCTGTAATTTTCAATAATAGTTCAAAAAAAAGTTAATAAAAAGAACTTAATCAATTAAATAATGAAATAAAAAAATTCTATTTTTTTCATTTTGCTATTTTAAAATTGAAATGTCATATATTTTATGTAAATTAAACATAAATCCTCTGAAAGTTAATGTAAAGTCTCTGTCAAAGAGCTTAATTCAAATTACATATATATATATATATTAAAGATGGAATGTAGATTTATGTCTATAGAGAGTAAACTATTTATTTCAAGTAAATATCAAAAGTTAGCCATTAGAATAAATAATAGAGGGATTGCAATTCTCTATATATGGAACATTCACTGAAAACAGCAAATTAAAAGTTACATATGACACTTTGACAATAAAGTCAATATTAATTCCATCAACTTTTTTTTCTCATCAAGTATTAGCTAAATAATGTTTTTATTATACATTTATGATTAATTAGCCTATTATTTCAATAATTAATATATATCGTTTCTTTAGAAACAAAAAGAGTGGAAAAATTAAATTGCTATAAATTTTTTTACAATATAACTGGTGAAACTTGTACATGTCAAAGTTCACTTGAAAAAAGAAAGAAAAATGGAAAAATAGTAAACTTCGATGATTTTGTTTTCATGCTGTTAAAAAAAAAAGAAAAATCAATTCCTCCTATTTCTTCTTCTACTCCGTTAAATAGCAAACTAATCAAATCGGTTGAAATCCTTTTTTCAACTTGGTTGTCAGTAAGGGCACATAAAATAAGAACTATTTCTCAATGAATTCTTCGGAATTGTTAGTTTTGGAAGCACACACACACACACACACACACATACATTCATACAAACAAAATATGTACACACAAGAAAGAGATTTTTCTCGAGTGAATTTCAACGATCCTTTGGCAAAAGGGGAAAAAAGATCTTCTTGAAATAAAGGAGAAAAAAAAGAGTGTAAAGAATGCACTCGTAAAATTAAAGTCTCCTGTGATGAAAAAACTAAAGGATATAACGAATGTAAATTAAAAAAAAGTAAAAATTATTTTTTTTACAAAAAATAATTCAAAATCAAATTGAGAAAAATTATAACGTAAAAAATCGTGTTTTACCCTTTTTTTTACAACTTGTGACATTTCGAACATATATACAATTTCAAACATGATCCCCTACGGAGATTGAAAAGTCGAACTTGAAATTTACTATCTGAAGAATCTCTCGATACTGATAATAAAATAGAAAAATGAAACGACTACACTATAAAAATACTTGTTTATATTGGGACATTAAAAGTTGTATAAAAATCTATTTTATTTTCCTTTTCGAAAGAGAGTGTGGTTAAAGTTTCTCTCTCTCTCTTTTTTTTTCTTTCTTCTATATAAATTCTATCTAGAGAGAAAATAATAATCAATCGATTTCAATCAATCTTAATATTAATAAGAAAAGAATGGAAAAAAATCTATCTTCCTCGTTTAATAACTTTGGACATGATATAAGAGACGATCACAGAGAAAAAAAGGTCCTTCTAACCGACAATAAAAAATTCAACATTCCCTATTTTCAGATTTTTTTCACGTCAATTCAAATTTATTCCTATTATTTAAATTTGTCGAAATAAATTAACTTTGAAATGGAAACATTTGTTTAAATTAAAATTTATACTTTGAAAATAAAATGAAATATAACGAAAAACATAAAAAAAGTCACAAAAATAAATAATATTCTCTTGATGTTAGAATTTTTAAAAAATTTCTCCTACCTGAAAGAATGCATACCTACTTGAATATATTTTTTTTTTTGACCTGAGTATGGGTCTGAAATGTCTTCTACATCCGGCAGTTCCAATTTAAATCCATGATTATACTGAAAAGTAAAAAAAAAATTATAAAATCAAACGCTTGAGAAAATAAACATATTAATTATATTTCTATCAATTATTTCCACTCGGTAAATAATTAATTATTATCGATTACTTTTTAATTTCATTCACAATTTTCCGTTTAATAATAGTTTTTTAGAATTAAAAAAAAAAAAGTGGAACACAAAATGAAGTTTCTACTTTGCATCAACTTATTCATTTCAAATTACTTAAGCGCTGCACCATTTTCACTTAAGAGGATCTAACTTTGTTAGTTGTTGGCCAAGTATGTCTTGTCTGTGTATAAGAGATTCAAAGAAGGGAAAAAGAATAAGGAATAGTATAAAAAGCTTTTTTTTACTTTTTTTTCTGCCCGAGCATATTCTTTGTAAAGGTCATCTTACTAAAACTCTTGAGGTTTTTCCCCCCGGAAACAAAATTAATTTATTATTTTAATAAAACGTAAAAAATAATTAATGAATATTTCAAAAATAAAAAAAAACATAGATGACAAAGAAAAGGAAAAAAACTTTCTGTAGAATAAAATAAATAATTTTTCTCAATCGAGAAACTTATTTGAAATTCCAGGATATTTTTATTTGCTTTTATTTATTATTTTCCGGACGCTTGTCGATAATAATTATTGTGTGAATAACAATGTGGGAGTTTAACGCGGGTCGAGTAAGGAATTTCAATTGTCACCACTATATATATATATATATACATATTCCTATGTTCAGAATTTGTGAATGGGCCAAACCGATAATTACATATCGCGATATGTATGTTAACATGTGAAATGAAACTGATAATAATTCGGTCATCAATGAAATTGATATTGCTTATTTCTCTCTATCTATATGTATATATACAAAAACGAAAATCAAAATTGTGAGTGTATTATTGGTATAATTATTGCCGAAAATTATTACTCGATGTAGGTAGGAGTGTAAGAAGATTAAACGTAATGACCCGTTAGAGAGAATATTATCGTAACAGGCTCTATATAAAATCGACCTCGTGACATTATTATATTATGATCTCAAATTTCATCCCTATAATACGAGTACAAAAAGGTTTTGTTTGAAGAACATAATATTGCGAATCTTCATTAGCCATATAATTTTCTAAAAAAAAAAAAGAATAAAATAACAGAAAAAATACTTCTTCTATATCAGAAATTAAAGCTGCCTTTTTAATCTTAATTAAAATTTCAAAACTAAATAATATTAATAAAAACTCTAATAAACCAAATGTAAAGAAAAAATTTAAAAATAATTAAAATATAAATTAATTTATAAAACGTCTATAGAATTTCTTTTACTGCACGAATTGTTTTATAAAACAAATTTTGTCGTTATATTAATTTTTTATTTAATATTTTCATAGGCTCCTTTTGAATTGATTAAAAAAAAAAAAAAATTAAAAACTACATTTTTTTCTACTCGAATAACAGAAATAAATCATGAACTAGAACATCGGATGACGGTGAAGAATTTGACGAATGACATTTTACAGGATTTCACGTTACGAAGCTGTGAACAATTTTTAGACCATGTAATTGATTTGCAAACGATACATTCATTTGACAAAGAATATAAAAAAAAATTCTTCTGTAACTGTAAAACTCGTAAATGGAACTGCGATAATTTTTATTTTTTTTCATACCAATATAATATTTATTGATGTTTAATTAGAAATTTCAACATAATTACACGAAAATTACAAAACAAAAGAAGTAATATTTTTAATTAGGAAATTAATTTTCTAGTAAAGTAAAGCAAAGTTAAATCAAATTTTAATAAAGAAAAATAGTAAATGAAATAATAATAATCATTACAATATGGTAATAATTAGTATAATTGTTTGAATTTTCGAAAAATATTGGAAAACGCTCAATTTCTCCAGAAATAAGCGTAACATTTATCGTTTTTTCATAAAAAACCATTTCTACTCTATTGAAAGTATTGAAAATAGTTGAAATGGAAATATTCGCCCGGAGCATTTGTTTTTTTTTCTCAAAAAAAAAAAATGTCGACCACAAAAGCGCTTTACAGAAATTTCAATGGAATTTGCGTTTTATTTTTTTTTATCAAAAAGTTATTATTTTATATTTCTTATTATTGTAATATAATTCTTTACACGATTGTTTTTTTTTTTTTTTTTTTTTATTAAAGAAAACATCTCTAAATACTTTTTACAAATTTTATTCTTTTCTGAAAATTGTTATCAATTTCCCCCTAAAAAAAAAAAAAAAATGAATTCAAAATATATTGTAAATTTTGCTAATTAAACACAATTTTGTGTCGCTTAAAAAAGAATTTTTTTTCTATTATCAAAAATATGCAAAATGAGTAATTTCTAAAAATAAAAATTTCTTTAAATATCGACAGATTGTGATAATTTTAGATCTATTATAAAAAAAGTATATAAAATATTTCGAAATAACTTTCTATTAAATCAATGCAAATTTATTTTAATACTTTTTAACTTTTTTTTAAAAAAAGTTGAACAATTATGCAATACATAAAAAAATTTACGTTAAAAAATGACGATACTTATTACAAGATTATATTTTAGGGATTTAGAACTTCATTTGCATTAACGCAATATATAATTTCCGCTTCATATATATATATATATATATATATATATATATATATATATATATATATATATATATATATATATATATATATATATATATATATAAACGAGTAATTAATTTCATTTTTAGGTGCAGAGTAATAATTGAGACCGTCGTGGATTTTAATTTAAACCGTTTTTCATATTTTACTGCTCGACTATTAACTACTTTGTCTACCGATGAAGTGTAATTAAAATACGTTTATAATTTAAAAACTTAAATTAAATTTTTAATATACTTACATTTTCAAAAAAAAAAACTTTTTGTAAATTCTTTAACAAGTTTTTGGTTTAATAAAAAAAATTGAAAATTTTACTTTAAAACTGTTTCTCACTTTAAAATTTCTTTTTTACTATCTTAAATAGTATTTCTTCAATTTAAACAATTATCAAACAAATAATGGTAATTTGAATTTTATTAAATTTTTAAATTAAATATTTTATTTAAAAATTATAGAAAAATGTGTAAAATATTTTTTAATGACAGATTTTAAATTTATTATATCAATGAATGTGATTTAGCGTTTTTATAAGAAAGTAAAAACTTTCGCAAAAGAAAAAAATCTTCAAAGAAAAGGTCTGAATTTTATGAAGGGTGCTATAACATGAAAGGTTTACCCTCAGACTATCACCGTCGGGTAGTTGCAACAAGTTAGAGTTAGGCCGACAAAACCCATACGTATTTTGCTCGACCTGCTTTTAAAGGGATTTTCCAGCTTAAAAAGGAGCTTTCAGAAATTTACACTATTTGAATTTATATCCAGTTTATTAAAAATAAAACTTTATAATTGTAAAATTTATTTTTTTATTTAAAAAAATTTAATTAAAACAAACACGATAAAAGAAAATATATTACTAATTAATTTAATAATTCTCCATACGATCATTGTTGAAATTCAATATTCTATCATTCAAAGGGAGTACAATAAATTCCGAAAATTAAATTTGCTTTTCCTAATCAAAAATGATATTTCTCATTATTGTATAACATACAATATGTATTGTATTACATTATAAAATTCAAAATTTCTCCCTCAAAATTATTTTTAAAAAAATTTTTAAACATTCTGTATTTATTTTGTATTGATAAACTAAGAAATCATTGAATAAATTTGTTTAGCAAGAAACCTGAATAAACACTATTTTATTTATCTATTTAAAAAATAAAAAATAAATAAAATTTATTTTCTAAATATTTGTACAATCATTGAAATTCAA
Source organism: Leptopilina boulardi (assembly GCF_019393585.1). NCBI lineage: Eukaryota > Metazoa > Arthropoda > Insecta > Hymenoptera > Figitidae > Leptopilina > Leptopilina boulardi. The sequence goes on along the minus strand of NW_026137765.1, from coordinate 528,546 downwards.
TTTCACTTGTTAAATCACTGATAATTTTCTGATTAAAAAAAAAGAAGTTTTTTTTAAATTTGAAAATCAAGATTTTTTCACTTTAGCCTCGAATTATTTTACCAAACAAATATCTCCAAGTTAACTTTGCACTATAAGAAATCACTCTGTCGTAGTGAGAAAATATACACTGTCATGATTAACGATGCAACAGACCATGTTGATGGGAAGAGAAAGAGAGAAAAAAAATAGAGATATTTTCCAAGTGAGAAAGACAAAAAAGGATAACGAGAAAAGGGGGAGAGAAAACGGAATAGATTGTGAAAGACCGGAGGGGAAATGATAAAGGTATCGTGTGTTCGTGAATGAAACCAGCAGCCGATTCATCGACTCGTGGCGCGCGATAATGAATCGCAAGGTAGAAAGAGAGAGAGAGAATTTCTTTTTTTAAAAAGCGAGACAGCGGAAAATTGCAAATCAAGCAAAAGTTTAAAAAAAAAAAAAAAAGATTAACCACAAAATCGTCGGTTGATGAAATGATTCAAAAAATTAAAAAAAAATTAATTAATTAATACTATTATTTGGCAAGATTCTCACTAACCTGTCAGTCCGCAGAGTCCGGAAACTGTGGAGCAACTGAGGTGGCGACGGCGACGAGCGCCACGCCGCCTCCACCTCCTCTTCCTCCTTCTTCGCCACCTCCAACGCCTCCTACTTCTCATGGGGTCCTTCCTTCGCAACACACAGGATCCTCTTTCATATGTTCCCCCTTCGTTCATAAGGATCACAGAATCCATCTCTCTCTTTTTTTCTTTTCTTTTTCTCCAAACCGCTGACTTGAATTTACATTTTTTTTTCTGATTTTCTATATATTCCAACTTTTCATATATATACCAATCTTTCTCTCTCCAGTGAAATTTCCCCTGGAAACCTTCCCCCAAACAGAGTCCTAACCGGGAGGTTGCACCCCCGCACTGTGCCAGTATCGTAGAAAATGACGCACGTCCCCGATGCACGAATTCCAAGAATGAATCTAAAAAAAAAAACAATGATTTTAAGAATAAAAGTCAAAGATGCAATTGACCGATAAATTCAGATTATCCTGCGTTTAAAACAAGGACGGAGATAAGATAAATGGTGCAGATACTTGTGATTATTGTGGTCCTGAGTCGAGAACTTGATTCATTGTTAAGAGAGAGTAGTCTTCTTCAGCGAGGGTCACCAAAATCTCCTATTCCAACTTAACGAGTCACTAAATCCATTAGTGATGTTCATTGTTCCTTCGCAATCCCCATAGAGAATCCTAAAATTAAACCAATAGAGTTAGATTAATTAAATTAATTGAGAAAAATCAAATTTTTCTACTATCGCCAATTATTTAAATAGGCAATATCTTCTTTTTAAAAAGATGTTGAATTTATGATGAAAATTTTTACAATGTTATTTTCTTTTCTTGTTTGTTAATTTCCCTTCTTTTATCGTCTCATTTTTTTCTTTTCTTTAAAAAATATGACAAAGGGGAAAATAAATGAATGAAAAAAAACTGCTAATTTAAGAGATACTTTACCCTCTTTATATCGGAGAACAACTTTCTTATCGAGAGAATAATATATATATATATATATATATATATAACTATTTTCAAGAATGAAAGATGTTTATAAGTCGCGAGAGGGTCATTCTACTGGCACAAGATAGTTTTCCGGACGGGTATTTTCATCCCACTGTCGCAAATGTAATCATCAATGAAACCTACGCTCCACTTTGCATATACGAGTCGTTGTGTGAATTTAATTCAAGCATTTATTAAATTAAGATAGAAAATTTAAAAAAAAAGCGTAGGAAGTATTTTGTTATATGACAGTGTAATTACATTTAATAATCATGTTAACAAAAAATTGTTTTAAATATTAATTACATCCAATAATATTTTGCATAAATATAGAATATTTTTTATCCTCTTTCTTTTATTATTTGTTATCGAATTTTTCCATGTTTTTAATTCGATTATTTTTTATTCGTATTCTTTCATCACTTTGTTGTCATATTTTTTTAATCTTATTTCGAAAATTCATTTTAAAGCGATGCTTTTTCTGCAGTTTACTTATAAAAAAAAATTTGTTTTCGTTAAAATGAATGAACACATTTTAAACGTGAAGCCTTGAAATTTTTTTTTACTACGTCAACCTGTGTTGCTTTTAATCGATTTTTGTTAGCAAAAAAGAAAAATTGTATAATTCATTAATATTCAAAAGCGTTTATTATTAAATAACCTTGCAATTCTTATATATATATATATATATATATATATGTTGAATAAAGATTTTTATCCTTTTTTTTGCGCGAAGGGAAAGAAAATATTATGTATTACTTGGGACTTCTCATTTTTCTCACGCTTCAATTTTCCCTTTTTATCCTCTGTGCTGAGAAAACTGGAAAATTAAGCTCGTGGATATATTATATTTTCGTTGAAGATACAATATGTCACTTAATTGTGCTCATGTGTCAAAAGCAGACAAAATTCAAAATAATTATATAACACTTTTAATTTCTATATTCAGAGAGAAATTATTTATATAAATGTTGATAAATTGACAATGTGAATTCAAAAAAAAAAGTTAGGATTATTTTCGAAAAATGTCAAAAAAATGTTAATTATGCATAAAAAATAATTTTTTTGAGAATAAATGAGATGAAAATAATTTATCTATCGCGTTAAATTCTAAACAATATTTTGCAGATTCATCAGATTTTTGAAAAAAAAGAACGAAAAAGACTATTTTATATAGATTTGGAGATTTTGAATGTATTGGCATTTTTTTTTTCTCCCAAAGGCGGGATTTGCCCTGGGCTCTGACATATCTTTCCTTTTACTCTGATATATTATTATACTACATTTACTCTGGGTCAATAGGTTCTCTTTTATGAGTCTCTCGGAAATTCTCTTTTTGAAAATATATTTAGTAGCATTCTTATTCCAAAATAGTCAGTGTCAATAAATTCTTCATTCGATATATCACATAATATTTCCTCCCCAAAAAAATAAAGTACTTCTTTTTTAAAATAATATTCTTCTCTTTTCTATTAAAATAAATAAAAAAAAAAAAAGTTTAATTTTCAAATTATTGTGTAAATACGAAAACTGAAAATAGGTGTCTCGCATTAAACATATCGCAGTCAGTAAAGTACGCTGGATTTAGTGAGATCTAAAAATACATTTCTTCTGAATGAAGGAGAATTTTCTGTCTCTCTGTCTCTTGCGATATCTCCCTTATTCCGCAACTGTTTCATTCTCGCATGCCCTTGCATCATTTGCCGCAAGACGCCCTGCACAATTTATAAAAAGGACACATCGACGTTGCTGGTATATATATATGAGTTATAAATATTTCCTCCAAGAAACCAAACCAGACAGAATGAGACAATAAGAAAACAAAAGAAAGAAAGATTATAATATACTCAACATTGGTACGCAATATTTTGTTCATACTTATTGCTTTTTAATATGAGGTGTATTATTTTTAAATTTTATTATTGAAAATTTTTTTCCAATTCACGATTTTTATTTTTATTTCATCAATTTGAAATTGCATTATTTTGAGCATTTGATATTTACACCAGCGATATAATATGATTGCCAAAAAGTTAATATTCTGCAAAAATTGGAAAGATTTCAAACAATTTCAATTTGTTTTGTTATATAATATTATTATTTTGGTTTACCTTTTGTTTATAGAATTTTTTTCTTTCAAGTACAGGTATAATTTTATATTTCTTTAATTTATTATAAAATAATCTATCTGATTTAATTAAATTTCTAATTTCATTTCTTGAAAATCTTTTCAATTATTATATATCGTTTTTAATGAATGTCTCAGGTGAACTTTCTTAATATCCTCAAATTCAATAATGACAGAGATTAAAATCAATTCGAATTGAATTATCAAGAATATCGATTGTAAATTTTGAAAGAAGAAAATGAAATATTTTATTCTCAAAGATAAAATTTTGGTTTTTAATACACGCGATTGACATTTTCATGTTGTAAACCTTGTAAAAAAATTTTGTCACCAAAATTTTATGTCCGTGAAATAATTTCTTATCTTTTATCTATATATAAAAGCAATGACATAACATTATTATAGCTTCTATATATAGAGTACTGAGGGTTTATGAGATAATTTGAGTGAATTCATCCGTCTATTCTCTTATTGTATTTCTCTCTTCATGAGAATATATCTTGTTTCCTCAAATCGTATATACTCAGTCCTTAATCTTTTCTCGATCTCTATTATATTGAGAGAGAGAGAGAGAGAGAGAAAATATTCTCTATCAAATATAGTTTGCATTGACTGATTTAAGGTGACACATCAGTTCAATTTAAGTCGAGCGTAAAACGTTTCCTCGGTTTGTTGATTTATATAACAAAAATTCTGCATGAATGTGCAATATAATGTCAAACCCAGTATATTGACAAATAAAATATCGTAAATACCAGACTCACAAATGAAAAGTTTTCCTCAATATATGAAAATACTTTCGAAAAAAAATTCACAGACTAAAAATTTAAAATAAAATTATTATTTATTAAATTGAATTAAATTAATTAAAAGGTCAAAATATTTTCTTTAAAATATAGCATTCGAAAGAAAAAGTAGAAGCGCTTCATAACAGTGCCTGGTCATGACAGACCATTTCTACTTATGGTTTCCATTCAACCGTGATTCTGCAGTGAAAATTGTTCTTTTTAGTCAGACACACGTTTATTGTTCTTGCAAGTAGAACAAGAAAATTTAGGAAAGACTTTTGTAGCCCGTTTGAAAAAAATATAATATTTCAAATCAAAAATATTTTCAATTGACTACAAAGTTGTTTTTTTACAACACTTTTGCTATTTAAACAATAATACTTTCAACCTTTTAATTAATTTCACTTAATTTATTTCTAAAACAAAAATAATATCTCTACTAAACATTTTATGTGTTATGAATAAATATTTAGAATATAAAAATTTAATAATTTGAAAAAGTTTCCTTCGCAAAAAAAAAAAAATCCAACTATACTAACAATTTAAAAAAGAAAACAATTTTTTAATCTAAATATCTTGAGTTTTATGGAATTTTTTTTAGAAAAAATGTAAAAAAATTCCATTTTATCTTGTGAAAATAAATATCTTTTCTATCACATTGAGAAACATGCACGAACTCGATTTTCACGCATTTTAAAAAACTTTGTCAACATTTTCAAATCTCAATATCAAAAGTAAATACTTAAAATTTTTAGATATGTATATGGAAAATCATATATCCGGTGAATTTTATTTCTATCTTTTTATCAGGCAAAAAATGTTCTGAATGTACTTAATAGATGGATTTAAAAAAAAAGAAACGAAAATGTAAAAAAAAACATGGAAAAAACTATATACAACCCTCTTGAGGGAAACTTACATTCCTCACATTCCACAATCCTTTTGAATTGACCTTTCCTTCTTTAAATCGAATACACGTAAACATCCATCTCGAAGATGTTTCGCTATTTCATCATTCGCAGACAATTGAAATTGATTCCTACAAAAAATAAAGAAAATTATTATCTGACTTAATTTTGTAATTACTATGCTTTTATCAATTTTTACTAGAGGCAAAAAATTAAAAATAACAACTAACTTTAAAAACCATTTTGTGATTCAAAAAAAGAAAAAATTTGTTCCCCCTCATTTTAATCAGAATAATGGAAATTATTCCCCCATGTATCATTATTTATTTTAGTTTCCGTCATTTTTGAAAATGACTCAAAATCAACTCTAGATGATGAGAGATAAGTTTAAAAATTGATAGTCTTCTATTTTAAGTCAAGAATTCATGAATTGTAAAAGAGAAGATTCCTTCCCCCCACGAAAAAAAAATGAGGAAAATACGTTTTAGATTTCCCTAAAGGGAAACTCAAGACGTATATCAATGCTGATATTTCACGAGTATATTAAAGAACTTAAATGTTTTTTCAGTGAATCTGACATGTTCATATATGTAATCTCTCTCACTCTTTCTCTGTGAAGAGTAAAAAAAATAACTCATCTGTATACATATGAATATTTTGGAGAGAAGAAAAAAAAAATAAAAAAAGCAACAAAAAAAAAGAGGAGCGTGGGTGGCAAAGCAATGAAAGGCAACTAATGCGAACCAATCAGAGAAGAGCAAACTGTTGGTTGTTCGTTCTCTGATGTGAGTCAAGGGGCTGAAGCTCTGAGTTTGTCAGTTACGTCACAGCTTATGACGTAGCAACGAGTGCAGTAATATTACCCTCTAAACCTAATTTTCACTACGCAAGCGTGTATGGATACTGAACTATATATCTTAGATTTGTTATCCAATATCTCATTCTCGTTTCTATTGACATGTCACGTCAATTTTTTTTTTCTTTTTCAAAAAGAATTCACCTATTTCTTTTTCTCCAAAATTTATCCATAAAAATTCATTTTTTTTATTTCTTGATAATTTATTAAAATTTATTAAAAGCTCCTCTTTTTTTTGTAAGGAAATTTTGTTTTTTTTCTCTCTCTCAAAACTGAAAAAAATGCGAAATTATAAAATAAGTATGTCCAAGGTGCTGTAAATCAGAAAAGATAATGGTTCTTTTTCCTTTTAAGTGTGTATATAAGAGACAGTAGTGTACATCAACGTTTATATCGATCATTTTCTTGTAAACGTTGAAACAACCCAATAACGTTTATAGGTTTTCCTCTCTCCATCCCATACTAAATATCTCAAGCTTCCCTTTTTACAGCTTCTATAAAATCTTCAATTGATGGTGCTGTCGGTTTTATGATATTTTGTGTCTCTTTATTTTGTTGCCATTCCTCGTGCTACTTGTTCAAATAAAAAAAAAAAAGCACAGTAGACACAATTCAAAAAGTTACTACTCATCGAATTTTTTTTTTATTTATGATTCCACTATTTTCTCTCTATTCATAAAATATTTATTCTCATAAATGAAAACCTTCGTTACTTTAATTTTTTTAACGAATGAAAAAAGAAATCGAAAAGTTTAATTATTAACAAAATTAATGAAAAAAAAAAAAAAAAATCGGACAAGTGCGAGTGCAAAACTCGCAACCAAAACCTAGGGTTCCCTACACCAGTTAAATTTATTTGGAATACAAACTACATGCAAAAATTACCAATAATTTCACAACTATTGATAACGACTAAAACTAAGTACTACAAGCAAAAAATTACCAATAATTTCACACCTATTGGTAACGACTAAAAACTACATGCAAAAATTACCAATAATTTCACAACTATTGATAACGACTAAAACTAAGTACTACAAGCAAAAAATTACCAATAATTTCACAACTATTGGTAACGACTAAAAACTACATGCAAAAAATTACCAATAATTTCACAACTATTGGTAACGACTAAAAACTACATGCAAAAATTACCAATAATTTCACAACTATTGATAACGACTAAAACTAAGTACTACAAGCAAAAAATTACCAATAATTTCACAACTATTGGTAACGACTAAAAACTACATGCAAAAAATTACCAATAATTTCACAACTATTGGTAACGACTAAAAACTACATGCAAAAATTACCAATAATTTCACAACTATTGATAACGACTAAAACTAAGTACTACAAGCAAAAAATTACCAATAATTTCACAACTATTGGTAACGACTAAAAACTACATGCAAAAATTACCAATAATTTCACAACCATTGGTAACAACTGAAACTAAACACTACTAAAAAAAAAATTGCATACCAAAAATTTTAAAACCATGCAATCTTAGGTTTTTGTGCGAGTTGAACTTACATATGTCCGATTTTTTAATTAAATGTTACATTAATAAATTTTAATCACTTTTACTAAATTTTCTTAAAACCTGTGATATCAATTGGAAAAAAGTCTTATATAAAATAATAAAAAGAATGTAGGTTAATTATGACACTCATTAATGTACTTTTTTTTGTGAAAATTTCATTCTTTTCATAAAAAATTTTTTTTTTAAATTAATACTCACTTCGCGTAGCTGACACAAAATTTCTTTTGAAATTTTTAGATGAATAAAATAACTCCTCTGAATGCATTTGCTCGAGGGTACTTAAAATGGAACAAGCTTTTTAATTTATAAAAATTCTGATATTATCAAAAAGCACGTGTTTTTCTATATTTTATGAGATTTTCTCTTATATGTATATCATATTCTCGTTAACTCGTAAATTTCATTGTTGTGTAAAAAAATTCCACAATTTGTCTGTTTTGAACATTTAACTTCATTTTGAAACACTATTTTACCTTTTATAACTTTTTCACTAACTCGACAATTGGTGTTTATTTTTATACTTCATAAAAATTTATTGTCCTCGATTATTTATGTTTATTTATTTTTTTCCATATCACGGCACGAAAATTTCTGAAATAAAAAAAATATCGATGTCAATGTAAACTTTTTCTTTTTTATTAAATTAAAATCAATTTCTATTTTCTAGGCGAAGATAAAATTGAATGGAAATCGAGGATAGTGAGAATTCGAATGATACAAATGTGAACAAAGATGCAATCCAGGATTCATTTTTCATTGCTAAAATTGACATTTAAGTTAGAAAAAAAGTCTAATATATATGTGCTTTTCGAATGTTAGGCGATAATAGTCTTTCAAAAATTGATAAACGAGAATATAGAAAATTAATAAATACAATCTTCCATTTGTTATTATTTGTTTTACGGTGTAAAATTTTTTTTTTTTTGCAAAATAATAACAAAATTTGATAAATTATTTTTCCTGAAAAAAAATGTCTTTACATTTTTCAGTTTTCATTACTAGTTGAATTTTTATTTATTTTCAAATAAAAGCATCTCAAATTAGTTTAAGAAAAAAAAATTAATATCCCAGAGTTTGTTTTTACATTTTTAAATTTCATAAATTCCATAAATTGTCCACATATTATATTGTCTCAAAGTTGAACAGAAATTCTTGTGGTTTTCCTTGCAATTCAGACATTTATAACTAAACAAATATGTAGATAGTTCTAATTTAATGAAAATTAATAATAAATATTGTAAATATTGTGAATAAATACAAATTTGAAAAATGAGAGATGAATCAAGAAAAATTTTAAAATTTATAAAACAATTTCCTAACGAGAAAAATTTTAATCGAAATTTAAAAAAAAAAAATACTAAATAAATTATTTAATATTTCTTAAGATATTATTAATTAAAGATGCTAAGTGGAGAATCTCAAGAATTCTCCGAGTTTCATAACTCATAATTAAACAAATTTTCTGTAATTATTTTAACGAGTGTACATAGAAACAAATTAGTAGGCCAATTAAATGTATAAATTAATCACAAACTTGAAAATAATAATATAAATTAAATACAAATTAAACTAAATTTAAATTACATTTTATAGATTATGAATAGATAAGTTTAATCCTATAATTTGTAATTTTGTTTCCCCTAAAGAGATGCTAATATCCATTAAATAAATATTTTAATAATACCGAAGACAGCAAAGTTTTTCTATTATCTCTACATCAAAAATTATATCAAGTTAAACTTTACCCCTTGTGTATACAATAATTTAAAGGTATCTTAACTGATACTTTTCGTATAGTGTCTATACATGATGACAGAAGAGAGAGGGATAAAAGGATTATTTTTCTATAGCTCTCCTGTTGCTGATGGAACATAATATTAAGCTTATAATAAACCGAAATTTATGTTCTTAAAGTTTTCTCATAAAATGCAATAAGCAAAGACTGAGCAAATTTCACTTGACAAACGGCAGCATTATTCGTATATATAAAGGTAGAGTCGTAAATTTCTATATTTATATAACAATATATCAAACGATAATCACAAAGCTTTACCTCGTGAAATAAATTTATAATAATTTCAATTTCAAGTAGATGAATTTTAATTAAAAAAAAAAAAAATTTCTTAATCCATTTAGATTTATATTCGTCGTTGTTTTTATAAACGGAAAATTTCACCTCAGAGGGAATTTTGCCTGTCTTTAAGCAAGTAATTATACAATTATTTATATTATATAATAATTATATTGTATAATTATTATAATATATAATTACTCTAATGTATTATATAATTACAATGTTATACAAAATCATTATTATAATATATTATATAATTGTCATATAATTTTTTTTTTTTTTTTAAAAAGTATTTATATTTTTTAAAATGGGGTGAATAACGTGAAGCAGATTGAATATATAAAGCGTTGTCGAAAGAGATGTGCTTCAAATCTTGTATTAATGATTGATGATGTCACTTCTTTCGAACATTAAAGGTCAAAGAGATTGAATGGCTTCAGTGCCCTTTACCGATAACGAATGCACTGACACTCCTTTTTTAAACCTGTTGACCAAGAGCTTTTTGTTCATGATTGATGAAAAATATTTTCATTTTAACACACAGAATTCAAACTCAATTAGAAAAAGTTCAAAAGTCATTGTTTTCTTTTTTTTTTTTTTTTTTTTAATGAAATTAAATATTTAACACTTTAAAGCCGAATTATTTTTATGCGTTATATTTTTTTAATATTAAAAAAAATTTTATTTTGAATTGTATTCTGTATATTTTTTAACCAGGTTAGATTTTTTCAACGAGATTACGAGTTTAATTAAAAATGTAAATTTTATATGCCATAGAAAAAAAAATGTCAATATCGATAAAAAATTTTTACTAGAAAATTGAAAATATCTCTTTTTTTTATTTAAAAATTTTATAGACTTGAAAAATGTCTCTTTTTCTCTCGGTGCAAAATTAAGGAAATATGTTACAGGGAGTTTTTAAAATTCAGACATAACTGCACAGCGTCGTCATCTGGAATTGTCATTTTTACTTCAATAAATTTTAAATGCGCGCCAGGTAGTATTCTCTTGAAATTTTAAAAAAAGCATCCGTGATCTCTTGGCCGAGTTTCTTTTATCTCTCGCATTCACGGGGCATTTTTGCAGCAAAAGAGAGAAAGAGAGAAATACTTAAAACGTGTTCCATGCAAATGTCAAGTAATTTAGAATTCCCAATGAATCAGAAAAGGATTCTCGTTTCTGCGGCACACAATCAATTGATTCGGTCGTTTGTTAAACAACGAGGAATATCCCTCTCTCTTCCTCTTTTTCTCTTTGATATAACTCGAAATGCAGTATACTCGTTATTGAAATGTACGATCCATTTCCGTTGCAGACTCCTTTAATATTCTTATAAAATTTACAATAAAAATAGATTTATCCTCATTGATTTAATTTTTAATTCAATTAATTGTTGATAAATCAAAGATTTATCTGAACAATAAAAATCTATTAATCTATTTTATCTATACAATTTTATTGAATATAAATTTTGCGATTTTTTTCGTTTTGTTTTAAAAAATTAATTTTTTAATCAAATAAAAAATCAGTAAGATGAAAATAAGATAATTAAAAATCGATTTAAAAAAAATATTTGAATATGAAAGTGCGTGTAAAAGTGATGATTATTATCCGAAATCGATAAATGACCCATATATCAAGAAATTACAACAGATTTTCTTTCTTTTAATGTCAATAAAATATTGGCAATCAACACAATATGTTTGTCATTATCGTTTGAAAATAATTTAAGTTTTACAATAAAAATGTGATATTACAAGTTTAAAGAGAAATTATTAATTACTTATGGTAAATTATTTTTTTTTATATTTATAATAATAATTGTAATCCAATTTCGAATTCTTTAAAATAAAAACCAATTATTGAAAAAATACCTTTTCCAAAAAAAGTTGTAACAAATTACTTTGTTTCGTGAAAGTATATTTTTAACTAAAATAACTGTTACTGTTACACTTTAAAAAAAATATCAAACATTTATCATATTTTTGAAATGAAAAAAAAAATAAATGAAAATTATAGTAGGTGCAAACTATAAATTCGATAATCAGTTTGATTGTGAATGATTGTGAGTGAAAACTGAAGATTTATGAATGAACTGTAATACAGCTGAACGGGTCGATACAGCCCCCCTCGAGCATAGTAATCAATAACAAGGGGGGGGGGGTTGGGGTAGGCGTGGAGGGAACGGAGAGTCCATTCAGTAGAAACCTTAGGCTTGCTATTGATTGCGTGGGTGGATAAAGGGGAAAATATCCCCCACTCTTGGCCATTCAGTCTTGTCGAGGTTTTAGGAGTGGAACTATTTTGGAGGAGAAATTCAGAGAGTGCCTTCGTAGTACAATATATAGAAGACAGTCGAAAATGGTGGGTGGCGTGGGTGGTGTAGAAGCTCCAACACACAAAGTATAAAAAGGATATGTAACAGGGACGAGTTCAAATATCCACCCCTTTCTGTCTCTCCATCGAAATTAGAAAATTGAAAGGACCAATTCTTTCCATAGCTTCAACTGACATTTCTAAATAACGTTCGAAATTGAACATTTTTTTCTCTTTTTAATAAATTAATTGAAAAACTCGAATTTATTTAAAAAAAAAAAAATTCTCTCTAATTAATTTCTTCGAAACTAATTACTTTAGTTGCCAAAGTAAATTTTTTTCAAAACGTTCTAATATTCTATTTGAAAAAACAATTTAATTAATAATAAATTTAAACTCACGTGTTCCTTTTTTTCAGTTTTTGCAAACGAAATTATTGCAAGTTATCTTCCATTTCTAGATACATCCGACTCATCAAAAACAATAATTAAAAATCTTCTTGTATTTTATCTAAAAAAAAAATAAATTTTAATTAATTCAAATTGTTTTCTTGTATAAAATACAGTTTTGTAACATGATTGAATTTCGAAATATTAATTATGTATCACAATTTATAATTGTGAAATTAAACTACACCAAAATAATTTGATCACTGAAGAACAGTAAGATGACAAAATGACAGAACTAAAAGACAAAATTATATTATATATATCCCGTCATTTGAAGTTTTGACTGATAACTGATAAATTAAAGATATCAATTTTATTCTCACCTTAGTCGTAACTGAAGAAAACAATATATTAGAGGTTATGATACACCATAAGTACATTATTAAAATATTTTAAAAATATATATGCAATAAAAATTAAATCTCCAATGATTTCTAGATGAAAATAAATAAAAATAAGAAATATTAAATAAATTGTACATAAATTTAATAAATAAATACCTTCAAGTCGATGAAGACAAAATTTAACGATGCATCATTAACAGTGATGCTGCTATAAAATAACGAGAGTTAGAAATAATGGAAAACACTTATTATTCTTCGTAATGATTTTAGGAGCTTTAAACTTTCTGATTTCTGCTTTAACAATCACTAATTGTTTTTGATAAATGATAATTAAATGAATAAAATAACTAATTGTTGCAAACTCCAGTCTGTACAAGTAGAAAATAACTGTCATTATTCAAAATTTAACTGATTTTTCGTGAAATAGTCAAGTGGTGCCACCTGTCATCGTGAAATGGAAGTACCTTGACTAAAATTTTAGCGCGAAATACAAAATTGTAAATACAAGTCGTTATTTAATTAATAAAACTTTAAATTAAGAAAAATAATTGAAAATTGTAAACAATGAGAATACCTTTTATGAATAATTACTCTTGATTTTGTATTTATTCATGAAATTAAGAAAGTATCTCAAGTACTTTAAAATGCGCAAGCGTGAAGTTAAACACATCAAAACACGCAAAAAAACACGTGTTGATAGTCATGTTTTGGATATAGTTTTGATCGTTTGGACAATAAAAATTGCAACAACAAATGTATAGTTTACATTTATAATAAGTATTAATTTTTCTGTTATTGTTGAGCAAATTATTGTAATAAAATGGCACCTACAATTAAAAGTCCTTTGGCTATAAAAAAGGAAATTAAAAGTCCGTCAACTGTAAAGAAGGAAGAAAATGATACACAAATAAATAATACTAATAAAAGGTAAAGTTTCAAAACTAGGTTATTTATAATTTTATACAAAAATAATGTTCGATTATTTAATATTTTTTAGTTCTGAGTTGTTATTAAAAGTAAGGTATAACAATAGTTTACCAGATTTTCCATTTGATCTAAAATTCATTAAGCATCCGTTTTCATCGACTCGGTAAGTTCTTTGTAATTTTTTTTTTCGAGTTAACAAATTGTATATTTATCGTTAAAATAGATTAATTATTTATTGATGATTTTGAAAAAAGGACTTTTGTATATTTAATTTTATTAATGTTTAAGTTAAAATATATTTTTTAGTTTTGTCGAATACAAACCCACAAGTTTAGAACAGGAATTTAAACATGAGCTGTTAAATGAACCTGATTTGGGAATTGAAATTGATTTAGTTGATCAAGATCGTTTTGTATCAAATTGCAATGGTCAATTGGAGTCGGCTGATGAGAAAATTATAGAAGAAGAAATGTTTATGCCACAAGATACAACTCGCTCAAAACATCATGCAAAAAGTGTATCTTGGCTTCGGCGAACTGAATATATTTCCACAGAACAAACACGATTTCAATCTCAAACTGTTGAGAAAGTTGAGGCTAAAGTTGGATATAATGTCAAAAAAACTCTTGCAGTTAGTTTTATCTATTTTATTTCTTTTTATTTAATTTTTTATGTTTATATTTTTTTATTTTATTTCACATTTTAAATAGGAAGGAATTTTATATATGGATCGTAGTAGTCAAATAAGTGCAATAAAAAAAACTTTTGAAGATTGCAAAAAACCAATTGAAGTACATCATAGTAAACCAAATGTTGTGCCAATTGAAATATTACCAGTGTTTCCTGATTTTGAGGTAACTTTTTCTTTTTTTAAATCAAAATCATTTTATTATTGTTTTTATTAAAATTATTTGTTGTAATTATTACCAAAAATTTATATTAACTTTGGTATTTTCAATTGTTACAGTTGTGGAAATATCCATGTGCGCAAGTAATTTTTGAAACAGATCCTGCACCACCAGGACGCTCTATTTCTGCACAAATTGAAGAAATGTCACAAGCTTTAATAAGGTAAATTAGCTATTAAAAATTTGTTTATTATAATTTTAAAAAATTTTTTTTTCTGTGAATTTAAAATTTTCTAATAAATTTATTCAGCCATTTATATATTATACTATTGTTTTCTTTTCAGAGGTGTTAAAGATGAGAGTGGAGAACAATTTGTTGCATATTTCTTGCCCACGCAAGAAACATTAGAGAAACGTAGAAAAGATGTGAAAGCTGGAGTAAATTATATGTCAGATGAAGAATATGATTACAAAATAAGTCGCGAATACAATTGGACTGTAAGAAGCAAAGCAACAAAAGCGAGTTACGAAGAAAATTACTTTTTTGTTATACGAAAAGACGGGGTATGATTAAAATGTTATTTCAAGCTATTTAATTTGAATTATTTACTTTTATTATTTATTTTTATTTTTGCAGGTTTATTATAACGAACTTGAAACTCGTGTACGCTTAGTTAAGCGAAGATTGAAGGCTAATCAAGTTGCTAATAATACTCGTTTAATTGTTAAACATAGACCTCTTACAAGTACAGAGTCAAAAATGCACAGATATAGAGAAAAACAATTAGAACCTGCTGGATATGATGAAAGCGAACAAGAGGAGGAAGTGCAACTTGTTCAACCTCAAATTCAAGAAAATGAAAACAAAGGTTTACTTATTAGGATTATTAAATTTTGTTACATACTTCTTTTGTAATTGAAATTAATTTTTAAATTAAAGTTTAAAAAAATTTAAGTCTCAAAAAATGTAATTAGTTGACATAAAATTAAAATTAAATTAGATTTGTAAATTAAATTATAAATTGAATTATAAATTTTTTTTAGATGAATTGGAATCACAACGTCGTTCCCGATCAAAATCTAAATCCAAAAGTCGATCACGATCTAAATCAAGTTCTACGTCAAGATCTGGATCAAAATCCAAAAGTCGATCACGATCTAGATCAAATTCTTCATCAAGATCTAGATCAAAATCCAAAAGTCGATCACGCTCTGGATCAAATTCAACATCAAGATCTAGATCAAAATCCAAAAGTCGATCACGATCTAGATCAAATTCTTCATCAAGATCTAGATCAAAATCCAAAAGTCGATCACGATCTACATCAAATTCTACATCAAGATCTAGATCAAAATCCAAAAGTAGATCACGATCTACATCAAGATCAAGATCCAAATCTAAAAGTCGATCACAATCTCGTTCAAATTCTAGATCGAGATCAAGATCTAGATCCAAATCTAGAAGCCGATCATATTCTCGTTCTTCGTCAAATTCTAGATATAATTCTTCTCGCTCTAGATCGGGATCAAAATCATCCAATAAATCACGTTCGCCATCTACTGAATGAAAAGTAAAATCTCCAAAATTAATAATTGCGAAAATCGCAATCGTTTTCAAAGAAGATTAAAAAAAAGATAATAGAAGAATAAAATTGCGAATGGCAATAATCAGATTATATTGAAGAAATTAAGAGTTAAATGTTTCGTTTATTTTTTTTTTTCAAAGCCAAAGTTATGCTTTTGTTGATGCTAATAATTATCGTTAATTTAAAATTATTTTTTTGGTTTACAACTAAAGTAAAAAATTATTCTCGCGAATAAAATGAATTCAATTCCGTATTAAAGATAAAAATGTCGAGAATATTTCAAAATATTATTTACATTATAAATTATAATAAATTTATTCATTTTCCTTATCTAACAAAAAAAACAGTTACTTAAGAAATTACACATTTAATGTGTAAATATATAAATATAATTTTTAAGAACTTTTCATTAATACTCACCGATATGTTTATATTGTTACAAAGAACATGTTCTTTAATTTTTCTAAATAAAATTTAAATTTATACTATATAATCGTAATTTATTATAAAACTACATTATCAGTATCTTTATTTATTAATAATTTACTACGAATTAATTATTTGTCATTTTAATAATTATATAATGGTACAAAAAAATTTCAACGAAAAAAAGAGTTAACAGAAATTCATATTTAAATTTCCCGCGAGAAAAATGTGCTCCGAAGCGCCATCTATGCTTGATAGGAAACATTTGGTAAATTTCATCGTTTTTAGTCGGAGTCAGACAGAAAACATTTTAGCGCTCCTTACACGTAATTAGTGAGCGATAGTTTCATTACTAACACAGTTTCTAAGAAGAATAAAAACGGTGATAATTGATATCAACAAGTTTTGTGTGGATTTAGATCTGATGCTTTGAGGTAAGTGACATAAAATGAGAATGTGAAGACAATTCTTGGAACATAGAGCGGGTCTGTAAAATGGCGGTGATTGTGGGGTGAGCGGTAGAGAGAGGAAGAAAAGATCGCGCTCGGTCCACGCTCAGTTTTGTTTTGATTTTGTACTCGTGTCCATTTTCTGATAAATTTTAATATCAATCAAATGATTTAATCGTGAAAAAACGGTTCTTTTAGGTTTGATTTTCATCTTTCCTGATCTTTTTTCAAAGACCAGTGATTGATCCTTGAGGCTGATCACAGACCACGAAATTTTGTGCTTGGAAGAGGGTGAGGACCTTCGGTCCATAATCGGGATTTTTATTCCGCTTTTGAGACGACCGCGATGCCCGTGACGTGTAATTCCAGTATTCCTGATAACCACAAAGGGATCAAGTGTGTAGAGGACGAGAGCGTTGCATCAAGGAAAACGGACGCGAGTCTGGACAAGGTCATCTCTGGGTAAGCGATTTTTCATTTGCGCGCTAAACAAAATTTGATTTCAATCATTTTCTAATAGTTAAATCATTCTTTAAAGTTAATAAAAAAAATGTCTGCTTTATTTCAATAGAATTAAAATCTTGTGGATTACGTGTTACCAAATGTATAAAGATTGTCGCGAGTGTATAAGTGAGATGTTTGAACTTGTTTTTCCTCCTTTGTTGTTGAATGTATTGCGACTTAGGTTTTCAGTGCTCTCAACAAATTATCAGGTTAGACCACCATCTCTCGTGACTTTGCAATTTTAACGTCTTCTAAATTTTCGAATTGGATCAATGACCTTAATTTTCCTAAGTGAAAAAAAAGAAATACACTGCTGTAAATCAATAGAGATTTTTTTCTATTTTTCATTTGTGCACGTGTGTCGTGACTTTAAAATTCTTACTGAAACCATTTTTTTTTTTTATAAGCAGCGAATTATAGTGATTTATGATATAATGTATAATCGGATCTTCAATCAGGATTTGTTCTCTATAATAGACAAGCATTATGATAGATAACAAGTTTTTTTTTTATTTTATTAGAGTAATTTCTTTTAAAAGTAAAATCTTATTGAACGGTTTTTTTTACGTTTTATAGGTTAGAAACGAATAATTACTGAAAGGTTAGGTAGGTGTCTGAAATTCCTGATGAAATAAATTCCTAAATCAGTGTCATTATTGCAAATTTAAGGAAATTTAGAATATTCTTCAGTTTTAATATTTTACATTTATCTTTATTAACAAATGTCAGTAAAAAATTTTTTTATTATATTTCATTTTGTCGTGATTTTAATAGTAAATCATTAAGAAAAACAAAATGATAAAAATTTAGAAATGTAAAGTTTAGCAATTTTTACAAAGAAAGATAGAGAAAGAGAGAAGATATATATAGACAGGGAAAGAGTTGAATGACTCTGTTTAAAATGCTTATCTTTCACGTTAAAGCAATCGATATTACCTTTCTTGTCTGAACATGTTCTGCTTTTCATAACAATTGAATCATCTCGATTTTAGTAGTTAATTTTTAACATAGAAAATAATTATATTATTTAATTATTCATTATGTGGAAAATGAAAAAAATTCATGGATATTATTATTTTAATAATTTTAGACACGATTTTGTAAAATTAAAACGAGTCATTTTAAATAATATTAGTGTATGACGAATTTATTGACACAGTATGTTTTAAGATAGATGACAGTTATCATTTATCATCTAAAATATCTTTGTAATCTGTGATTGTTTGCAATTTTAATAATTTCTCTTTAACTGCACGTAAATCATTAAATATATTATTTATTATTATATTATTAAGTTTTATATATTACATATTTTTTCAGATTTTAGTCGTAGATAAAAAAAACAAAATTTTACAATGAAGATCGATAGAAGCAGATTAAAAAAATGCACTTCAGAAGTGGTAAGTTTATTTCTAGTATTATAATTCTAAAATAATTTTTGTTAAACTTTTTTTATTTTATTAATAAATTTATTTTTTCCAGCCTGCGGAATGTCAAGCTTTGATAAGTAAGCTGCGTTCTTGTTCACATGCAGAACTTTTAGAAGAACTAAAGCAAATAGATGCTTGGACTTTTGGAAAATGTGAACTTTTCCATTGGATTGATGTTCTGGATTTGAGTGACAGCATTCTTGAGGAAGCTGCAACACGAAGTCCAGAAAATCTTTGGGAACTAGCCTGTGATTTACCCCAGAATAGAGAGGTAATCTTTCACTAAACAAAAAAAAAAAATTCTAATTATTTTGAAAATGTTAAATTAATGTTCTTATTTTTACTGATATTTTTAATAATTCAAATTATGTAGATATTTAAAATTCTGTATTTTTTATAATAAAAATATTTTAATTTTTGTTAATATAATAATAAATTGTTTTTTTTTTTTTTTTTTGTCAGGCAAAGGAATTACTACTATGGGTCCTTCATTTCACCACATTGCTGATCGAGCACTCATTTTCTCGACACTTATACAACAGTATGGAACATTTGGTCGCTTTATTGTCCAGTTGCGACATGCATGTCGTACTTGGTGTCTTGAACCTCTTGTACATGTTCAGTAAACGTAGTAATTTCATCACCCGATTGAATAGTGACAAGCGACAGGCATTGCTTAGTAGGCTAACTCATTTGGCTGAGGTAATGAAGCGTTTTTTTCTATTTGTGTGTTTTCAATTGAAAAGCTGTAAAGTATTTTATATTTAAATAATTATTTTTTACAGAGCTGGGGTGGCAAAGAAAATGGCTTTGGCTTAGCTGACTGTTGCAAGGAATATCCCGATAAACCATTCCCTGCGAGTGCCACGACATTGCACTTTGAATATTACGCAGAGAATTCGTCAGGTTCAGATCCATCAAATAGTAGTTCTAGTAATGTTAGTGCAAAAAAGACTGGTCAGACAAATTTTGTAATATATATTCACATAGAAAATGTCGATAAACTTGGAATAACCCCTGCACAGCTGATGAACGATTTGTTAAAAGTACACAATGTTCCTGGAGACCGACAGGTATATATTTTGTTTTAATTATAATAAATAAATAATTGAATTTTTTTTTTCAATGTTTCGAATAATTTATTTTTCTAATTAGATGGCCCTTCTGACACATATTAGACTAGCACATAGTTTCTCAGATTATCGAAGACGCCTACAATGCGTGCAAGCTCGTCTTCAAGCGCTTTCCGTGCTTGTTTACAGTAATGCATTACAGGAAAATGCACATAGCCTCCTACACGCGGGATTACTCGAAGAATTGGTTGAATTATTGGAGCTTCCAAATTCACATCTTGTTGAAATTAGAGCCGCCGCATTACGAACATTGACAAGTATCATTCATCTCGATCGGAATCCACATTTCCCAAAGTAAGGAAAAATTAAATTTTTCTGTTTAATTTTTTATAAATGTAACTGATTTTTAAAAATTACGACATTTTCCACAGAAAACCAGGATCAAGATTGAATATGATAATTGATGTAACGGGAGCGAGTTCTTATCATGGATTTCTTCCAGTTCTTGTGCGAACATGCATAACAACTTTGACATCACCACAACCCGATGGACAACCTTTTCCACTTCCATTAGCTACGGCTTTATTCAGTTTCTTGTATCATCTCGCGAGTTATGAAGCCGGTGGCGAGGCTCTTGTCAGTTGTGGAATGATGGAAAGTCTTTTAAAAGTGATAAACTGGCCAGGAAGTGAATTAGAACACATCACTGTGAGTTTATTTTTAATTGTATATTTTGAAATATATATATATAATTACATAATTTATTTTATTCTTACAGTTTGTCACAAGAGCAGTGAGAGTTATTGATTTAATAACAAATATCGATATGCAAGGATTTCAAGCACATTTTGGTTTGAATAGCTTTATAAAACGTCTTGATATGGAAGTGAATGTATGTCGTAAAGAACAACCATTTGAAATTGAACCACAAGATATTGTAATAACAAGCGATCCAATTAATCAAACTGCCGAAACATCAACAACACGAAATGAAGCCGATGCTTCGAATTCAACGAATGAACCATTCGAGGAACGTGAAGAGACATCAAATCCTATGGAATTCTCAGAAGATGAGACAATGATTAAGACTGAAGAAAAATCTGAACAGCAACAACCTCAACAGCAACAACAACCTGATTATTCGGCAGCTAAAAGTGGAAAAACATGTTTACCACAACGTGCCGCTTTATTAAAATCAATGTTGAATTTTTTGAAAAAAGCTATTCAAGATCCAACATTTTCTGATAGTATACGACACGTTATGGAAGGAACATTACCATCATCGTTGAAACATATTATCAGTAATTCGGAATATTATGGACCATCACTTTTTTTACTTGCCACTGATGTTGTTACTGTTTATGTTTTTCAAGAACCGTCCCTGTTGTCAACATTACAGGACAATGGCCTTACAGAAGTTGTTCAGCATGCATTGCTTATTAAAGACGTTCCTGCCACTAGAGAAGTTTTAGGATCAATGCCAAATGTCTTTAGTGCATTGTGTTTAAATACACGTGGACTTGAATCATTTTCTAAACGTCGACCATTTGAACGTCTATTTAAAGTACTTCTTTCACCTGTCTATTTATCAGCAATGCGACGACGTCGTAGCGTTGAACCACTCGGTGATACGGCAACAAATTTAGGCAATGCAATGGACGAATTAATGAGACATCAACCAAGTTTAAAAACCGATGCAATTTCAGCAATTGTTAAATTATTGAAAGAATTATGCGTTCTTGGTTGTGATCCACGTTATATTTGTTGGCGTGCGGCAAATAAAACAGATAATTCACCATCACATACAAATTCAACAAATCGACAATCACCAGGACAATCGGTAGGTGTTGGAGTTGGTGATACGAATAGTAATCGTGGTGGTGGCGCTGGAAGTAGTAGCGATGAAGAGGAGGAAGATGAGGAAGAAGCAAGTACAAGTTCACATCCACAACGTGAAGAACAACCATCACCATCGCCAGCACAACCTGGACCACCACCTCAACCAAGAGAAAAAACGCCAATTGCTTTAGTCGATTATATTCATAATGTTATGAAATTTGTCGACGCTATTTTAAGCAATAATTCAACTGACGATCATTGTCGTGAATTTGTCAATCAAGATGGACTCGTTCCATTATTATCGATTCTTGGCTTACCCAATTTACCAGTTGATTATCCAGTTGCACAAGCTGCACAGGCTGTTGCTTCCGTTTGCAAAAGCATTCTCGTAAGTATTAATTTAATTTTTATTAGTTAATATTTAGTAATAATAATTAAAAATTTATTTATTTATTTCAGAATCTTGCACATGAGCCGCAAGTGTTAAAAACTGGATTATCACAATTGAATGATGTTTTAAATTTATTGAAACCACTTCACAGTCACATGGAGGCACCAGGTGGTTCAGTTTTATTACATGAACTTGCATCAGCACCAAATCTTGAGACAGCGTTCACTAGTGATCTCGCGACACCTCTTCTTCATGCAATGAATGCAGCGCACGGTTATGTTGTGCTTTTTGTACACGTTTGTCGTACAAGTCAAAGTGAAATTCGCAATTTATCAATGAATCATTGGGGTTCGGAGTTGGGTTTAACAGTGTTGAAAGGACTTTCTGAATTGTATATGTCACTTGTTTGGGAGAGTACCCTATTGCTTGCATTATGTAGCGATGATAATATTCCCGCTGGTTGTGATTTTGGAAAAGAAGATATGGATAAATTAATACCACCTGAATTACGCGCTGAAGGTGATAGTACAACATCATGGTCGGGTGTATCAGATATGGGAAGTAATGGAATGACAACGGCAATGGAAGCATTGAGTACCGATCCACCGCCAGTTTCAATGGAAGTTGATGATAAACCAAGTACCAGTAGTAGCACAACTGGACGAACATCGCCAAGTACACATCAATTGAAATATATTAAACCACTTCTTGGTGCTTCGTCACGATTGGGACGAGCGTTGGCTGAACTTTTTGGACTTTTAGTGAAACTCTGTATGGGTTCGCCAATGAGTCGACGACGTGGACAACAAATTCCATTGACACCAGCTATTCCATCGCAAGCTGCAAGAAGTGTTGCAACTGCTCTCAATTGTTTATTAATGCGTGGTTTATCATGGGATAAATTGCCACCGTCACCAATTCCTAAATTTAAATTGACATTCCTAATTTGTTCAGTTGGTTTCACATCGCCAATGCTTTTTGATGAGAAACGTCATCCTTATCATTTAATGTTACAAAAATTTGTCAAACTTGGAGGACAAGATGCATTCTTTGGAACATTTCGTTGGGCACTATCGGGTGGTGGACAATTTCCTCTTACTGAGGGTCTTGAACATCCTAATTTACCCGATGGCACTGGTGAATTTCTCGATGTTTGGCTAATGCTTCTTGAAAAAATGGTTAATCCAAAGGCAATTCTTGATTCACCACATGTTATTTCGTCAAAATGTACAGGTGTTTATAAAGTTTATGAAGCATTTGATCCAAATAAATATCTTCAGGATATTCATAAAAAGGCCTTTGAAGCTGTTATGTTAATGTGGGGTAAGAAACCATTAAAAAATTATGGTGCAAGAATGACGGAATCAATTCTATCGATATTGAGACATATTTTACGTGGTGAGAAAATAATAAAGGAACGTGCCGAAAAGGAGGAGAATTCTGAAGCATCAGGTTCGGGAAGTGGTACGGGTTCAAGAAATGGTGGTAATGCTGATCGTGGTGATTTACCGGAAACAATTGTTAATCGTGATCATTTGAGACAATTGATGGATATGGGATTTAGTAGAAGTCATTGTATTGAGGCACTTTTGCATACTGTTACATTGGAACAGGCTACTGATTATTTACTAACAAATCCAGCTACTTTGAGAAGATCCGATGTCCCAGCGGGTGATGCCAGTGGACAGGGTTTAATGATGGATTTAGAATTGGCTGACGATGATCAAATGATGCATGCAATTGTCATGTCTCTTGGTGATAGTGATACAAAAACGGTAACAGTACCAGAGGAGCCAATTTGTGATGTTCCAGTGTCGGAGAGTATCAATAAATTTACCCGATCCGCATTAGATCAGTGTCTAAATCTTTTGGATTTAATGCCCGATACGGTTTATCGAATTTGTGATTTACTTGTCACTGTGACGAAAAGAAATGGTGAGGCTTGGAGGGACAATATGTTGCGTCAATTGATTTATGATATTCGACGTTTGGTGTGTTTTTTGATTGAAATTTCTGAAAGTCAAGATGAAGATGCTGGAACACGTCTTGTTGAATGTAATGAGGCTAATGAAGTTGCTGGAAGAATTTATCTCTATACATTATTTTTTGAGGGAAATATTCAAGAGATGCGTGTACCTTGTGCACAAATTGTTGAGGAATGTGGAATTTTACAAAAACTTGTGCAACTTTTAGTGATGAGTGAAGGTCCATTGACAGCGGCTAAAAATAAAGCAGTAAAAGAGAGTAAAGATGCGGTTTTGTCGGTTAAAACACCAAAATGGCTTGCACCTTTATTACTTTTAATTGATCGATTAGAAAAAGTTGCTGTATTGATGCAGAGAAAACAATTAATGCAAAAAGTGACAAATCCAGTTTGGAAATGGTTTGATCTCAATACTGGTAAGTGGATGGTTTATTCGGCTGCCAACAATCATACAATCAATGAAGCATACATGGCTGGAGAGAGTCAGGTGAGAATTTCCTACAGTCGAAGACGATATCTTATTACTTTCTCGTGTATGACACAATTAAATGAAGAGACAGAGAATAGACGACCAATTACAATGTCTTTTAAGAAAATTGGATCAAACGAGGAAACTGATTCGAATATGGATACCGAGGAGAGTCCTGCGGAAAATAAAGACAAAGAAAAGGAAAAAGAGAAAGAAAAAGATAAGGAGAAGGAGAAGAATAAAAATGTTCAGATTCAAGGACTTGATCCGAGTATAACACCGAGTATCGTTCAAGCTTGCGTTAAATTGTTGGCAATTCCAGTTGATCGTGATGCGTTACATGCTTTAATGAAAGTCTGTTTACGATTGACTCGTGATTTTAAAAATGCCGAGGTCTTTGCTCGTGAGGGTGGTGTTCGTCTATTGTTGGACATGACACAGGCGAGTAATTTCATTGGATGCATTAATCTCAGTACACTTTTGATTCGTCACACTCTTGAGGAGCCAAGGACACTTCGTCTTGCTATGGAAAAAGTAGTACGCAGTCGAACACAGTCGAATATTCCACCGGCTTATAAGGAAATTTTATTCATGACTCGACAAATTAGCAGTGCTGTTTGTAGAGATCCGGAAGTTTATCGTGAAGTATGTGAACATATTTTACGTGTTGATGTTAGTGTTTTAAAACGTGATGATGTTGACAATAGATTGGTAGTGAAGGCATTGCCACCAGTTCAATCTTCAGCAACGCCAATGACCGAAGATATTTCCATTGGTGTTATTCATGATTTATTGAATGCTCTCATTAAACCAATGCCCGTATTACCAGAGGACAGTTCAGCATCGCCGGCTTTTAGTCCTGAGAAAAAAGCCTCAACAACAGCAACCACAACGTCAACATCAGCACCAACTTCGACTTCCACATCGAGACGAGACATTACAAGAAATACCGTTGCAACAACAAGCGATCCACTCGACGATGATGATCAAGTATCACAAATTATTCCCCTCAAAATGTACACCGATATGGGCAACAATACCAAAGTTGAACCCGAGGAAGCGAAAAAGCCCCTTTTGCAAAAATCGGCAATTCTAAAAATGCTCGCTGAAGCCGTAAGATCATACGGCGCCGTTGCTAATTTAATAACCGAATATACATATCGTGCCGGTCAAAGTGAAATGATCACTGAAGATACCACCGCACTGGCTTTCTTACTCGATAAACTTTTACCAAGTTTACCAGAAAATTGGAGCGATCGACAATGTGGTACAATGGCAAGAATGTTAATTGCCGCTATTGCCTCCTGTAATCATTCACCTGAAGCGCAAAGTACTCTCGTCTCGGAAGTAAAAGCCGCATTGATACGAACACTCGCTGTACCTGAGAGTTCAGCAAAACATTCACAATTACAAATTCTCATTGGATTAATATCGACAATGATTGACAGTTGTCCGCCGACATCACACACGCAATTGCGTGCCTCACTTAAAGTTCATCAATACAATAATGTCAATTATATTGTGAGAATAATGTTAAAAAAAGGTATAATCACTGATTTAGCGAAA
Organism: Leptopilina boulardi; assembly: GCF_019393585.1. Lineage (NCBI taxonomy): Eukaryota > Metazoa > Arthropoda > Insecta > Hymenoptera > Figitidae > Leptopilina > Leptopilina boulardi. The sequence continues at coordinate 502,051 of NW_026137765.1, read as the reverse complement.
ATACCCCACAGTCTTGATCTCTCAAGTCCCAATATGGCAGTGACAATAAATGCTGCATTAAAACCTCTCGAGACATTGTCACGAATTATTAATCAACCAATGCCAGGTGCAGTTAATAATAAATTCACAAAACCAAAGAATAGAACAACACAAGAGGAACAAGTTGGTGAACAATCGGGAACAACAACATCAGAAGCAACACATGCAGTTGGCGAGGAAGTTAATGAAGATGCAGAAAATACTGAGCATGATATTTCAGTCACTGCTGAAAGTTTAGAACCAACTTCCGAGGGACAGGGACATGAAGGTGATGAAGCAGCGCTCGAGGATATAATGGATCAACTTTTGGAGAGGTATCAAGAATTAGATAGATTTATTTTTATTAAACATTTTTTTTATTATTTTCAATAATTAAGCATCATTTTGAGATTGTATAAAAATACGTTGTCTATAATCAAGCAGTGTCCTCTATTCTAGAAACGGCTCGGCCGTTGCCGAGGAACCAACATCCCGTTCACATAGACCAATGGATATTGATGATGAGAGTCTCGCTTTACGTGACAACGAAGGAGACTTTGATCCAACTCGTGACACCACCGTAAGAGTAACATCACCTTTTTCTCTATTTATTATTAAATGAGAATTTATAACGTTTTTTATTAATTTTCTTTTCATTTCTTTTTACAGGAAGAATTAATGAGTTCAGATTCAGATTCAGAAAGTAATCCATCCGAAGACAATGAGGATGAGGTTCAAGATGATGATGACGAAGAAGAGGAGGAGGAAGACGATGGTAGGTGTTTTAATTTTATTTTTTTAATAACGAGTACTTTGAATTAAAAGATTTTGCTAACTTTTCTGTGATTATAGGTGAAGAAAATGAGGAAGAAGAAGAGGAGGAAGAGGAGGGTTCATCAAACTATGAAGAAGATGGTATTGATTTTTACGAAGATGTCGGAGAAAGTGTTTTCCGAATGTTACCATCGTCAGAACGTGATGTGAGCAATGTGGTAATGATACAACACAATTTTGGTAATGAAGGTTCCGATCATCCAGCAGCACCAACTGGAAGTAGACAAGGTCTTACATGGGGTGGAAATATGCCTTTACCATTGGGATCATTCGAAGAACCATCTTCTGTTTCAGCAAGCAACGGTAGATTCTAATTTTCTCAATAAGTGCAGTTTCAATAATGAAAAAAAAACTCTCTTCCAGGAGTTTTTTTTATTTTCCTTATTCGATAAATCTATTTATTTTGAAAGTTAATTAAAAATTAAGAATTTTTCTTTTATTAGTATATTTTTATCTTTATTATTTATTTTATTTTGTTATTTTTTTGTCATTGCTGTTTGTTTTACTGACAATTGTGTGTAATGTGGAATGCAAGCAAAAAAAAAGGAAAAAAATGTTTTAATTTATATAAAACTTGATATTTTTCAGCTTCGTTTAATTCGCGGAGAAGAGTGGACGGTTCTTTACTGCTTTCTCGTATTTTAGGTATAAGCCTGCAGCCTTTGCTAATGGCGCAAAACAGTTTGGATCCAAGCAATTCACGACTACCGAGGGCATTTCGCCAACGCAGGTATCAGTACCTCCATGTACCGAACCCGCGCAATCCCAATCCTCCTGTAATTTTGCAAAGGTGCGGTTTTAATTAGGATTAATTTAGTTGTCCACTTTAAGTTGGCTAAATAATGAATTTATTATTAATAGTGGAAAAATATTCTCTATAATTTACAGACTTTTAGGACCAGCAGCCCAATCACTTCCATTGTCCGCTAGTCAAGTATTGGCATCAAGTTTACGTGATACACGTGTTCTTGTTATGGACAGTACACTTGGAATATTCACCAATCAAGATGAAGAACAGGTTGATTTTGTTGTAAGTTTATTTTTTTTTTAATAAAATTTAATTATTTCATTGAATTTTAATTGAATTTCTGTTCTTGATAGGATCAATCTGGATATTTATATGGACCTAGTTTAGCCGCTACTTTAAATAATATTCCAACAACTTTACATTGGTGGATAGAGGAAAGTAAATTGTTGGATGGAGACTCGCAACCAGACTGCTGTGTTGGTGAGTATATTTTCTATTTTAAAAATGGCATAAACAATTATTAGTTAATAATGCAATTTTTATTAATTTAAAGGTGTTGTACATAAATTGATACCCGATTTGGAGAAACGTCGAAACGCTGAATTGGCCGAAAGGAAAAAGCGGAAAAAGCAACAGGCAGCCGATGAGGAAGCTGCAAAGAACAAGAATAAAGACAAGGATAAACCAACATCCACTGAACCTGAAGCGTCGACAACAATGACTGAAGAGCAAACTGCGACCACTTCGACAACATCGGAAGCAACGACAGTTGAAGCGACTGTTGAAGCAATAAGAACCGATCAAACACCCGAGGAAGATATTATTGAAGTTACCGGTGAGATGGAAGTGACAGTTCAAGATGAAGAGGAACGACCACCGCCACCTCTGCCAACAACAGTTGTTGATCCAACAACAGTTGAAACAAATCGCGAACGTGTTTCGGCAAGACTCAGCGCCACATTGGAATTAGCTGAGTCAATTGTTGACTCAGTTCTTGGACCAAGTGCCTCTGAAGCTACACGATTACAAAGACAATCGGAGCGTAATTCTGAAGATACAAATCTCTCTGAATCGTCGACTGATCGTAATCTTATTGATTTTACACCGGAAACGAACGTTGAATTGTCACGTGAGAATAATGATTGTCGCGATTGGGTTAGAAGACTTTTTACCGACGTTAATCAAGGTAGTGTTGAGAGAAATGCGAATGTTGTTAATCAGGAAGCAGCTTCATCAACAACTGAAAATAATGCACAGGAAGCAGTTGAAGAACAACAGGAAGCACAAGCACAAGCTCCAGCAGTACAGGAAGAAGTACAAGCGGCACAGGAACAACAATTACCAGACGGTGTTGATCCATCGTTTCTTGCTGCATTACCTGAGGAGATGCGCGATGAAGTAATTGCCGAACAAATGAGACTTCAACGATTACGTCAAAGAACAACATTATCAGTTGCTGAGGAATTAGCAGGACCAGTTGAAGTAAATCCAGAATTTTTAGCAGCACTTCCACCATCGATTCAGGAGGAGGTTTTGGCGCAACAAAGACTTGAACAACAACGTCACGCTGCTGCATCGGCAAATCCTGAGGATCCTGTGGATGCTGCGGCTTTTTTCCAAAATTTACAACCATCATTGCGACAGGCAATTTTAACCGATATGGAAGAATCACAAATATCTGTTTTGCCACCTGATTTAGCGCAAGAGGCACAAAGTTTAAGACGCGAATGGGAGGCACGTAATCGTCATATTATGCAAGAACGTTTTCTCAATCATGTGAGTCAGGGAAGTACGGCATTGTCGAGTATATTGAGAAGTTCAAGTCGTGGTCGTGGTGGTAATGCAAGAATATCAATTCACGCGATGCCACAACGTGCACAGTGGAATTCGTGGAATTCACGCGGTGACACTTGTATGACACATCAACACACTGGCGCTGGTTTACGTTTACGTGGTCGTCAATTACTCGATCATGAATCAATGGCGTGTCTTCTTGTTCTTCTATTTGTTGATGAGCCAAAAATTAATACACTACGTTTACATAGGGTTATAAGAAATCTCTGTTATCATGGAAGTACACGTGAATGGGTTGTCAAGGCACTGCTTGGAATACTTGAGAGAAGTAATGATGAAAATAAAGATGTTCTTGCTGATTTTATTGGTAAATTCAAAAGAAAAGGTACATCGCACACCGCCATTGAATATTGTTCACCGAAAATCGATAATCGAAGTAATGCACAATCATGGTTGAATATTAGTATTGACGCGGCACTTGGTTGCCGAGCAAATGTCTTTCATATATTGAGACACGGTGGTAAAAAATCAGATCGACAAGGTGGACATAATATTGCAATTCATCCACAAGCAGCGCCAACTGTTTGTCGACATACCTTGGAATTACTTATTTCGTTGGCCAAAAGTTTCCCGGGTTATTTTGTGCCTTTGAAATCAAAAGACGCTGAGGAGAAGGAAAAGGAAAAAGAAAAGGAGAAGGAGGCAAATTTATTGAAACAAGAAGAGAGTGGAGCTAAATCGAAAACACCGGCAAAAACTGGCAAAAGTGACTTACCTGATTTTTGGGATATGTTATTGAGGCTTGATTCGTGTGCATCGAAAAAAGGTAAATCAGTGGCGCGTACACATTCGAGTTCAAATCTTGGTACTGAACCAGAACAGGGTACAACAACATTTGAGGCATCAGCTTTTGGACAATTAATATCGATGCTTCATTGGTCGGTGATTAGGCGAAGTAGTCAATTAACGGATAAATTATTGAGATTACTTTCACTTATTTCAATTGGATTGAGTGAAGTTAATCCTTATAGAAGGCAGGACAGTACAAAAGCAAAGAAAGTTGAACCAAGTAAGGAACAATGTGTCGCTGCACCAGAGGGTCATATTAAATTGGCCGTCCAAGTTCTTACGAGTAAAAGTTGTTCCGAAGAAGGCCTCGAGGATGCTACTGCATTGCTTCTTAATTTGTCGCATTGTCCTGATCCCACGCGGCAATTGGTGAGTTTTTTTTCAAAAAAAAATAGATTTGAAATAAATTTAGATCTAAACAATTGATCGATTATAATATAATTTTGATTTTGCAGATTTTAAAACTTCTCTTGGAAGGAGCAATGGAATTGGCAAATATGGTGTGCGAACATATCAAGGAACTGATGATAGAATTAAAGGTTTTGAATAGAGAAATAAATAGAAGGAATTCCCTGGACGAACAACCATCAACAAGTGGAGGAGGTCAACGTGGTCTGCTCCTTGATAGGTAAATTTTGAAAATTAATTATTATTTAGATTTTTAGGATCTTAAAATGAAAATTTGGATTATATTGAAAAAGAGTAATGACGTTTTAATATTTATTGATTTTGTATGTTATAATAAAATTGGATTTTAATTGTCAAAATTTAGGTTTACAAATGATAATGTCGTTATCACTGCACCATCTAAAATTAAAGCCGGAAGTGATCTTCAACTTCCATCGATGGGTGCTCTCATCAGTAAGACTTCTAGTCAAGCATTCTTCCTTCGAATATTAAAAGTTATTGTACAAATCAGAGAGGCTGTACGTCTTGCTAACAAAAAGAAAACAGGTAATATTTAATTTATAATAATAGTAATTCAACTTAATTGAAATTGTTAATTAGATTTTGTTACTAAATCAATAATGTTTAAATTATTTATTTATTTATTTAGAAACAACGCCAATTGCAGAGACAAATATGGAAACAGGTAATAAATTTTATTAAAAATAATTTTAAGACTTATTATTGAATGTTAGATATTAATTTCTTTTTTTTTAACAGTTGATAATTTTTCCGATACTGAAAGTATGGATACATCACAAGCGAATGCTTCGCAACCAGCTCCCACCGAAGAGAAAGCAACCACTTCAAAGAAAGGTATTTCTTTTATTACAAATTAATTGAGATTTTTAATTTTTTTCAAATAATTAATCCAATTTTCTATAATGAAGAATATAACACAAAAATATCGTTTTTTTTTAGTTGAAGAAGAAAAACCAGCACTTCCATTATTAAGTGAGAGTTTAGTATTGGACAACTTGTGGGAAACACTCAGTGCCTGTTTACTTGAACTTGAACATACTCCCGATCATCATGCTGTTCTTGTTCTGCAGGTAAAATATTCGTTAAAAAATAATGTTACAACAATAATTTTATTATCTCGACGTTCTGGATTATAAGAAATTTATTGAAATTAAAAAAATAATCATTTATATTTTTTTTAGCCCGCTGTTGAAGCCTTTTTCTTAGTACATTCGTCATCCAGCATTTCACGTGATCGAAACAACGAAAATACGACAGAAAATCGTGACCGTGAAGCAGTGCCTGATTTGGCACCTGTTTCGCCAATTTATTCTGACAGTGAAGGTACAGCACAGTCTGAAGTTGTTGCAAACACATCCTGGGATATAAACCCACCACCACAAAAGACTTTACCTCCGGACCAACTGAAGTTCCTAAAATTCGCAGGTAATTTTCTTTTATTTCTGTATAGTAGAAAAGAAATTTATAAACGTAAAATTTTATTACTATCGGAAAAAAAAAATTTTTTTTAGATATATTTTTTAAAATTGAATATCAAGAAAATAAATAATATGATAATTTAATTATAGAAACGCATAGAACTGTATTAAATCAAATTCTTCGACAAACAACGACTCATTTGGCGGATGGACCATTTTCTGTGTTGGTGGATCATACGAGAGTTTTGGACTTTGATGTTAAGAGGCGATACTTCAGAACAGAATTGGAAAGAATGGACGAAGGAATTCGTCGTGAGGAATTGGCTGTTCACGTTCGCAGGAGTCATGTTTTTGAAGATTCATTTAGAGAACTTCATCGTCGTAATGCTGATGAATGGAAAAATCGATTTTACATTGTCTTCGAAGGTATACTTAATTACTAGAAAATAATTTGACAATTTGATTGTACAACTATAAACTCTTAATTTTTTTTTTATCTTGTTATAAAAATTACACTCTATTTTTTTACGAATTAAGGCGAGGAAGGCCAAGACGCTGGTGGCTTATTACGAGAATGGTACGTGATTATTTCGAGGGAAATTTTCAATCCCATGTACGCATTATTCACCGTCAGTCCTGGCGATCGGGTCACGTATATGATTAACTCATCCTCTCATTGCAATCCCAATCATCTGTTTTATTATAAATTTGTTGGAAGAGTGATAGGTAAGTTAATTTTGTTTTTTTAATAATGAAATTTTTAAATTTTATAAAAAAATAATTTTATTTGTGTTTTTTCAGCGAAAGCAATTTACGATAATAAATTGCTTGAGTGTTATTTCACTCGCAGTTTCTATAAACACATTCTTGGAATTCTTGTGAAACACACAGATATGGAGAGCGAAGACTATAGTTTTTACAAAGGCCTTGTATATCTCACAGAGCATAATATTTCCGATTTGGGTTATGAATTAACTTTCTCAGCAGAGGTAAATAAAAATATAATTTAATTAGAATTGAAAAATATTTTTTATTTAAATTTTAATTATTAATTTTGTTCTCTAATTATGATTTATTTTCTATAGGTAAATGAATTTGGTGTAAATGATGTACGAGATTTAATTCCTAATGGTCGCAATATAGTTGTAACGGAAGAAACGAAATTGGAGTACATTCGTCTTGTTTGTCAAATGAAAATGACGGGAGCGATTCGAAAGCAGTAAATATTTTTTTCATTAATCTTCGTTTGAAAAAAATGACTTTTATTAAATTATGATTTTTTTCCTTGTAGACTTAATGCGTTTTTGGAAGGTTTCTACGACATCATTCCGAAAAGATTGATTTCCATCTTTAACGAGCAAGAACTTGAACTTCTTATTAGCGGTTTACCAAATGTTGATATTGAAGATTTGAAATCCAACACCGAATATCACAAATATAGTCCCACTTCCTTGCAGGTAAAATTCTTTTTTTGCATCTGGATTTTATATTTTTTGTAACATGAAATATTCTACTGATGCAATTTTTTTTTAGATTCAATGGTTCTGGCGCGCATTACGAGGCTTTGACCAAGCAGATAGAGCGAAATTTTTGCAATTTGTTACTGGAACGTCTAAAGTTCCGCTCCAAGGTTTTGGCGCACTAGAAGGAATGAATGGCGTACAAAAGTTCCAAATACATCGAGATGATCGGTCAACCGATAGATTACCATCAGCCCATACCTGGTAAGTGTTGTTAAAGAATTTTCTTTATTTAAATTTTAGAAAAATAATTTTTCTATTCACGTTTCGTTTATTATAATTTATAGTAATTATAATTTTTTACTTATAGAAACTTTCAATAAGAAAGAAGTTTTTAAAGAATGCAAAAAATTCTTTCTAATTGTATTTATCTAATTTTTAAATAATAAAAATTTTCTTTCAGTTTCAATCAATTGGATCTTCCTGTATATGAAACGTACGACAAATTGCGAAGTAATCTTTTGAAAGCAATTCACGAATGTAGCGAGGGATTCGGATTTGCATAAATTGTGAATTTTCAACGTTATGAGTTTTTTTTTTTTTTTTTAATTAAAAAAGAAAGTCTCGCAAAAAATTCATTAAAACGTTATTTTTTTATTGTTTATTTTTATTTTTTAAATTAAATTATGGATATATTCGATGGTCGTGTGTCAGTTCTTTCGCTTGTGTGCGCAATGTAACTCGAAGGTAAAATGAAAAAAAAAAAAAAAAAATTAACGCATATTATTATGTGCTTGGTCTTCGCTCCTAATGAAATCGAATATATACATACACACAATGCACTCATATGTATATACAATTGTGGTGTAATTATTGAAAATAACTTTCGATTCTACTGGAGTTAAGAGTTTATTTTGTTGAAAAAAAAAAAAGATCTTGAAAGAGAGATGAGCTTAACGATAATTCCCAACAACGCGGAAGAGGAGAAAATCAATAAAAAAAAGTACAGTAATTTGTAAGGAAACAAAACAAAAAAAATAATAAATAATGACAAGTTTCATATGTAATAATAAAAATAGATAGGCATCTTAGAATGATTTAAGGGGTAAATAGGGCGAAAGTTGTAATATACTGCACTTTTAAGTCGATCGGTGATACGTCGTAATGCGATTTGCTTAGAAATATACTGATTATACGTGAGATAACAGTTTTTGATGATAATGATGAAAGTGTTCCAATGCTCTGTGCAGAGAATTTTGTTTGTGAGGAGTCTGAATGAATATGTTGTGTGAAAAAGAGTGTGGGGAGGATGTAGGTATAAAAAAAAATAATAAACAATATATGCCTAATGTCTAAAAAGAAAAGCAATTTTTTTAAAAAAAGTTAATTTGTTTTGTAAACCTCCCCCCCCTCTCTCTCTCTCTTTCTCTTTCTCTTGAAGAGTAATGTATGATTGTACACTATTAGTATTAATAATTCTAACTAATTTTTAATTAATAGGGTTAATCTTAACTTGATATCATTTTAATATTAATAATTCAAAATGTGATGTTACAAAAAAAAAAAAAAGAATTGTAATTTTTTTCTTGAAATCTAACGAAATAAAGTTTACAGTTAAAAAAGGACAATTATATAAACACAACAACAACAACAACAATAACAACAAATACAGTGCACATGCATTAAATGGCATTACATACTATATCAGGCTCCTTTCTAAATTGTTAGGGAATTATTGCTTAGGAGTCGCTCAAATAAAACTAAATGTTGTATTTCTTATAAAAAAAAAAAAAATTTTTAGTGCGTCCATTTATTACACACGTGCCTTTCATTGCATTAGCTTTTCTGTTATTTTTGTCACGTTTACTATATATATTATATTATTTACGTTACATTAGGGACAAAAAAAAGTTATTTACGTTTTTTCCTAGTTTTTAGATTTATGTGCTTAAAAAAAGGAAGAAAAAAAAATCCGTTTGTCTTGGTTATATATTATGAATTCGGTGTTTAGTAATTTAATTTTTTGTTTTTGTAATTGTATATATATTAAATAGTTGACTATTTTGCACGCGTGAATATTTGGAATAAAATGATTGATTTAACAAGAAAAAAAAATATATTTTTTATTTACAGAAAACATCCGTATATTATATACATATATGTGTATATATTTATATATAAAACAATAATTCACGTGTCGATCACATTATTTTTGACATTTTATTTTACAAATTATTATTACCTATATTTGTAATAGACAAAAGTGTCTTGCAAGAAAAAGACCTTTTTTTCTCGATTATTTATTACATTTTTCTTATATTTTATATATTGGTTTTTTTTTTCATTTATCTATAATTTGATTGTTTTCATTTGAAAAAAGAAAAAAAAATTTTTTCAAAGAAACAATATTTTATATATATATATATATGGAATTTATTTTTCGAAAAAAGTAATTTTTCTAGTAAATTACTTTTCAAAAAAAAAAAAAAAAAAAAAACAAGTTTACCTTTGTACAAAAATTAATTACAATTCTAAACTGTGTATCGATTTACAGTTGCATTTTTAAATTAAGAATATAAAATTAAGATCACATCTATAAAATAGATATAGTTCTGTGTCTAATTCTTGCAAGCATTTTTTTTAATTCAGGTACCATCGTTTTCGATCTTATTTCTTTTTTTGGAAGGGTTAAATTTAACATAATTTTTTTATAGACCCTTAATTATACAATCCCATCCATAAATGAAAGCAGCAGGCGTTTACAAATCCTTCAACCAAATTGTAAATACCACTAACATTAGAAGAACTTGTATTCTCGATTGAATTACGATAGACGGCGCAAAGTTCCTATAAAAAAATACAATTATTAATTAATTTACAATCAAATAATTGTAGAAAAAAACTATAATTTTTGTCATAAAAAAGAGAATTTCCAATTGAAAAGAATTTTAATTCAAATGGACAAATAATTGGTTCGTAAACTCATTATTAAAATTATTAATTAATAATTTAAATAATTCTCAACACCAATTAAAATATAAAATACATTAGTAATAAAAAAAAAAGTAAATATTTTTTTTTTAATTTTGAAACGTACCCCTCGAGATGTATGAAGATCAATTGTCAACATCATAAATGCCTGAACATAGCTTGGATGAAGAATAAGATGGTGCGTGACATTTCCATCGGGTGTATTAAATTGTTTATGATGATCCTGATATTTATTTTGCAAGACTTTTGATAAATTTTGATACCATGCCATTGGTTGATTGACAAGTGGACTCAGCCTTGAATCCAATTGTGATAGTGGTTCCACAATTGCAAGTGAACGTAATTCCATAAATTCACCATAAGACATACTTGTTCGATTTTCTAATAATTTATTCCACAATAAATGTGTTCGACAATGTAATGCACCCTGTTCAATCATTGATGTTATATGTTTCCTTGCCGTTTGTGCTTGTGACATTATCATTTGCTGCATCATTTGTTCATGCGATGAATAATAACCAAAATAATTAATTGATTCACGACGAATTAGAACTAAATTCGATGATGATGCACCTAAGATACTTTGAGTTAGTGGTGATGATGGAACTGGCGGTGGCGTTGGTGCTTGAACATCATCATTATTATTATCATCATCATTATCATCATCAGCAACTAAATTATTATCATTTTCCTCATTTTTTCCTTCGGTATCCGAAATATTGACAATTTGTTCTTGAAGATCATTGGAGCTTGATTTAAATTCACATTTGGAATGTTTTCTTGACGAGGGCATTGTACTTGATGCTGGACTCGATTCTGAGGGGCTTTCAATTTGTGAATTTGTCACCGATTTACCAACACTGTAGACTGTTCGAAATTTGCCGAGTTTATTATTTTCTAAATCACGTTTTGGATAAAGTTCACGTTTACTTGTCAGCATGAGATAATATTTTAGTGTAATTTCATTACTACTGAAATCGGAATTTTCATCAAGACGTGAAACAATGAGAGCAACGTCCGAATCATCAGTGAATTTTGTGTCCTGTGAATCACAATAACCAATTAGAGGTGTACTTTGTAATTTAACAAGAACATATTCACTGTCTTGTTCTTCATCAGAATCATCAGTCATACTGAATACTTGCATTCCATACGATTTTTCGTGTGATAACAAATAGGAGTACAATGTTCGTGCTGGTGTTGCTAAATTATTTATTGTTATAACTCCTGGAAAAATTGTTGATAAAAATTTATTTTATAATTTATTTTTTAGAATTTGATATTTAGAAAAAAGAATTCTTACCACTGTATACTAAATTTCTGGCATAATTTGGAGCTTTGCTGTAGTATTTGTTGAAATCGTCCAAAAAATTTGTAAGATGATATCCATATTTAAGTGGTCTGTGACCAATTCCAGCGAGATATGAATGAATCGATCGAAGATGAAAATCGTAGGTAAATGAATGTAAGTGCATATTAATTTTAATTTCATCACAGGCGTCGATAAAACTTAGTATAAACTGAAAAGAATATTTCACAATTAATTTATTCATAAAAAATGTATTTTTTTTTTAAATCAATTACCTGATTGACTAGAGCACTGTTTGTTTTGTCTTGCAATCGACTGCATTCAATAACTCGCAATTTAACCGTGAAAAATGGTTCGGATAAGTAAATTTCAAATAAAAGAACACCGCCGAGCATTGATTTTTTTAAATAAAAAATTTGATTCTGACCATTTTCTCGTTCCCTATTTTTTAAATAAAAATAATTAGAAAATTAAATATTTGAAAAAATTGTTTTAATTAAATTATTAAGAAATTTTCTTACGATCGATGAATAGTTTCAGTTTGAACTGGATTGAAGCCAAGAATTTGTAAATATTGTTTATATTCAGAAAGCATGTGGAAACATAATTCTCGATGCCATTCATTCATTATTGGATTGGATTGATCGGTATCTTTCATTTTTCGAGATGTCGTGTTTAGTTGAGCGGCGGCACTCTCAGAAATACATGAAGACGTTGGAGTTAGAGAATGATCCCTCGTGGCAGCTGATTGTAAACGCCAATCGGGAAGAAATAATAAAGGCGTGTGACAATAGTGAATTACTCTCGAATGTTGTTTAAATGTATTGAGTATCACTGTAGAAATTGGAATATTTGGAACTGTATTTTTGCTCTGCCATATCGAATACAATTTGTTTAGATCCTCTAAAAAGAAAGATAATTATTTTTAATAATAATATAATAAAAAAATTATTAATAATTATTAAAATTTGATTCTAAAAACCTTTTCGCTTTTTCTCTCGCTGTCGAAGTTCTTGAAAATCGTTAGCCGCTTTTACCACTGGATCGGTTGTTGTTGGTGAATTTTGAGCATTTGGTTTCGCGTCTCTCATTACTTGTCCCATTAAATGACTCCAGGAAAATGAGGTATTTTTTCCAGTTTGCATTCTAGCAGGCGATGCTTGTGGAAATTTTGCAAGACTTTCTAAATCTGTTATTTGAAATTGAGCCGTTTCATTTTGCTCCCTTTGCTCGTAAGTTCGCATTGGCTGATGATGAAAAATTCCCAATTTTTGCATAATAATATTCGAATAGAGAGTCGATCTTGATGAGAGCCACATTCCCAAATTAGTCGTCTGTTTTATCAATTTTTCCGATCTCTCCTTTGACCAATTGTACATGTAAATGATGATCTAAAATAATTTTTGTATTTCCATTATTTATTTTTTCTTTTTCAAATAAAAAAAAAAAGGAATTAAAAATTAATACGAACATTTTTACTTTGAATTTTAGCCAATAATAATCGTTGTCTAGGTACAAAATCAGCTTCAAAAATTAGTGGATAGAATCTTTGGAGTAATTTTTGATCTGAAAGAAAAAATATATGTAATAATAAATATTTTTAATTATATTTTTTTGAGAAATTACCTTTAGGCACAAGTTTTTCGGGTTCAATTGTCTGCGCGTAAGATGCTTTCCATTGTTGAAAATTTCTTGCGACTAAAATACTTTTAACATAAATTCCTTGTTCATCTTTAAAAAAATCACAGGGAAGATAAAGACATTCGTCATTATTCTCCTTTTCCTGTGCTTTCTTTAGCCAAGAACTATTAACATTATCAACACTTTCAAGAATTTTAAATGCCAATGGATCCTCTTCCATGTCATCGTTGATAAATGGTTGACGACTATTTTGAACAAAAGTTCTTGTCAATGTGTCCGTTGCATTATTATGAATAATATTTTGAAGTTCACGTAATACAACTGCCAGTGAATGTCTTCTGTCCAATGTGACAATGTGTTTTTTAACAGACGGTACATTTATCTCCAAAGCAAATTGAAACCAAAATGGTAATGTTCCATAATACATTTTATGCAATTTCCCCTCTTCACCCAATTCATAATTTTTCATATCTAAACTATTTGTAATTTCACATTTTTCATCGGAGAAAATTTGAGTTTCTTCAATATCAATTAAGGTTTCATTAATTTGTGCTTGATTTATTTCACCTTTAGACGTTGGATTTATTTCAATTTCAAATAGTGGTTTTATTTCAATGTCATCAGATTTTCTTTCTGATTGATCAATGTCAGACGTTTGGATAATTTCATCGTTAGCGATTCGATTCAAACTGTTATTGGAATTTTGAATTTGATCTTTTAAAGGAACAGTGAGAAGTGTCGGTAGAAAATGATATTCCGTCACTAAATCCCAAATAGCGTGTCTAACGGCAGATTTTAATTTTTGAACAAGAGATTCAAGATTAACTCGTCCTTGCTTCCAAATACGAAATTCAATCAACGCTTTATTGTCGTTGTTTTCTAATTCTACTTTCATATCGAACAGTGAAGTTGAAACGATACTTTCGAAATCTTCAACTTTTGGACATTCGGGCAATGGTGATACTTTTGATGAATTATTTTCTGTTATTATTAATTCTCCTTTTGTATTCACAATTCCCATCGCGATACACGCAATTCCACGACTTCCACTCGATTGACTTTGATTGTAGAGAAAAATTTCCGATTCTGGTATTCGTTTTAAAGAATTTTCCGGTTGTGAATAATCTTGAAAATGATAATGTGCTCTTGGATCCGTGTGTTTTGGTATATAGAGAAACTGAAAATTAAAAAGACAAAATAATTAATTACCGATATTTGAGAAAATTAAAACTAAAAGAAAATACATACTTGTAAAACATTTTGTCGTAGATAATATCCCAAAGCGCACATATGAGTCAAACAATGAGGTGGAAAACTAAGTCTCACAATACTCTCAGGTGATCGATAAGGTTTTTGTATAAAATGAACATCGGCTGGTGTTAATTTACACATTGGATTTCTTGCAAGCATCACTGAGAGAACTTCAAGTACAGCATCATCCAAACGATTTTGTAATACCTGAACTAATTCACATCTTATTTCAGGACCAGCTTCAGAAATTCCATGTACCATCAATACAATAGAATCGCCTGTTTTATTTAAAATATCCGATTCTTTTTCGCCAAATGATCGTACCCTGGGTCTTGTATCATCGATAATTGTTTGTTCATTCAAGAGACTCGTTCCCCTCGCTTGTGATAATGATGCAATACTACTGCTACGTGAAACAACAAGCCTCTCATCACTTTCTGACAATTTATTTTGCAATGATTTCCCATCGCTTGTTTGCTCGTGTAGACGAAGATAAAAAACATTATCAGTTTTTTCACGATAGACAAACATATTACTGCGATTATTCACTGAGAGACGATTTAGTACAGCATGAAGGGCTTTAATTCCTCTCGATAAACCCGAACGTCCTGGACCTGTTTTTAATCTTGGATGAAGACAAAATGGCATTTCCCAAACGACAGGACAACGAAACATTCCTGGTGTTAGATTTATTCCCGTATTACTATGACTAATTGCACCACTTCCCTCGCTAAAAGAATCGGCTTTCCAATTATGATCCTCACTTGATTCGGGCTCAAGTAGTGGATCACAGAGTCGCGTATCATTTAAACGATGTAGCAAAAGATATTGATTAACACGACGACAAATTGCTTTAATTTGTGCGACGAGTAATTTTTGTATTTGTTGATAGTGCGCCACTTCAGTTGATGCTAATTCCAAAAAACGACAATGAAAATAAACATTCACGTGCGTTGTCTCAACACGTAAAATAAGCCAAAAATTAGGCAAAAGTTTACGTCGTCGATCCATTTCAATTAACCATTGACATTCATCCTCTGAATCACTACTATCACCATCGTATCCATCATCAGTTCCAATTTGTCCTTCGCCAATACTTGAAATTTCCGATAGATAACCAGGTGGATCACCAGAATCTTGTTTTTTTGTTCTTCTATCAGCTTCTTGTCTCTCAAGAAGATCCGGATACATTTCATCATCTAAACAATTTTGCTCAACCGATTCTTCACTTTGTTGTTCACTTAAATCGGGATTATAAATTTGTTGCTCGAGATTTTTGATAAAATAAAAATAATTACCCTCTTGTCGTATACAATAGCGATTAATCTCGAGTTTCGTTAATTCATCAAGAAATTTTGGCACACTATTCTCCGATGGAAAGACAAAATGTAAAAGAACTTTTTCAGTATAACAACTGGTTCGATCATTTGATTCGGCAACATGACGTGCAACAAAATTCAATGAATCCTCAGTTGGTGATGATTTATCTAAAAGTGCCGTTGCCGTCTCATCCTGAAGAAGCCAATCGATTTCTTCTTTTAAATTAGTAATTGCTGTATATTGATAATGTGGTAGATGTGATAAACCGGCTTGAACTGCTTCAACATCGGAAAAATCGGTACCATTATCAATGCTATTACTGTGCTCGGTACCAAGACTTCCATGCGGTGATGCACTACAAAATGATGTTGTACGCAAACCGGGAATACAATCAATACTCACTTCCAATACTTCCTTGGGAAGATAAAGACAAATTATATCGAGTGTCACTTTATAGTCTTCATAATTTTCGAAATCTTGCATTATTTCTGTAACGCATGTTGGTAAAAGTTTCACTGGTGTACTCGATAAACTCGAACGATTTCTAACCGAGCAATTTAATTGCAAAAATAATGGATGATCTTTACTTGAATCCGAATCAATATTAAGATCACTGATAAATGATTCCGTTGATTCACTGCTGGAAAATTTTGCCTCATTATGATTATTCACTACTGGCCAACTGATGCTATTTGCATTCACTAGAAATAAAAAATTTTAAATAAAAATTCCAATATTTAAAAAAAATTCTAATAATACTTACCTTTTCCAGTACAACTATTCATTTTACAATCCAATGCCTCTGAATGAAATGTAAATTCCTCCAATTCATCATCACTGTCCGTATTTTGTAAATCTGCAAGTTTCTGTAAATTTTTTCTTTTTAATAAATTTTTATAAATTTTGAAAAATGATTTTAAAAAAAGGAACCAACCATTCTTTCCGGTTGCCAGGATGGAAGACAATAGTATAATTTTGGATGAGCTGGCACAGGTCTAAAGGAGACATTTATTATTCTTTCGAATTTATTTTTAATTAAATTATGAAAAGGTTGAATTTCATTGCAGGCAATTTTTTCCGTATATGTATTTGGATTATTTTCTGATGATGTACTCAGATGTTTACAAACTGAACGCAAATAATCGGTAATATTAATTTCCATATAATTTTCTTCACATTGCTCAACAGCCGCTTCCATATCCTCGTAATTTAAAGGACGTTGAAGAATCAATGATTTGTAAACGGCCATAACATAACAACGACAATGAGCAAGGCTCAAAATTTTGCAATGTTCCATCAAACTTTTTTGATCTGTAAACAATTTTTTTTAAATTGTATGTTCTTTTTTTAAAATAAGGAAAAAGTATTTTTTATTATTCTCACCATTTAAAACATTATCAGAATCTTCGCTCTTCGGTTCTGGTGACGATGGTTTTGTATCACCACCAGATTTCAAATTAATAAATTCCTCCTGAAAATGTTCACCAATTCGAAATGTATAATCACGATAAATATCTTTGGCACGTGGTGATGTTAATTTATCAACTAAAGCATCAATTAATAAAGCCAATGAGCAATCATAAACATAAATAGGAAGAATTAATCCACGTTTTGTATTTTCTTCGGTTAATTTTTGAAAAGCTTCCATTTTTGGTGTACTATGAGCAGTGTTTGTATGACTCGAAACATTTGAATTGAAATCATCGAAATTATGAAATGGAGATAAACTTTCATTGTCATTGTGACTTCTTGCATAAGGCACTGGCGTTAAATTTGTATCACGAAGATCAAAATTTGAACTCAATGATTCATAATGTAAATTTGAATCAGTTCCCAAATAAGAATCTTGTACATCTTCTTCGGGATACATCAATAATCGAACATCTTTTTCTGTTGCTGGTAAAATTGTTATTATCACATGAGTGACACTTACACCTTTCACAAAACATCTCCATTGTGGAAATGATGTTTTATTTCTAATTCGATCTGTAATTTAAAGTAAAAAATCCACCTTTTATGAAACTTTGCATCAAATCAAATTATAAATTAATTATTAAATCGAAAATGATTCATTAATCTATTTTATATGTCTATTAATTTGTTTGGAGAAATAGATAAAAAATTTGTAAAACTTATATAAAATCTTCAAAAGAAAATTTTTCTTACTTAAATGAAAATACGGAATATGAGATTCTTCATCTCGAGGACGATTGAATAACATTTCTGTAAATTTTTGAGATTCTGTCGCCGTGAGAATTAATTCCCTATTGTGAAGATGTTTGATATTATCCAAAAATCCCTCAATGAGTATTCGATTCGCATTATCGTCTCCCACATCGTCGTTGTGTATACCTTACAAATAGTAAAATAAAAATAAATTCCCCTTTTAAAAATAATAATTTTCAGATAATTAATTTATGAATTAAAATTTTTGAAATTAAATCATTTCTCGAATAAATTTTATAAAAATTTCTAACCGTCATCAAACATGGAGAACAAAAGTTCAGCTTGCTGACATTTTGGCAAAATATTAAGTGTATCGAAAAGAAAATTCACAGAATGAATTTGTTCTTGATTGGTGGGATGACCTTCTGGAAAATCCGACAAAATAGGCTTTTTAATTGATCTTGTGATTAATCCTTGATTTAAATAACCTTGAACAGCGATAACATCTAAATTTTTCTCTGAAGATGCCACTTGACTCAAGAGACTCAAGTGTTCGAGGGTTAATAATGCATTAATACATTCCTCATCGATGTAAGCAATCTGAAAAATAAAAAAATAAAAAAAAAAAAAAAAAGAACGTGATAAAGTTAAATTGCGAAACATATTGGGGTAAAAATTTCTCTATAGATAAGATTCAGGATAAGATTAAATACGAGTGGTAATATATTATTCTCAATCTTCGACATTTGTGCTGAAAAATAAAAAAAATCTTTTTTATTATATTAAAAGAATACATTTTTTTCACAAGATATTTATTATATATATATACAATCTTCATAAATAGAAAATTTATTTCTCCAAATGCATTTCTATTACAATTTTTATAAACTTTCAATTTCACATTTTATTTATTAAAAAAAAATTTGTTTTCCTTATATAACTTATAATATCTAAAATAAAAAAAAAATTGATTAAAACAGATTAGAATATGTAGACCAGCAATTAAAGATAATCGAAAAAATATATATTTTTTTCGGCCAATTTCCTTAAAAATACAATTAAGCTATATACTAATTAAGATCCTAATCGTCGCTTGGAGATCAAAGTTTTATTTGAAGAATTTTGTCGATAAGCGGCAGATAACAACTGGATATGACAAAAGTCGTTTAAGGCCTCGGGAATAAGATGGAGGAGTTGAATCTCGCTTTAAAATCTAAGCGTAGAGACCACTACTCCACTTGAACCGCGACACCTTCTCTCCTTATTTAATTTTTTTGTTTCTTTTTTTTGCCAAATTTAAACGAGAATTTTCCAATTCAAGAAGAAAAAGAAGAAGAAGAAGAAGAAGCGAGGAAGACGAATGTTTTCCAAGTAATCTTGAGCTGGAAGAGTTAGATCTGGCAAGTTTCTAGAGCTCAATTGCTCACTGTCAAGATCCTCTCTTCCAACTCAAGATCAGTCAGGCGCTGAGAAATCCAATAAATATTTTTCAGATGTAAACTTTTTTTTTTTTTTTGAAAATTTCCCCATTTGTTCGAAAATCAAAATCACCCACAGCAATTCTGTTGAAAAAGATAATTGAATATTTCTGAAAATTTTTTATTATTTACAAAAATTATATCACGATAAAAAAAATTTCAAATATTCTTTTTCTAATACAATTTATGAAAAATAAATTTAATTGTAAACTTTATTAAGTGTTCATATTTGTCTCTCTTAATTAATTCAATGTTTATTAATTTCTCTGATTCTAAAAATTTTAAATATTTATATTATTTCTTATTCTTTGAATTTTTAAAGTTAAAAAATTGAATTCTTCTTCATTCTTAAAATAGTTTCTAAAACAATTTAGTTTTTTGGTCAATAAATTTTTATAATTTCGTGGAAAATAAAAATTTCTTATTGCCTGAAATCTACAAAATCAATTTACCTAAGAATGTTGACACAGAATATTGTCGTGGGTATTCGTTAAAACTCTAGTAAAATAAAACAATTTCAGAGCAATAATAATGTTTGCAGAAAAAAAAGATAACGATCCACACATGACATTATTTTCGAACAAAATTGAAAATAAAATGAGAATGTAAAAAAAAATTTAATTCTTTAAAAAAAAAAAATGATTAAAAACGAATAAATTAAATTGAGATTTTTTATTTACTATTTATTAATAAAATAAATTGTTGAAAAAAAATATAAAAACTAAATATTAATAAATATCAAAATAATATTCCGATTGAAATAAAAACAAATTAAATTATCCATTTTATTTAACACAATGCTCTATTTTTCATAGAATTGAAAAAAAATTATGTCAACAATCGAACACTTAATGAAGTTTAAAATTTAAATTTTAATAATTTTAACAAAAATATTACTAATTTATTATTCTTTTTAGAAATTTTTTCAAAAATCAACTTCACCTGAGTTTCCCACTGGTTTTTTTTTTAAATAAAAATAAATTAATCACTCAGAAACAGTCCTTCAGCTCGTTTCACTAGCAATTTCTTATCAACACTACCGCTTGTGACCAAAAAACTCGAGGAATCTCCTTATCAAAGACATTCTGAATAAATTCACACCTTACATAACACGAGCACAGTGCAATCTAGTTTTTTTTTTTCTTTTTTTTTTTTCTTGAAAAAGGTATTTTTTTGCCCTTTATTTGATGATCCAAAGAAATGACAATTCAAATTGAAGTGCCACTGTATAAATTTGAAATTGATTTGAAAAATAGGAACAATAAGAAAAATCCTAACAACCACAACCTCGCCGAAAAAATGTAAGACAATCACTAACGGGCCCCGAATATACATGGGCCCTATATATACCTGAGGGTACTGATAGAGAATCCCATCCTAAGTCCTCCATCGATATCGAGTGCCCCACCCCGATGATGATAACGATTGTCTGATAGACATGAACAAACATACATATACACGTCTAAATTCTACTTCCACGAAGAGAAAAAAAGACGCTCAAATCTGATTGACAAAAAAAAAAAAAAAAAAATAATCCCATTTACAATCTGTATTCCATTCAAGCAATAAATAATTTTTCCAAGTTTGTTCATACGCGAATAAAGAATTTCTTTTCTTTGATTTCAAACATCTCCCCAATTTTTCTTTTCAAATAAATTACAATATAATAATTATTGTAATCAATTTTTTTGCGAAAAATTCGTCTGATTTTTGCATAGAAAATTTCTTATTATATAAAATATTAATTTTTATTCTTCACTTGAAGCAAGTGTTTTTTTTTTATTTGAAAAAGAAACTTGTTTCTGCCTCGAAGGTAAAGCGATAAAAATAATGTATAATTTGCTAATAAAGATATATAAAAAAAGTATATAATTAATATTTCTTTCATATTTTGCTGGGTTTCGTTTTTTCTATTTTTCTATTTCATTTAATTTTTACTTTCTTATTTTTGAAAAAATACAAACAACTTTTGTAATATTAAAAAAATTTTGAGACATAAAATTTAAATCAATAAATTATGACAATTTATTACGAAAGTTTTGAAAGCTTTGAAATAAATTTAATCATTTTACTGATGGACTAATTTAGTTATTCAATATAACAATGTATTAAGATCGGACAACGGTCGACGAGATAAGCCAAAAAGATAAAGATCGATTATGACATTGTTCGAAACAAAAAAAATTTTAAGCACATTTTATTATTTCGTACCTTTTTGCATTATTATCAATTTAAAAGAATAAAATATTTTTATATAGGTATTTTTTTACTTTATAAAAGAATAGAAAAAAAAAAATTATTTTTCAGACTGAAAAAGTGTCTAAAATATTTTTTAAAACATAACATGTTCATTAGAATTTTGTTTATAAATAAATTACCAACAATGAGATTAAAAACTATCAATAAAATATTAAGCTTGTTCATTGATTAAATGTTTGCTACAAACTGTTTTTTATGAAGAAGTAATTCAATAAAATTTTTAGCTAAATAAATTTTTGTTACTAAATAGCATAAGGAGAAAAAATGTTTAATTTTATAAGAAATTTTTTTCTGCTGCCAAAAATTTATATATAATTTCAAAATTCACGGAAATATTTGTTAATTGAAAAGAAACACTAACTTTTCAGAACAATACGAACTTCAAATATATATCTATCATATCTAATCAACATTTTTTTTAGAAATAGACGCTGTTTTAATCTATCTAATCTGTTGATCAATTTTTAACTGAAACTTCTTCAAAATTCTCAAACTTTTTTTACAATATGTCTTTAGATAATTTTTATTTTAAAAAAGAACAAAAAATTTTTTTTTCTAAAATAACTTTACAATATTTATTCTATTTTGGTTTTATAATATTCAATTATTAAAGTATTTAAAATTGAATTCCTCAATTTTTTTAATTAAAATATTTCCTATTCAAAAAAATGAAAGCTAAAAATTACAAATTACAAAATAAAAAAAAAATTTATTTAAATAATTTGTATGCAATGAAAAATCAATTTTCGAAATTGAAATGATTAAGTGTTTATAAAGAGAAACATATAAAGAACTGAATTTAATTAAATTAAAGAGATAAATTTTCACGATTTTTTTTTTTGAAAATTAAAAACTTTTAATTTTAACATATATAAATTGAAGTATATTGTATATATTCTAGTATATATAAAAGTAAGACTTAAAATAATGTGGAAAAACTAAAAGTTTAAAATCTTCAATATCTTCGGTCGGTGTTTGCATAGAGATAAGAATACCTGACAAAATAAACCACTTCAGAATATAAACCATCCTCTGGTCAGAATAACTTTGTGTATTTGTGATTACACGCATTATCAGGTTGGTCCAAAGATAACTTGGGTTAAAAAAACTTTACAAATAGTTTAGTTTCTTGACACTTCTAATATATTTGAGGCGCCCATATATCAATTTTTTTTTAATAAAACAAATTTTCATAATTTTGAATTTCATATAATTAAAGAGAAAAATAATTCCAAAAATTTGAAATAATTAATATTATAAAACCAAATTTGAATACAAAAAATATTATTCCTGACTATAAAAGAAAAAAATCTAAAACAAATCTTGTGGAAAATAAATATTTTAGTTTTTTTTTCTCACTTTCATAGATAAAATTAATTATTCCAGAAAAATAAATTCTTTTAAAATATACGAGAATAATAATTTGTGAAATTGCAAGTACTTTTTGGAGCGTGAAAAGCGTAATAATAATTATAAATTAATTTCCAACTGAGAGGAAATATATTTACCACTCGTCAAGAAATTATATTGAAATTAATTAAACGAAATGGAAATGTATACTCACAGCATCTGGTAATTGATGATACTGTAAACAATGCATGTACTCCGCTTTATGTTGAGACGGAATTTGAACATTACCGCATTGTGGTTCGACCCAAATTTCTGTGATAATTTGAAAATCTCCAATATTCTCGCAATCCTCGTTTCCAATTTCTCCATCGCCTAGAGCAATTCATAAAGCAATATCAAAATTCTCTCTTCTTTTATATTTATTTTTTTAATAATCAATTAAGAGTTATAATAATTATATTATTTTTCTGCTTTAACTTGTCAAATTTTTAATTTACCATCGTCTGTATCATCAGAACCACTGTCTCTTTCTGTTGTGGGATTAACAAGCACATGTGGAGGAAATAAAATATATTGAATAGTACAAGGATAAAGAGATGCATCATTTTCAGGTCCTTTCATTTGTACTTCACGCACCATATTAATAATTCCCGCTGAGGAATGTGCAAAATTAAATCCTTCCGAGAGACGAATTCTGAAAAAAAATTCATCTCGCGAATATTAAATTAAATGTAATTAAAAATTTTATTTAACAAAAAAAAATAATTTTAAGAAAAATTAGCTTACTTGGTGATAGTCGAGAGAATTCGGGCAATCGCAGAAATATTCAATTTCGGTAGATTAATAATCGGTATTGATTGTACAAATGGTTTTTTAATAAACCACAACCAACGACCATGATATAAATATGTTGACAATGTACTTGTTAAAATTCCACTTGCTATTAATGAATTACGTGGTAAAAATTGTGTACCATCAAAATATTTCACGCTATTTAAATCACTTGGCATACGTTCGTAGCGTATTAAAATTTTCTCCAATGATTTATGAATAATTGTACAACATGAAATTTCCTTAAGATCAGTTGGTCGACTGGGAAGTGTTAATTTTGCAAGTCGTTCCAATAAATCAGTGACAACATTATGACGTACAACACCTTCAGTACCGCCGGCAAATGCAATATTCAATACAACACAAAGAGCACGACAATTAACATTAATTATTGAAAATGACACTGGTGGTTTATCCAATTCACGATAAATAAATTGCACATATGTATGATTATCGACAAGAACAAAACTTGCCCAATTTTTTAACATTCCATAGAGAGCTGCCAATGCTTGACGATATTGTACTGATTGAAAACGTCCACTTTGATTTGCCTGATGAAGATGTTTTGGTAATGGTTTATCGTGACATAAAATTAATCTTATACGTTGACAATGCATCCATCGTGCCCATTGATGTGGTTCCAATGTTACAACCGGTTGCCAAATTTGTCCAAATTGCGGACACGCTGCTTCGCTGAAAATATTTTTAGTATAAAAAAAATGTTTTCCCAAGAAATAAATCTTTTTAATAATTACCTAATTTGAATCGTGCTGACCGAAGAATAAGTGGGTAAATAAAAAACAGGCATGCCACTTTTAATTGTATCAGGAACGTTGTACCATGTCCATCCAATTCCCGGAGACCAGCTAAAGTGTGAGAGCATATTATCACTTTCTGTAAGTGATGTTAAAGCAGCCCAAAATCGTGAAACAACTTTTTGTCGATATTGAGATTTTAAGGGTTTTTTCGATAAACATGTAATGTCGTGTAAAAATTCATATGTCGCTGAAACATCAAATTAATATTGTAAAATAATAAATACAAAAATGAAAACTAAATTATTACCTTCTAAAGTTATTGTATAAGTAATTGTGTTGCAAATTGCCATTGATCTTTTTTGCCATGGACAAGATATGTAAAATTCTAAAAAAACATCAGTTCTCCATGGTAATACAAAACAAATTTCAAGATGTTCCTCACGTAAATTCATTTTTTTAATTAAATAACCCTCACGTAAACGACAACACAATAAACTACTCAATGTACATTTCACTTTCTCGTCAATTTGTTTTTTTCTCAACAATTGTGGAAAATCATCGCCATGAATAAGACATTTTTTCATATGCCAATCGGTTGAATTTCTCTCACAACAAATTGCTCGATACAATTGCCAACAAAGAAATTTACGATGATAAATATTTAAATCGGTCTCCTCAACTGGTATCTAAAATTAATATACAAAATAAACAAAAATATTATTTAGATTAAATTTGAAACGTACCTTTTGGGGAATGAAGGAAAAATAAGTTCCAAGTGTTGCGGTAGCGAGAAAAATGAGTATATCTTCATAAGGAACTAAACCATTTGCACAATGAGGATGATATGAGCTTCCCACGTGTAAAAAACTACAGGCAACTGTTGTTGCTCTCAATTGTTGTATTACAGAATCCATCACATTGGCATCTGTTATTCCCACTATTCCATCAGTCACAATAACTAAATCTGGAAAATTAAATTTTACACTTACAACGAAAAAAATTATTTAATTAATAAACTAATGATAAAAATTGAAAATAAACTTACGAGCACAACTGTAATCGGGAAGAAGAGAAAGAGCGAGCATTCCATATCGAAGCATATTAACAAAACTAGTTTCAGGTGAGGCCATTGACATAATTGACATATTGTTACTGTTACTATTACCCACACTTGTGCCACCCTCCTCAAAAAGTCCACCCACCAATTTTTCATTTTCAGCTCGTAAATTTTCTAATTGTTGATTAACAACACCCGTGACGTGAGCGACTTTTTCCTCAAGAATATTTAATTGTTTTTCTATAAAATTCATAAGACTTCCTACATTTTCCATGGTTACTAACCAGCCTTGAACTAAAACTTGTTGCGCTGGATTTGCAAAAAATGGCGTGTGTGCTATCACAGTCACGTAAATCTCTGGTTTTATCAGTCTTGTACTCCCAGGAGCGAAAAACTAAAAGAAAATTATTTATTTATAATAAATCATAGTTGTAAAATTTAAATTTTTATTTACCGGTCTGGTAATTCCTTCCAAACATCTTTTTGTAGCTAGACAAACTTCGTCGATTACCACTTGACCATTTTGTATACCCTTTAAAATAACATAATTTTAAAATTAATTCTAGCAAAGTAAAATAGTTACTTTATTTTTTTTATTATAAGATTACTTACTATTGTCGCAAGAGATGGACTAAGATCGAGACTGAAGACCATTTTGTATTTATGTGCAAGAAATATAATCGAAGTCGATGATGATATTCGATAAAGAAATTTATGATTATTTTCACAGTTCCAGGATATGGGTTTATCCTTTGGAAGCACCGACACAATCTCCAATTCTGGTGTTTCTTCATTATCAATCACAGGTTCCTCAATTGATACCACTGAATCTAAATGTTCAATTTTCCATTGTGCTCTTACATTACGTGATATTGGAAAACCCTTTTTCATTAAAAGAAATACAGTTTCTGCTTCGAGGACCACTTTTGCCTAGAATAAAAAAAAATAAACAGATAAAATAGAATAAAATGTGAATCAAACAGAAAAAATGTAAAATACCCAAAAGATGAATTTAAAAAAATATTTAACAATTAAATTAGTTGAAAATAATGAAATTAATTTCAAAACACATGTTTTACGTATATGTAAAAACGTTTTTTATAGGTTATTTTTGTATCGTATTTATTACGTTTAATTAAAACAATTTAGTAAAGAAATTTATATACACATAGAAAGGTTATTAAATCTTACCTCAACTGCTGGATTATCCATTATATACTAATTACAGTAATTAATTGATTAATTTATTTACAAATCGAACACAAAATATATTTGTTATTAGTCGATATTTTGTGTTTAGAAGCATATTGTGGCACTGATATTTATGTAATTTAATAGAGAATAAAAAGTACATTTATTTGCCAAGTATAGAGAAAAAAGTCAATTTTTTAATTTTTATTATTTTTATTTGATTTTTAAATGACTTTTAAACTTGATTAAAAAGGACAACATAACCTCTAAAAAAATAGAAATTCTATATTTATTTCGTAAGGCGAGCAAATTGCTTCACTTATATTAAAATAAAAACACAGTAATTTCTTCTAATTGATTACTACGATTTAAGTTGGTAAAAAGTATAAATTATTCTTTTGATAAGAAGTATTTTTCTTCAATATCACTGCTGTCATGGCTGTCATATGTGTTAGTATTTCACACATGTAAACATTCGATTAATCAACACTCGATAAGATTGCCAACCATAAAAAAAACGCGCCTTTGTTTAAAAAATAATTTAAAAAATATTTTTTAATTAGATTAAATAATAAAAATTAAAATAATTAAAACAGAATTTAAGTGTAATTTATATTTTTTAAATAAAGTGTAGTATTTAAAATGAAAAAATGTTTTTTATAAGATGACATCATTGTTGCGTGATTGGCGGCCATGGTTCATGATGTCATCATCGCTACAACGCTTACTTCACACGTATTAGTCAGTGTTTGTTGCATTCAGTGTTTGCGAGGTTGTGTTTTTAATAATAATTAATTGTGTTAACATTTTACATGTTACTGCAGAGGATAACAGCAGGTAAATAAACATTCAATGAATGGAGATTTCAATTTTATAAACGTTTAAATAAAGTTTTTGTTTATTATTTAAAAATAAGGGGAAAAAAACACTTGAAAGAGCGGCAATAATGCCACTCCCTGTCCCCTCCCTATTGTCATCACACTTATGGAATTTCTGACTAATATGTTAATTTATTTTTTAATTTCATTAAACTTGTTAAAAAAAGTTCCTAATATAAATTAGAATATTATTTTCTTTTTGTATTAAACACCATTGCGTTTTTTAAAATTCTTTTCATAACCTATATTTACCTTTTGTATCTCGTAATTTATTTATCAATTATAATTTTAATTCCTTTGTAGTGTTCAGGGAAGTACAATGAAGCGCTTCCAATTTGTGATCATATTTCTGATCACATTATTAACAACTATAAGTGCCCAAAGTAATTATTATGATGAGCTTGAATATCAATGCCCGCAGCATTGGATCAGATTTCAAGAATCATGTTATCGTTTTATAAAGAGTCCAATAAGAGTAAGGGATGATGCGAGAAAAAATTGTCAAGCCTATCAAAGTGATTTAGTGGCAATTAATTCATTGGATGAACATGGATTTTTATTGCACAATTTACAGAGGAATGATCCTCAACATCGTAAATGGTACACTGGTGTGAGATTTCAAGGTGGTTATTGGACAAATGAACCTGATAATTCACAATTGATTAATATGGAAAATGCTTTTTTACCTGAACCACACGATGCGGTTTATGGTAGGGATTATCTTGTTTATGCCTTCAGTAATGGATTAAAACGTTGGGGATTTGAGAAAGTCACTGGATTCGATGAATTACTTTATATTTGTGAATCACCAATATCAGTACTTCATAATTTAGTGGAAGATGATCGTACATATCAGTACGGTATTTATATCGATAATCCACTGAAAATACCAAGAGGACCGTATTTTATTAAACAGCCAGTGAATACAGTTTTTGATTTTTCAAAAGAGAAAATTAATAACGATATTTCATTGAGTTGTTTGGCTGGTGGATATCCTGCTCCAAGTTACGAATGGTTTAAAGAACATTACGATAATGATAGACTAGTTTCTGATAAAATTGATCCATTATCAAATGGTCGCTACACTGTCAGTGGTGGTTTATTGATTATTTTCAGTCCAAATCAGGTAAAATTATTTTTTTTTTTTCATATTTAGAAATTATTAATTTTGTAATAACGTAATTTTTTTTCCAGACTTGGGATCGTGGTTCATATCATTGTCGAGCGACGAATGAATTTGGTTCGATTCGCTCAGAGAGTGTTGAACTTTCCTTTGGCTATATAATGGAATTTAATTTAAAGCGACCAGATGAACGTGGCGATCAACATTGGGGAAAAGCTGTTTATTGTGATCCACCACAACATTTTCCCGATGTCAAATATTATTGGGCTCGTGATTATTTTCCAAATTTTGTCGATGAAGATCAACGTGTTTTTGTATCGAACGATGGAGCACTTTATTTTTCAGCTCTCGAACAAATAGATCATGGAAAATATTCTTGTAATGTTCAAAGTACAGCATCTGATAATGGACGAAATGGTCCATTCTTTCCATTGAAAGTCGATTCTCATGGTAAGCGAAATGATAAAATGGAAGATTAATTTAAGATTCTTTTTTAACATGAAAATATTTTTTTTCAGCCACCTTTCAAGAATTAAAATTCCCGAATAGTTTTCCAAAAGTTTTTCCCGATGCACCAACAGCTGGCGAGGAAGTTAGATTTGAATGTGTTGCATTCGGATAGTGAGTATTTTTAAATATTTCTTTTTTTGAATAACAATGTAATGTTATTTATTTTGTAGTCCAGTGCCTTCTTATAATTGGACAAGGAGAAATGGCGATATACCAAGAACGGCGAGATGGTCGCATTATAATCGTGTTTTGATAATACCACACGTGAGCGTTGAAGATCAGGGAGAATATGTTTGTCGTGCAACAAATGGACGTTTATCGATACATCATTCGGTGATGTTGTCAATTCAAGCGGCGCCAAATTTTACAATACCACTCACTGATAAGCATGTAGATTTTCAAGGTGATTTAACATGGACGTGTGAAGCTTTTGGAATTCCTGATGTCGCTTACAAATGGTATAGAAATGGTGAGGTATTGAATGAATATACTTTACCACTTGAGGATAGAGAACGCTATTCGTTTCGTGATAATGTTTTGAAAATAACACGAGTTGATCCTGAACGAGATCAAGCTATGTATCAATGCGCTGCGACAAATCAATTGAAGACAAAATATTCCTCTGCACAGTTACGAGTTCTTTGTGAGTAAATTCAATTTTAATCTTATTAATAATAACTTTCTTTTTTAATTTTGCTTTATTATAGCTTTAAAACCGTCGTTTAAAAAATTGCCAATGGAATCGGAGACTTATTCATCGGAGGGTGGAAACGTGACGATTGTTTGTAATCCCGAAGCAGCGCCACGACCATCGTTTGTTTGGAAGAAAGATGGAAATGTCATTGGACCTGGAGGAAGGCGGAGAATTTTACAAAATGGAAATTTGATAATTAGTCCAGTTTCACGTGACGATGAAGGAATGTATATTTGTATTGCGTCGAATCAATATGGAAGTGACGAAACTCGAGGACGATTAATTGTCTTACGTATGTTGGAATTTATTTATTTTTTTATTGGTTTTGGAGATTTGTTTTATTTTATTTTATTTATTTTTCAGGTGGGCCGAGATTTATAAAAATGTTACCACCGCGTTTAGTGACAGCCGTTGGATGGAATAATACTCTACATTGTCGTGCCGATATTGATGAAATGTTGGATGTGGCTTATATTTGGATGCACAATCAAATGCGAATTAGAGATAAAGATTTAATGAGTAATCCACATATTGTAATTGAAGGAGGAGTTTTGGATATTATTAATGCAACGATGGCTGAAGCTGGTGAATACCAGTGTATTGTAAAGAGTGCAGTAAGCCGAATTTCGAGTAGAACGATCGTTTTTGTTGAAGGTCCACCTGGACCACCTGGTGGTGTACAAGTTGTGAATATTGTAAAATCTTCGGTTTCACTTCGTTGGACTGATGGAGCTTTCAATGGAAAGGAAATTTTAATGTATACCGTTAGCGCAAGGACGAATTATAATCAAACATGGTTCAATATAAGCGAAAGTGAGTGATTATTATTAACTTTTAAGAAAATTTCTCTATTAATTTAATTTTCCTTTTAGATATTCGAGCCAGTATCGCTGATAGACACAATGGACGTAAAGAAGCATTCCTCGAAAATGTGTTAAATCCTTTTACGACTTATGAATTTCGTGTGGCGGCTTACAATGAACTTGGTTATGGTCCTCCGTCGGCACCAACTCCACAGCACAGTACATCAGCTGATAAACCATTAAAAGTGCCCAGTTACGTTGGTGGAGGTGGAGGAAAAATTGGCGAGCTCACCATCAAATGGGAGCCATTACCAGCCGCCGATCAAAATGGACCGGGAATTTATTATAAAATCTTTTGGCGTCGTAAGAATCATGACACTGAATTTCAATCAAATGATCTTCGTGAATTTGGTAATATTGGAATATTTGTCGCTTCAATTCCATCGCAATTCTTCTACACTGAATATGAAGTTAAAATACAATCATTCAATGAAATTGGCGCTGGTCCAATATCTGAGCCAGTTACGATATTCAGCGCTGAAGATATGCCACAAGTTGCACCGCAACAAGTGTTTGCTGTTGGTTATAATAGTACTGCTCTCAATGTTAGTTGGTCGCCAATTGAACAGACACGCGAAAGAATTCGCGGTAAATTAATTGGACATAGAATTAAATATTGGCTTGAATTAAAACCCGAGGAGACGGCAACTTATTATTTGTCACGTACAACAAGACCATGGTCATTGGTTGTTGGTCTTAAGCCGGATACACGTTATTTTGTTAAAGTAATGGCTTATAATTCAGCTGGTGAAGGACCGGAGAGTGAACGATTTTTGGAAAGAACATGGAGACGTGCACCACAAAAACCACCATCGGCTGTTCATGTTACCGATGTTAATCCATCGACTGTACGTGTTACTTGGCGTTATGTTCAACCAGGTCCCGATGAAGAGCCATTGATTGGATATAAAGTTCGAGTTTGGGAAGTTGATCAAGATATGAGTAGAGCAAATGATACAATTATTTTAACGGGCAATGATCTCGAGGCACGAATTACAAATTTAAATCCTGGCAAAACTTATCATTTGCGAGTTTTGGGTTACAGTTTGGGAGGCGATGGTCGTATGTCAAGTCCCGCACATACTTTCCAAATGGGTGATAAGGAATTATTTAGAAGTAGTGCAGCTAAAAAAATGCTCGACAGTGCATTGATATTAGCTCTCATATTTCTAATAACTTCGTTTCAATTTCGGTAAGTTTTTTTTTTTTAGTTTCGTGCAATTATTTGCGATAGAACAAAAAATTTAATTTTTGAATATTTTTATTCATAAAAACTAAATACCAAGGAAAATTGGTATTTTTAATGAAACCTTTTTTTTATTCCACTGGCGAATTTTTGAAATATCAAATTTTATTCATGGATTTTTAAATTCACAATTTGTGTATTATGAACATTTAATATTTTGTAAATATTCAATTTTATTTTAGAGAAGACAATTTTTAAACAAGTATAAAGTTTTGAAATGGGATTATTTTCTTCCATATTCTACAATAATTATTTTCAGATAAATGAATTATGATTTCATCACACTTTGTGTTCATGAAAATGTTTGTATTAAAATAATCCGCTCTATTGAGATTTTTTTTATCAAGAGTTCAAAGATTTGTACAATGTGAAAAAAAGGAATTTTTAATTGCTATTGTTCGATCGCATTAAATTCTTATCAAAGTGTATTTTTAATAACAGAAGAGAAGAATTTTCTATATATAGAAATTTGAATGCAATGGAAAAAAAGAAGGGTACAAATATGAAATTTTGGCTTTAAGCGAAATGTAATAGACAATAGATATTTTCTACTAATTTTAGATGATAATTCACGAATCTCATTTATAGAATCTATTTTAATGAATTTTTCTAATTAGTAATTTACTTTTATTTGTGATTCTTGGAAAATGCACAATTTTACATGACATAAAAAATTTTCTCATTCATATATATATAATATATAAAAATATAAATTAAATTTTATTTACAAAATTTTAATATTATTAATTACAGACTATTTGCTAATTTGTAATTATTTATCTGACACATCTACGAAAATGCAATTTTTATCGAATCTTTTTTTTTTTAAATGATGTGTCATATAATATAGAAAAGCGCGCTTAGTATAAGTTTTATTCTTTATCTATGAGCTAAAGTTTAAAACATCATTATGTACAATAGAACAAATTTCCGTCCAAGTGTGCCCAGATTAAACACATAGTTTTTTTTCAATAAAATCAAAAGTAAAAAAATGTCAATCAGGTAAAAAGTAAGATGCTGTAAATTTTCGATTTTTAAAAATGTAATATTATAATTGTAATCAATTATTTTAAAAAATTAAAAATTCTCAATTAATATGTATTTTAATTTATATTTTAATAGGAGAGTTTCTTCTTTGCCTGAATTGTCAATTTAATTAATATTCTTTTAAATTCATGCACAAAAGTAAAGTTAAGTACTTAAGTACTTTCATTGTTATCTGGGTACTTGTTATATATAGATATATGTATGTATTAAGCAACAAGCAGAGAATTCGTATATAAATAAGATTTATATATACTATATACATTTGTGAAATTATACAAGATTTTTTTTTTAATTTTACATCGAACTTTTTTACAAAGGACCAATATTACTTTGTATATTAAGTTATATTTTCTTTTTGTACTATTCTACTTTCAGAATCTTAAAAAGTGAAGAAAATAAATTTTTTTACGATAAAAATGTATTTTTATTTACAGACCTTAGCGATAAAAAATTTCATTTTTATAATAAAGATTTTAAAGACAAATTTTTTAATAAAAAGAAAATTTCTTATGGTGGTTTTAAAAAAATAATTGTTAAAAAATGAATATTTCAAATAAAATTCTACAATTTATTTTTGGAGAGAATAAAGAACTAATTATCGTTAATTAATTATCATTTATTTGATTACACCCATAGATTACATTCAAGTAAGTCCTACACATT
Organism: Leptopilina boulardi; assembly: GCF_019393585.1. Taxonomy (NCBI): domain Eukaryota; kingdom Metazoa; phylum Arthropoda; class Insecta; order Hymenoptera; family Figitidae; genus Leptopilina; species Leptopilina boulardi. The sequence continues at coordinate 467,875 of NW_026137765.1, read as the reverse complement.
AACAAAGGTACACTCATGTACGAACTTTAGTAATTATTTGCAGTTCATAAAACTTTGATGAAATTAAAAATAACTTAAAGAATATCAGTACTTAAGATATATAATTAATTAATAATTTAATAATTATAAAAAGTAATATGAGAAAGTTGAAACCTAAATTGTACATATGTATAATTTAATAATTATACTCATATAATTAATTACTTGTATATTTTGCAAATAATAAATAATATAAAAAATTGGTTTTTTATGATATAAGAAAAGAGAGAAAAACAGGTATTACGTATAAATATCTGTTTTTTTAATCTTGTATTGTTTTTGTTAATTATAATAATATAGTAAGCGCCGTTTAAATTGGAATTAAATTTTTTTGGCACGCGCTAAATTATTTAAATTACGTGTCGTATGTAAATTGCATTTAAATGACATACTGTCTTTTATAATGATAATAGTTTTGATATGCTAGTTTTTTTCAGGAAGACTTGGATATTTTTCTATAATAACTTTACGCGTGAGCTCTTTACAGATGAGAAATTACTGCATTATAGATTTTTTTCAACTTTTTTTTTCATTGAATATATATATTTTGCGACTCATTTTAAAGCCATTTAGTTTTTTTTTTTTTTATAATGTGTAATCTTAACAATTATTATTTTTCAGCTTATGATGCTTCTTGATAACACAAGATAGGTGTTGCTGTCTGAAATCTTGTAAAACGATCGCTAAAAATAGTGATTGACATGAATTCGTGAACATTAACACAGTTAGTGACTAATATATCAATAACTATAGAATGTTTTTTTAACAGACTTTTTTTTGGCGAAATGAGAGTCATTAATTTTGACTCAACATTCATTGAATTATTTTTCATAATGTGATTTAATGAAATGAAAAATTTTAATTTTTAAATTTAATTCACCGAAAAAAAGAAAAGAACTAAAAAATTAACAGTACAGAATTATTTCTAATAATTGTAATTTCTTTTTAAAAGATTTTAAAATAAATTAGATAAATTGATAAGTTTTTTTAAATCCAAATTAGTAAGCAAAAAAATAATTAAAAATTAGATTATTGTTTTAAATTAAAAAAGTTGCAAAAAAAATTTTTTCCTCGAATGAAAAAACTTCATTGAAAATTAGATATAATTAAGGAAACATTTTTTTAATGCAGTTTTCCTGTTGAGAAATGGAAAACAAATATTTAAAAAAATTCTCACTTTAATGAATGTGTCGCCATTAATTGCTATATATAAATACAGATTTTAATTTGTGCACCTGATGACTTCGTTTTTATGAAAACGAATTGAGTCATCAAAATGGTATTTATAACGCTGTTTTCAATATTCTCGATATAAGTGTACCGTGTCGAATAAAATAATTAATAGTGTAATTATTAAATATTTAATGGCTTATAAGTATTTTAATATTTAATAATTATTTTGTATATTAATAATTATTAATAATTTAGCAAAATTAATAATGATTAATTAATATATTAATAGCTATAAAATATTATCATTTTCGAATAATGCATTAAATATTTAATAATTAGTATTATTAATAATTTATGTGAATTATGTTGTGAATATAGTTGACCCCGCTTAAATAATATTTATATATAGACTAACATTAATTGGAGCGCTTCTCCAAAAAAAGTTTATAATATTATCGATTTATCGATATGTTGTCCAAACTCTCTTATATAAGCAACACACTTTAATCAATGTTTCTTTCAGGTAACACTTTTTTTTTCTTTTTTTTTTTAATAGTTTTTGTTAAATGTTGTAAAATGCCCAGTGGTCCCCCTCCAGAGTCACTGCGCATAATATATATATTTTTCTTAATTTCTATTTCATAAATAGATTTGACTACTTTTCTATTAAATTTTTTTTTAATATATACTATATATAATTGCAGTTCTATAATCGAAAATTCGATAACGACGAAGTCACAATGATTAACAGATCATTGGAAAGAAAATTTTCATTTTTCTAAGATCTTAATACGATTAATGATCTTATAATTATAGTTTTGGTTAATTGCTGTTTTGAACACCTTTCGAACTAGTGTACAATAACACACTGCTTTTTTTCTAAGGCTAATAAGTATTCGCGTCAGACATTTTAATATGACAATTTTTTAAATTAATTTTATTGCTAAAATTCACTGAAAGTTTTAATTGTAAATTAAATTTAATTTAGTCAAAAAAATTTAAATACATATATATTAAATATCCTACGAGGGAAACAATATTAATTTATATTTTAAACAAATATTTTCAAATTAATATTTAATTTAATTAATAAATACAATTTTTCAATGATAGTTTTAATAATAATTAATTTAAAAAATTGTTCTCAAAACGTCTTTTCAAGAATCTTTTCTTTTATGAATGCAGAGAATATAGGCATATTTACTTAGACCAATTTTTTTAGACTATTTATATAAATAGTCTTTGATTGACAATATCAAAGGCGGTCTTTAAACATTAAAAAAAAATTAATTAAATTTTGTAGTTTCTTCAAATATTTTTCCATTGAAAATATATTTTTCATTTTGAAAAATAATTTTCAATGAAAATTATATTTTATATTTATTTTTTTATAGGTGAAAAGAAATTTTTCTTTTTAACTATAGTATTGAAGATAAATTTTTAGCCCCCCCCTCCCCACCTTTTCCATGGTGCTAAATTTACGATTTATATAATATTTTCTTTTTGTGCGTCTGCTTTGTGTTGCGCAGCGGTTACTAGAATGATTGTTTATAATTTTCATATAGAATTATAAGAATAATATTACGAAGAAATTTCTAACACATGTATATATGTATATAATTATATTACATCTTTGGAAGAACTGTACACTCGGCACTATTTTTTTAGTCCGTAGCGTAAAAGCACCGACAAAAAAAATTCCTAAAGTTCATTTTCAAATTTTAAATCAATTAAAAGTTTTTTTTCCTCTTCTCAATCAAATGATTTTATGGTAAAAATTGTAAGAAAATTTTTTTGTTTAAAGTTTCTTTTATCAATAAAAAGTATTACAAACTTACAAAAAAATAAATAAAAATTTTTAAAATTCAGTATCAAGAAAAAAATCTAAAATACGATAACATGTTTTCCATATAATTATTTTATCAAAATGAGATTTATCAATAAAAACTAAATGATTTTGTTTGTCGGTGATGGGGATCGGAAATATCTTAAGATTACGTAAAATTATTGTCAATATATATCAGTTATACACAAAAGTGAAGATTTAAAAGTTACCATCGTTGCTCGAACATCGATTTGTGAACGTGTCAAAAGTCTTTTTTTTCTATATTTGCTTGCATTTCTGTCGCTATATATAGAAAAAAAATTATCTTCTCGGATAATTTTTTTCAGCACTATTTATTTTAAAAATTATATATTATTTACTCATCATAAAATTTCATTTTTTTTCCACATTTTGTATACGTAAAGTGGTCAATATTCGATATGGTCGACTCGAATTTTTATCGAACAAGAAAGATTGCGTTTGTATTATTATTTTCTATTTTCTTTTGTTCACTATAAAGAGTTTCTCATCTATATTTTCTTTCTTTATTTTTTTTTTTTAATAATACATAATACTGATTTCTTTGATACGTAATACTGAATTGATTAGCATCAAATACTCCCGTAAAATATATCTCAATTTATGATGTCCGTTGTTTTCTCTTTTTTTTTTTTTGTTCAAACGGATTTTTGTTAAAAAAGAAATCAAAAAATTTGTATATTTGTTTTCTATAAAATTTGTTTCGTGAAATTTAATTCTGTTAAAATTTTTCCCATTTTGAAAAGTCAATTTAACTTTTCTTCAAATATTCATTTGTAATATTCTTGAAAATCTACGAATTTTCATATATATATTTAGGAATTCTTTAAACGACAACAGTATATATATATATATATATATATATATATATATATATATAGTATCAGTAAATTCTACGATTGGAAGACTTTAGAAGCAAATTAATAAAAAATTTGAAATATAAACATTACACGTACACTGTAAAAAGCTTATACAAATTCTACAAAAGTAGAATAAATGTTTTTTTTTTTTTTGGTGTTTTCACAATTGATAAATATGTTTTTTTTTCAAAATTTTTTTCTTTTATGTGATAACTGAATGTTTGGTTGTTTTTATGTAAAAACATGAATTTCATGTTTAAAATGTTTTCGTGTGTTTTTTTTTTCATTTTTGAAAAATGATTTTTTTTAACAGTGTACGTTTCTGAACAGTGAATACATTATGATGTTAAAACATCATTTTTAATGTATTCACATGGCGTTCGACTTTAAATGTCGACGTATATTAATATATGCAACAGGCAGCAAATATATATCGTTATAATCGTTATATATTATCGTTTTCCGTGCGAAATTCCGGCCGGCGGTTCGCAGTCACCTTTTAAATATATATGGAACTTTTTAATGGTGACACACCTGACCATTAAGTCACGACCTTAATGACCTGATAAATAATTATTATTATTTTTTTTTTCATTTCATTTGATATGCTTTAAATGCGCTTACAAAGGAGTCAATTCCACAGGAGCCTGACCCATTCTCGTCCTTAAAGTTGCTACATCATCTTCTATTCGAACAAGCAGCCTTAATTTCTATAAAATTGGAAGATTTTAATTTTTCAAGATATATAATTAATAAACTAAATAAATAGATAATAATAACTGATAATTAAAAATGAAGCTGATAACTTTTGGAAATTTTAGTAAAAAATGTGAGTAATTCGAGGGTAAAAAATTTTTAAAAAAAGAACATGCAAAGTTATCTGTAACAATTTGTTTTCCCTGGGAAAAAAAATTTTTCTCATTATTTTTGTTGATGGGAGATAAAAATGAGTAATTTTGTTGTCTAAACAGAAAAAAAATGCTTACTGTTCGTGTATCTCCAGGGGTTGTTAGCCATGAATATAACATGTAACCTGGTATGCAAAGCATCGAGGACAATGCTGTGAACCAACCGAAACAATGCGACCACCATGGATATTCATAATCAAGATATTTTATTGGTTTCCATTGAACTAGATTAAAGATGAACACACCCTATAAAATTAATCATCGCATTTTAAAAATCAATACCATTTCGTTAAATAATTTGCTAGTCTTTTCAATAAATTTTTATTTATTTAGTTTATTTATTATACCTGAAAAAATTTAAAAATCAGAAACGAGAGATATAATTCACAGTCGACTAAACAATGCGTTTTTATGAATGTTTTTTTTTTTTGTAAAAAGCTGAATACTCGAGTTGGAAGCTTGTGTAATAAATTTTATCCGATCCGATACCCAGAGGTAAAAAAAAAGGAAATGCGGGTCGTATTTATTTCAATCGATTGATTCATCTCTTTTTTACCCGGTACTAATGGTTTCATTAAACGATTGTCCGAAAAAAAATTTTATTTCCAATTCCCATTGCGAGGGAAATGTGTTCGTTGCTTTAAAATTTTTTCGTTTTGTTCAATTCGAATTTTCATTGTTTTTATTTAATAAAAAAAATTATCTATTTGAGAAAAATAAATGTAATAATTTATATTTTTAATTAATTACTATAATTTGATAAAAATTTGAGATTTTAATTAATTAGAGAAAAAAAAATCAATAACAGATGATGTACTTACAATGCAAATAAGTGGTGTAGTCACTGTCCAACAGAATTTCCACCAAATGAGAGGATAATATCCAATCATATCACGCAAGCCTTCGTAAAATCGATTAACGCCAAAGGCCCAACTAATGGCGATGCACTCGAAAAAGATGAGGAATAATAAACAAAAACCAGATACCGCATATGAGTCCAATATTTGAAAGACATACATTCCACCCTGTGAGATGCAGGAGAGACCAACCACATACGACATAATACACACCAGTGCTATAAATATTTCTTTTCGTGGTCGAAGAAGTTTGGGCCATTCATCAACCTATAAAAGAAAAAAAAATTATTTTTCAATTTTCTTGTTTTACATACATCGTATATAGCGATGCAATTAAATGACAAGGAAAATTTATCTATTTTTCCACTATATCACGCAAAATGCGCACACACAATGGACCATAAAAATTCTCAATTACATATAAAATCAGATGTAAAAAAAAAATATTACGATCCTGAGATTTAAATTGGAAACAGTTACTTTTATGTGATGGAAACTGAATTACATTTTTATATATATTTTCTATGTATATATTATCCGAATTCTTAACATTCTTTATTAAATTTAGATTTTTTAAATTACAGGAAAGTTGAATGAAGTAACTTTTATTTAATCAGTAAATTAAGAAATCATTTGAATTTAGCACAGTATGAATAAGTGAATTTTTATTAAATTGTCAGTAAATTTTCGCTGATTCATATTTTTAACTCAGATTTACTGATTCGCCACAAACCACACGATGAATCATAATTATTAATGTATTATCATCATAAATCATCCTCATCCTTATCATAATCATTATATCATCATTAGTCATCAGTATTTATTATTTTCAATTAAAAATAAATCAATTTTTAAATCAATTTTTTAAAAAATAGTTTTTCAAAATAGTTTTAAAAATGGTTTAAAAAATAGTTTGAAAAAAAAATGTTGCTATACGTGGGAGAAAAATGAGAAAAAAAAATATAGAGGAAAATAAATAGATATTCTCACCATAGCAGTGATAAATCCCTCCATGGTACAAAATTGTGAATCAAGTCCTATCAGTAGAAGCATAAAGAAAAATAAACACGACCATAGTGGCGCCCATGGAAGTTGGAGTACAGCGGAAGGATAGGCGAGAAAGGCCAATCCTGGACCGGATGCTGCCACCTCGGCAACTGGTCTTCCTTGTTCATGTGCCATAAAACCAACAACGGAGAAAATAACAAAGCCAGCGAACATACTCGTTGACGAGTTCACTGCACACACGATAAGAGCGTCTTTGTATACATTGTTGTTGAATTTGTTATAACTACCCAAGGCCACAAGGGTCCCCAGTCCAAGACCATAGGAAAAGAATATCTGGGTTACAGCATCTATCCATACCTGTAAAATACACATAATTTTTTTTTTCTGTACAAACAATTTTCTTTGTTATAAAAGAAAAAAAAATAAAAATGTGAATAAAAAAATAAAAAATATAAACTATTATCATAAAAGATTTCTTTAGGCGATTAAAGATTCTTAATTGTCTATGATCGATAAGAAAAAAGGGGATCTTTCAAGGGGAGAATAATTGAGTTTAATCCCTTATAGTTTTCGATTAAGATTGACCCTCCCCTTGTGTGTATAAAGTGAGCAATTCTCCTCAATATAATGAGATTTAGGATTTTCATTATAGAGACAAAAGATGAAGAAATTCATCCAAGTCATTATTCCAATAATGATAATGCAATTATCAAACCCTCTTAACTAATAATAGTAAATTTTTAAGAAAAATATTTCTAAAAATCTTTTTCATTCAAAATAATTTTATTTTTTCAACAATTTTGGAGTAAAAAAAAAAATTTGTTTTAATGTTTGGAGAAATAAAAAAAAAGTAATTTTTACCCCAGATTCCGTTAGTTTGGATAGATTAGGCATTACGTAGAATTTAATGCCATCAGCAGCACCGGGAAGAGTAACACCACGGATCAGTAAAACCGTGAGAAGTACATAAGGAAATAGGGCTGTGAAATAAACAACTTTCCCAGTCCACTTGACTCCTTTCCAGATGCAAAAGTAGCACATAACCCATACCAAAAAAAGAGTTACAGCCAATTCCCATCTGACATTACCAATATGTTCCACACCATCAGAAATTTGAAGAGCCCTTCGTCTAAAAAAAAATTTCAAAAAAAAGACGTTATTTTATATATTCAAAGAAATATTCTATATTGGTGCATTAAAACAAATACAGATGGTAGGACATTTTTTTTTAAGGGGAAACTATTTTAAATATTTAAAGGAAAATAAATTTTCTTTTTAATCTTTCATTAATGGAAAAAAATTCTTAAGAATAAATAAAATATAAATATAACAAGAAAATCAATATATAAAGAGAAAAAAAAAAGATTCTAAAAATTGTAATTGAAAAATATAAATAATACAAACTCCCAAAATTCTTTAACGGGATCCGCAAGTTCCGGCCATGTAACGTTGACTTGATTAAGGGTGCACATTTTGTATAAAGTACCATTCCTGGCAGTCGTATTCCAGCATGGTAAACTTTTCCTCAAATATGGACTAATACAATATTTTGTATTCCACCAGTTGTCGCAGGTGCCCCAGGGTAATTCTGCGGTGCAAAAGAGCAATGATGAAATGTTAGAGAACATTGATTATCGAGTGCCATCGGTTTTCGAGGATTCCCAGCATTTCTATGTCGTGAGAGAGAGAGAGAGAGATTGAGGGAGAGAGAGAGAACTAGTAATCAAGGCTTAGGGGAAGGAAAAGCCTTGATTAGGCTGCCTGTCAAAATCTAGGACATTATCCATATAAGAATAATTCCATTTTACTCTTTCAATATATATCAGAAAATTATTTTTAAAATTGATTCTATTTTGATTCAATTTACCCATGTTCTAAAAATTTGTTCCTTTCAGAACTTAAAATAAAAATCTCTCTCTCTCTCTCTAATTAAAATAAAAATTTCTTTATAAAAATGATGGATCTTCGAAAACTGATTTAATTATTTATAATAGTAAAAAATAGAATTTTTTTTTTTAATATTAAATGAAAAAAAAATATTTTTATTAAATGAAAAAAAAAATTTTTTGTACTAACCACTGCGCATGGACATGAAAAAATAAAATATCGCCCATGCGAGGATAACGATGTAATAAACATTCATCCAACATGACATGACAGCTGCCGCATATCCAATGCCTTTAAATAATGGCGCTATTTTAAAGACACCAAGTCCTCCAATTGTTAACATTTGTCCTAATGCCAATTCCATGAAAAACATTGGAATTCCAGCAAGTATAAGTGTTAGGAAATAGGGAATGAGAAAAGCGCCTCCTCCATTTTTGTAGCACAAATATGGAAACCGCCACACATTTCCCAGACCGATGGCGAGACCGACCTATATATATATATATATGCAAAAATAAAAAAAAAAGTACAATTAAAATTCCAACTTTAATTTCATTATTATAATACTCGTATCTCAATCCTGTGGGCATTCATGTGTATTACCACAAAAACCAGAGGAACAATTATTATTAACTATTCGTACAAGTTAAAAAAAATCATTTTTTTAAAGAAAATAAATTTTGTTGATTGAAAAAAAAATTATTTATTATTTTATTATTAATTATATAATTTTTTGAATCACAATATAAAAGAAGGGAGAAAAAATTGTTTTAATAAAAAAAATTAATATTTTAATTACACAAAATTATGAAAAAAAAAAAAAATTCTTTTAAAAAATAAAAATTATTGTATATAATAATTATTAGATTAGCTGTCCGTGTATTTAAGTAGAATAGACACATTTTGGTAAGACATTGCGGAATTTCTCCTTTGCATCAGCGCTATGCCTTTATACTACTTATTAAGTAGAAAATGCAAGTTATGGCGAGACTTTAGCAAAATTTTTATCATTTCCTTTATTTAATTATTTATAATAATTTTATTGGCAATTTTTTTAATATAATTTAATTTTATAATTTAACAGTAAATTTTTTATATATATTTGACAATTCTTTAATTTTCAATGATTTATTTATTTTAAAAAAATTTGTAATAAATAAAATTTTAATTGGAGGAAAAAATAATTTTTTTATAATATTTATTTGAACCAATTAAAGAGATTTATTTAGCTGTTCTGAGACAAATAAAAAATTTTCTCTCTTTGAAATAAAAAAAAAGTTTGTTATATTTTGAAAAATCGAGCAAAAAAAAAAAAAAAAAAAAAAAATAAGAGAGAAAATAAAAAAAACAAATCCCAATTCTACATAAAATCTCTATTTAATTTAAAAATGTTTGTGAATTTAAGCCCTTGCATGTTACACTTTTTATATTGGAAAAGAAATTCCTTACAAAAAAAAAAAAAAAAAACAGAGGATTAAAAAAAATAGTTTAAAATTGTTTACCACACTGAGGATAAAATCGAGTTTTGTACTCCATGTGTCCCTCTCTGGAAGCTGCTTAGTTTTTGAGGTTGATGGACATGTTACATTTAGGGATGTTTTGGCTGCATCGGTATTATCCGAATCGGCCAATTCTGGATCCCTCGAGGTTTCTGTCATCTTTTGAATTGCGGCTGATGTCCGCTTATTTTTCTACACCGCACTTTTTATTCGCTATCTCTTCGTCCTAAATGACTCCAAGCCAATGTCCTTCAACCAGGAAGCTGTTGTCGAGACATAACAGCGAATCTAAAAAATTCAAATATAATAATTTTTATTTGGCTTTTGAGAAAAATAAAATTTATATATTAAAACGCATAAAATTGATTTGAATCAAATATAAAAATATATATTTGTTACTGAGCCTATAATAATTTTTAAAATAAAAAAATTTTATTTTGCATAAATAAAATTTTATTTAACCACAGAAAATTTTTATTAAAATCAAATAAAATTTATTTTTAATTAATATTTATTTGGCTCTGAGACAAATATATATGAATAAAAAATATTTCTCAAGAGAATAAAATCGCACGCATGTAAATTATATATATATATATATATATATATAAACTTGTTTTTATTTGATTATAATATATTTTATGAATTTATTCTCTCTAGTGCACTTGTCTCTGAATGCAGAGAGCAATATTCGCCTGTCTATAGTGTTCCCTTTCTCTGTCTCTCTTGTTACCGCCTCTGTCATTATCAGAAGAGCCATTAGTTTGTAAACTGTATTGCGTATTCATGCAACCCCACCAGCTGTTTTGGATGTGCGAAATTTGCCTCCAACATTGTGTAACAGCAGTTCATTACTAAATCAAAATAACTTAAAAGTACACATAAACGCAAATCCCATTAAATTAATTTTCATTTATTATATATGTTTGACATGATATTTAATTAAATTCATTGATGTAAAATCTTCGCCAATTTAAATTGCTAAACTTTACATCCAAAGAAAAAATATATTTGTCATCAGGAGAAAAATATTTCATTCAAAATAAATTTTATTTGAATTAAATAAAAATTTTATTTACGCTGAATAAAATTTTATTTGAAACAAATTTTTCTTTTTTTTTTATTTAAAACAAATAAAAAGTTATTGCTGCTCTGAAACAAATATATATTTTTATTTCCTTCAAATAAATTTTATTTTCAAATAAAATTATATTTCAAATAAACTCTAATAAAATATTTCTCCGGGTGTAAAAATCAATAGAATTTATTTTTTCAATCGGAAAATATCTTTTAACTGTTAAATAAATAGATAAAAAAAAATCATTTAACTGGCTCAAATAATAATTATATTGGACGCGAATAAATATTTATTTGATACCAATAATAATTATTAAATAATTATTTAAAAATTATTTAAAAATTATTTAAAAATTATTTAAAAATTATTTATTTATAATAATTATTTTTTCAATAAAATTATTTATATACAAATTTGATAATATTGTAAAGTTTATTTAAATCAAATAAATTTACTTTTTTTTCAATTTGTATTACAGATTTCCGAATCAATAGGCAAATTATTACATTTCAGTATACTATATACAGTAAATGTTCAGAGGATATAAAACCCATCAAAAACTTTGTCCCCAGGAAACTTTTCACGCGAATTTTCAGTTGATATTTCCGCCAGAACTGTATATATATACCAATATTTTTTTCCTATACTCTTTCAAAACTTACTTAAATTGCTTTTATATACTTTCGCGAACTTTTCTTTTCATCTGCAATATTTTAAAAGAAAGAAACTATATATATATATACTATTTTAGAATATAAAATATACAAAAGAAAGAGAATTGTGAAAAATATATCACAACTTTAATTTTTCTTATAAAAAAGAGAAAAAAAATTTTTTTTTCTGTTCTACTTAAATATAAGACGAAATGTTAGGAGAATATTTTAAAAGATAATTTTATGTGCCATCAGTTTCAGACGTGTACTGAGAAAATAGACTTTCATCTCGATAGAGTGTTCTTTAGCTTTTAGCCAAACAGAAATTTTTTTTTTTTACGAGAATTTAGCCTGAATAATAAGTGTGTAAAATTTACATAAGAACAAGAGATTGTTTAAAAGACAAAATAGTGCATTTTTTTAATGCAAAAAAAGACTGAAAACTTTTAAGTTAAAGTTTTGCATATTTAAAATAATCACTGCAAAAAAAAAAAAAAAAAGAATGGTTTAAAACTTTTTTTAGTTCTTTAGTTCAGAAGTAAATTTAAAATAATTATTCACAAAAATAGAAACACAAAAAAAAAATACTTAATTTGAATTTATCTCAATTAAAAAAATTTCTCTATATTGAAACTGTTTTTATTATTTTTTAATAATGCGAAGAATACTTTTTTTTCATGTGGCCATGAACTCGGGAATTATTTGAATACTGATGATGGGGGTTCCGGATGTGGCACAATTTTTCAAAAATACCCCCACAGAACCGGAAGCTTGGGGCAATTTAAGCTCGGAGAAAAACTGCGGAAACCGATTACCCAATTGTTCCAGTTTCGCGAAAAGACAATGCTTTCCACTTTGCAAAGTGTCGAAATCGAAAATCGACCGTTCACACTATATGTATATAATATAAATATACATATATATTTCTCCTATGGGGACAAATATTCCATTAATTTCAATATAAGATACGATAATTAGATTTCTCACACACCATTATCGTTCTTTTGTTATAATTTCCATTCATAAATTCCAAAAACAATGAAAACTGTTTGAGTGCTTTTAAATTCATTGCATTTTCCACTCTCACTGTATATCTATATATCTGATCAGATTATACTCATCGAATATTGATTATTGGAATTCAATATAATATTCATGTTGAAATTGTCTATGCATATAATTAGTGTTGCATTCGAGTTTAGAAATGAAAAATAATCTATAAAAATATTATCGTTAGATCGCACACATTTTGACAGATATTCTTTTTTCAAAATATATTATTTTATAAATGTTGCAAATTTTTTAATTCATTTTTCTATTAATCATTTCCTTTTTGAATATATATCGAGTGTCAGAGAAAAATATTTTTTCCATTAATTTAATATTAGATTTCTTTCACAGTTCTTATCTTTGTATATATATATATATATATATATATATGGCCATTGTCAATATTGTGTCAACATCAGACGATTGATGGGAAAAGTTGATCTTAAAATTACTTATAATCCCTTTGAGATGCAAGAAATATATATGTATGTTCTTTGGGGTGGATATACTCAAAACTTTCCTAGATAAAAAACTTAATTGGAGAACTCGATTTTTAATAGCGCATGATTATCCCATAAAAATAATCATTTTAAAGAATTTTTTTAAAACGTTATTTCAATTTTCAAAATAGCAGAATTTTTTTTAAACGAAAAAAAATAATGTGGTTGGTAAAAAAAAAAATGATTTGATTCAAATAAATAAAGAAGTAACTGAATTAGAAATCAAAAACCGGGTAATTTTTTTTATTATATTATTTTTTTTACTATTTACTAATTTATTATTACTATTTTTTATTATTACCGAATTAATTTTGTCTTATTTCAAGAGAATTTAGAATTTTTAGAAACATTTTCATTCATCGAAAGAAATGTAACTTTTTTTTTTTTTTTTTGTTTAATAAAATGTCAAAATAAATTTTATTAAAAATAAAAAGATTTATCATTTGCATTTGTGTCAAAGCTACTTATTATTTTCAACATCATATATAAACGGGGTCACTTATATTGTCTCACAATGTGATAATTTAAATCACTTATGAAAATGTCGACTACTGTCTGGAAAGTTGTTTTTGCTATCTCTTTATATTATTATAAAAAAGAAAGATTACACACGAATATCAATTTTTGCGTTGGCAAAATTTTATCAGTTACATTTTTTTTTTCTTCAATTTTTATAAAAAAAAATTATTATTAAATAGTGAAATTTTATATAAATCCAAAAAAATTTTATAATAATTTTCGTTTTTATAAAGAATTAAAATATTCTAAATATATATATTTGCGTTATAATTAAGCGTTGAATCTATCGATTAAAAAAGTCCGAGTCCGGTCACTCAACGATCTTTAACGAGAAAATTACTCAGTCTTTTCCGTCCCGCCTTTTACTACTTACGATTCAATGGATTTCATTCTCGTAAAGCTTACGCACACGTGCATATTTAATGCACGCCTTTATAAAGCGAAAATTTGTTATAATAAAATCATATTATACCATTGTGTCTTTTTTTTTTAGGGGATATTTGGACTGACATTATTTGCAAATTGCACTTTTCAAAATAATTTCAATGAAAATTATTTTTATTAAATATTTTGGTAAATAAAATTATTTTTGTTCGGCTTTCTTCAAAAAAAAAAATTTATTTAATTCAAATAAATATTTACTGGATCCAAAGAAATTTTTATTTTTGAACCAAATAAACTGCAATAATTTTGAAACAAAATATGAGTCAAAAATTGAAAATTGATTTTCGTTTTTCAATTTAAAGAAAACATGGTTCTTTTCGCGAATTAACCCCCGTGTGAAAGGGGTGTAATCATACTCTTGTCGGCCTCTTTTCGCACTGTTGATTCTCCGGTGAACATATGTGCTTTTTGGAACACAGCCAACTCGATGTCAACGCGAAGGTATTCCGTCCGTTTTTTTTCTCACTCTCTTTTTTTTCTCTTTTTTTTTTAACATGCACACATAGGCGCACGTGACATTGTTGCGACGTTTCTCACTAGAGAGAAATTGTGATATTAAAAATTAAACACTGAAAATTAAAAAAAAAAAAAAAAAAAATTTTTTTTTGCTCCAGTTATGCTTGTCACTTTTTTTTCTAACAATTTCTTTTTTATACTAAAGAATAAAAAAAAGGAAATATAAGAATAATTTTTTCATATTATAAGAACTGAGAAAAACATACCGGAACTCAAAAAAGATCGAGAGAAATTAAGATTGACTGTTGGATTATTTTTAATTTATCGAGAGAGTTTAGAGAAAGAGATTATACTCTTCTCAATAGATAAATTGTCCCTGAAGGAAGTTGGTGATCATAAGAATTTTTTAATTTATAATTTTCTCTCTCTCAAAAAAAAAAAGAAGCACGTGGATAAAATTTTGTATATTAGAAAATTAGATATAAATATTAGTAAAATAAAAAATAAAATTTTTTAAACTCGAGAGTAGAGTTATAAAAAAGTAAATAAAGCTCTAGATTTATTTAATACACTGCGATATAATGTGAAAAATTAATATTGCCTAAAAGGCTTTTTTAGAGGAGGAAAAAAAAAAGTACTAAATGTTGGCTTTATTCAAAAAGAATCTCAATCTTAGCTAAAAAGTGAGTCGAGAGAGAGGCCAAGGAAACATTTCTTTCAATACGCTCGGCTGATTATCGGTTATCGCATATCCCGCAGAGAATTTCCAGCTTTCATCGGCAGATCTCGGCCAAACAAAAGCTATATGGCCCAAAGGAACGAAAATAAACAAAAAAAAAAAAAAATAGGAAAAAAGAACAAGTTTAAAAGTTAATTAATTTCCTCGTGAATGAAAAAAATAATGGAATATTTGAAATGGAAAAAAAAAATTGGGTAAATAGAAACTTTGTTGTTATCGAGAATATTAAACAAAATTGTTTCCCTTTACCATAGTTTTTTTATTATAACCAAAAAAAAAATTTAATTTTTCTCGTCGTAAATAATTTTTTAGAAGAATAAGATTTTTTTTTGCATTAAAAGCAAAAATTCGAGAAAATATGAAATTTGGAAAAAAATGAAATCAAATTCCAAATGAAATGAACTTTTATAATTACCAAATAAAATAATAAAAAGAGAATTTGGGAAAAAAAATATCAAATTTATAAAAAAAAAAAAATAATCAGAAGAAAATATAAATTATATTTAGATAGGAAATTGAATAAAGAAAAATTTTCAGAATCACAAAGAAAATCCGAAAGAAACAATATATATTGAAGTCAAGATTATATGAAAAGTCCATGTAAGGCAAAAATATGAAATCTCATATTCTATAGAAAATCCAATAGGAGTAATTTTTTCCGAAAGAGAAAAAAAAACGAAAAAACTTTTATATCTAAAATAAAGACCAGTCTACAGGGAAAATATTTATCCAAATAAATATCTAATCCAAGACTTTTTTTTTATTAAAAATTCTCCGAGTTTTTCTAAATTTATTTTTCCTGATTTGATTTTCAAATTAAATTTTTAAAACTAACAGTGCTAGGTGAAAAAAAAAATCAACAATTTCATCCAAAATTGATTCACAAGAAAATATTTCCCGCAAATAATAAATCGAGAAGAAATAATTTTCCAAATAAGAAAAAAAAATTTTCATGGAAAATATTTCCTTAAAAATAAAATATGATTTTGTCGACAATAAACCATCCTTGAATTGAACGAATATTTTAAATTTGAAAATATGAGAATATGAAAAAAAGAATTTTTTTTTTTTTTTTTGATCCAAAAAGGAAATTTTTATGTTCAGAGTGAAAATTTATCGGACACACATTGGAAGAAGAAGCGTTAAATATGCATGTCCGGCAGGGGGTCCGTGTAATAAAATATATATCACGATCATATACTCGTCTCTCCTACCCCCTCTTTTACCCCCTTCCTATCCACAAAACCATTGGGCTCCCTCTTCCTCTTCCACGCTCATAAAAAACAGCTATATTCTAATTAGCCGAGGATGTATTCGTTTTGCTACTATGGTCATCAACTACCTCTCATATACCATATATAGACAGTTTTTTTTATCGCCCTTTAATTACAAATTATCATAATTATTATATGTCCCATTCGATCATATAATATTTATATTGCAGTAGGTCATGTATATTTCAAACTGCTCCAATTACTTTAAATCTCCTGGTATTATCAAGATCAAATTGATAAATAATTCTGATCCTCCTCTTTCATATAATAATATCTTTTCGATCCACATTCAAATAATATCATTTTTTTTTTTTTTTTTTTTTTTTTATCAGAAAGAACGATTTTTTTACGAATTTACAAATTACGAATTTAGAAATTACAAATCAAATTTCTCGAGAAATATTATCATTTTTATAAATTACTTTGAAGAAGAGCAAAAAGATTTAAATCGATTTATTTTGGAATTCTTGGAATATTTTTCTCTTTAAAAAAAAAAAAGCGCGCGAAGAATTTTGTTTACGAACCTTGGATAATTTCCTCGCCGTCGTTGTTTTAATATCAAAATGTAAAGAATTCGATAGATATCCTCACGCACATAAACACTGGAAAATTTTTTTTTTTTTTCAAATAAAAGAATGAAAAATTAAGAGCCTGACTTTTTTTTCACCTGACAATGATTTTTTTTTTTTTTTTTTTTAAATAATCTAACGAATAAACGTTCCCGTTGGGTTCGACGACACAAAACGCACTGTGCAATCACTATAGGAGAATGAGGTGGGTTTTGGTGAGAACGACTTTTGGAGTGGAAAAGGATGCTGGGAAACGTGCGCGTTTCCTGGAATCGATCGTTTTTGGGGGGATTATAAACGCGTGTGTGCAAGCCGTTGTGAAGCCCGCGAAGAACTGAAATCGCGTCGTCGTCGTTGTCGTCGTCGTTGTTGTGTCGCCCTGGACCTGGTGGCTATTCCAAATTGAATTGGTTATGGAGAAGAGAAAAAAATGGGGAACTCTATCCCCCTCGTGCGCACTGGACCTCGCCTTCTCTTCTTTATCATATATCCACCCTCTCTTCTTTTTTCGATCCTCTCTCTCTCCATAATATCAAACCCAAACCCCACCATTTCACCCCCTTACTATATAGTAGTAATAGTAGTAGTAGTACCCTCCACAGCGTGCCCGATATCACGCATCTGGTACAGATCATCAGCATATGCCAAGGATGAGAGAGAAGGGGAGGGAGGGAGAGAAAAAGGAGGGGAGGGATCCCCAAGATCGCAACAGTATATCATCATCAAGTTGACATCGCTTTTACGAAACCCTATACGGGCCTGTTTGCCTATTTGCCTTTTCCTATATATATATATATATATATATATATATATATATATATAGGTGACACACTCTGGGGTGTTTCATTTTATGACTAGATGGAAAAAAAGGACTCCGCTCAAAATAATTCGGAAAATATTTTTCATTCTGTTGTTTTGATTTTCTGAACAAAAAAAGTAAATGTCAAATAACTAAAAATTGCTCTCTGTGAGTAGGTGGAGTTTGAATTTTTCTTTTATTTAATCTCAATTTGAAAAAAAGGCTCTAAAGATAAAATAGAGGATAAATGAAAGAGAGGTTCATTTACATTTTTTGTTCAGGAGATCAAAAATTAATAATCTAAAAACCAAATTTAATCGAAATACAAATGGCAAAATTGAAAAAAAAATATCTATAAATAAAACTCTTGCTTTTTGTGAGTGGATAGAGTTTGAATTTTTCTTTTAATTTAATCTCCATTTGAAAAAAAAATAAAAGCCTCTGACAAAATGGAGATTAAATGAAAGAGAGGTTCAAAATTAAACCTTCTCACAGAAAGCAGTTTTTAATTTTTATCCCCATCAATTTTTTAGTTCTGTCATTTACATTTTTTGTTCAGAAGATCAAAAACTACAACACTAGAAAGTAACAAGCAAAAAATTTAATCGAAATATAAGTGGCAAAATTGAAAAAAAACATCTATATACTTTGCTTTTTGTGAGTAGGTAGAGTTTGAATTTTTCTTTTAATTTAATCTCCATTTGAAAAAAAATAAATAAATTCAACTGACAAGATGCAGGTTAAATGAAAGAAAGATTCAAACTTCACCTTCTCACATAAATCGAATTCGTAGCCATTTTTTAGTTTTGATATTTACATTTTTGGATAAATAATTTTAAAATATTTAAGATTCTTGTTAAAAAAAAAAAAAAATAGAATTGTAGATTTTGTGAAAAAAAAATTTTGTCCGCGATATATTTATGTTTTAGAAGGGGAGACAATGACTTTGTGTACTAGATGACAATTGATAGCAGTGAAAAAAAGGGCATTGTTTCGTTTGAGACACACGACGAATTGGGATAATGGAAGTCAGAATGTAAAAGTCAGTTTTGTATATTACTTTTCCTTCTTCTATTATAGCACTGCTGTGTTTTTTTCATTATTTTTTATATAAAAATTCAGAAGAAATATAAGAAATCTTAAATTCTGCTGATTCAATTTTTAAATAAATAAAAGAAACAAAAAAAAATTCATAAATTATAAATGCATCTTTCTTTTGCACAATGGATTTTCGAATCTCCCTAACGTATTCTCTCCAAGTTTTCTAAATTTCGAGTCTTGAAAAGTTTCTTTCTTCTTTCCCTCTTTTTTTTTTGTTTGTTACTTGATCGTAAGACAAAATTTGTCCTTCGGGCATGTTCGGGTCATAGTAACAGTCTCTTTGGAAGTGAATCGATCCATCTTCTGAGTTTGTCTATTCTCCAGATGCACAACAGAGAAAAAACACATTGTATATATATATATATATATATCTATATATAGAGAGATGCAAGGGCGAAGACGTTTCCTTGCCTTTATTCTCTGAAATTGAAATTCCACAAGAGGAAAATATTTCGATACTTTTTTTTTCAGCTGCGCGAAATCCATTTTCTCAAATAGAAATATTTTTTTTCTATTACAATAATTTCCTATTCAGTGAATCTTAATTTTCGAAAGAGATTAAATTTTTTCTTATTAAAGCAATCATCAATTGAATCGACAAAGAAAGAACAAAAAAAAAAATAACAACAAAGAAAAAGAAACAACAAAAGAAAGAACAAAAACTATTCTGAAATTCAAATTAATATTTTTGTTATTTATTTAAATAATTTAAAATTTAATTTATTTTTAACTACAGAATATTTTATATAGTTGTATTTCGAACAATTTTTTTTTATTTCAAATTAATTGTTTTTATATCAGAAAAAATTTAGTTATTTTTAAATAAATTTTTAAAAAAATTTATTTTTATTATTTAAAAAAAAGAGCCAAAAAAACTAATTTTTCTTCTACATCATTTAATTGATGAATTCAATAAGAAAAGAGACACGAATTTAAATATATATAGTTCATTTGAAGATAGCCATTTAGAATCTGAAAGCTTGAGCCATATAATCTCGGTTTTAATCAGTTCTTTGATGACACTTGTGAATATACAGATAGAGAGAGAAAGACAGAGTGAGAAAAGGAGAATATATTCTCCGAGCGCATATTGTGCACGAGTTTGAGCTTTAAAGCTTCACGCCCAAACTTTCAAAGTTCGGTCGTAGTTTATTCCTAGAATTAAATCTCCTCACAGTGAAATAACTCCGTCTTTGAGTTTTGGTTATGAAAATTTCCATAATATAAAAGTTTGCAAATAAAAAAAAAAAAAAAAAAAAAAAAAAAAAAAAAAAAAAAAAAAAAAAAAAAAAAAAAAAAAAAAAATGAAAAACACATTCTCATAAAACCCTTTTGTTAATCTAAAATAATTGATTTATTTCCTCTCCTATAATATTTTTATTATCTTTCGAATTAGTTAAAAAATTAATTAATAGTTAAAAATAATTAATTATTAGTTAAATAACTAATTATATTGGTTAAAAAACTAATTAATAATTCAAAAAACTTATTATTATTAATTTTAAAAAATAATTATTAGTTAAAAATAATTAAAATTTCTGGTAACTTATGTAATTAGTATAAATAAATAAAATATTTTATTTATAAATACGTTATAATACAATGGAAGTATATTGGAAATTTTTGAAATTTTTCTATAGCGTTTAATTTTCCGTAACGGACATATATTTTTCTTTTGTTAACGCCATTTAGTATATACTCTCATGACTTATACCCCACCATTTTTACCCTCATAAGACTAATTGTTTTCTCTCTCACGAAAAATAGGGTTGAAAGTGTGATAAATGGACGTCTGACTATTAAGCTCTTTCACTACTGCATTTCGGGTATATATACGGATGATTCTTCACTCATTTATATATGGTAAAAATGTTAGTTTTTCCCCTCAATCTAAACTTTTCATGTTTTTCTTTTCCTGCCGATGAAGTATTTTCCATTAAAATTTCCCTTGAAAAATATAGTTTTTTTTTCAAATAAAAATTAATAAAAATTTTTACTTTTTTTCTCCAGAAAATTTTTACTGTATATAATTTTTTTTTTTTTTTAATTAATTATAGGATAAATTACTATTAATAAAAACTATTTTTTTAGAGGCAAAAATAAATTATAATATAATAAAAAATTCTAATTAATTTAAAAAAAATGAATTTCAAATTTAGGAATCTATTTTTTAATCGTATACAATTATTTCCTAGGTGTGAGAAAGTACGAGACTGACCTAGTTACAATTTTTTTTTTTTTGTATATTATCAGAGTTTCGTAAATTTTTTTTTCCCATTCGTCCCGCGACGCCTTCAACTCGGAAGGCTTTCTCACATTTCCGATGAACGAAATGGCCATATAAACTAGGTGAGTAAGACGAAGCTTGATATATCCGGAGGGTTCACGTGACACCGATCCTCGCATCCGTTATGGGTTAGAATAGTTCGTCAGACGTATACGCGGGAACCGAGATCAACTCCCTTGACAAATCTAAAAGTCTGAGATGATACTAGATTTGGTTTTAGAACACACAGACATAATCTAATCCCATATATACTAATATTTATATTCAAACAACATATCCTCCCCCGCATGATTTACTCTTTCCGGTCTTGTGCGATCGTCGTCTAATTTGTCAACTCGAGATTCTTTTCTCAACAAAGAAAAATTTTCTCCAAACGATTTTTCTATTAAATTTCATTTTTCTAAATTTCTCTTAAAATAAATAATTGCATTAATTAATTAATTAATAATAAGTAGAATCAATTATTAAATAATTTTTAAAAAATAATAACTAAAATATATAAGTAAAAAGAAATAATTGTCTCAATAACAATAATCAATCATAATTATAAAAGTTTATTGAAATTTGAATTGCTAATATATATAGATGCATACTATATATTCAAAGACTCTATCGCTATTGGGAAATGCGTTATACTTAAAGTTTTAACGAGAAAGCTTTGTCCTGACGTTAATAGTTGCACTTTCATTTATGTATTATAAATGAGAAATTACTTTAAAAAAAAAAATCATAATTAAAATTGAAATGTTCATTTTTCTTTATATTTTTTATTGATATATATTATTTATTATAAATTTTTTCTTAAAAATTATAATAAATAATATAATATTGACAATATAAATAAAAATTTTATTTAATTAAGATAAAAAAAATATTTTCAGATTTTTTTTTTAAAGTGTGAAATAAAATATAAAGTGTGTTTTAAAATTAAAATTGTGGTAATGAAAAATTGATTTTGCACATGAAGATAGAAATAAAAAAAAAATAAATAAAAAAAAACATGCAGCTTCCGTTGAGCATTCGAATAATGCAATAGTAGTGGATATATAATTTCTTTCTATATGTGAACGAAAGTGGTACAGACGCATCTGTATTTGACAATCAATACTTGCAGTGCTTTTTTTCTAGAACAGTAATAGGCTACTGTTACTGACAAGAAAATTAATCGTCTTTTAACAACTATTCCATTTCTCTACTTTTAATAATATTATATATATACAGATCTCTTTCTTAAAGTTTCCACTTTCTATCAAAAAAAAATATATTTATAATAAATGCGGTTAAGAAAATCCAATAAAAAAAAAAAAAAAAACAGTTGACTGAAGTGAATAATTCCAATTTTTCCTAATGTTTATCCATTTCAATTATTATTTTAAAAAGAATAAAAATCTACTATAATAAAATAATGTAATTTTGACTACAAAAAATATTTATTGGAGTCAAATAACTCTAATTTTAACTAATTAATTTTTAATTTGAACAAAATTATTTTTATTTTTATATAAATTTTTCTGTATAATTGTTAATTGAAACAATTATAGAAAAAAATTTTAAACAAATCAATTTTCCATTTTTAACATTCATATTTAATTAAAAGATAATAATTATAAATTCAATAATTTTTTGAATAAAATAAATTAAATGGTATTTTTTCAAATTAAAAAAAAAATTAATTAATATGTAAAATTATTTTTCGATAATCTATAATAATAAAAATACTATAATTTAATTTTAATTGAAAAATAATAATTTTTCTAATATAATGTAAGGTATTTTGTTTAATAATGAAATATTGTCGCCTGCGAGTAATAAAATTCTGCTCGATGTGCACTTAGTGTAAAACATTGCACGTGTAGGGAACGAGAGGATGTGAGAGAAGTGGCGCGGGAACACGAGATTCATCGTCTTTTTATTATATTTCACTCAAGAAAACTAGGGTAAAATCGGAAAAAATTAACGATTAACAAATTAAATTAATAATTATTCTGAACCTTCCCTAATTAGTTCTAATTTAAACCATTATCAACAATTACAATAATAATTAACTAATATTTTCTATATATTAATTTTTTAAATTGTTTATAAATTATATTTAATTTTTTATAGATATACTAAAACATTCTATTCAATTATTTTAGTACAGAATAAATTTAATTTTTCTATTTAGAATATTTTTTATTTTGATATTTATTTATTTTTATTATTAGTTTATTAGAAAAAAACTTTATTGGAATTATTTTATTTAATTATAATTAATTATGTTTAATTACATAAATTTTAATTATAGTATAAATTTTACATGGGCAATAATTTTAATTTATATTTTTAAATTTTTCCCGCCACATTAATCGAGATATCGAATAGTAAACAGTAGTGAAGTTAACCACTGACGTGGTGGTAATGTCAGATCTGTCAAATTTTGACATTTATCATAATAAAGTTAATTAAAATTGTTTAATTAGTAAAAACACGTAGATCTTTAATCAAGTTTAAGAAATAAAACATCGAGAAAATTTTTTATAATAAATATATATTAATAATACTGGCGAATCATATCATTACACGCACTACGCATTTAATTTTAATAACACATATCAAGTACTTTAATGTAATGTTTACTTATCAGCTGATTTCCTCAAATATTAAAAACTCTATTTTAATCGGTTATCAAAAATCACAGAGTGTGTATTTTCAATATTATATTACAATTTAAAATTTTTTAACAAAACAAAAGAAAAATGGACGACAACGATAAGTCTCAAAAGAATGAGGTAATTTATCTATGTTTTTACGGTGTTTATCATTTATGTTTTCAAATAAATTTTTACTAACATTATTTTATTTCTCCTTATCATTTTTCTAACCTTGTAAATAGATTATTATTATATTTAAAGTAAATAGTTTTTAAATGTATAAATTCAATTTAAGTTATAACCTCAAAAAAAGAATATCAGTTTTTTTCTTTATTACTTTAATTTCTTTTTAAAATTCTTTAATTATATATTCATGTAAATTTAAATCACGTGATTTATTACCGAAATTATAGAAAATCAATTTACAGATGACCGAATCAATTTCAAACATGAGTGAATCAACAATTAACAAGGATACAATTGAAGAACGTTACAATAAGGTAATTGATAAATTCTATAATTTTACCTATGTAGTACAATTGTTTTTGCAATTATTTTTTTAAATACTCAATTCAAATAATTACAGCTTCGAGGACTTGCTGTAAAATTAAAAAAGAAAGTATCAGATTTATCTGATCAAATAAAACATTTAGAATCAGAAAAAACAATTCTTCACACCGAAAAAGATGAGATGCAACAAAAAATAATTCAAATATCCAATAACGCGAAAAAAATACAGGTAATTATTTTTTCAAAAAACACATACTTTTCATATATTTTCATTTGAAATTATTAAAATGATAAAATCCATTTTTAGACTATTCAACTTGAATATGATAAATTACAAGATAAATTTGAGCAACAAAAATCAGAAAATAAGAAATTAATGAAAAATATCGAAACTCTTGTTGATGAGAATGCATCTCTTAAAGAATCTCTTTATAATGAAAAAGATTCTACTTCACAATTAACATTGAAATTAGAACACATATCTAAAGATAAAAGTAAATTTGAAAATACAATTAAACATTTACAAGAACAACTTAAATCATTGAGCGAGGAATTGAGTGCCGATAATGTGATAAGGGAGCAAAAAGTCAAAGAATATGATGCATTGAAAATTAATTTCGATTCTGAAATTAATGCACATAAAACTACACGTTCTCAATTGGATGCCTTTAAACAAAATCATACAAATAACAGTGTTCTTTCATTGGAAGTTGAAAATTATGAGGTTTGTATCAATTTTTACCAATTTTAATTAAAAAATAATTTGTTTTTTAAATTGTCTATTATATTTTAAAGATAATTAATTTTTATTGAATTATCAAATAATAAATTTAAATTAATAGAAAAGTATTGATGACATGAAGTTAAAACTCAAGGATGAGGAAACAAAACGAAAATCTCTAGAACAGACAATAAATGAACATTTGGAGACAATAGGTTTATTAAATAAGCAAATGAATGAAATGCGAAGTAGTTGTTTGAAAAAAACAAATCAAGTCACAAATCTCGAGGATAGAAATGAAAATATAAAAGCAGAAGTAAATGAAATGAGACTCGAAAATGAAAGAATGCAACGTGAAATTCAAGATTTTCTATTGCAATTGAAAGATACTCAAAATGAGAAATCGAATTTATTGAAAAAAATTGCATCCCTAGAATCCATTAGAGATAGTTTGACGAATGAATTTAAGAGTAAAAAAGATGTTCTAGAAAATCAGGTAGACAAAATATTAAAATTTATTTAATTAAATTATTTTAATAATATGGTTTTTCAATTTAGAAATTAATTAAATTTCTCATCTAAAATATATTTTCTTTTATTTTTAGTTGAGAGATATAACCGCTGAATTATCGCATTTAAACTCAGCTTTGGCGAATTCAAAAAAGGAAACGGAAGTTTTGCAAGAAGAATTTAATGGTTATAAGAGAAGAGCGCAAAGTGTACTTAGAACGAAACAAAATCAAAGTAAAGAAAATGGAATGAGCGGAAAAAGTATTGCTGAAATGGAAGAAGAATTATTACAATCACAACAGCAAAATAAACATCTACAAGAAAAACTTGATGCTTATGAGTACTATATTTATTTTATTTACAAAATTATTATTTTATTTTTTTTGTTATTACTATAACTAAAAATTTTTCGTTTTAGACAAAAATTTGAAATTCTATCCAAGGATGTAATGATATTTAAAGAAGAGAGAAATCGTACACTAGAAAGCCTCACAGAATTAAATAAACGTCAAGTAAATTCACGACAAGAAATTTCTTCCCTAACAGAGCAATGTAGATCTCAAGAAATGAAAATGCAAAAATTAATTGCTGACAATAAGAAGGAATTAGAAAGTTTACAGAAAAATCATAAGGTTGTTTACTAAATTATGTTTTTACTTTTCATTTCATTTCAAAGATCTTCCTTTATACATTATATGAAAATAATAATTTAATTTTTAAACATAGATCGAGATAAGAGCAATGAGAGAAAAGTTTGAACAAGAGAATAATGATTTAAAATTCGAGATGGAAAAATTAAAATTAACTGAATTTACGGATAACACGAGAGCAAATAATATATCCTTAGAGAGAAATGTTGATTCTAATGTGGATTCTCATCAACAATCACGATTATTAGAAATCCCTCTAATAGAACGAGAAGAATGCGAGGTAGTTAAAAAAAATTAAAAACAAAAATAAAACAAATTACAAATCAATTTTTTTTTTTTTTACAGGGATCAGAAAGTATCGATTCTTGTCCCATTGTCCTAACGAATGGTGAAAGATATCGTAAACATTCTCTAATACCTCTCGATGAACTTTTGAATTCATCGGATGATTATAATAATCCCCCTGAAATTCAACCTGCATTACCGCAAAAAGTGAGCAGACAAGAATTTGAAGTTTGCGAGCGAAGAGTTAAACATTTAACAGTTCTTTTAGCAGATGCTGAACGTGATATTGCCAAATTGACACAACTTAATGAAATTTTAAAAGAAGATATTCGAAGACAACAACGAAGTGTTGAAAGAGAACAACACGCAAATAATTTTGAATATCTAAAAAATGTCGTTTTTAAGGTATAAGAAAATAAACTTATCTTTATATTATTCTTAATGTTTTTTTAAAATTAAAAATAAATTTCTAATTTTTTTTTTTAGTTTGTTACTCTAAAAAATGGAGATGAAAAAAATCATCTTATTCCTGTACTTAATACTATTCTTAAATTGAGTCCGGAGGAAACTCAAAAACTTTATTCCGTCGCTGGTGGTAAATATTATATTTAATAATTTAAAAAAATATTTAAATATCAAAATAATGATAGGTAATCATTGTTAATATAAACTTTTAATAATATTTAAAATCCTAATTTTTTTTAGGTAAGAGCTGGATTCCGGGGCTTTTATAAAATATAATTAAAAAGAAAGAAAGACATGTACAGTAAGAAAAAATTATTGTGAGATTTAATATATCACTTATTTTTATGAAATAAATTTTTTTCTATATACAAAAAAAATTGCAAATTTTTTCTCCTGTCTTTTTTTGGAAAGGAAAAACAAAAGATTATCGAAATAAATGAATGTGTAACTTGTGAGAAGAGAAAAATTGGTTTTGTTTAAATAAAAATCTTCGGACTTTGTTGAATTAATAAGAACGTAATAGTAATAAAAAATGATTAAATTTCTTAAAGATTATAGAAAGCAGTTAAAAATATTTAATTCTCCTCAAAGTTGTAATGAGCGAAATTTAATTAGAAATAATTTTCACATACAGAAACGTTATTATTTGCCAAATTATCGTCCAGTTGCCACAAAGCCTTTTAATTGCGTAGGAAAGCAGGTAATTTAATTTAAAAATTTTATTATTAACCATTCTTTAAGATAAGTTTTTTTTTAAATACGCAATTTACAATAAAACCTTTTTAAAATTATTTTTTTACAAAGGATTAAAATTGGTTTTTTTAAAAAAAATATGATTAAAAATGTCTTTTTCTTTACAGAAAAAGTTTATATCCATAGGTATTATGACATTTTTACTTCTTGGCCCTCCATTTATGTATATGACTACTTTAAAAGACATGGAAAGATCAGAATAAAATGATGCAAGTTCAATGATTATAAATTAATTAAAATATTTCGAATATGTAAATGAACAAATAAACTATTTTGCTATTTGTTTCAATTAATGTTAATTTCTGACAGTGGTGTTATTATGTTAATTAAAGTAATAAATGACTTGCCGATCGTTGATTTTTTCGTCGAAACGATGGCTCCATCCCGGAGGAGCTCTCCAACAATCTCCTTATTCTCAAAGACACTAATCTTGTAGCTTCAGAAAAATCATTCACATCTTCCATTATGTAATTAAAAATATTAAAATAATCTTAAAAACAAATACAAGCACAGTTAATCACACTATTTTTCGATAACGCAAAACTTGTGCAACTCTTTAGGTTAACCGTCAAAACACACTCCTGACACTCCACACTTCACAAATCAAACATTTAACTGAATAATCACAAAAATTATGTTTGTATAGTAACTTATAAATGATTAAACTAATTAAACAATTACTTTAAATAACTTTTTTTAACGAATATTAACCGTTACCATGTGGAAAGAAACATTTAATTCGGCGCCAAAAAAACGTTAAAGCTCCATCAAGTGGACAACTTCACAATGATACAATCGATCCAATCGATATATCGATTGAGTTAAAAATTTTAAAATCGTAAATTTCCAACACAAATTTTATTTTACAGTTAATGTTATGCTTTAAATTTAATAAAAAAAATTGTTTTTCTTTATTAATGTATTTAGAAAAGAGATAAATTGCCGTTTAAGAAAATGTTATTTAAAAATAATTTTATTTTATGTCACGTGATATTTAAGAATGACATCTGACAGCACGTGAGCTTGGATAAATTTGGCAACACTGTAAATTAATGACAGTTGATGTTGAAGGTGGAAGAAGACAAGAACAAAAGTCAAATCTATTAAATATAAGGTCATTTTTAAAATGTAAGTTTAAACATATTAAAACTTCATTCAAATTAATAGAAATTATTCTCTCTACTTTGTTATGAACATTCACATTTTATTATAATAACAAGAACATTCGTTTCTGTTGACATAACCTATAATTTGTACGTCATAATTTCTTTTTCTTTATTTTGTTTATTTTCTATAGTTTTCTAAATGTGGGAAATTGAAATTAAATACTCTTTACTAACATGCAAATTTGGAATTTTTTATATTTATTTAAAATTAATATAATTGATTTATAACCTAATTATTCTCATTGAAACTTTTTTTAACAAAATTAAACGACTTGTTATTATAATTAAATGGTAATTTATTCATTTAAAATAATTAACATATATAGAAATAAAGTCATGTGAAAAAATTTAATAAAGAAAGACTTAACAATATAAATGAATTCAACAGAATTTAACAACATGTCCTTGAACAACGAGCAACCAAAATTTAAGTAAGTACTGTAAAATTATATTAAAAAAATTAATATATGGTTTTTTAATAGTGTTTTATCAAATATTATTTTCGAAAAAACTGCTTGATTAAGATACATGTTAAAATGTGATTTCAAAAATTTATTTCTTATTTTTATATATCTTTTTATATATCTTTTTTGTAGATTACGTAAAATTCAATAATAATTTTTCCATTTGTTTAAACTGATATGTATTATATATATATATATATATATATATTTTTTTTTTTATCAAAAATTAAATATAAAGTTGTCATTCTACAAGCTTTGATACTTATAAAACATTAAGCTCATCTGTAAAATATACACATATGTATATATGTGTTCTGCAATATGTATTTAAAAATATCTTATTATTCAAAACTCAAGAAGTCATATCAAAAATAAACTCTTTATTGTGCCAATAAATAAAAGTCTAAATTTTTCAAATTGTTTTATATATCTAAAATATTTATAGAAAGTACATAACTTAATTTTTGTTTCAAATCTTCTTCATATCTTTATAATGCTTTTTATTATATGCACAAAGTTCACGCGAGGATTGAATGTTTTCAAATACAATGACCATTTAACTTAATCAAGACTAATAGACGTTTTGCATGTTTTCTGAATCATAACTTTGCATGTAGAAGAGAAGCGACAAAGCATTTCAATTTTTTACAATAAATTATTACAATTTAACGTAACAATAATAATTCAATTTTTTATATTAATTACTATTAAAATTTTATTTATTTCTATGAATTAAAATCATTTTTTTTATTAAATTTATTAATTACTATCATAAATTGATATGATATTTGTGCCTCTCTTCTATTTTGAAAATGTTAATTTTAAAGCTTACTTTTATTAACATAAAATGTAACTATTCCAATATATTCAAAATATGCATGTTACAAATTTATTTTCCTTGGAATGATTGAATTCCTTTGCATCCATAGCGTTTGAATTTAGTATAATTATGTTTTAACACTTTAATAGGTGTATAATTTATAGATTTTTAAATTTAATTTCCTTATGTTTCTTACGTTTATAATTTTGGTAATGTTAATTATTTTTACAATAATTTTTCAAAAACATGAAAAATTCTAATTTTCCTTTTAGCTCGAAATCTCGAATCGAATTAGTAAAAAAAAATTCACCATTTAAGCCTGGTGTTTCTCCCTAAATTAAATCATTATAATTTTGTGCACCAAAATTATATATTTTAAAAATATCATTTTGTAAGGATAATAATATCGAATGGCGAACGTTAATATCTGAAAAAAGCAGAAAAATTAAAATACATTAATCTCATAGCTCTCGTAACATTTTAAAGCAGCGAAATGGTGTCGTCTCACTTCTTCTATCAGAAAATTAAAAAAAAAAAAGAAGAGTTTGCACCCTCCACACCAGATAAGGCGACCAATCTTCTTCAATCTCGCTGACGGATTTTTCCCAATACGATTATTTGCAACAACCAAACTTGGATCATAAAAAAAATGTGAGTGTTCTAAAAAGAAATTTTTTTTTTGTATAGAAATCTTTTACTCTCAAGAGCACCACTTTAAAAGTATCAGAAATCACTATTAATTATTTTTTTAATAAAATCTTCACTTCCTTCTATGTTAGATTTTGAATAGTTTGTTAATGATTTTTCTAAAAAGAAAAAAAAAAGAAAAATTAAAAAATAACGTGACACTTTTCGTTATCAACTTAAATGTAAATAACTTTATCAATTCCGCAAATTAACATTCCACAACCTCAGCCAAAATCTTAGTATTCTTCGTGAACGTCTTTTATTAACAAAATTCTTAACACTGATTAATTAATTAATTATTAAAGTTGAAAATGTTTACTTTTCTGAAATAGAAAATAATTATAATGATAATTTTTTATGAAAGATTTTTCGCCCTTTTTAATTTTTATGTTATTGGTTTTCATAAAAGTTTAATTGTTTTTTAAATTTTCATTTATTTATTTATTTTTAATTTAAAGTATAAATTATTATTTTCAATTAAAAAGTTATTTATTTTTGTAATTATAAAAAGTAAGATTAAATTAGTTGATTAAAAACGAAATTATTTATTGATTGAAAAAAATTGTCTAGAAACTTACACGTAGATATTGTATGTAGAATGCATGTATGTGTATATTTAATATGCTTTTAGTTGATAAAATAGCACAATTTTTTTTTCACTGGCTGTATATTATTGAATCAATAAAGTGAAAGAAGCATGTAATAAAAGTAGTTTTGCTGTATTAGTAAATAATATCATAAAATATAATAAATCATAAGCTTGTATATAGGCAATTGTTATTTTCAATAATTCGTGCAAAAAAGAGAAATATTATTATTTTACTACTATATATTAATAGAAATTGATTTTAGACTCATTCCAAAAATTGTCAATGGCGGAATTGCTGGAATTATCGGAGTTTCCGTGGTTTTTCCACTGGATTTGGTCAAAACGCGATTACAAAATCAAGTTATTGGACCAAAAGGCGAAAGGATGTATTCATCAATGTAAATTGCTTTTCTCAATTTCAAGATTTAATTTTATAGGTGGATAATAATCGAAAATTAATTTTTCAGAAATAATTGATCTTTTAAAAAATATTCCTAAATTTTATATTAAATATTTTTAATTATTTATATATTCAATGAATTAAATATTCCATCATTATTTATTAATATCTTTGAATTTTTAATAATATTTTTAAAAATTATTTCAATTAAAAAATATTATTAAGATATTGTGAGAAATTATTAAAAATTTGTTATTTTCTACAGGTTGGATTGCTTTAGAAAAACGTATCGAGCGGAAGGTTATTTTGGAATGTACAAAGGTTCAGCAGTAAATATTCTTTTAATTACTCCTGAAAAAGCTATTAAACTTGCTGCTAATGATATGTTTCGACATTATCTAACTCCAGCACCAGGGTACTTAGTTTTAAAGAAAATAAATTATCAATATTATTAATAATTTTTTATTATAATAAATTAATAATATATTTTTTTAAATTAGGCAACCTCTTCCACTTATACGTGAAATGATTGCTGGAGGTTCTGCTGGAGCATGTCAAATTGTCATTACAACGCCAATGGAATTACTTAAAATTCAAATGCAAGATGCAGGCAGAGTTGCAGCTGCTGCAAAAAGCGGTAAATTTTTGTCTTTTAATGTTTTTCAATATTTGTATTTTATTTTATTTTATCAAAATAATACTCACACATTAACAGTATATTTAATTATTTTAAAAATCATTATAGTTAATTTATTTATTTAAATTAACTTAATTATCATTACAGTATAATCTTGATAAGCTAAAGTTTAAAAAAATACATTAAAATTGAAGTTTAAGTTTAAAATTCTTTTATAGATAAGACAAGTAAAAATATAGAAAAAAAAATAAAACATTGGACTCAAGCTCGAACATAAAATTTGATTAATGTATTTTCTGATTGATGAATTTTTGGCAAAACATTTCGAATTCTTGATATACGATACAGCTGCGAGTATAAAAGATTAAGTAATCCTATAACCTTGACATAATTTTAGATACATAAAAAAAATAATTTTATTTGAATATTCTTTCCTTAAAATTTTATTCTCTAAATAAAAATAAAATAAACAAATTTGTATTTTAAAAAAATTGAAGATAAAAAAAATAAATAAAAATTGTTATTGTTTTCAAAAAGAAAATAACAAAAATTAAAGAAATTAAATTAAAAATAATATTTAAATAAATAAATTTTCTTAAAGCTGGAAAAGAAGTACCAAAGATATCCGCCTGGTCATTAACAAAGAGTTTATTAAAAAAGAGAGGGATTTTAGGACTTTATCAAGGAACGGGCGCAACTGCACTTAGGGATGTTACATTTTCTGTTATTTATTTTCCACTATTTGCCAATCTCAATGCGCTTGGACCAAAAAGAGAAGATGGATCTTGTGAGTAGAATTTCAAAAATTAATACAATCCTGATTTTTTAATTGAATTAATTATTAACTTTTTTATTAATGATTTATTTTGTAAATTATTAATTTCATATTAAGCATTTTGACTGATTATTATAATGTTTTTTTTCATAATTTTTTGATTTATTTTTCAGCTGTATTTTGGTGTTCATTTCTCTCAGGATGTGCTGCTGGTTCTACAGCAGCATTGGCTGTTAATCCGTTTGATGTTATAAAAACAAGACTTCAAGCGATAAACAAGGCTCCTGGGGAACCAACTTATAATGGTGTTTTAGATTGCATTAGGTAAATTAATTTGATATCATTAAATTCATAATTGCTTCAATTATTGAATTATGAAATTAAATATTATATAATTTTTTTAGTAAAACTTTGAAAAATGAAGGACCAACAGCATTCTTTAAAGGTGGTGCTTGCAGGATGATAGTTATTGCACCATTATTTGGAATAGCACAAACTGTTTATTATCTAGGAGTGGCCGAACAATTGATGGGTCTCAAGTAAAAAAAAAATTGCCAACTTGCCAATGAAGGTTTGAAATGCATACTTTGTTAAGCAAACGACAATAATTACCAAGTATTTAGAACAATATTATCTACTAGCCTTTTCATAATTTCTGCGCAATTATGGCTTCAGGATTATTTCTTATTTCTTTTTTTTTAAATTAAATTTACTTTGAAAAAATACAAAGAATAAATTTCTTTGTAATTTTTCAACAATTACAATTTTTTAATTTAAATCAAACTAATTTATTAGCTTGCAAATTATTAAAGAAATTCTCTTTTATAATTATGATTATTTTTTAAATAATTATTTAAATAATAATAATTGGATAATTTTTAAAATTAATAACAAATTCGAAATTTTAATGCTACTAGAAATATATTTTCTAGTTTATATGGAATTTAAAAATTATTCTCCCATTTAAAAAACTCAGGACTTACAGTATTAATTTTTTTTTTTTTTTTTAATTCCTGAAGCCATTTTAAAGAATAATTGTAAAAAAATGGTCAATTAAGATCATTGCCCGATCTTTGAAAGTAAATTTCTATTGTGTCCATCCGAAAAAAAGCTTGTATAAATTTTGAAACTTGTAATAAGAAAAGTTTATATACGTATTTATTTTTACTGAAGAACAATTTAAAATGGTATATTTAGTGCCAGTTTTAGTAATTTTTATTCAGATGTCGTATAGGTATATATATCTTTTTGAATCTAGTTTATATTTACTGATTTTCATATCATATATGCCATATCTCAAAAAGTATAATATCGAAATATAATTCATGAAATCAACGGACATTTCAGCTGGAGATAGATATTAAAATTGTAAATTAGAAAGAAAAATGCAAATCAATTCTACTGATTTGTAAATTAATATTTATACACTAAATTAATTAATTTTAATAAAATTTAACAGAAAATTCATTTAAAATTTAGTTTTAATTAAAATTTTTGTATTTAAAAAATATTTAATTTATATTTTTTAAAGATTGAATATTGTATTCAATTTGAAATTTTAGTTAAAAATTAATTGAAGTGAATTTAAATATTATTAAAGTAAATTAAACAAAAATTTCACTAATTAGATGTTAATTACGCTAATTTGTGACTTCTCTGCTTCTGCCTAAACCATTGAATATTGTGGTTTCCATAAATGCGAGAAATTGTACATTTTCATTATTATTATTATTATTATATACTCGACGTATGCTATATGAAAATCGTAAAAATGTTATATGTGAATGTCAGATGCAAACACGTATGTCAAAGAAAATCAAAATGTTGTTAAATGACTTTAATTGGCAGTCTACAATTCACTGCCATGTCTGTTGTTACTTAAAAAATAATATATATGTTAAAAGAAAATGTTCACTTTAATTCTACTATTTATTACTATTATTTATATATGCCATTATTTAGTCGAGACTTTCAGAAAAAATTAAATTAATCTCAAATGTAGATTAAAAGGTAACGGACTTTTAATCTATCTTTTAATTTTTTTTACAGTTTATTTTACACACTTTTTTTTGTTTGTTTTGTTATTAATCAGAACGATTTTTAGCTCATTTTAAGTATATTACATATGCGTATGTACAATAATTATTAATTGCATTTTTCTCAACAAGGACGTTAAGTGTGTTAATAATAATTCTCTTGACAAAGAATTGTTTTCTAGATTCGTGATATTTCGTCTTGTACAAATAAGCAATCACTTGTCAAAGAGACACAATGATTTCTAAAATACTACACAAATACTCTTTTTTTTAAATATATAATATAATTACAACGAACATTATTCAACGTTTGAAAACGAGCAAGACACGTATATTTCTCTCTTTTTCTTTTTTAATATATATAAGATTAAGTTCTTGAGGTAAGTTTGCAAATTTTTAACAATCCATAAAATCTTATTAAAATAATTCCCAATAATAATATAATATACTTTCACAATATTTGTGTTTGCTTAATTAAAGCATGTTTACAAATTTTTGCAGAGCGGAAAAAACATAATTGTATTTTAATTTCAAAATATGCTCATATTACATCTATTATTCCCGTAATTAGAATTCATCTTTTTTTAACTACGTGGCAATTAGATTTGAAATAATAAATTGAAAATCAATTTTACGGGAATACAATTTTCGATTCTTCTTTTTTTACAAATATAATAATTTAAACTACTATTTTTTTAGAACGGGGAATGTTGAAAAGAGATGAACGCAATTTTATTGCGCTTAATCGGTGAATTTACGGTTTTGATTGCTTCCAAAGAGAGCGGAGCGGATCTCTGAGATCAATTGCTGAGCAATCAACTCTAATCTCGATTCTAAAGTGTTGCAAATCTTTATACGTCCTAAAAAAGTAACAAAAAAAAATTGAAAATTATGTTGTGAAAGATTTTTTATAATTTAATAATTTGATAGTTTTTTTTTTTTAAATTACCTTTATGAGCAATGAGCTCAACTCCTCCGCAACTTTCGGCTGGAAGAAAATTGTCCGTATCTACTTTAAGAGCAATGTCATTTCTAAATTTACTGGTATAAATGTTTTGAATATCACTAAATAAAGATTCAACTAGTGATTGATCCATTTGACGTACTCGAATCACAACATTTGGTTCCATGAGCTGTGAAAAATCAGAAAATAAAATTTACATTTAAAGAACACACACGAAAGAAAAATAAACAGAAATTGTCTGTTTTTTTGAATTCAAAGAAATTTACTTGATAAAGTCCTTGAATGATGAGGAGCTTCAAAATTTCACCATATTTTGATGGATTCTGAGTAATTTCACCTAATCGTTTTCTGGCTTCGTCAAGAACATTTCTTACATGATCCTCGCGAACTTTGAGAACTTTTAGCCTCGCTTGATTTAGCATATTTGAAGATTGTCTGCAAGAAGATAAAAAAAAATCTTCTAATTAAATTGAATTTAAAATTAAATCTTATATTTAATATGAAATATTTTTTTTTATTCATAAAATTTATTAATCTTATTTCAACTATAATACTCACATCTTCTTTTGCAATTCAACTTGTTTTTCTTTCTTTTCATAATATTCCATAATTTTAAGTCGTTGCTGCTGTACTAAACGACCCTTTTCAATATTGAATTCTTCTTCAGCTTTAGCATCGATTTCTTCTGCTTTTTCGTTGGCCTCTTGTTCGATAAAAGCCATCATATGCTTTATCTGAATTGAAAAATTATTATAAAATTAAAATATGTTTAACATTAATAAAATTAATTTTCTAATTAAAATTAAAATAAATGCTCTAAGAAATTATAAAAAAAAAAATATATATTGAAAAAAGAGAAAACATTACACATTTCAAATTCTATTCGATTTTAAAATATTGAAAATAAAATTAAAAGTAATGATAAATAAAAATTAACTGTTGAAAATTAATTCTTTCATTTATGTTTCTAGCATACTGACATCATGTGACAGTTCTATAATACATTTTCTATTTTTCTTCTACCGGAAATATAAAGCAAAAATTAAATAAACAAATAAATCGATTATAAAATAAGTACAAAAATAAATTACTATTAATAAAATTATTAATTAATAAAAATGTTAACAATAATCTGAAACTAGTTTTAGAAACGAAATTATTGATTAAAATTGTTATCACCACAATATGAAAATTAATAAAAATATTGTAATCTTTAAATGATAAATTTAAAGAACATAAATAATAATTAAATTCTACATGAATATTGCTTTATACAAGTAACAAATATAGAAAAAGATTGATGATTTATAAGCAAGAAAGTAATGTCGTTTTAAGAAATTGAATTGTAAATTACCTGTTTTTGAACATCTGCATCGCTGAGAGCCATGTTTAATAGCTTGATTCAACGGTGTTATAATTGAAGATTATTCACAGAAATCACACAATTTTACAGAATTACAAAATTGGAAAGAGATTTGCAGTCAACGCCTAAGCAGAACAACCAATTTTCTTCAAGTCTAATGACGGTCATATGATTGATGCGCACGCATCTCTCGCCCAAATATTAACACTAGTCAATAAAATGTAATAAAGAATTAAACATATTTAAAAAATTATCAATAAATAATTTAATTAATCAGAAAAATTTAAAGAAACAGTAAATATTAACGAGGGATTTAAATTTAGAAGATTTGAGGTTATAAACATATGTTCAATCATTATACTGAATACAGCTGTATATGCTGCCGGTAATGTAGAATTTGTTATGTTTGATTGATAATAAGTCGAATCGATCAACTGTCAAATTCAGCAATCTTTGAATAACATTACTGCCTGTGTTTACTATTATTAAGTGATCCAATTTATAAACAAGTGTGAAAATAATTAATCTCAAAAGATGTAGAATTATAAATTCATCGTTAGAATACAATTGGCAAACATTATTGACTGTAAAAGCTCGGATTTTGGTAACATAACCTCAAAATCTAGGGATATGTCCCCTTTCCCCCCGTGTAATATAGTGTTTAGTTGCTAGTTGCAAAGGACTCAAGTGTTGGAAAAAGTGATTGTCCAAAACAAAACGCATCGCTTTGCAATAATTCATTTCTGAATCCAAAGTTTATCATGAATTCGATTGAATTCTATACACAGTGATTTGCTGTTTGTACAGATAAAATAGGTAACAGTGTTTTGGTATCTTGAAAATCACGGGTTCCCAAAATGCTTGCACTATAACCTTTGTTTCCTTATGCCTGTCACTTGACCGTGGCCTGGGTAAATGTTTAACATCATCGTCAACGGGAATTTTGTTTTCATTATTTACTGTTTTTTGTGACCTAAACGTGGGATATTTGTTATTAAAACCTCATGCCTGTAACGCTTATCCTTAATTAATGAAAGAATCGAAAAGTATAACGTTGATTTTTCCCCCCCACAAGCAAATAGAAGCCAAGTAAAGCTTTATGTCAAAAAAAAGAAGCGTGGTGGTTTGTAATGCATGTTTTTAATAGAAATTTTCTATTTCCAAATAGTTTTAATTGAAATGCAATGAGGTTACTTTATGTTTTTGTTTTTGTCATAATTGTAAATTGGCTCCAAAGCTAAATGTTCTAGAAATCTCATAACCAACACAACCTCAATCCCATGACAGTTTATGGTAAAATGGTATTTTGATAAAGTAACAAAAATTTTGATAATAAATATCGTTTTTTTCGATAGTTTCAATATTTACATTTTTATTCATCAATAGTTGTAAGTTTTCATTTTTTTGAAATATTGAATTAAAAAATTACTCCTCAATGTTCTTTAAACAATTCTCTTGTCTATATTTTATTTAATTTTTTTTTTATAAATGAGGATTATATATCTGCGTAGCAACATATTTGTTATTACATGAAATCATTGATATGTATCAAACTCCAGTGTTTATTTAAGATATATATATATATATTTTAAAGTGTGTGGCAATCTTATTGGTTACAATTGAATTTCCCACTTGTTCAAGGTAATTGACAATATTTTTCTTTTTTTTTTTAATTGCGAAATTTTTCATTTGACAAAAAAGTAGTAACAATAATTTGTTTTTTTTACGTTTACAGAGAATTTATAATTTACATCTTCACTAAAATTTTTCATTCGAATGATTTGTACCTTTTAAATATCGAAGGTTATGATTTGTGAACATTTTCATGTGTATGTAAACAAAAACGTAATGAGCTATAATTTTCATAGACATTAAATGATTGAATGAAAGTTGGAATAATATTCAAATTGTGAATCTTAATATAAAAATGGCGAATTTAGTTTTTATAATTGAATTAAGTTTATTTTTGTGTTACGATTTTTGAAAAAGAAAGAGATAGATATGCGATATTGTATAAATAGTTTTGTTAAAAATAATGTAGAATGAAAATTTTTTGTTGTAATTTTAATATTATAAACGAAAAGTGTAATTGAATTGCCCCAGCAGGTACTTTATAGTGGAGCCACCAGGCTATGGCCAACCTGAACTTTGAGCAACCACCTCGGAGTATCGCAAACGCAAGTCTAGCTACACGTGGGGGTGGTGGGGGGGGATTAAGCTCGACGACCCTCACGGGTCATGTCACACCTACCTCGGGCATGTTCTCAGGCTCATCAGCAAGCACCTCGAGTACAGCGAACATCTCGGTTATTGGTCCGAACGTCTATCCTGGAGCAACTGGTTCAGGAGGCGTTCAGCCTGCTGGGCATCAATCTCAACAGCAACTTTCGCCTATGGGAAGTAGGGGACTCTTTAGTCAAAGGGCTTTCACTGATAGGCGTACAATGCCAGCTCTTGGGTCAGTTCTCTTTCTACTGTAAAGATCTATTCTCATTAGATTTTTATAATATAATTTAAATATACGTATGTAGTAAAAAGAGATGTAAAAGATTGATGAATTTGGTTTTTTTTCAGAAATTCTAATCCAATGGGTAGCATGGGCAGTTTTGGAATACCTCCAAGCCGCAATTACGGATCTCAAGGAGCGATCAACAATTTCCATTCGGTATTTGGCAGCGGGGGTGGCGGCGATACCAGTACACCTCCACTTTTGGACCTTTCAGAATTTCCCTCATTGACCAATCGAGGTCAGGGTGATTCTATGCCTCAACCTAGTCCCATGCCAGGGAAGCAACCTTATGGTTAGTCCCACGTGATTCCTAGCATCGAATAATTGTTTTCTTTTTTTTTCCGCGACGAACTTTAATTTATGTATATTTTTTTTGTTACAATTTTGCCGACAAAAAAAAAACAACACAAGGATATTTAATTTTTCTCCTCCGGGGAAAGTTTTAATTTTTTTTTGCTTTTAATATTATTACGTTTTATATTTATAGATGGAGATGTTTTATTACATTACATTTTTTAAAATACTTTTTATATATAATATTTTGTAAACATAATTTTTTTACATATTTTTTATACGTAGAATGTTTCTTTTTGTTATCGGTCCCTCAGTAATAAGTGTAATCCTGTGTTGACCAAACCCTTACCCTAGTTTTTTTTTAAGCATGTATATTATATATTTTTTTCCGTTTCTTGTCCCCCTTGTGTAGTTTCATGTTTTTTCTTTTTTTTTTTTTTTGAAATTATTAAGTGAATGTGAATGTGAAATGGTGCAACCTTGTCCTTCTTATCATAAAGATACATATATTTATTATTCAGCTCAGTTTATGCGCGATATCGACAATTCCACTTATGAATAATTCTATATATTTTAGTCGGTATGGTGAAACAACCAACGTCTGAACCGAGTGAATTCACAATGAGCTCGGAAGATTTTCCAGCTCTACCGGGAACTCAAAGTAGGGAAGGACCGTCCCCTGGTGGTGGCGTGTCCGGTGATAAAGGTATGTCTGTTGGTCTTGGTCCAGAAATTAGTCAAGACATTTTACAAGTCAACAGAGCCCCAGGCTCGGAAAAATTACAGACATCTAAAAGAGGAATCCAAACGTCTCCTGACGGTGAGAATATTTATTTATTAGTCTATTTTTAAAAATTAATTTTAATAAAAAATAATTTAAAAATAAAATCAATGTGACGATAAAAAATATTTTTGTTTTTTTTAGGTAAAGTAACAAATATACCATCCAGTATGGTCAAAGATCAATTTGGAATGGTGGGACTCTTAACGTTTATTAGAGCATCAGAAACAGATCCAAATCTTGTATCTTTGGCGTTAGGACAAGATCTCACTGCACTAGGACTTAATCTTAATTCACCGGAAAATCTTTATCAGAATTTTGGAGGTCCTTGGGCAGAAACATCTTGTCGGCCACAAGACATTGACTTTCACGTTCCACCAGAGTATCTCATAAACGCTTCGATCAGGTATTTTAATAATTATATATTTTTAAAAAAAATCTTGTTTAACATGTTTTTAATTCAATGTCCAATTATTTTTCTCATTTATTAGAAATTAAATAAATTTATTTTTTAATTTAAAAAATATGCAAATTCAACAAAAAGTATTTTAATTTAATGAATTCTTTTTTTCAGGGATAAACTGGCTCCTGTTAAATTAAATCGGTATAAAGACGATCTCCTATTTTATATGTTTTATACGAATGTTGGAGATGTATTACAACTAGCTGCGGCAGCAGAACTGTGAGTTTTTTAATTAATTAACAAATTTTATTAATAATTTAAATGATAATAAGGGTCAAAATTCAAATAAATTAAAATAACTAATACACCTAGTCAAGATATTGCCATATTCATTGGATATTGTTATTAATTTAAATAATGTAATTTAATTATAACAATTAAGTAATTTGTAAATTTAATTTTTTATCATTATTTAGTACATTTATATTTATTAACATTTCTTTTATTGTATTGGTACAATTGAATTAAATAATTAGTGATTCTTTTAAAAATAAAAAATGTTTGTTGCATTTTATAGTTACAGTAGAGAATGGCGGTATCACACGGAGGAAAAAGTTTGGATAACACAAGCACCCGGTCTAGGACTAGTCGAAAAAACGTCGACGTACGAGCGTGGTACTTATTATTATTTTGATGCACAAAACTGGAGGAAGGTAGCTAAAGAGTTCCATTTAGATTATTCGAAATTGGAAAGTAGACCTCATCTTCCTCCAACGTTCCATCAAGCTCAGCCTTGACTACAGGTAAGTCATTTTTATAATTATCCTTTCTTTTTTTTTAAAAAGCAATTTTTTAATCGCAAGAAAAAAATATTTCCCTATACAAGAATTTAGACTATCTTCGGCATTAAACTTTAGTAAAATATATTTTCTAAATTTTCTTTTAAAAATTATTTTTTATTTTAAAATATATTTTAAAAATTAAATTAATAAATTAAAGTGTAAATAAAATGAAAAAATTTACCCTTAAAAAATCGGTTGCTTTATTTTTCAAATATACAATTAAAAAATAATTTTACAGATAAAAGAAAGTAGAAAAAAGCAACATAAAAAAATTATCACTTTCAGATCTGCCTGCAGACCGTTGTGCTGCCTCTAAGCTGGAAGCAATTCAGCAATTGTATAAATGAACAAATTTAATAATCTTTAATAAAAAGAAAAAAATTCAATAAGTAATCAATAAAAGTCCTTGCTAAGAACGCCAATCTATTTTTCCATATTATCGTAGGTGATATCGGAGTCTTCGAAATTTCCTTTTTTTGTCTCTCCCCCCCTACTTTTTTTGGGTTTCTTCATATTTTTTTCAATTTTTTTGTTTTATATACTTTGTTCATCTCGAAAAAGTATTTTTTCTTTTCTTTTTGTTGTTCTTTATATTAGAAGTAGCTTCTCTGCATCCTGAGCTAGATTTATTACACTATTTGATGCTTTTATGAATTTGTTTTCTATATAATTGCGACTGTTTGATTCTGTTTCCTCGAGAAAATACCTGTGATTATTACAGTGATTGTTAAGTGTCAATACATTTTTTTTGTATGCAAAAAAAAAAAAATACTCTCAGTTGAATAAGTTTTCATATATACCTATAATTCACCATTAATCCAAAACTATTTGCTGTTCCTCGAGGTGAGGGATCTGCCATCCAATTTATTCGCCACATTACCGCGCCGTTACGTAAATGAAAATTTGCTACGAACAAAAAAAAAAAAAAAAAAGAATAAAAAAATATAAAGAAAGAAAATACAAACGAATTATTAATTCATTAAGAGATTTTTGTAAAACAATTATCGTCAAC
Organism: Leptopilina boulardi; assembly: GCF_019393585.1. Lineage (NCBI taxonomy): Eukaryota > Metazoa > Arthropoda > Insecta > Hymenoptera > Figitidae > Leptopilina > Leptopilina boulardi. The sequence goes on along the minus strand of NW_026137765.1, from coordinate 424,039 downwards.
GTGATGAACATTTACCGACGTTATTTAAGGCATAGTTTCGTCTTTTTTCTCTGTACAAATACCAAGCGCAGGCTCGCATCAGTGGTAATTTTAAGGCTACTTCTAAATTTTGTTTATTTGTCCATAATGAATTGTTGAAAATTTTTTTTAAATCCAAAAATAAGTCATTAGATTTTAGTATATTTTTTAGTGTTTCTTGTTCACTGGTTGTAAATATATTAGCAGGATCTGTAAAAGTACAAAATCATGAATTTTCGTTGTTTCATTATTTTTCTTTCTCATATTTAGTTTTATAATTTATTTAAAAAAAAAAAAAAACAAAAACAAATTACCTTGCTTTATTTTTTCGAGAAGCCATAGTCGGAAATTTGGTATTGGCGATAAACTAGACAACTGATCGATCATCGGGAACTCATTGGTTACTTGTTTGGCAACTTCTTTAATTAAGTAGTTACCGAGTTCTATACCCTGTGATAATGATCGATAATTAGCTAGTGTTCTAGCAATGAATTTAGCAACGATATCTCTGTTATATTGTAAAGATCGTAAAAAAAAAGGAAGAACAAATAAAGATTTCGTATTGTAAGGATTGCTTCGTTTTTACTGATGGGAGAGTATTAAAAAAAATAAAAACAATACAGCAAAAACTTTCTTTGAAGTTTTTACTGTATTTTTTTTTTAATTACCTGTAGTCCACGTTGAGTAGAAAATACCGAATAAAATATTGCTGCTTTTATTTTATTTTTGTCTTCTTGAAAAAAAGAATGAGAAATTTCATTTTTACCTAAAATTCGTTTTTCTGATATTTCTATTTCTTTTACGCTACCTATTAATAAAAGAATAGCTTTAAATATTATTTAAATATAGATGGCTTTTTTTTAGTAAATTTTGTATGTAATTTAATTTTAATATATATTTAGTTTAGAAAAAAATTAAACAAGTTTTTTGTTTAAACTTTCACCTGGAATTATATCACATAATGCAGTATGTAAAACTACTAGCGGCTCTCTTGGCATCGAAGGATGAGTAAAAACAAAACATCTTCTATATGGACCAACTCTTCTTTTTAGATCAGGCCAATTTCTCACTGGATGAATAGCTTCGTTCTCAGAAATCTTTTAAAACTCAAAAATGTTTAAATAAAGAAAAAAATTTATAATCTAATATAAAACTTTTTCTTTTAAATTTAAAAAAAAAGGAATAAAAAATCTTATTGATGAGAAGACACAATTTTGAAAATATGGTAAAAAGAATTATTTCAATGATACCTTTTGTAAAATATCACAAGGACTTTGCCATGTTATTCGTTGTACATGTAAAAATCCTACTGAAAACCAAAGTAGCAATAAATCTCGTAATATTATATCAAACTCTTGTAAAATTGTAATTTGATTTGAATCTCTTGTTTCGGAAATTAATTGCTGTAAAAATTAAAATTTACAATAACTCATTCAATTTACTAAATATAATATTGTTTATAAAGAATGTTTAGAAATTAAAAAATTAATTTTTCAATAATTGAAGAATGATAAAATTACCAATGTATCGGTTCTTAAATCAACCAAAAATTTAATGCCATTTTCTAATCTTCCCATTCGAGTAAATAGCCAATGATAAGGAGGTGTTAATAAATTTCTCAATGCACGTTCCCTTGTAATTAGTTGATTTTTTGTCTAAAATTTTGTTAGAAAAATAAAATCTTTTAAAAAGTATTTTAATTTTTTTGCTATTGAAATAAATGTTTATTTATTTTTACTAAGATAGGATAATTACGTCAGTAGAAGCTAATTTTTCAGCAGTTTTACAAATTAATGTATGATCGACACCATATGAACTAGCTAAGGTATTGAGAAATTCATCTTTCTCTGATTTTGAAAATAAACTGTATGTATAACATACAGATTTAATTTTTTGCTGAAAGAAAAAAAAGAAACAGTTTTTAAATAAAAAATCATTCATTTTTTAAATAAAATTTATGACAAAATAAATAATTACAAACCTCTACTATCCAATTGCTAATGTTTGTGTCTTTAAAATTGATAATTTCTTTTAATTTATCATTGATTGACACATTTGAACAACTTCTAATTATAGGAATAATTCTTCGTGATTTATCTAACAAACTTCATTTCTTTTTTATTAATATAGATATACAATAATAATGATAATTACTTATACTAATAATTTATTATTATCAATAATTAAACAATATGTAAACAATGGAAAAAAACAAATCTAACCTTAAACGAACAAGTTTTATGTTCATCATTATTTATTCAATCAATATTTACTTTTCCTTTGTATTTGATATCTATTTTTTATTAAATTGTTAATTACTATTTTAAAAATATATTAAATTCTATATAAATAATTATAATAGCAGAAATAAATTGTCACCAAATGTTTTATTCATCTGTCACAAATTTAATACCGCCAAGGTCGAGCTGCACATAATAACACGTGACGTCATTTCTCAATATGGCCGCAAGCTGGTGTAATTTTTTTTAAACTTCTTATGTTAATATAAATTATTTCTTTAAATAAATTGTTTAATATTGTTTTTTATTCAATTATTGTTTTTACTATTTCATTCTATTAATTGTTTACAAAATACTTTTTGAATAGCATTATACGTAAAATACGAAGTTTACGTTTACGTAAGAGCATTAAATTGAGGAATTCGCTACCCAACCCTGGTCTCATTGCATTTGCGCACGTTCATTGGTCCCCATGCTAAACCAATGGCTGGGACTTGGGCCGAGAGCGACGCGCGCAGCGTCAGTATGCATCCGGTAGCGGAGGGGTAAGTAGTAAAAGCTCTAAAAGAGAGAAATATAGAACAAAATTTTCTCAAAAATAAAACGGAAGTTGGTTTATTGAGTCAAATATTGATTCTTGTGTTGTATTTTCGATATTTCTTTGCTTATTTTCAGTGCTGGAGGCTGCTGTGTCGAAAATTTGGCTTCCTGGAGGTGACCACGACAAACACGATTTGGCGCCAAATTGGGGAAAATACAGCATTGGATGATGGTTAGTATGAACAATTTAATGACTTTTTATTGTAATTATTTTGGAAAATATATTTGTTTTTGTTAATGCTATTGTTTCATGCTTGAAGGGATTGGGGGGGGGGGGTGGAAAAGCAATAAATTCGATTATGTATTGCATGGATTATAATAATTATGTATCCGGTTAATTATGCCCTTTCGGTTCAAGTGAATTTTCCTTTTGTGATATAACCCTAAGTACATCCATAAAGAACATTGCATTTTTAGTGTAGGGGGGGTGGTGGGTCAGCTAACCTTTAAAAAGTGGCGCTAATGTATGCGCAGTGAATAACACGAGTGAGGGAGGTGGGAGTTGAAAAAGGGTTAAATTAGTGCAATGATTAGTAGTTTTCGGGAATATTTTACTGCAGTAGTGTTTTGATTTTTTTGAAATGATGTGAAAGTATACGCAGAGTTGCAGTATTTTAGTTTTACGTTAATTATGAGCAATTAAAGCAACAAACGGCATTCTCGTTTGTGAATCGTTTGTTTTACTGGAAACAATACACCGACTTTTGTCTATTTCAAACAATATAATAGGCGATATTTTAGATGTTATGTATTATTATATCAGTAAATTAGTGAAATAGACAATTGCTATTGTTTCACTAAAGAAAGGACGAAATGAAGAAATACTACACTTGTAAGTTAAAAGAGGTTATGTTCTAAGAAGTGGAATAATTGTATAAATATATTTTATACAATTAATATTTTTAATAAGTCTTCCATAATTATTACTCTAGTAAATATTTAATTTATATTTTAATAGGATTTCAGATATGATATTAAAATAAAAAATTTTACTCGAATCTTATTAAATTAACGATCTTATAAAACTCTATAAAAGTTTTTGCTTTTATTTTTTTGTCTCGGCGTGGATTTTCAGTCGTTTATTGTAATTTTTTTTTATTTTTTTGTTTTCATATTTGCTCATTTGGAAATTTAGTAAAATTTTGAAAAATAAATTATTTTATTTTTTTTACTGATTAAAATTTTTTCAGGTAGTTTTCGAAAATACTAAACTTGAGAAGAATTGAGAAATGCTGAGAAAATCGTTCGCTGTGTGAATTAAATAGGAAAATTAGATGCTGTGCAGACTTGATATCTCTACTTCGTAGGAATCTATAATTAGTAAGTCTTTATTTTTTTTGTTTTTGTTTTAAATAACATAGTGACATGAATAGATATGAAAATTTGATATCACGAAAAATTGAAAATTGTATATATTTTTTAATTAAATATATGCATATATAGGTAGGGAAGCTGATGAATACTATTGTTTATGTGTCACTGTGTTATTTCTTTATTTTAACAAATTATTTATTTTAAATAATTTTATTTAAATAATTTTATTAACAAAATTTTCTATTTGAAAAAATTTATTATTAGTTTGATAAAATAAAATTATTATTTCACTCGATTTAATTGGGAATTGTTCATTTTGGCAACATTTCGCTTTATCTGTATTACAAGTTGTATTTCAAAGGAATATTTGGTTTGAATAGTTGGATCTTCATTCTTTATTGGTCCTTTGATTATTGAAATGTTTGCGATTCATCTAAAATTAGTCAATGGCGAAGGGTATCTGAAACAAAAGAAGCTTTGCTCTAATTAATTTGAATGTTTTTTAATTCCTATTCTATGGAAATTATATGACAGTTTTTGAAAGCAACCTGGCTAATTATTGATTATACATTAAATTAAATAATTTCTAAAAAAAAAAAAAATTAATTTTAAATTAATTTTACTTTTGCATTTTTTCTATAATAGCTTTATTCTTCTTCCAATCAATCATGTGATTTTTTCTAGAATAATCAGAAGTTATATTTTCAATTTTGTACAACAATTTTTTATTATAATAGAAAATATCTTTATTAATTTCAATTCTTTCTTTAATTTTATCTTTGTATGTTGCAATCGTGTTATTCCAACATTCTACTTTTGGCTAAAATTATTCAAATGAAAGTAATATTAATTAAAAAAATTTGTTTCATTAGAAGAAAGAAAACATAATTTAAAAATTAATTTTCGAATAGCAGTATGGAAGTACCTTAGAACGGTGAATTATATTTAATTTTTCCATGAGATTCATATTTTCATTGTCTAAATTTTTAAATCGTTTTGCAATTTCCAATAATTTCTTTTCGTTGTAATAAATATCGAGTGGAAATTTTGGTGGTTTATTGTCAATTTTTGGATTAGCGTACGTAACATTTACACGATGTTCCGTGTATAATTTTAAATCATCTTTTTCTACATAATCTGGAACCTGATGAATAAAAATTAGATGAGCTAAAAAAATAAATATCTCTGAAAGTGGTTGTTTAAGAGGTTCTTTTTATTGAAAAAAAAGTTACCTGTCCAGGAAGGAAACGTGATTTAGGTTGTGGTCGAAGGGTTTTAGTCAATTTATCAAAATTTTTTTTCTCTTTACCCTTTACTCCCATTTTTGAAAAAAAAAATTATTTACAAAAAATTTCGACTTTGTACGAATTTAAAAATTTAGGGTTAATTTCTATCGTATTTTTAATTCTTCAATTGTTTAAAATTGTTTTCAAAATTCGTTTTCGAACCTTAAACAAAAAGGTTATTAATATCAAAAATGAAAAATTTTAGTGAAAATTCCGTTAAACGTACAATTTAGAGAAAAAAAAAATCTCAGAAATTAAATGGAAAATACATTTTTACATTCTTAGATAAATTATGAATAATGGCCCTAATCAGCCTGATTGTAATGAAAAAGAAAACAATATTTTTAAAAAATCCGATGTAAGTTAAATATTTTTTTTTCAAAATGAAAAATAGTTAACGATTAAAATAAGTTTATCGTATAAATTAAATTGAATCATTAAAATGAAATAAAATTAATTAATAGAAATAAATTTAAATAAATTAATTAATTCGAAAAATAAATATTCTAATTATAAATGTCAGCGGTATTTCTTTTTAATTGTAGAAGGATCAAAAGATAAGAACTTTAATTTCTGAATTAAACGCTTTAAAAATAAATTCAGCTAAAAAACGGTGGGAGGAAAAAAGAAATGCTTCAATAGAAATCGCGAACTTATATGGAGAAAATTATAAATTGTCTGCCACAGTAGAAGCTTTAAGTCGAAGTTTAAACAAAAGGCATTGTCAGAATGTCATTCTTAAAGAAGAGAATGAACGTTATAAGAATGAAAAAGAAAGACTTTACTTTCTCTTAAAATATCGTATTACACAAAACGATTATCTTTCGAAAAACACGTCTTCAGAAATAATGACAATCGTTGATAAAACAAAAAGTTTGGAAAAAGAAAATATTGATTTAATAAAAAAATATCAAGACGTATTAAATATATTGGAAAGTGAACGTGAAAATTGTGTAAAATTATTAAAATTTATGTTTCTAAAAACTTTTCTTTCTAAATATTCTAATAATAATGATAGTGACAATAATTCAGATAAAAATTCTTCTCATCTCACTAAAGATGTATCTGTATTATGTAAGTTAGAAAATATTGAAAACAATTACTTTTCTCAAGATGATTTTCATTTAAATGAAAAATTAAAATCTGATCTTGAAACAATTAGTCAATATACTCCTTTGTCCAATTTAGAAAATTTAATAATAATATTGATTCGCCTTTATAAAAAAAAGTTTCTAAAAGAATTTGAAGAGAAAATTGTTCATTCAACAGTTCAGTTTCAATCACCGCTTCAATTAAAGAGTATTAATAAAACTCTTGAAACTAATTTCCTTTCTTTGTCTTTGAATTCAAGATGCAAATCTGATATTTCCTCAAGGAGAAGAAAATACGTGACTTTATCGAATTGTCAAATTATTCGTATTGTACATTCAAATCGTGATATTCAACAAAAAATAAGTTTTCCATCAAAGAACATTGAGTATTGCAATAAAAATGTAAATTTTGGAATAAATGAAAATATCACAGCAACTTTTGAGAATCTGAAAAAATGGAAGGAAGTTTCGAATAACGTTATTGAAACTTTAAATAATAACAATGAAAAAATAAATTATTTTGAATTTTATTCCCTGGGAATTGATACAATGTGGAATATTATATATCCGATGATTAAATTTGATGAAATTTTCACAAGTAAATTTCATGATTCTTTAATTATGAATAAATTAGTTGGCGCTAGTTTAAAATTTAATCAGAGGAAAATAAATAATTCTCCTGTTGATAATGAAGAAAAAGTTGTAGATTTTGAAAACTTTTTGCCAATTGAAGATAGTTTGATAATTGAACCTGTTTTAAATCTAAAGGAATTTGATTCAAATCTACAAGAATCGATTTTGAATTTAAAGGAAAGTGAACAAAAACCTGTTTTAAATTCAGAAGAACCAATTTTAAATCTAGAGGAACGTGTTTTAAATCATCAAAAATCGGATTCAAATCTTCAAAATGCGTTGAATGTAGAAGAAAAACCAATTAAAATTGCTAAATTAGAGTCAGTAACTAAAGCTCCAAATTATATTGATGGAAAAAAAGGAAAGTTTATGATGAATAAATCTTTATCTAGAATTCCAATCGCATTGTCAAATGTCTCCAAGGGATTAAAGAAGACACGAGAAAAAAATAAGATTCAAGCTCAGAAGAAGGATTTAAAGATAAAAAAGGAAATTGACCAAGTGTCTAATATAAATTGCAGAAAAGAAAAGAATGTCAGATCCTTATCTGCGGAACGAACATCATTTTCTTGTCAGGAGTTAAAAGGAATAAGTGGAAATAAAAATAAAATGGAGAGAAGATCAAAAATTCCAGTAAGAAAGAAAAAAATTGAAAATATGAACATGGAAAAAAAGGATTATATTGGTGACAAGAAGACAAATCGAATTACTAATGTGAATTTAAATCCAAAAGTTGTGGAAAATTTTAATACAGAACAGGAGTTTAAACAAGAAAAAGAAGAGGAGAAATCGATTTTGGAAAGTGAAAATATCAAAATTAAGAATACGAAGCAAATTGTTGAAACAAAATTTAATTACAATGAGATAAATAATACAGAAACTATGAAAATCAAGGAGAATGAGGAAAAAAAATTGGAAAATGATAAATTCTCTCTAAAAAGTGAAATTCAAAAAAATGTTAAAGTTAAAAACAACGAAATTGAAAAGACAAATCTAAAAATGGAAAAAAAGACTAAAAGAAAGAATCCTAAATTCTTAGATGTTGATTATAAAAATCTTGACGAGGAAAAAAGGAACGATGAAGAAATAAAGGATCAATTAAGTGAAACTTTGTTGCTGAAAAGGACGAATTGCTCCACATTGATCGATCGAAATTCATTTTCACTAACTACTCAAATACTAAAAAGGTCTAATAAAACAATTAAAGAAACGAATCCCCCAACGAAAATTGTTTTTATTTCCAAGATTTCGCAGGAGTCGATGCCGAAAATTCAATTAGAAAATCAAGGCAACGTTGAGAAACAAGAAAGTCAAACTTCAACAATTCAAGAATTATTTGAGGAAAATTTTATTTCTAAACATAAAGAAACTAAAAATCATGAAAGACGAGAAGAAACATCAAAAACTGAATTTTCAAAACATAATCATTCAATGATAAATATAAAAGATATTAAAGCGATCATTGATTCATTGTTAAAATCAAAAATTTATCAAAAGAAATTCATAATAGTCGAAGGAAAGAAAAAATTAATGAAATTTGCTGATAAGAAACGTAAAAAAAAATTATCAAGAAAAGAATTAAATTCGGAAATAAAAATAATTCCCCAAGCAAAAATATTGAAAGCGGAAAATGGAAATTTCAAAAAATCTACGAATGAATCGATGAATACTGATTGGATTTCAAGAAAAGAATCTCATTTTGGTAAAAATATTATTGAAAATCAAATGATTTTAGTTGAAGATAGTAAAATATCTCCGTTAAAATCAATTTTCATTGAAAATGAAGGAAATTTTGAGACATTTGAAATGTTATCAGAAAATTCTTTGTTTGATTCAGAGAATAAAAATGGAGCTTACTGGATTTCACAAGCATGTTCAAGTTCACGTCAGTCAAATGGTGGAAAAGAGGAAAAGCAGTTGAGCAATAAAGTGCACTCAAAGGAAATGAAAAAAAAAATAAAACTAAACAAAATTGAGAATTGTATTGGAAAGTCGAGTATAGTGAATTCAGTGAGAGGTGAGGAATTTATTCGAGGTATTCAGCAATCGTCGTCAGAATCGAGTAAGAGAGTTTCCGATTGCAAGGCACATTCGGAAGATTTCGATTCCAGGAAATGCACACAAATGAGCAGGGACAGTGGTATGTGAAAATTTCTGACGATAATTTTCATCGTATATAAATTAGTTATTCGTAAAATTTAGATTGCAAATTAAATTTACAAAACAAAAAAAGTATTTTTTTTATTTTGTTTTTAAAATTTTAATTTAATTCTCGAATTTAAAATAGGGATATTATTTGAAAAATGGACAGATGAAATTGAAAAAATAGAGGCATGGAATATTCGTGTAAAACATTATTTGAGTCAAATAAGAATGAAATTATTATTGGCGGAAGAAAAAGCTGAGGAAGAATGTAGTGTAAAAATGTTTCAGAAAATAAACTATTCGCTAGGGGATCGAAAAGAGCTGACGTTACGAAACACGGTGAGCTCTTTTAAGTGAATTTCTTGATGAAAACTTTTTCTCAAATTGATTTACTATAGTTTTATAAATTGAGAAACTTGATTTTCTATTGGTGACTTTTATGTACTGAAATAGTATTTGAATTTTTTTTTCTTTTTTTTTTTTTTTCTTTTGAAGGCAGAAATTATTATAGAAAATAACTAATTAATTTATTTTCTTATTGAGGTCGAGTACGGAGATTCAAAAAGAAATAATATTTCAAAAGATTACGTAAATGTGGATTTGCAGACAATTTGCCGTGATATGAAAAGAGTGACAAATATAATAAATAATCATACAAGTTCTCGTTATTTGAATCGTCATAGTTTTGAAGATTATTATTAAGGTGTGCTGTATTTGTGGGGGAAAAAAAATAAGCAATAAAAAAATCAGTAACAAAGTTATTCAGTTTGACCCATGGGAAGTGACTTTGTCATAAAGTATGCCTTTGATCTCAGGATGCATCTTTTAGATTGTATTATACAGATAAGATTACTGTGATGTCCAGAGAAGCGTGTATAGAGAGTTTTCGTTAATAAAGTCACATCGCAGGTCTTTATCGATAATTTCTAAAAAGATATAAGGTAAAAGTTTTCTTTATATAGAAAATGTTGCAAAAGCATCTTATAAAATTTAGATTGTATTTTCTTATACAAAAAAAAAAAAAAAAATTAAATTATCAAACTAATAATAAATTGTTATAAATTAGAGAAATATTTTCTATCGGAGTTTTTTTTTTTTTATTCGGAGGTTTATTTTACAAATTTTTATTAGTTGACAATTTTTTTCTTCTCAAAATGCATTCATGTAAGTTTTAGGATCATAAAAGTAAATCAGACGCCGCGTGGGTGAATCTCAATATATGCGCGAGAGAGAAGGAGAGAAAGTAATGAGAATTTAGTGTATATCTCTTCCCATCCTATCCGTGACTTACGTTTTTTATAGTGCTTTTACATTTTGTGGGTTTGACTAAAGCCTTAAGTCACGTTCCTGTTTTTTCAAGGTGGATCCTTTGATAAAGCCTTAACACGTTTTAAACGTATACATACTGTGCCATACTGATCCTTTATGTTTTGAAGGGTTCCATTTTTATTGCCTTCATCTTTTTTACGACTCCCAGTAGCGTTTTTTTTTTTTTGGGGGGGGGGGGGGGAATTATCCAATCTCTTAATTTAAGTCATATTTCCTGTGTTTCGAAAAACTAGAAATTCTTTAGAAAATTTTAATTTTCATTCTAAAATTTTTTCTACTTCTTTGGTTTACTATGAGAAAAAACAAAAAAGATTACATATTTTTAATATATTATTCATTCATATGTATTTTAAAATAAATGAATTAATAATTAATTGATTAATTATTTGAATAGTCGTGTATATAGAATAAAATGAATATAATATGAAAAATTGCGCGAGTGAAATAATGTTTTGCTGAAGATAGAGACAAGTTAAATGGAATTAAGAGTAATGTATGCTGTCGATATATAACTTGTTTTAGACAAAGTACAGATAGTGAGTTTAATTTCAGGAAGTTATACAGTGCTCACGTCAATTATATTGATTAAGGGCATTACGTAGGGTTTATAATATTCTTCTAAAGACCTATGACGTCATTTACCTGACGACAGCTGGTATATATTCACTTCAATCATTGGTCGCTCGTAACCTTTACTGGCGGTCGATGTCCATGTCTTCTCGATTGCTTTTAGGTCTTCTTTTTAATTTATAACTTGATCTAGTATCCATACTTATACCATATTATTTATTTATATACTTTTCTTAATTTAAAAAAATAATTTTAAATTTTCTTCTAAAAAAAAAATTGATTTGTTTGGTCTCTACAAACAAATAATTTTCTCATTCGATTTTTTTCTTATTTATATATGTTGGAATATAATATACTCTTTTCGTGCATTAAATATTATCATATTTCTCGTCGTTCAATAACCTATTATATATATATACACCATGTGAGTAATATATAAAATATATAATACCTCATTTAGATGTTATACGGACATTAAATAAAATTGTCTCTATAATACACATTATTATAAATACAATAATTTATTAAATACATACGTACACTGAAAAAAAAAAAAAAATTACTGTGAAAATTTATCAGATATTTATATATTTATTTAATGTTTAATGTCAATTTTTCAAGCTTTATATATAAATTAGTTTTCATGAGAGAGAAAGAGAAGTTTAATAAATAAAAAGAAGAATAAGAAGAGAAATGTTAATAAAAACAAAAGACAGAGATATTATTTTTAATGAAAATGTGAACTTTTGCGGGTGTTGTCAGAAAAAAAAAGTAAATGGATTTCTCAGCTTCGGAATTACATGCTCATTATTTTGATAAGCACGTTTCGTGTAAAAGAAAACATATATAAAAAAAAATCGTCAGACATTTTCTTTCATGAAATATAATCTGAAATTTCTTGAAGGGTTGTTTCATATATACCATGCAACCCACGCGCGACCTTCAATTTTGCCAAAAAATCTCGCACATACACATCCGGCTTAGATACTTTATCTTCTTCATTCGTATTATGTAGAGACAATTAATATTTATTTATTCTTTTCATACATCATTCATATCAATTTATTTATATAAAGTATATTATATTTATAATATTCTCTTTTTTTTATATTATTTGAGAAAGTGTTTCATTAGGATAGCATCATTGATGATTTTTGATATGTTTATAAATGTATTGTATGTCTTGGGTTATGAAAGATATAACGTATCGTATATCGTTCATGAAATGATTGACTTGTGTGATCGAGGTAAATATATATTTTATACTCTCCATTGATTCAGATAAGTGGTTTTTATATATATATATATATGGTGGTAATAATGTAACACCTTTGCTTTGTACATATTCTTAAGGTCGTCTGACCTCACTTTTGTTTCATAAATGACAATTGTTATACGTACACCGCACAATTTGCGTCCCACTCGTTTACAGTAACGCGCCACTGCGTCTGACTGCGTTGACCTTTTCCACTGTATATAACTATATATGTGAATCCCATTCTCGCGTCAGACACACATGCCCATTACTACTGATTTGTACCACTTGTGTCGCATTGAAAATCCTCTCTACTACTTGTTTCTCTCTGTCTCTCTCTCACTCGTTGTCTCGTCTGACTCGCAATATTCTACCTCTGCATTTAATTATATTATCATCAATTTGCGTTGAAATTTAATTCTCATTCAATTTTTATATTCTTGACGATTCAACATTATTATTTAAATTACATCAATTTATTAAAATTATAATTATGTAAAAAGTTTTATTAATTTTCTTTTATATAAATGTTTATTATAATTTTTAATTTAAAATTAGAAAACGTCAACATTTCTGTTGGTTAAATTCTGTTTATAGTATATATACAGTAAGAAAAGCTCCATGGTAGTCATAGGAAAGCATGCGTTACGCATAAGTTTGTCTCACTCGCACTCATGGGCTGTGACTACCATGGAGCTTTTCTTACTGTATATGTACTTAATACTAAATTCTCGTAATCATGTTAATTAGTTAAATATTGTAGTTTCTAATTAAATTTCGTGTATAAACGTTGGAATTGAAATTATTCAAGATTTTAGTTTTTTAATTCAAGTAATTATTTTAATTAGATAAAATTAATATTCAAAATTATTTTGTTGTAACTATTTTCTTAAAACTAGGAATAAAATCGATCCCTTATTTAAAGAGATTTTTTTATATAAATTTTTTTTTTAATTTACAGGTGTTCGTTTTGTGATGGGCGTTTGTTGCAGAGCTGCTCCTGGAGGAGATCTGGCATAGCTGAGTCGCAGTTCAATGTATGTTAATTTTATTTTTTCCTAAATTTTTCTATTTTCAAATTATTTATCTTATTTTCACCTTTTTTTTTTATTTGGTTCCAATAATTATAAGTTGCAAATCATGATACCTTTCTTATCGACTGGTGATAAGGTAGATTCCTACATTATCAGCAGTCGGTTTATAATTTTTTTTTTCTTCTATACTGACTTTTAATTTATTCTATTAATGTAATAAGAAAACGAAGAAATTATAAATTTAAAAAAACATTTCAGGTAATTGGTCAAGGAGAAAGAAGATAAAAAGTGCGTTTAAAGTGAAAGTGTAGTGTGAAAATTGTGCCCAAAATATCAATCTGATGGACAGGAAGGAAGGATGTGGACGAAGAAAAGTGGCCCCAGCATGCTGTCTTATTTTCCAGGATTAGACTATTTTTTATTTTTTTTTTTTTGTAAGACAGCATCGCTCCCGATCTGCGCAGAAGTGCAAGCAAGAGGCAGAGATCTTCGGGAGTGGCCCACAAGAGGAGTAAGGGTAATTGTGCCTCCATTGCTCCGGCGTGGGATATTCGCCGATCGGTGAGTCGCTTTTTAATTAACTCCTTCCCTGTTTGAAATAGTTGATATGAGTCGTTTTGTTTAATTCTAAAATCAAATAAAAAAATTAATTATAAATTGATAAAATTTATTCTTTTTAATTTCTAATTACATAAAGTTAAATTATGATTTTGCAAAAAAAGTTTCTTAATTTTTTTCAAAATAAATGTTTAATATTGTTTTAACCGAAATGTTAAAACATTTAAACAGGGAAGGAAACCTAGCAACATAGTGACACCATTTATTGCACGGGAAAAAAAATTCATCTTTGAATGAATGAAATGTTTCATTAGAATATATAAGTAAAAATTTTAACTGAAACAACTAAAACTTTTACTAGTCTAGTGAAACCTTTCGATGTTCTAGATAAATCTCTTTTCCAGTGAATATTTGTCAATGTTTTGTATATTTATGTAATTTATTTATAATTTCAATATTTAAAATATTTTGTAATTTTCCATATTCAAAGTAATTTTGCTTCTTTTAATCAAAGTAATATAATAATTGAAAATAGATTTTTAATATTTTATTAATTTTAAAATTATTAACAATTTAGAATGTTTCCATTTTGTAAATTAAATTTTTATATTCCTTTTATAAAAAAAAGTTAATGCATGTGAAATTAAAATTTGTTGATAATCTCATTTAAAGACTAATTTGAAAGTTTTCTTTTCAGGATTTTGAGCTCAGGTGACGGTTGCGTCCCGGGACGTTAACCCTAGTATAGGCCTTTTGCACCTGGGCGGTAGGGAAATCGTAATTTTTCGGTAGGAAAATCGTTTTAAATATAATTGTAGGTAGGGAAATCGGGAATTTATTTTTCCTTTTAAATATAGCTGTAGGTAGGAATGTCGGGAATTTTTCTCTCAGTATTTTTTTTATATATATGTGTCACAGTGAGTACCAGTGAAAAGTTTGAAATTTTTATTTTTATGTCACTATGTTGTATTAAATAGATATTGTTTTGTACTTGTTTAATTGATCCATTACTTTCAGTTGAGTCATCGTGGTGAGCAATAATATTTTTATATTTTTAATTTTATTAATTCTTTATTTTTTCAGGAATATGTAAAAATATTTATTTTATTATTAATTTATTTATATTTGACAATTAAATGCCTAAATTAATAATAATTAATTTAAAACAAAAAACAAATGAATTAATTATATATTTATAATAATTATGATGATAATATACATTTAAAATGTTATATTTTCTATTAATTTTTAAGAAAAAAAAAATACGTGAACGCTAAGACCGAAAATAAAAACCCAAAGCTTTTAACGCTATTAAAAAGAGCGCCATACATTTTTTGTTAAGAACTGTGGTGGGTTAACGAAAATTCTATACTTAGAAGGCGGTATCTTTTAAATTTTAAAATTCATTATTCATTTATAAAGTGACACGTGACTTAAAAAGATTATTTCACTTTAAGATGAAATTTATGTAAAGAGATATTTTAAAATTCAATTTTATATAGTTCTCTTTTAAATTTCAAATTAAAAGCTATTTAATTTAAAATAAATGTTAAAGCAGAATCGAAAAAATTTATTTTTAAAATAAAGAATATTTTCTTGGCACCTATTTAAGAATATTTAGTATGTATATTATTCTTACAGTTAGAATATAATATAGTCTTAAAATAAGAAATAAGTTTTACATGAAGAAATAGTCTTCTTTTAAAAATATTATTCTTATTTTAAATCGATTATATTCTGTTACAATAAAATGCATAGAAAATATTTTCAAATATTCTTCAAGAAGATATTCTTAAATTTAGAATTTTGTTTTTTCGGTGTATACAAAAAAATTCATATTGAATTTGAAGGACTTTTTTTTAACATTACATTTCGTGCTCGACGGTAATCAATTCTAATGTAAAAATAAAAAAAAGTGAACTTTAATATATATATATATATATAATCGTTGTATAAAGCAATTTCAAGTATACTAAATTTTATATAGTAAACTTTAAAGAAATATATAT
The DNA here is from genome assembly GCF_019393585.1 of Leptopilina boulardi. NCBI lineage: Eukaryota > Metazoa > Arthropoda > Insecta > Hymenoptera > Figitidae > Leptopilina > Leptopilina boulardi. The sequence continues at coordinate 407,957 of NW_026137765.1, read as the reverse complement.
AAATTGGAAAAGTTCGAAATTCGAGATTTATTTTAAGTACCCTCTGAAATTGGAAGTTTTCCATTTTTAATGTGACTTGATAAATTTTCTAATTTCCGCAATGTAGTAATAATTTTTCAATTTATTTTATATAAATATTACATATATATTATTCTCAATACTTTTTTTTAAAATAAAATATCTATATAAATTTTATAAAAAAAAAAAAAAATAATTGAGAATTTTATAATATTAATGAAATTAAAACAAAAACAAATAAAGTTATTCTAAATTTTCCATTAAATAAACTATTATGTCATGAAAGGTGTCAGTATATTTGCAAAAACGTCGAATATAAATAATTGCATTGCTTTCAGAGTGCTTGAAATGTCTAAATGATTAATGTTGTAAAATCTTTAACGTGAGGAAAATATTTGGTATTTTTTTTCTTCTTTTTTGCAAATCGAGATGCGAATCAAAATGATTTAGAAAAATGTCAACAACAATAACAGAAATATATTTATTTCTCTCTTCTTTTCTTTCCGGGGGTTGTCGACTATACTGTTAACAAACGATAAAAGATTCGATATGCTTTTCTTGTACACAACAATAGAAAATGAAGAAAAATGAAAAAATTTATATATATATAGAGAGAGAGAGAAAGAAGGGATGATGGAAAGGGTAGTTCGCAGGTCTGGAAAAGGGTAAAAAAAAGAAGGGGTTGCAGCCGCGACGAAACGTATTTGTGAATGAAACGAAGCTTTCTGGCAATAGAGGGGGTTGAATCAATATTGTGTGCCTCGCCCCTTATATACTAGAATGACGTCAACCCTTGGAGGGGAAAGTGTACGACGAACATTGCCGAATTTTCACTACTATCACCACCCGGAAAAAGCTTTTTTCCTCCCCTTTTCTTAATTCCCTTTGCTAGTTTCTAAGCTCATCTGACGATCCGGGTTTGCTTTTACCCCTCTCACTCTCTACTTCATTTCAGGATTTTCTGCTTTCTCTTTCTATATCATATTTGACACGAACAGTTACCCCTTTCATCCTTTTACCCGTAGGTGTACAATAATAGCTCTCTATTGTATTTTAACCCTTCAGTTATTTGTACCGAACATCATTCTTTGTTTTAAATTTTAATAAGTTTCCATCAAACAGACAATGGCTTAAAATAGTCGAAAATGCGACACGCAAATTTATATATATTTTTTTATATATAGTGCAAAAATATACCATATCAAAAATTGTTTTTTAAGTGAATAATAATAGAGACTCATGAATAAGTTATAAAATTAATTTGTTAGAATTTTCAATTAAAAGAAATTCATTCGAATTATTCCATTTGCAAATTTCTATATTGCAGAATTGTTATTTTAACAAATTGGATTAAAATGAATTTCTCATAAATAATAATTAGAAAAAAATGTAGCTAAAAATAAATTCTACTTTGAAAAAAAGTATTCATTGATTTAAATAATGGATTATTATCAAATAAATATTTACTTGAACAAAATAATTTTTATTTGAATCAATTAATAAACTGTATTTGAAGTAATAATTTCTGTTTTTGAAACAAATACAATTTAATTGACTAATTATTTAATACGGATTATTTGAATCAAATAATTTTTTTTCTTTGTATATTTGAAAATACTTGACCCATAGAATTATTATTTAAAAAAAAGTCAAGTTCTGAATATAGGTGTCCAATTTTAGAACATTCTTGAAAAAACTCGTATAACAGTTTGAATGAACTTTTAGCCAACTTCCACTATAGGTGTAGAATTGTTTTTCTTCCTCTATTTTCACAAGCAGTTTGTATACATGGAACATAATCTATTTAACAGAAATAACAGACTTCAAAGTCTAAGAAAGTTTCTCTCTTTTTTTTCTTCTTAACTCAAAATTTGTAAAAAAAATATTAGAAAATTGAGATAAGGAATTAATTTTAAGTGAAATTTTATCTTCAAAAAAATATAGGGAAAGCATATACATACGCACAAGCTTTCATCTACATTCTGTTGATTAAATTTTGGATAAACTGACAGCGAGAAAATAAAGTGATCATTTATTATGTGAGGAAAAAAAAAAGGTGTAGGATTTTTTTTTTCCGTCGCACGTTTTTTGACTAACGCATATAAACGAGATCATCTTTAGATTATAAAAAAAGGACATCTTTTTTTCTTATCTTTTTTTTTCTTTTTTCTACAAACGCGTTCAGAATATAATATACATTTGGGCCATGGACGCATGAAATATTTAAAAGCCTTTACATACACATGACACTGTTATTTCTGCTTCAGACAAATAAAAGCTCTTCACTCTATAGTTTTATGAAAATTTAACAACTTTGCAAATACTTTATCACAGTACCACGCGAATTTTATATTTAAAAAAAAGAGTAACAAAAAAAAAACTTTAGAGCCTTGTTAAAGGAGATAATAACCGAGGAGGAATTTATTGTAACATTTCAGTAGAATGTTAACCTTTTGTTTATGAAAATTTGATGGATTTTTTTCTATCTTTAGATGTTTATATATATATATATATATATAAAGTTTGACGATGTCAGAATATTGACCCTTTTTATGTGCTCATATTTAGTATAAGCAATTTAAAGTGTTTACTTTAGTTTTCAACAAGTTATATAAACATATATCCAGGAAAGCATTATAAATATACTTGATATTTTTTTGTAATACTAAGATAAATATTTGATTGTTTTTTTTATATTGACCCAATAAAATTGTTTACTGTCTCAAGTAAGGTTGGATTATTTTTTTTTTATCTTTATTAAAAATTTCAGTAATTCAAAATTGCATAATTTTTGGCGTGGAAAAGAAAATTTTTTAATTTTTGCTGTTTAAATTAAAAAAATAAAAATCTTCATTTAGTTAAATTAATTTATTATATTCGATTATATTCTTATCATCGTAGGGTTTTTTTTTGTTGACAGAGGTATAAATTTGCTTACCATGAAAAAAATCAACAGTATTCTATTTTATTTAAGAGCTATGTTTACAAATGGTAAATTAAATTTGAGAAAGATGTTTCTAAAAATGAAGTGACTGTTTATAAACATTAATCTTGATGTTGATTTAATCAAAGTTTTTTTTTCCATTTAAATTACTTCCTTATTTTGATGTAGTATTAAAGAAGTCTTATTTAATAACGCTGAGGGTGGCTCGTGTTGAATTAGATTATAAAGAAGTATTTGAAGTTGATTTTTTAGAAAAAAATTTTATATTTGTGCAATAAATGAAAGAGTATTTTGAATGATTTTTAGTGTATGAAAAAAAAATTTGGTTTTCTTGGGACAATATAAAAAATTTAGTAACTCACAATTATATAAATATATAGCAAATGCCTATTTAAGAAATTAGTTTATCTGACGTCAGAGATTCTCCCTGATGAGAGAAAACAGTGACATGTGAATCAATATAAGGAAAGAAAAAAATTTGTACATTTATGGTGTTTTGTAGTGTGTAAATGATAGATTGAGGACAAAAAGAAGCCATACAAAGCGTCTTTTGACAAAATAATATATAGGTTTCATGACATTTTGTCTACTTATTTCTCTTGACAACTATTTGTATAACACGTACTTTTATGTCTTCTTCAAATCTTTTCAAAATTTGTCCTCATTTGTCTAAATTTAGAAAAACCTTTTTTCAATTTCTAATAATTATTTCATTTTTTTATTTCAATATACTATTTTTTAATTAGAAATATTAATTATAATTAATTACACTTAAAAATATAGTTTTCATAAAATTCTTCAATTTTCAATTCTGAAATGCATCATTTGAAAATATTTATTTGAAAATTAAATTAATTGCACTTTTTATTTGAGTTTATTTGTACTATATAATAATAAAAGAGCATTGAAATACATTAAACGATGACATAATCTTGTATGATCGACGGTTTCGGATAAATATCTCTTCTAAATAAAACAATGTTTTCTGTTAGGTATTTGCCATTATTTTGTTGAAAGTGGAATTTACATTTACGATAATTTTATTTATAGCTTTTCAATTGCAGTATATTAACGATCGATAATGATACGTTTATCAGGATTATTTTTCATGTACTTTATATATGAGTATTGGTATCGAAAAGTGAGCATATATACAGGAAAATAGAGATACTACTTTGAATGCAGATTCTTTTTTGAACTTATCAATTTTTTTTTCACGCGAATATAAATACATTTCTAATGTTTTTTTTTTTTAATATTTTATAAATAGTTTATTTATGTATTAAAATTTTTCTTTTAAAAAGCTTGACAAATAGTATTCTGATTGATTTATATTATTTATTATTTACATATATATACATCATAAATCATGAAAATACAAGTAGGTTTAATAATCAGTGATGAAATTCTTGTAATTATAGTAATATTCTCTTAATGAGTAGACAATTTATTGGGAGCTTATTCATATATAATTAGCATTTATAATACGGTGTTATGTGGGAGTAAATAAATATAATGAAGTTTATATTTAGCTGATATTCATTTAGCGTATATATTCATTATAAATTAAAATCTGTAATTATAACAAATTATCATTTATAATCAGTACAACACCAATAATTAATGATTTAGGACAAATTAGTTTTCCCGATAATAATTGAATATCTATTAATATTATTTATTGAATAAAATAATAAAATTTTATTTAATATTATATTAAAATTCGACCTTCTAAATCTGAATTGGTAAAAAAATTATTAACTAATTTGAATTAGTGATTTATTTTTTGGAGTTTTTTTTTAAAATTATAATTAATAGAGATTTGTTTAAGAGTACTATGGTAATTTTTTTAGCAATAACAAAATTTTTATTGATTAAACCAAATGAATTAACAGAAATTTGATATCAGTGAAAGGGAAATAATAAAATGATTTTATTTCAATAATTGCTTCATTTAGCTTTGTATAATTGAGCCGAATAAAACGTCTGTTTTCGCGTTAAGATCATTAGCAAATGAGACTCAATTTACACTTTGACTTTGATGTATAGATTTTTCATCAAATGTAGAATTCAGTCTTTAATTTGTATATTCGACATTTAATTAATTGTGTAAATTATATGATAATTATTAATTTTCCAATTGCAATAATTTTTTAAAAATCTGAATTATATAGTAAAAAAAAAATGTTCACTAATTCAAATTATTAAAAATTTTCACCAATTTTTCTAGTAAAATATTGAAATAAGTAGTTCTTTTTTTCTTACGAATGTTTTTTTTAAATAAATAAAAATTAGTAGAAATTTTCACTAACATTTGAATTAGTGAATTTTTCTCTTTTATTATAATTCAAATTTATAATTACGAATAAAAGCTCGAGAAAAATTATTTATTCATATCTATACGGGCTTACAAAAAGAAAAAATGGAAATTAAAAAATAAATAACAATTATTTAGTTATTTACTAAATAAAAGTTGAGTTTAATAAAAATTCGATTAAATAAATATTCTGTTGTTAAATGCAAATTCGGTTTGAGTATATAAATTTCTATTAAATAAACATTACGCTATATTATGAATATTTCGTTAAATGTAAATTTATAGGTAAAGAATAAAATATGTAATAACTAAATAAATAATGTCTATATAAAAATAAATAAATAAAAAATAAATAAACATAAATAAATAAAAATAAAAAATTAGGTTACATTTAATAAAATCCCAAGGATTTGATTTTAAATGGAAATATAGATAAACAATAAAATCTGTAATGGCAAAATAAATATAACAATAAATAAATAGAAAATAAATAAATAAAAAATAAATATAGATAAAAATAAAAAAAAAATAAAAATTATGTTACATTTAATAAAATCTCAAGGATTTGTTTCTAATTTTAATATCATATTGGATCATATTTAGCTTTTTTTAAAAATATAGTACAAATAGACTCCCTTTCTTCTCCTAATTTGCAATCATGAAGGAACCAATAAGTTATAAAAATTAAGATTATATTTTCCTTTCATTTCTTTTACAAACAAATAAGAATTCAACATTTCTACTTTTTAAATCTAAATTAGTAAATTTTTTAACTAATTTGAATTATTAGTAAGTGAAAATGTTGCCTAGTTAAATTTTATTATATAATTATTTAGTGCGAAAAAAATTCTTTTTACTAATTCATCATATACAGTAAATTTCAACTAATTCGTAACAAAAAGTTAGTCACTAATTCAAATTAATTAAAAAATTTTCTACGCACTGAATGAAGTACATGTGATTCAAATAATCGGTTACTTTATTATCAAATAAATATTTACTTGAAACAAATAATTTTTATTTGAGTCAATTAATTAAATTGTAATTTGTTTTAAATATAGAACTTATTGTTTCAAACACAGTTTATTTAATTCAAATAAAAATTACTTGGTTCAAGTAAAATAATAATAATTAAGGAACCAGAATCAATTAAATTTTTTTTTCAATACAACTAATTATATTTCTTTCAGTATAATTTTGATTTAGAAAAATAATTGCAATTCCTCATCATATTTTAGACATCTTGATTATATAAATAATATATTTTGATGATGATGTCTAAAAGTGATGAAAGAATATAATGATGACGGGTCATGTTGACTCGTGACGTCACAGGGTGTCTCTCTTTCGTTCCCCGATATTTGTGTCGTCACTATATATATATATATATATATAAAATTTGAAGCGATGACTAGGGGTAAAAGGGGGTTTGGGGTGGGGTTGATGGTCGAATCAGAGAGCCGAACGATGAATGAAGCCAGGGTTTTGGAGATCTTCCAGATATACACGGGTTGCGAATCATTGGTGGGTGGAAGTGAGGTGAGGGTTTTTTAGTCTTTGGTGGGGTGCTATATATTGTGGGGGTGGGTTTGTCAGAGGTGCGCGGGGGTCTTTTCAAGAGGCGTAACCGGGTGCTCTCTAGTTCTGACGTCACTCCTCAAGGCCGAGTACGATCGTTACTATTGTTGCTCTGCTATCATTGCGAGAAAAAACTTTTTTTTCTACATATCAATGATTAAAACTCCATAGCATTCTTTTTTGAAAATTCAAGATTTTTTTTCTCAAAAATCTATTCTATAAACATGGATTTTTGTTCTTATTCTTATATCTTTTCTCGATTAGGTTTATTTAGTAAATTAGGATAAATTTTTTCTTATATATTTCCTTTCTGATGAAATAGAATGAATATTTGCAAATAATCTATTATAGATATTAAAGCATATAGAAACTTTTTTTTGTATAGTAGAAGAAAAACAGTTATTTAGGGATAAATGCACGTGTCTGACTATTTCGGCACATGACTACTGAACAATGTACATAAATGTTGGATTTATTGATGTTAAAAGTGTTTCGATTGTCGGACAATGTAAGGGATATACTTAGCACACTTTCCTTGGCCGGATTATATTAAATTTAATTGAATCCATGAAAAATCATTTCAGATGCAACTAGTCCTTTTATCGATTTAGCACCACTCTTTGTAGCATAAACGATTTTAATTCAAATACCAAAGCCTTACATATATTCTTTAATATTCATATAATATACTGTACATCAATATAATAGTAAATTAATAATTAATTGTTAAATATTATTATTTTTTTGTTAGAATACTTCTTAATTATTATATTTATTTTGAATATAGTTTAAAAAAATTATTTATTTTTTTTTTTGACTAATTTTCTTTGGAAAATAAATATTGCCAATAAATATATATATTTAGAAAATGATCATAATATGTATAACATGTTTGAAAAGGGTGTTTTCGAAATGTAGAAAAATTCAATGTATATATTATGTAAAATAGAAAATCAAGTCTATGTGAAGATATAAATAAATTTGGTCCATGGAGAATTTTTCTGCTTGTATCATCGACGCAAAGAGTGATTCATCTTTAAATTGTACACATAGATAGATAGCTTGAAATCGAATTGCTAGAGAGCAATGTCGCAAACGAATGTTACATATATGAGAGGGGTACCTATAGTATATAAAGATAAAAGGAGCCAACCAGTAAAAACTGATTTTGAATTCAATGTTTCTTGTAATGTATAGGGAGGAGCGATTGCTATTTAATATTACAAAGTATATAATCACGAATACTTTTTAACGTGCTTATACGATTAAAATTCCCTTGCCTTTTTCTTCTTTTTTATTATTATTATTAAATACTTTTCGAATAAATAGAATAGAAAATTATTATTTTTCACAAATGAATTGAATGTTTATATAGTAGGAGTGAAATAATATTTTTCTTCTTAAAGATATATATATATATATATATTTTTGGAGATAAATGTTTTATCAAAATGACAACAAAAAGATATAAATTACCATCGACCTTGACCCAAATTAACTAATAATAATTTTTCTTCGATAACACAATGAAGGAATTCAATATATATCGTTTCTTCAGGTTTGTTAATATGGAATTATCAGAAATCTCCCACGCAAAGTTATAGTAAATGGAATGGAAAATACTATGGAAAAAAAATTGAAAGATTCTCTTATCGTTCGCCTTTTCTTTCTTCTAATCAATTTATTTTAAATGAATCAAAATCTTCTAAAATTTTCGATTTCTAAGAAGTATTTTAGGGGCTTTTAGTAATTACGCCCATGCATGATTTGCTAAAATATTTCTGATGAAATATGTAAAACGAGAGTTGGCGTCGAAAAAAAATATATATATTATATATTTGTATATTTTATGAGTGTAAGATTTTTGTAGTTTTTTTTTCTCTCTCTCTCTTTTTCGATAACTGTATCTTAGTTCCATTGACGGCGCCTCGACGCCGTTCTGCCTCCGTTTTTCGACGCCCACGTAATCCAAGAAATACTGTGTCCGCTCAACTTTCGTCCATTATACTCCTTTAGTCAGGAATCAAATACCCGCGTCTTTCCCTCTACCATCCATCACGATTACTCAATGTGATTTCCGACGATGGTACTTTATACCCTCGAATCACTCAACTCACGTGATTTTCACGAAATTTGTAGGAGCTTAAAAATAGTTATATAGATGATTCACGACGGGATATAGTTACAAAAATTTTTCGTATATATAAATTCTTCTTTGGCGCAATGTCTTGTTTCAATGTTCAATGTCAAGGTCTCTGCGAAATTTTTCAAAAAAGAATCTTTATTCAATTTTTAACATTTGCATTTTTTAATTGAAAAAAAAATTCTTTAAATCAAAAAATTTTTTTCAATTACTCAAAGAAACATAATCAGAGAAAAAATATTAATATTTATCTCAATGCTAAATATAAATATTTGTTTTTCATTTTTCTATAAATTTATATAAAAAAAAAAAAAAATGATTGTCAATTAATTATAGAGAAAACTTGAGGCTAAAAATAAAAATTATATAAGAGAATTATAGAAACTTGAGAAATAAAAAATGTAAGGTGTACTTGAAGATAATAAAAGCCATACATAGAGATATTCTTAGAAAAGAAATCTTTAATTCAAGAAAAATTGCCTTATAACTCAAAAGGAACTCTTGCATCACTGGTTTTCTTCAATTTAAAAAAAATTCTGTTGAATGAATTCTATTTGATTTTCAGTTAAAAAAATTTTTTTTTTCCTACTTCCTGCGTATACATAAAAATTAATTTTCAAATGAGTAAATCTTCTCAGATTTTTTTTCAAATTATTAGGGTAAAAAAAATTACGTTTTCACGTTTTTAAAATTTTTTTTATATTTCGAAAAAATGATTTTATATAGGGATAAATGCCGTTTTGAAAATATATTTTCTATATTGTTGAAAATACTTTAAAGAAAATTTCTTGTTTATATATTATAAAGTACATTACTTTGAAAGTAAACATTGAATCATTAAATTTTATTTTACTTGCTCTGATTACAATAATAAAATTTTACTTAAGGATGGAATAAATTACAAAAGCTCTTTTCGAGAATGGAAAAGTTTTTACAACACTGATGCGCCTACTCAAAGAAACAAGAGAAATAAAAATTTCTGCACACTCTTTTCTTGACGAGAAAATCATAAAAGTTGTGAAAACTTTTTACGATAATTATTTTCGTGGGTGTATTTCCTTAACGATTATAAAATATAGGATTGTCTTTTAAAGTTTTTTTTTGGGGGGGGGGGAAACTTTCTTTCTTTCTTTCCTTATTCTTTCTTTCATTCTCGCATTTATTAAATTGGCAGTTATTTTAAAGTTTAAGTTAAAATTAATGAAAAGTTAAATTATACATTCGAATATATTTGTTGTTGGATTTTTTCTTATATTCTTAAATATCAATATTTTATAATTGATGTCAGGTTGCTATTGCAATGTTCTACATAACATTCTGCCATCGATATCTCGGTCAAACATAGACCAATCGACATTGACTCAATTTGACCCACAATTATCGAAATAATTTTAATCAATTTCATAATATTTGATAATCGCCTGAAAAAATTATGTGAATAGTATCTGTTTAAAGCCCTTATAAAGAAAAAATTAATCTTATTTCTTAAAGAAAAATTTCGTTTTCTGATAGTCTTTCACATTATTCTCTCAAAACAAGAATATTCTTTTTCAAAGTTTTTTTTTTTATTTAATACAAATAATTTTTATTTGAAACAAATAAATTTTTTTTTCATTGTAAGAGAATTATTTTATTGTTAAATATTTTGTGACAATTTAATGACAAGAGCATTAAATTTAAAAAGCTTTTTACTTGTCATGTTTGAGCATTAAAAAGCCAATTGTTTGCTTTCGCCCTCAAACTTTTTTCATAACAATCCTTTACAAGAATGACATATCGCGATTAAAACGTCCCACGCACCATGAAACGTTTGTAGTTTTTCCTGTGGGAAATCTTTGGTAGATATTTAGTGGATCGATAATTTCTGACTTCTATATTTTCCTGAAGTCAATTTCTCTCTCCCTCTCTCTTTCTCTCTCTTTCTTTCTTTTTCGTCATTTTTTTCTCCACCCATTCTTAAAAAATTGATTTTGTCTTTCATTTAGGAAATGGTTGTAAATTTTCGATTCTTTTCATCGCTGTTTTTTTTTCTATAAATTATATTCTACAGTTTTTTTTAACAATTGAAGAATATATCGACTTTTTTGTAATTAACTTAAAATGTTACCAACAATTTCCAAGTGATATGTATACATATATAATATTTGGAAGGATTCCAAACTTATTCAATTCTTGCGAGACAAATTGTATATATCTCGACGAATTATCATAACATTCGAGTATACTTGATGAATTACGTAATTTTCGTGTCAGTCAGGGATGTTTATTATATTTTTTTTGCTACTATTGCTATTGAAAATTAGATAAGAAAATAAAAAAATAGGAAAAAATAAAATTTTATTAATAAAAATTTTTTTATTTAAAGAAAAAATTTTTAAATAAGAATTTTATTTTTTCATTAAAATATTTTTTATCGTGAGAAAATAATAAATCAAATTACCCTCACTCTTTGGAATGAAAGCATTCGTTTTGCGAAAATAAAGTTAGCATTAAGTGGAAATAAAAATACCGATGGTCGATTAGCTCTGAAGTCAGATTTAGTTTATCTTTTTTGTAACGTTCTTCTTTTCTATTCATTTTCTTTCCTCGATTTCTTTTATTCTTTTTTCTATCTTTTTCTACGATACACGTTTGTATATAGATATAAAAATTGAATAAATCCAATTGAAAACACGCGATTCGAAATTCCTTGTGAATAAATAAGACATTCTAATTACTTTCAATTTTATACCATTTATTTACACATTATAAATGAATAAGAATTTAATTGAATGATAATTAATCATTCCTTTTAACAATTACTAACTGAAAGTGAAAATTTGCATATTTTAACGATAATTTGATTCACGCGGCAGTAATAAAAAAAAAAGGTGTTAGTTATTTTATAGGTTCATTTTTGTTATGCAAATTAAATATGCTCTAATAATTTCTCTGAATTTTGTGGTGGTTGTAATTAAAACGGTTTAAAATACTTTTACTGGAAAATTTCTTTAAATTTTAATTATAATTGCGCTGTCGTTTTTAATTGTAGAAAGATTTTTTTTAAAAAAAAAGCTTTTCTATTTAGAGATAAACATTATTTCTTCATTCAACTTTTTAAGTTGTAAAATATAATTTATTGTGTTATGATTATTTTATTATTATTATTATAATGCAAAATACAAATAAATAATTTTGGCATTTAATAAGCAATAAAATTAATCGTGGGTTGTTTACTCATATAAGCGATGACAAGTCATTTCATTTTAAAATCCGTGAATATATACAGTAACCACTTTAGAATTGAGCCAAGTTTCCATAAAATATAAATCTCTTTTCTCCCCTTTGTCGATATATTATTTACAAAAATGAAATTCACTCGATCAGAACGTTGATGTTTGTATTGAGTGGGTACGAAGCAATATTGGCCATTCTATTTGCTATACGGAGTGGTCAAAAAGAAAAAAAAAATTATGGAAATGGTCAACATATATTATGGAAAAATTTATAATTAAGTGAATGAAAAGAGTAAAATATATTTAAAAAATTTGAATTATATTATATTTTTATTATATTTTTCCAAATATTGAAGAGTTTACTGTATTTTTTGAACATTTTTGTATAATTTTTTTTTTGCCACAAAACTATTAAATTTACGGTTGCTTTTATTTACCTCTAATATTCAATTTACCACTTTAGACCAATTACTCTGTTCTCCAAGTTCTTTTTTTTGCGGTCTGAGTCACCTCTTTTCATGCCAATTTCGCTATATTTTCAAAATATATACCTAACTTCATAAAAAAAGGGTAAAATTTGCTGCTGCTGTTTTTTTAGTAAATAGAAAAAAAGAGAGAATGACCAATATTCTTTATTAACTCATCCAATTTTAGATATGAATACTTTTTTTATATCAGTATTTTTTTAAAAGAATTTTATCTGGAAATCAATTACGTAATTAAGAGATTTCTTTTTTTTTTTTTTTGCAAATGTCTTGATTATTATTTGAATATGGCGAATCTTCTCTCTAATTGTGAATTATTAGTGAAAAGTCGTCAATTAATTGAAATTGAAGTACAGAAATTTCTACTAATTTTTAGTAAAATTTAGTAGTTCTAATAACAATTAGATTTTGCTAAGGTAGCTAATATTTTCTTTCGCGTATCAAATTAGTTATTTTTAACTAATTAAAATATAGAGAGTACATATTTCGTTATATTTTATTTTCTTCTCATTGTTCTTTATTTCTAGTTTTGCCCACATCCGCACAAAAAGAGCACATGCCTAAAAGCATCCTCTCCCTCAAGTCTAGTCAACTCTGACACAATCTCATCGGATTCTTACTAAGTGGCTTGTTTTCACCCTCATCTCTCTCACTTTTTCTCTAGTAGAGGAAAAATCCCCCAAGAAGCCAATGCGTCTAGCTCCCCATCGTTTTCTTGCGAGCCGCTAGTTTTATGAATGTAGCCGTAACACGTAGTTAGGCAACCACAACACGATCCGTGTGGGAGAGAGTATCTCGCTGACGGTGAGTTGTGTCGTCGTCGTCGTCGTCGACGACATCGTCATTGGGTGGAGGGGAGAATGTAAAAAGGGTGACGAAGGTGAGGAGATGGATTCCGGTGAAGGAGAGGTCGGAGAGAGAGTAAAAGAAAAAAGAAAGAGAGAGGGATGGTTTTACTGTGTGAGCAAAACACACAAGTGGGGGGATCGAGTGTAGGGGGATGTGCGCCGTATTAAAATGGTAGTTTATGCCGCGCAGCGTGGGAGTTAGTTCTGGTGAGGGCGCCAGCCGGCTCACTCGCTAAACTAAAACCCACCGCCCCGAAGCCCTCTCCAGCCCCCCTGTCCTCTCATCATCTCTCTCTCTCTCTCTCTCCCCATCTTTCTCTCTCTCTCTCTTTCTCGTTTGCCAAAGAAGCAACCTCCAACGCGGTCTCACCGACCACCACCTCCTCTCGTTAAATCAGCCGCCGCTCAACTACTGCTTCTCGGCTCCAGCCCAGCTGCTCAACTTCTAGAAGCTAACCGTCATCCGTAACCGGTAGACGCACGACGACGCCAAAAAAGACACACAAAAAAAAAAAAGAAACCATTATTCCATCATCAAAACCACTCGATCAGTTGGTTTGTCAAAAACGGTCACGCAGTTGTTTTTTATTTATCTCTCTCTCTCTCTCCTTTATAAATAAATAAATATATGCCGTATTAGTGTTTTTTTATTTTCTCTGAAAGAAAAACATTTTTTTACACCCCCTCCTTCCCCGTCAAAAAAAAGGAGAAAAAAAGAAAATCATCATCCAAGAGACGCTAAACTACAAACAAGAGAGACAATGATTTTACTCAATCCGCCCATGGGATTTCTGCTGCAGACGTCGCCGACGTTCTTGATGTTTGCCGAAAGGGTGTGAGCACATACAACGTCAGCACAGCACATTTTTGCACGCACACCTCTCTCTCCCTCACTTTCCATCTCTTTGTTCTCTCTCTCTCTCTCTTTCTCTCTCGATTCTTGCCTCTCGCCGAATCATCCGTTTATTGACTATCGGTGTTATCGCGTGCAAGACATTTGTGTGCGACAAAAAAAAAAGTTTTTCTTTTGCACCCTCTGTCTAAAATAAAGGAAAGGAAAAAAGGATCAGTGTGTTTCTAAAGTGCAAAGTGAATTATCTGTGCCTGAGGAGATTTTTTCATAAGAGAGGGAAAAAGAGAGAAAGAGAGAGAGAAAAAATTGTGAACAAGAGAGAAAGAGAGGGAGAGAGAGTTTGTGAGACAAAAAAAAAAAATAAATTTTCTTTTTCCCACCGGTTTTTGAAAACAAGGTTTCGGATGGTTCAGAACGATATTCACGATTACTGGTGGATAAAACGAAGGTTAACAAAAAACAACAGAGGCAAAGGTGAATAAGACAACGGAGAAGAAACGAAGAAAGTGGAGGTGGAGGAGGCGGAAGTGGACGGAAAAATCAGGCATCGCAAATTTTTAAGAAGCAAGTATTTTCTCATAAACGGCACCTGAGAGATTGCACCCTTCTTCTACTTCCTCTTCTTCTTCTTCTTCTTCTTCTTCTTCATTTTTTTTTTACTTCAAAAGTAATTGTGTCGTGAAAATTGATATACAACGTTTCATGGTGATCGCGATACTCGTGTTTTTCTTATATATACAACATATATATATATATATATTTGCACCAATTCCTCACATTTTGCACTGACTGTTAGATTTTTTGTGACTGACTATTTTTTACATACCTTTTGGAGCACCTGTTGATACTCTACTATATACTACGAAACCACATTCTATAAATAGCAAAGTCACTCGAAAGCACCTGATCTAGGAAGAACATTTGCACGTTTGTTCAATCCACTTTGTTGTTATTGTTGTCATCGTTGGTATTTATAAATTCAATTAAAAAATACATATATATATATAAAGACATTTTTTAAAAACCTTGAGGATACATTACAAAATTTAAAATGCGTTAAAATTTTACACATTTTAAAAATAAAAATACGAATTTAAAATAAAATTTAAAGATATGTTACAAATTTAAAGACACTAAATTTTTTGTTACTTTTGAAAATAAAACTGAGGATGCTTTAAAAAAAACTTGAGTATACGTGAAAAAAATGTGAAGATTCTTAAAAGGAACTTGAAAATTAAATGAACTGTAAAGACATACAAGAATAAATACCCAACAAGAACTTAGGAATTCATTAAATTCTTAGGAATTCGTTAAAAATTTGAGGATTTAAAGAAAAAACGTTAAGGATTCTTTAGAGACAAAAAGATATTAAAAAAAGAATACTTAAATTTTTTTAGGCAACTAAAAATTTAAGGACACTTAAAAGAAATCCAGAACACTTAAGAAGTTTAGTTACACTTAAAGACAAGTAAGGACACTTGAAATCTTACGGACACGTAAAAATACACGTAATATAAATACACGTAATATACTTAAAAATACACTTAAAGATAGACTTAAAATTACACTTAAAATTACTCTTAAAATTACTCTTAAAATTACACTTAAAAATACAATTAAAAATACAATTAAAAATACACTTAAAATTTAAGGACACTTAAAACTTAAGGACATTTTAAAATTTAAGGAAACGTAAAAAAAATTGACACTTAAAAACCTTAAGAGAATACTTAAAAAGAAATTAAGGATACGTGAAAGGAGCTTAAAGTGACTTTTTTTTTTAAAAAAAAAAGAAAACGGTAAAAAACTATAGAAAGTGATATTTAAAGTTCCGAGTGTTTTTAATTCAGGGTTTCATATATACGAAAAAAACAGCCTTAGCACACAAGCGCACAGTTTTATACTTCGCACGCTTTTATTGCACGAACAAAATTTTAAGAAGATTAAAATTTAAAAAAAGTAAATTCGTACAAAAATAACTTAATTCCGCCCAATTAATTGCCTATTCTATAAAGAAAAAAAAGAACCGTATTTTTCAGAACTGTTTGTTGTTTACGGTAATTGTGTTTTATTTTTACAAAAAAGGATTACATTAACAATTGCATTGTGAAAACTTTTTCCTTATCTATATATTTCTCTTTCCCTCCTTTTCTCTCGGGGGAGGGGAAAAAAAAATGATACGGACGCAAAAAATATTAGTGAGGGGGACAATGCGTGTAAGATGGTTCGAGGTGAAAAGTTACATTAACGAGAATTTTCCTCCTCATCAGTGATATATTTCGAGATATATTTTCATTATTTATCCACAAAAAAAAAACATGTTGATAATATATTGAACATTTTGAAGAGTCTTGAGAAATTTGTACTGATTTTTAAAAAAAAAATAAGTGTTTTTGATTCATTTTTTTTTCTGGGGGAGGAATTGTTCTTTTTTTTTTTTTGTTTGGAAATGTTTTTTTGCACTGTGCACCATATTGGCACCCCAGCACACCTAGAGCACCTTCGTCAAGTGTATACGTTT
Source organism: Leptopilina boulardi (assembly GCF_019393585.1). Classification (NCBI taxonomy): domain Eukaryota; kingdom Metazoa; phylum Arthropoda; class Insecta; order Hymenoptera; family Figitidae; genus Leptopilina; species Leptopilina boulardi. The sequence continues at coordinate 391,035 of NW_026137765.1, read as the reverse complement.
ATAACATTGCACACCTCACGTTGTAATCGAACCACCTGATTTCAGAACAGCACTCTGCACTTCTACCTCGAAAGAGAAGGACGTGCGTTCTCATTGGAAGGACGTTAAAAGGGCCTAACGCTTCATCAAAAAAGAAAATAATCGTCTCTCGAATCAAAATTCCAAGAAACTAGTGAAAGGAAAACAGTTTATTAATTCAAAAGTAGAATTAAACTTTTCTTTCCTCTCTATCTTTCTATATCCACCTCTTCCTCCACCACCTCCTGATCCTGTCTTCTCTTCCTTTTTTTTCCAATTCATTGTGAGTGTGTAAAAAACAAACTTCGGCCTAACGTGAATTTTTTCGACTCTAACGAACTCAAAAAAAAGAGTGACAAAATAAAAAAAAAAAAAAAAAAAAGTAGTAGAGGAAAGGAACTGTAATATTGTTATTTCATAAAATGACGAATCGAATGCTCTGGCTCCTCAGCTACGTGGGACTGGGGCTTGCATTGGCCTTGGGAAATCGGCCAGTAAGCATTGAACAGGATCAAAAAAGAAATCAAAATCACGACAAAATGGTTGAATTGGTGGGCAATATTAATTCTGTTGATGGAAATGCACTTCATTTGAGGTCGTATCAACACGATGTACCTCTAAGGAATAACATGTACCTGTACGATGGTCAATCGGAAACAAATACTAATAATAATAATAATAATAATAATAATAATAATAATAATAATAATAATCCCCAAAATTCCCCAACGAGTGTCTTTAATAATGAAAGGATCCTGAAACCTTTAAATTACAAAAACAAATGGTTGGACAATTTATATTCAACTGTATTGAATATTATGCATCAGAATAATAATAATGATAACGATGATGATGATGATAATACGAGACATGGTGTACCAATTCAATATGAGACGCCATTTTTTTGGCAACAACAACATGGTACGAGAAAATTGTCAGAAATTTGGGAGAGGAGAGAACCTATTGAATCGGAAGTGTATGACTATGTGGAGGGTCCACTTGTGAAAAATAATATTAATATTAATAATAATAATAATATAAATAATAATAACAATCGGTTCAATAATCGGGACAATCGAATTAGTGATAGATCGGCTATTGCAAAATCGTCATTTAACGAGAGTGATGAGGATATACAGGAGGAATCAACTGATTCAGTAGTACCGTTAATGATTCGTGATCGAGGAGGAGAACAGGAGAGTAGTTCGGGATCAATGAACAACGAGGATGATAAATCCTCTGGAATAATGAGAAATAGAGCAACAACGACAAATCGTGAAGCGCGAGGAGTATCAAAACGGCATAAGCAAAATTTACCTATGCTACCTCCAAATATTGCTTCGCAAGTTATGCTCAGATCGGTTAGAGGGAATAGGCAATACGACGTTCCACAGATCGGTGAGTTTTTTACTTTCCGATTTTTTATTTTATTATATATTTAATAATAATTTTTGTAAAATTCCTATTGTTATCATATTTATATAATTGTTCTCGATAAAATAAATTTTACACATTTCTTTAAATAATATCGGTATTATACATTATTACTATTCAACCAATAATAATTCATTCACCTATTGATTAATTCATCGAATCATAATAATTAATCTCATAATATTAATAATAAAAATATACTGTAAAAATTTTGGGGAATTAATAGCCACTGGAGTTAAGAGTAAAATTTTTGGAATTAAAATTCAACTCCAAAAGAGAAATAATAATTATTAAATTAACTCTTTTAATAATATAACTCCTTTTGCTTTCACTCCAAAAGGGTACGATTTTTATAGAATCCCGCTTGGAGTATAATAAAAATAATAATAATAAATATAATAATAATAATAATAATAATAATAATATGTGATGAATATATTCATAATGTAAATACAAAATTAGAGAAGTTGAAACTGCAAAATAGTTTTAACTAGTTTGAAATTTTGTATTTAGTTTAAGTTTTAATGAATTTGATTTTCTTGAATTCTACATATGAATTGCTGTTTTTTTTTAGAAATATACTTGAACGAGATTGAGAATTTGATTTATATTTGTAATTGAAAAAAATAATATTTTGAAAAATATAAAATCGCGTTATATGGAATTTTAAACAAAAAATAAAAACAATTTTTATTGATCAAGAATAAAATACGTTTAAAGAGAATTTTTTTTATTTATTTTTCATTTTAGCACATAAATATCGGCTGTAAACGTAAAAAAGTATATTTGACATTTTACTGATAACATTTTCAAAGTTTATATAGATTAAAAAAATTTATAAAAAAAAAGTAAATAAAAATATACTCATCTTTATACAATTCTTTATGGATCACATAACAATTTCATTATATGCTCATTCATTTATTCAAAATGTTTGATCTATATAATTATTATAATACATATAATTATTACAATATGTATAATTATAAAATAATTTATAATTTTATTTAACAATAATCCAGTAGTATTAAAATATTTTTATTTTAATAATTTTTTCCATTAAAAAAAAAAAAAATTTTGAAAAAAAAGAAAAAAATATTTAAATGAAAATTTTTTAATTAGAAAATGTCATAATATGCAAAAGTTGTTGATAAATTATTTAAATTTTGATAAATACTGAAAATTCTTGATAAAATTATCAGAACAATTTTGTTAAACATTTACAAAAGGTTCACATAATGAAAGAGTAATTAGTTAATTTATTAAATTACAGAAAGTAATTAGTTTACTTGGATAAATATACACGCGCGCTCTCTTTACTTTTATAGAATTTCAATATAAACGCAGTTTAACTTATTATAATTACGTGAAATCATATGATGCAATTTCATTCGCGTAAGTTTCTCGTGAAGTTTGTTTAAAACTATAATAATATTTATATATATAGTTATATAAGAGGCTTTCCTTTAATAGATAAATTTTCCATGGATGTTTACTTAATAAAGTATTTATAGTAATTTTACAATATATATATATATATTATAACGTTGTAAGAACATTATAATTAATGAATGTTAAACAAAATTTTCCTCTTTGAAATGTTTTTTCATTTAAGAAAACGATTATTTTGTTTATTTTTTCTTTGCATTTTATTTTTTGAATTAGAATATAATACTTGAAGAAAAGAATAATAATCTTAAAATCGGATTTTTTTTTTAAATTAGAATACTTCTTAATAAAATGATAATAATTTAAAAATAAGAATATTTCCTAAATAAAATATGTAATAATATTCTTACAGTAAGAATATTTCTTAATTTGAGCATTTTTTCTTAAGTACAAAGTATTATATATTCTAAATATGAGAATAAAATTTATAAAAAATTTTCTTCAAATTAAAAAAAAAACTTTAAATACTTTTTTTATATTAAAAATTCATCTATTTCTAAAGTGCATCGCGGTAACTGACAGCGAAGCTAATTAATATTCGAAATTCCTGTATGATTTGAGAAGCTTGAATGCTTAATTATTTGGTGATAGACTTATCTACTTTGATGAGAACAAGTTTGTTTATAATTGTAACTATATATATTGGAATCCACTATCCACCTACACATTAACAAACGATATAAGCCTCCCGTTGAATTCTGGCTCAAGTAGTTAATTAAATATACACAACACTTTGCTTACCACTGCATCAAACTTACACATATATAGCAAACAAGGCATGCTGGTTGCAATCTAGTATTCTCTCCTGTGAATCAAGTTGGGTTAGGTTATAATATTTTCTAGATAAATTATCTTGATTAATATTTGCTTCTTAGAAATATTGTTATCAAACAATATTATTCACTCTTTGCTGATGCAATCATCAAGCCCACTTTAAAATCGTGTTTAAAAATTTGTTACAACTTTTTTTTTCCAATCAGATACTCTTTAACTATATTTTAGTTCCCTACTTTTTTAAGTGAATTGTTAAGTTCACTGATTACGAAACTTTATAAATATGATTTGCTTTCGAATTTCTAAATTTCACATGGTAAAATCATTTTATTTCATCAAAATTATTTGTAAAAAAAGTTTTAAAAAAGTTAAATTTTTTTTTTAAATTCCTTTTTGAATTAAAAAAAAAAAATTTTACAGTTAACAAATATTTTGTATTTTGTTTTCAAAAAATTTATCGTAATTATTTTAATGTAAGAAATTAATTATAAAAAGTAGATTTAAAATAAAATTCCTTGGACAGAGAAAGTTTTTTTTTTTTTAAATTACAGTGACAATGAAGAGGTGAAAAGTTACTTTTACTTGACATTTTTCTTTTTTCTTAATTAGTGAAGTAATAAAAGTCGGTTATTCCCTCTATAAAGAAAACGAGTTCGATCGATTTAATGATTTCCGTGTAATTATTATAACAATTTTTTATTTCCATTACCATAAATTGCTTCTCAGAAATAAACCCAGTTTCTTTTACACAGGAATATAATAAAAGAATCAAAAGCATGAAATTAAAATTCGTCTTTTTTTTGCGACAGTTTATAATTTTCTTAAATAATTTATAAAACTATAACATTTTTTTCAAAAAAAAAAAATTTGTTCTTTAAATTTTAATTAATAAATTTTTGATAAAAAGTGAAATTAAAATAATACAATAATTAAAAATATTCATGAAATAAAAAATATATAAAATTCTAATAGAATTAGTTGCTAAAAAAAAATTGCTAAAAAAAATAAATAAACAAAATGAAATGTTAGATAAATAAAGAGATAAATAGAAATTTTATTATATATTTGTATGAAAGTGAGTAAAATGAAACTGGTTGTTTGTTGAGTAAATCATGACGCTTTGATGTAGTTATATTGCGTATAAAAGAGGCGGTTTCATTGGGGCGTCGAAAGCACTATACACAATATATTTTTCAACTAACGTCAGAAGCGATAAATGTCAACAGTAGATCAAAATGGGAAGGGACAGAAAAAATAATCGCTTATTGCTTCGTGCTATATGATGGTTGATACAAATACACATAAGATCGGTAATTGTAAATAATAGATATCAAACAGTAATTCGCGATAGACACTTGATAATTTACGTTAGTCATGAAAATGGAAGAGTTGCATGCAATGGCTAATTGAAAGCTTTTCTTCAATATTATCGAATTCAAAGTTATTCCATTCAACTTATAATTACACCAAAAATAACAATTTTGTTTTATTCGATTTCAATAATCATGAATTTTCAATAATAATAATAATAATAATTAACTAAAATTTAATTAATTTTAATTAATTATTATGCAGTAAATTTGGATTTTTTTTTATAATTTAATATAAAGGTGAAATTTGCAATTATAGAGAAATTATGTTAAATTGGACATTTTTATGGGACACTTATCTAAGTTTTATTTTTTAACACATATATAATAAACGATGTGAATTAAAATTCTCTCGGTATAACCATAAACCTTCAACAGAAAAATTATCCTATATAAAGCTATTAGTAAAACTCTTGAGTACTTTCACTTCCGGTTTTTTGACAAACTTTTTTATCATCAAGTATGGTGAGCATTAAAGTTTATAAAGTTGTCTTCTTAACGGATGATATTCAACGGCTTTTGCATTTATTATATATATATATATATATATATATATATACCTAGTGAAATAACTTTTTCCTTTTAGATATTCTACTCATGCTGTTTGTCATTTATAAAGCAATATTTCCAAACTTTTTTATTTTTTGTTAGTTATAGACAGTGATAATTTTACAATGTTGTTTCTTATTTTGTATGATATAAAACTGACAATTTATTTGATGCATATAATATTTAAATAACAAAGAAAAAAGTAATTGTTCTTTATTTAGTTTACAATTTTTTTTATGAAGGGTAGAAACGACAAAAGGGGTCAAGGGCCAATTTTTCGAAATTGAGGTTTTTTCATAAAATAAAAAATCAAGTAAATTATTTACTTGTCATACCCTTCATATGTTTTTTCAATAGTTTTTTACTTGTTTAACTTTATAATTCATTTGTTTTCATTTTTATATATTTTTTTAGAATCCTTTTCGCTTTTGTATTCCTTTAAATTCTATTCCACTTTATTCTTTTTTATTTATCGCACTCATTCACAATTACCGAACAGAAAGAAAATTGGGTCAAATGTTATTTTGAAAATTACTTACAGAAAATATATTTTTATTGTTTCAAATCAAACAGTAAATTTATTTTCTAACATATATTTTCTATAATAATAAAAAAAAATTCCTTTAATAGAAGAAAATTTTGGTTATTAGTGTTATTATTGTTACTATTATTTATTCTATTTATAGTTGAAATTGATTAATTAATTTTAATATTTTCAATACATTTATATAATATCAGAGAGACGGAAAATTTATCAAAATATCATAAGTGTCATTTTCACAGTCTGCAGTTAAATTTTGTATGATTAACTATTAAAACTTGAACTCTAACATTACAACAATGTCTAAGTTTTGAATAATTTGGGTCTCTATTAAACTTCATAGCGCTACAAGTTTAGATTTTGTTATTAATTTGCAAATTTGATTTTAACTGATATTATATATTTCATTGTTAATTTAATTTCCATTGACTTTTTATATCAAGTTTTAATTAAATATTATATATTGTTGAATCAACTAAATAAATAAACAGTTAATCTAACTTTTGTTTGAATCAAAAAAATTTTTGTTTAAATAAACCAAAAATTTATTTGACTCAATCAAAAAATTAAAAATTGTTAAATTTATTATTTTTTATTATAATAGGTATATTGAATTATTCAGTTATATATTGTATTGACAATGAATATTTAATTTAGAAATTGTCATTTCCCGGTGTATATTGCATATTGGAGTGTGGGAGATATTACCTTCATATAGTTGAATTATCGTGGTATGTGCTTTATGGTTGGGGGACTCTCGTTTCCTCGCTCACAAAGAAACCACCGCAATGATATGACGTAAAAAATGCGATAGCAACGTTTCCCAACTATATATATATATATGTGTGTGTGGGTTGAAATTAACTTCCGAGGTTGATGGGGGTTGTGGCAGTTTCTCTCGTAAAGTTACATAAGTAACGCGACATTTTGCTCCAATTTCATAACTAAACTCTAATTTACTATTACACACAAAGAATAATTTACTTTTTTTTTTTTGTTAAATGTAAATAGATTTGATATTTTTTTTTACTATTTTTATTTTACTTTAAAAAACCTTGATAATGGTTGCATTTTTTAAATATTAATTTCAACAAAAAAACAAATTTTTAATATTAATAATTTATTGTTGAAATATATTTACATTTTTTAGTATTTTATTTTCTTATTGAATTTGTTGATTGATTTAGTAATTTTGTTAAGTGTAGTTTAATTTTTTAATTTTTGTTTTATTTGACATTAATTTTTATTTTATAGTTGAAGTATTTATCGAGTTTTATAAGTTCTGTCGTGTCATTCAAAACAATTAACTGATTCTTTTTAAAAGAGTTTATAAGTAAACATAAAAAAAAGAAATAAACAGTTTTATAGTGAAAAGTACTATATAGGCGACAAAGTAAAATTTGTTTTTTTTTTTTTTTAATAATAACTTTATACGAGAGAATTATATTCGTGCGTGAAATTTCAAATAAAATATAGAAATAAATTTTTAAATAAAACGTGACATTTTCCGAGTTTCTATAAAACATTTTCAATTCACTTTAAATGGTCGATATGCGCGAATTTATTTCATTGTTTGATTGTTTTCAATTAATTATTTTGTATTTTTTTATTTACTATAACAATTTGATTAAATTTTTAAAATTCCTCGTCACGTTCAAATTGTTTTTGTATAAATGAAAAAAAAAAATTATTATTTATTTACATTGAGTCATTAAAAAAAAATGTTTTTTATTTCAGATATTGTATATTTTATATCAGTAAGAATTAAATTATGCAGGGATTATATATTTTTGAGAGCCAAGATTATTATATTTAAAATATCGTTTTCTCGAGGTGTAATGCCGAGAAAATTTAGAAGCAGATGTTGCAATCTTTTCAATAAAGAAAATTATATAACAAGATAAAAACTTTACGTCGCGTATCAAGTTCTCTAACAAATTTTTTTCATAATATCGAATGATATCGTGTTTTTCTTCTATAAAAAAGGGACTTTTCTCAACTTAATATATCACAGAAAAAACGTAATTCTAAAATTTAGAGTTTCGTTTTCTCGATGTTTATTTAATTTTTCTAAAGTAAATTTTTGAAATAACATTTAAAAGAGAAATATTTTAGTCTCTGAACTTTTTGAATGTGCAGTGACCTTTTTCGGGTATATATATATATATTATGCGCGTATGAACGATTTGGAAATATGGAATTCTCGCGATACATACTTAGAGTTCTCGTATGTGGGTAGTCATTTTTTTCGTACTTATTTAAAATAGAAAATATATAAATCACAAATCCATGAATTCTTCATATATTTATATGTATGTATCTAGATATATTTCTGAATAAGAATATTTGTGTAAAACAAAGCAATACTCATCAGAAAACTGGCACGAATAGTCGGCATTGTTTTTTTTTTCACTTGTTTCCGTTGACCCTATTTTCTATTCTCATTTATTGAAATCCCCATGTTTGGATACATTTTTTTAAGGAACAAAATTTGTTGAAAAATGTTTGATTCGTTGGTATTTTTAACAATAATAAAAAATAATATTAAACAATAATTATTTAAAAATAATAAAACAATAATCGCGGCATAAGGGCTGTCCAAAAATTACCTCACGTATTTTTTTTACCTTTTTTGACCCCCCCCCTTTATCTTGAAGTGTGACATGATTTATGAACGACCCCTAATGTCGGGAACTTGGAAAATATTAAAACAATAAGTCCTCTTTAGGAGAAAAAAAATTTTATTTCTACTTATTATTTTCTCTCACGTGAAAATTTTTTTTTAAAATATATTAAACTAGTTCTTTAAAATATAACAAGCTAGAATCAATTGAAAAAAAACTAGGCGAATCAGATAATACACTAAAATAGTCTATGCGATGAAAGATAAGGAAATACTATCTTTTAAACGCCAGAAGTTCGCTTATACCGGAAGGTGGATGCGACCCAGATTGAAACGAATCTGGAAAGATTTTTTCTCTCGAATATAAAAGGCCGATCAATGAAAAAGGTTATAAAAACGTGTAGCTATGATAGGAAAAAAAATTATCACATTTTGTATTTATATTTTCAAAAATAAGTTTTTAATTTTTAAAAATAACACTTTTACAATTGGAAAAAAATTTAGAAATATTTTTTTTAAAAAATGATATCAAGTCAATTAGAAAAGGTCTGTAGTATTAAATTTTTGAGAAACTAGATAGATTCTGTTTAGGAAACCTATTCTAAACAATCTAGATTATTTAAAATTACTGTTGATGTTGTAGACAGTTTCTGTATAGTTATAGGTATCTAGAAACTAGATAGTATAAATGTCCTGTACTTTCTAAATAATCTGGATAGTTTCCACATAGTTCAAGTATCTAATAACTAGGTTGTATAATTGTCCTGACCTCTGAAATAATATAGTTGCAATAGATAGTTTTCATACAGTTTGAGTATCTAGAAAATGGTTGGTCGTGTCGTTACAATTCTAGCTAGTTTCTGTATATTTTAACTATACATTAACTATATAGAAAACAGTAAAATTGTACGTTGTAGCGTTACATTTCTAGCTAGTGTAACTGTCTTGAACTTTAAAAATAATCTAGATACATTAGACAGTTTCCATATAGTTCATGTATCTAGAAACTAGATAGAATAACTGTTCTGACCTTTCTAAATAATCTAGATATACTAGACAGTTTCTATATAGTTTGAGTATCCAGAAACTTGTTGGTCGTTACCATTCTAGCTAGTTTCTGTATAGTTTAACTACACATTAACTATATAGAAAATAGTAGAACTGTATTATAACTAGATAACGAAATAAATTTCATATGGACTGTTGCAAAATTTTTAATTAATTTTTTTTTAAATTGAATGTTTTTTTTTATTCCCGGTATTCTTGATTATGTGTGTTCATTCAAAGAGACAATCTGGTACTTCTTTTTTTTTCGTATTATTTTTCTTTATTCGAGCATGAAGCACGACATAGTTCTTCGATGTGCATCCAGTTTTTGGCCCTCGCATTTGTTTCCTGAAAAACAAGATTTTTGAAACTGTTTACTAAAACGTTTTAGTTCTTGCAGGTCGATAGATTGCGCGAGAAAAAGAGAGCCTGACATGCATGCAGGGACATAAAAATATCCTCGGCAGATATTCGCGCAAGCTCGTATAAAGTTGGGCCGCAATACACGAATTCAGAAATGTGTGCATATTGTATACACACATATATGTTACTAATACATATGCGCGCGCGCAGATAGTGTTACAAGAAGCATACACACCTATCGCGTGTGAACGCGGTTAAGGGTGGAAAAGGGGATGTCGCGGTGGCTGGGGTTCCGGTGTAAGCGGCGCCGCTCTTAAGCGTACGTTGCTCCCGCCGCGATACGAGATACCCGATGGACGGGACTGTATGGAAGGCTTGTGTTGTGCCCCCCTATATGCATCCCGCACATCTTTGTGTGTCCTATCTCTATTTTCTCTCTTCACTCTATTTTCTACCTCCGGCTTTTGCGCGCTCTTCTTCTTCTTCTTTACTTTCATTTTGTCATTTATTCTCATCGCCTCTACCCCCTCCTTTTATTTCAACGTTTTTCTTCATTTCTCTAAACAATACCCAATGGGTTTTCTCTCCTGTGTATATAGTGGTCAGGTGTCATTCTCTATTATTTAATTTTTATTTCTATATACGAGAAATGCGACGATAGAACTTGAATTAAACCCTCGGGATTTGAAGCGAATCTTGGTGTAACAGATATTTAATAAAACAAAAAAAGAGAAGGAATTTCTAAAGGAAAATTTATCTTCATTTTCGAACAATTTTCACAATTGTTTTTTTTTTAGGTTTTAAAGATAGACAAATGGATGTAAAAAAATTATTTTTTCTTTTTTATTATATTTTCGACATAGAAAGAAAATTTTTAATTAAATAGTTTTAGAATTGGAAATAAATATAAATATTTATAAGTGGTTTTGAAGTAGTACTAGCCGATTTTAGTCAGACATCATGATGTTTAATAAAATTATTTGTAGAATATTATAAAAATTGTGACTGAATACTTTTTGGAATACTGCTGATAAATAATTGAACCATAGAGAATTTGACTATATATTTACCTTGTACTACTGGTAAAATTTTAAAAAGTCGAACTATATTATTGACTTGCATCACTGACGTAACTATAAATATTGAAAAAAAAGCTGACTGAATATTTACTTGTAACTACTGAAAGAATTAAAAATATTAAAAACGTCTCACCAAATATTGACTTGTACTACTGAACTTTTTTTTAGAAATGTAAAAAGTCGGACTGAATATATTTATTTTGCTACTTATTTTCTATTTTAATTATTATGTCCGACGAAAACCAATTTATACTACTGGAAAAATAAAAAAAAATATATAAAACCTCAAACTGAATATTGACTTGTACTACTGACAAATTCTTTTTTGGAATAACAATTAATATTAACTTGTACTACTGAAAGAATTAAAAAGGTTTAAAACAGTCTGACTGAATTTTTACTTATACTACTGAAGTAATTAAAAATATTTTTAACGTCCGACTAAATATTGACTTGCACTACTGAATTTTGGTAGAAATGTAAAAATCTGACCTTGTACTACTGAACTTTTTTAGACATGTAAAAAGTCCGACTAGATATTGACTTGTATTACTTACAAAATTACAAAAATGTAGAAAATTTGAGAAAATATTTACTTTACCACTTTACTTTCTAATTTAGTTATGTCCGACGAAAACCGATTTATACTACTGAGAAAATTACAAAAAAAATAAAACTCAAAATAAATATTGACTTGTACATACTGATAAATCCTTTTTAGAAATGTCAAAAGTCTTATCTTTTTATATTTACATGTACTACCCGTGCAGAAATTTTGACCGGGCCCTGGCCAGGGCCAGACCGGGCAAGACCGGGGCCACTTCGGGAAATCTGGCCTGCCCCCGGCCTGGATGAAACAATAAAACAGACCGGGGCCATGGCTCGGGGCCCGATCTGGTTCCCTGCTGGGGACCCGACCGGGGCCATCAAATTTTTCCCGATTTGACCACCATTCAAATGTTTGTGGTATGGTAAACTATACAGTAGTCATCTGCCTAACAATTTAGAGTGGATATTGATTTGGTCTTCAGATTCATTAATTTCGTAGTTTGAATCAATGTCGCCTGGTGTGAGACAATCTTCCATATGGGAACTAAGCGAATCATATTGTTCTCCTAGTTGTGAGCTGATATTCTCATTAACATTCGCATCTTCATGATTTGAATCATCTGAAGCTATAAGGCATAGAATTATATTTAACATACATGAAAATAGTTGTTATCATTATTATTATATAAGAAAGAAAGATCATTCTTATAAAACTAATTTCGATCGAGTGATAAATTCATACTTATACATATTATTATTATAACAAATATGAAAGAATATATAAGAAGTCAGATGTAATAAAAGAATTTTTAACTTCAATTCGGGATTTTTTCAAAGGAATACTACTAGAACATTTGTAAAACTATAAAAATAAAAACAATATTTATAAAGTTAGAATACAAAATCTCTATTTTTAGGTTATTTTTTATTTGGTAATGTAATATCATGTGAATAATATTTTTTACTTACGACTTGATATATTCGGCAGAGATCAACCAAAAGTTTTGAACGTTCAAATGAACAAAATTTTTTTTGTAACTTCTTTAAATATGAATTTTATTACAAAATATTGTTTTAAATATCTAAAAAGAAAATATTAATTTAATATTAGTTTAATTTACTGTTTTATTTTACATTGACATTATAATTTTTAATAATTTATAGATTGAAAAAAAATTTTTGTTCATTTGAACGTTCAAAACTTTTGGCTCATCGGCAGAGATGAAAATTGGGTTGACAGTCGATGTTTCCGTACACGTTTCGTACTTTTGTGTTTTGGCATATTATTCACAGAAATAAATAATTTATGTATCCAAAATAAAACAAAAGTTAGGCCAAGAAGACTAGAAATGGGAGGTACCGTACGAATACGTAAGAAAAAGGGTTTTCTGAAATAGGCAGAGCAATAGAATAAGTTGCAAGTCGCGGTAGCCTTCTGCGCAGACTAACTGTTGCGACTTACCATCTGGCGGTAATTCAGAATAAAATATTAACACTGATTCTATACGTACGTATATGCTTCGGTAAAATAAATATCTGCTTTTTTATTATCACCTGTTCGTAATATGCGCAGGAGGCTACTGCGTCTTGCAACTTATCCGCCCATTTCAGAAAACCAAATTGTCACGTACCCCCACTACCTAACGTGTACTTCCTGTTTCTATAGCCTTCTTTAGTTCTGCACTCCTCTGTAAAAATTTATTTTTACTTATCTTATTATTGGGGCAACCCGGCCTGGCCACGACCGAAGCCACTAACATTTACTGACCCGGGGCCGGACCAGATAATCTGGCCGGGGCCAGGTCGGAAATCGGGAAGAAGGGTGGAAATTTCTGCACGGGTAGTGATAAAATTATTTAGAAATTTCAAATGTCTGACTAACATATTGACTTCTACTACTGACAAAATTACAAACGTTTATAGAAAGTCTCTTTATTTTTATCACGGATATATGAAATTATATTTTGGATATCTTAATTTGTATTTAAACGTTTTATGCTTAATTTATAAAAAAAATATCTTTGTCGTAAGAAAAAAAAATTTTATTTAAAATTTATAGCAAACATGCCTCGAGGATAAAAATTATAGTAACAAATCTCATTTATCTTTCGAAAAGTTTTTTTTTTTTTTTTTTTTTTTTTTTTTTTTTTTTTTTTTTTTTTTTTTTTTTTTTTTTTGCAGAAAATCTCTTATAAAAGTATTTATGTTCCCAAGGGCAATATTTTTAGGGCAAAAAAAGTGTCTGTAAGCGAAAGTTGTTTCTACTCAAGAATTTATATCTTATTTCCAATATTTTTTGCTTTATGTATTATAAAAGAGATATAGAGTAAAATTGAAATATTTTAATGTTTAATACTCTCTAAATCTGAATTAGTGAAAATTTTTACTAATTTGAATTAGTGACTCACTTTTTACTATTGAATTAGTTAAATTTCACTAATTATTAGTCAAAGTTACTAATAATTCGTAAAATTTTACTAATTCAATAGCAAAAAGTGAGTCACTAATTCAAATTAGTTAAAATTTTTACTAATTCAAATTTAGAGAGTATTAATAACAATGATAATATTAAAGAGTATTAATAACAATGATAATAAAAATAATATTCATTATTATTAGTGTTGTATAATTAATTATTATTTTTATTACATTAAATAGATTAATTTGACGATATTATATAAAAGATCAGTTTTAATTTTTTATTTTAATATTTAATTTAAAATAATTTCTATGTTACATGTATGATCATTATTTATGTATGATATACGAAATATTTGAAGCTCGTAACGTGTAAACATTGCCGTGATGTCAGTAAATATGATACATATATATCCATCTACACTAGATTTATAGCCTCTGGCATTGCGCGTTTATGTCTCTCTCTCTCTCTCTCTCTCTCTCTCGCCCTGAGAATTCGTTGTACGATGACAGATACACCAACGGAATTCCAAAATGTCAAGCTCGCCACAAATTGTTTAGTCAATGCGCTGCCTGAAGGATGAGAAGGGTTCGTTGAAACAACAACGGAATTTCTAACAAATTGAATAATTTTACCTCTGACATTGTCTACCTATATATATATATATATATATATATATATATATATTCACTTAATCTGACAAGATTAATTATTTCCATCTAAATTAAGCAAACAACTATCGCGCAGGTAAAACGAGTTAATTAAGCTCGTAGGAAATATTTATTAAACTCAATGTCTCTATCACATTCAACCAGTGATTTAATTCTCCCTTGTATTAGTTAAAAATAATTTATTTTTAGTAAAATCTTGGCTGACTTTTTTAATTAGTAAAAAAAAAAAAATTAGTTATTGTTAGGTTCTTCAAATTAAGAGATTGTATAAAATACTACACTACAAAAAAATCTTCACCTATATATCAGCGATATGTTCCACTAAAGCAGGGAAAGTTTTCCCTATTATAGAGAAATATATCGCTGTTCCAGAGAAACTTATCGCTAAAAAAAATTTGTAACATTTTTTTCATATTGAAAATTCATTTAAAAGGTAAAAGTATTTTTTTTTTTTTTACTTAAACTGACAAATAAAATTCTCGTTTGACATAATCCACATCTCTTATTTAAAGTTTGCATGGCGCACTAAAAATAACTCTTTAATTCTTCAGGAGTTAAAATTCTACTTGTCTGTGATCTGATTGTGAGTCGAGTGGTTTAAAATGTTCTTTGCTCGTTTCTCGGGGATAATCTTCGTAGACATCCTTTTTTTTATAGACGACTTGCACGATACTGTTAAAATGTCTTGTATCTGATTACAATCAGCAAGTGTGCGCCTGAATTGTATTTATTGTTACTATATATAGTACATAGGGAAATGTGAATCCTCCTAGTATATATATATATAGTTTTCTTCTCATTAAGAGGCCCTTGGATGAGTCCTGATACTACCGCGCACGTGTATATTTTTTTGATAGAAATTGCAAGGTGTTATCCTTGCCCTTTTATATATTGTTTACGACTTCTTTACTAATAGAAGATAATAAGTTATAAAGTCTATTTTTGTAGTATAAATTCTATATAAGGAACAGGGCCGTGAAAGTATCGCGCACGATTAAGTCACCGTGACCTTATTTTTAACTGACATCCTGTTTTTTAATCTACACATATAAAAATGATAAATATTTGTCCATTTTACGCGCTTGTAAGCGATTATTAATTAATAGAATTAGCTACTTATTTTAGTATTTATTTTTGTTTCTGAAAATATGCTCTCTAAATTTGAATTAAAAATAATTAATTTTCAGTAAAGTCTTGACTGACTTTGAATTTTAATTATTTTTAACATAAACGATTCTATAAGGAAAGGGAACAATTAATTTTTATTAACTAATAAATAATGAATTTAATTCAGTAAATTCTGTTTTTGACAGGAAAGTTTAAATTAGAATAGATTCTAAAATAAATTTTAATAATACAACATTTATATGTATATTACGTGCTCGTCTTTTGGAATCATGGTTGCGTGCTTGTAGGCACATGAATTGCTGATTTAAGCATAAAGGGTGCAGTTATCTGAAGTTAATACTCCACCTGTATATATATGACAATTACCTACAATTTCTCAACTTCAATAGCCTTTGAAAGATGAATAAAGGTCCTTATATTTAGACATTTATGAACAATGAAAATCTTCATTTCGAAGTTTATTCTACATAGTGTAAAACAATTTTATGACAATATTTTTGAAATTAAAATTTACAAAATTTATAAATAATACATTTTTTATTTTATTTATTTACTTGCAAATAAATAAAATCATCGTTACATAATTATTAATTTTTAATATTAATCTAATATTATATCTTTATTATCATAATTGTTTTCATAAATATTTTATATTTCTATAACCCTTATAGTAAAATGTATATAATATTCTCTAATAATCGCGCTGATTGAAAATATATCTTTTATTTTTACACACAAATATATTATTCATTTGTATATAATCGACGCCGAAACGAATAGACACGCAATGGCGTTCTATTTTTATTTTGAATTAATAAAATAATATACGTGTAGTGTATTTAAAAAGGGATTTTCAAACATCTCGATTCATCCTATATTATTTTTATACAAACAAAAAGTAATTACATGTGTTTTGAAATCTATAAAAAGAAAAAAATAATAACCGCGCAATCTTTTGAAACGAAAATTTATAAATCACCGGACATAAAATTTTTGAAAATATTTTTAATTGAATATATATATATATACTGCGAGAGAGATATTTTTTTAAATAAATAAATTTTTAGAAAGAAATATTTTTCTGTTTGACAATGTAAATTTTGAGTCACTTTTTCGAAAAAATATTTTCTAAAAAATGTATAATTTCTAATGAAATTACCAAAAATTTTAGTTACCTTGGCATATAATTCGAATGATAATCCGTTAAAAAAAATGTTTTCATTTGAGTTAAAAAAAATGTCACCTCGATTATATAGAGGACATATAGTTTTCCCAAAAGTCAAATTAACTATTTCGCATATGCGAAAATGTGAAAATCCCCCTTGATGCAAAATATATATATATTTATTTTACTTTGGTTTGTTCTCTTGTAGAGAACATATTATAGGTCATGGGTCACGGCTTGTAATTTGTATGCTATTTGGATGAGAATATAATATATAGGTTGAATTGCGTTGTTTCGCGAAAAGGCGGAAAATATGTACCATATCTCTGTATATATATATATAGTATACATATACATATACAAAATTCAAAGGACATGGATCGACAATATATGAAATCGATTTTCAAGCATATTATTGTAGTTTGCGCACTCTTTTGTATTTGTTACATTTCGTTTGACTATATTCTCTTCTTTCTTTTTTTTTTACCACAAATAATAAAACGCAATTCACACTTTCTCTTCTCTCTAATAATACAATTTCCCAGAGAAAAAGAAAAAAAAAGCAAGTTATAGAAATCTAAAACCAATAACAGTTTGCTTTTATTATACTAAATTGCATTTCATTTGAAAATAGAGTCTATGCTTAATAATTATATTGATATTGCTTTTCTGCTTTTTTTATAATTATTATTATTATCAGTGGTATTTATTTAATAATTAATATATTGGAATTTTTGGATTTGTATAGGATTTATTAATTATGAAACATTGTAGAGAGATGTTGTCATATACATATATTTGAAATGACGAGGATTTGTGTATTATTCGGACACATAAACCAAGCTTGACTGATTTTCCTGTCTGATCTAAATCGACATTTGACGTCAATGCAATCGTATAATGTTAGGCAAATTGTTACCATAATTTTCTGTACAGTGTGTTTATATATTCCTATTTATGAATAAAGTAGCACACGCTATTTTCAATTTTATATAAATACCGTGATTTTGAACTTTGACCATTGAAATGAAAATTTTTTGTATCACTATTTGGTTAAAGTTAATATTTATTTGACAATAGTCAAGTATAACATATTTGAATGAAATAATTTTTTATTTCACTGTAAAATTATAAAAGCTGCAAGTGAAATTTTAATTCAAATTTATAGAGTAATTAATGGATTTTTTTTATTTAAAAATTTTTTTATATGAAAAATTATTTTCGTTGCTATATACCCTTCTTATGTGTCTTTATAGTTTTGAGGTTCTATATAACCATACTTGAAAATCCCTCAACAACTCTGATAAATCTTATTCTTGGTAGTTGTCCAGATCTTTCTATTTTATATATATATATATATAGAATGGGCATAGTGCTGAAGTTTTATGAACTACAATGTCGTGATCTTTTCCTCGATTTTCTACTGAAAGTTTTTCACTTGACCTCATACATTCCATGGATTTCCTTAACTTTTCCTTCAATCGTATACAGATGTATATATGTATGTATGTATTCTTAAAAAGCGGATATACTGAATTTCACAATCATTTCAAAAGCATTCACAAAACTTTTCTTTATTCTCGATTTATGTATTTTTCAGTGTCTTATAAGAGCGTGTAATATGACACATTATTATTATTATTTTTTTTTTTTATTTTAACAAAAATTAAAATATTTCATGATTCTTTAATTTTTCTAATAAATAATTCTAGATTTTTTTGCTGAAATATTTTTTTTACTATAATGAATCGGAAATAAATTTTTTATTTCTTCTCTTCATTATTTAAATAGTTATTTATTGTCTGTTGAATATATTTTATGTACCTGTCAAAACAATAAGTTGTGTTCAGTACAAAGTTTGACATTTCACAATATTTCTCCTTTCATTATTTCTTTTAATTTATAGATTAGATATTTAATTCCACCATCATGAGCAGATCTTCTTTTTAATTATTCAAACATTAGCAAAAGTACGCCGAAAATCTGTTACATCACATTATCATTGTTGAGTTTTCTTAGTATTTCATTATCCAAAACTGCGAAGTTACCTTTAGGCTTCGAATGCGTAAAATAATTTAACAATAAGAATTGAATAGTTATTAGATAATTTCAGTTAATTAATAAAAATACAAACAAATAAATAGAAGAAAAGTAATAATAATAGTAATTTCGGAAGAAACAAATTAATTTTGAAAATTAAAAATATTTTTTATCTGCTTCAGAGATATATTTTTTTTTCTTTTTTTTTTAAAAAGTAATATACCTCAAGATAAATTACATTCTCTTTTTTACCATGCAAAGGAAGTTGGCTAACTTATAAAAATGACTATGCATCAACATGAAAAATTTTCAACCATTAAAATTGTTCCACTCGAAATCTTTGGATTATTATTTTTCGCTTGTTAAATAAAATTAGAGTATTAGACATTAATAAATAAAATTTTTATATGTTTTTTTTGTGTGTCTATTTATATATATTATATATATATTTCTCTTTGATATATAAGGACGCCATAAAACTTTTCTTTTTCAAAAGCTTTCGTTTTTATTTCCCTTGTATATTATATTGTGATCGATGTCTAATATCACATTCAGGGAAAAAGTTACTAATAATATAATCTTTTTTTTTACGGCATTGCGGAATATAAAAAAGCACTTTTGTGTATTGTGTGTTACAAAGGTTAAACTCAACTCATATGTCCGAAGAACAAATAGCCCCAAGGTTTCTTTCGAGACCAGTCACTGACTATTATTAATTATTTATAATGTCTATTTCTGTTTATCGAGCCAATGTTCGCAATATATTTTTAAAGCTTTTTCCCGAACCATACTCAATAAAACATCAAATTTGACTTCATAACTAATTTTTTTTTCCGATTAAAATCGCATAAAAATTATTATTAAAAATTGCGGATTTACCAGTTCCATATATTGATAAAGTATCATTTTTTAACAAATAGAAAAAAAAACAGAAAATATATTAATAATGAAAAATAGAAAATTTATAATAAAAATATAAAATATATTTGAAATTTAAAAAATAGTTCTTTGTATAATAGCTGGTTCTCCTTAAAAACATATGCATATTAAATTATTAATTACTTTACATAGTTATAAATATAAATCGTTGGAAAATTGTCCTTTGAAAATATTATATAGAGTAGAGAGAAAATCGATTTTACAGATGAATTATCGCTTAATTTATCATATCTTTAAAATCATATTAACATTTCGCACTCAATACATAAAACTTTTTTTTTGAAACTTTTCATTTGCGTAACATTTTCATTCATTAATTTATAACGCACTTTGTGTGTAGCAAACTTTATATTATACGATAAAAATCAGATTTTTTCTTTCATTTTTTCATTATCGTTTTATCACGCAACTTTTATTCGATTTTAATGAATGGAGAGATAATTTTTAATGTCAAATTTATTTCCATTTTCTGTTGTAGTTTTTTTTTTTTTAATACATTTTTCCAATACGTATAAAATTTATTATTATTTAATTAATATTTACTTTTAATGTTAATTAATAATAAAGTACAATTAGCAACGAATTAAAAATAAAATACAAATTCTGGAGAAATTTGAAATTAAAGTCAATTTTTAGTATTATAGAAATAAAGAAAAGAAGTTTGCAATTTTTTTTCTGTCGGAGTGAGTTATTATATAAATGAATATAACATTATTCCGCTTCTTAAGTACTATATGGTGCTTCATGTTCTATGTAAAAGATCACTTAAAAATCAAGTCGTCGATGTTCGCGCGACTTTTAAAACTTTTTTTAAACTTACCACGTTGACTTTGAGCATTTAAATTACGGTCTTTCACATTTATTATTCATTTTACTTTTATTACATTTTAAAATCGGTTTAAATGTAGTTGGAAATTTCTTTCAATCAGCACATTCTTATTAAAAAAAAAAAAATAATTGTTTTTTAACATATGATTTTTTAGATTATTGAATAATTTTGTTGCTAAAGAAACAATATTTATAATTTATTAAAAACGTTAAATTTTTATAATTTTTATATTTTCTTTTACATAATTTTTTCTTTTTAATTCTTTACGTTGACTTTTAAAAAGAATATTATCGTTATATATGAAATAATATACCAACTGCATTTAGGGGAAAAAAGAATAAAGTCCTTGTCACTCAAATTTTATCCGAGTTGAAAAAGTAGTTATATAATAATATAAAAAAGAGGTGGAAAAATATGTTTGATTGTGTCACTTTCGCTTTAATAAAATCGATTTCTATATTATATTATAATATAAAATAATGTGGAGTTAATCTACAAGAAACATCTTTATAATTCGATAATTTAAATAAAATATAAAAATTGTGTAATGTAGTTAATTATCTTAATTAACACTTTTGTCATAATTTTATCATTAAATTGTAACACAAAAGAAATTTATTTTTATCTTTTTCTATGTATTTGCTTACTCATTGAATTTGATGAAATTGAAAATTACAAAAGTTATGTGAAACTCATTAAATCCAAATCAGTTTAATGATTCGAAATAATCATTCTTTTTATATTCTTCTTTTATATGCGATATTTTCGATATTGATTAAAGATTTGTCGTTGCAGACAATAGTTATAATCAGAGGATCTTTTTCGTGAAATTTACTCTCTAGGATTTTTATTGATTTTGTCTTTATAGAACTTGATAGATTATTCTAGTTTATATATATATATATATATATAGAAAAGTCTCAAAATCTGTCATTATTACAATCTTCAAGTTTTTGGCAAAGCTCATACAATCTGTAAAAGTTGAACTCTATTCGTCTTTTTCAAGTTTTCAAAAAATTCAGTAATAAAACTTTTATAATCGCTTTTGAGTTTTATAGAAAATGTATATAAAATTTTTTTTTTTTACCATCATATCCTTGAAATTGAGGGAATAGATTTTTAAATTTATTTACACAAAATTGTAGATTCTCTACGTGTGTTAAAAATTTGTTGGAACAATTTTAAAATGATAATTTAGTATCTTGAGGATTTTTTTTAAAATCTAGTGAAAAATAAATTCAAAAAGTTAAAAAAAAAATATTTTGTGAAAAATGATTAATATGGCAATTAGATTAATTAATAATAATAGCAATAAATTATTTATTTATTTTGTTATACATGCCTCATAATTCATAAAAAAAAAAATCTCATTATTTATTCATGTTTCTAGAATCACTTGATGAGGTCAATTACTTGTTTACTCCCTTATCTTCTATATTTATTTTCACCTCGGGACAAAATTAATAATCTCTCAGTGATTCATGTCGGGGTTCAATGATCGTATCTATTATAGATAATTATTTATTTTTATATAATTAAAAAAAAATCCATTTTTTCTTGGATGCAATGAAAATAATATTATTTCTCATTTATGGATACATATGTTATAATAATTGGAGTAGAAATTAATTTTCAAATATGCGAGAAACAAAATTATTCCTCAATATGCGAATATAATATAAAAAAAACATTGAAAAAAAATTTATTTGATTTAAATAATTCTGTTACTTGACTATTGTGAAATAAATATTTATTTGTACCAAATATTTATTTGTATTAAATAATATTATTGAGTCAAATTAAATTGTATTTATTTCAAATACAGAAATTCTTGGTTCAAATACAATTTATTTAATTTTAAATAAAAATTATTTGGTTCAAATAAATTTGATAATAGTAAAGTAAACGATTTGAATGAAATAATTTTTTTTCTTCAGTGTATAAGAAAGAGAAAACTGATGAAAAAAAAAGTATAAAAATGTATAAGAACAGGATTCAATTTGATTAGGTTTCCTTTGCATATAGTGGAAAGAAAATGAATGTTGAGCTAAATATAGAGCCTATCGACCGTTCTGGCTCACCTACCTGTAGCATGTATAATTTACATGTTGAGCGTCTCTTACATTCCCAAATACAGGCAAAGTTAGTGAACGCACGCTACTAAAAAAATATACACAAAGTAGAAACATATAAACATATATATATATATATATATATATATATATATATATATATTTCCTCGGTGAATGAAAGGACTTTTGTCGAATCGATATATTTATTTGATGCACCAAAGCTTATTTTCAAGATGCTAGTGAAATGCACATATATATATGTTGCCTCTCGTTGAAAAATTCCATGTTACGTCAAACTACACGTATTCAAGAACCTTTTTCAAATTCCCAACACGTACATATGCAGCTGACGTCCGGAAATCGATGAATTCTATATCGAAGAAATCTACATTTCTAAATGCTTTTCAATTTATTCTCAATATATATCTATATAGAAGGGGAAAATGTTACTCTACTCTCGATATCGTTTTATTTCATATATATATGTATATATATCAAATAGTTGATATCTTTTCATATTATTTTTTTTCCTACTTTTATCGTTATATTTCTAAAAAGGCTATTATTTTTCAAAAGAGAGTGTAAACGACGAGACGTGCTAGAAATTTCCTTCGTGTTCTAATCATTTTTAAAAAATTAATTGTAGGGCTATTTTTATTCGTGACTTTATACTTGGAGAATTACTCCATTTCACGCAATAATGTTGTACCCTGTTTATATATATATATAAAAAAAAGAAGTTAAAGGAAAATTTTATAAACATACTACTGTGGTAATTAATGAAATTATTATTTTAAAAAAATTTTAAATTAAATAATATCGAATTTTAAAATAAAAATTTTTTTTAGCAAAAATACTATATTTTTGCAATAAATTTTTTATTTTCAATTGAGATAATTAACTAGATAGTATATTAATTTACGTTAAATTAGAATTAGTAAAAATTTTGAATTTAAATTTTTTTTACTAAATTCAGATTTAGAAAAAATGTTGTTAATTAATTAAAGTAAAATTAAAATAAATTATTTGATATGTTATTATGATATTTTTTTGATAATTAGTATTTAGTATTAATAAGAGAAAAATGAACAATAATAACAAAGTAATCGATTTTCTTCTCTGTTTCTCTCTCTTGTGCTGAAGCTAATAAAGCCGAGAGTTCTCGACACCTTCTGTAAATGACATCCTACAATTTCCTTATTTCATATACGTATCATATATAGTTCACGGGTTTCGATTAAATGGAAAGATATTTCAAATCAATTATTGAAAATTCTTTGTTGAAAGTTATTTGTATATTTACCCATATACGATAATAATTATAAAAGAGGGCAAATTAATCGAAATTTATTATTAGAAAAGGTTAAACAATCATTTATTATATATATATATATATTTTTTCTTCTTGGAATTATTATAATTAACTTAATTAATGGATAATAATGATAACAATGATATTATTGTATTATTTTATTGATTGAACATATATATTGGAAAAGAAAAATGTATTTAAAATTAAAAGAAAGAAAAAATTGTAAAACATCGATAATATGACCCAAATTAATTTTTTCGATTTCCTTTGCATGTCACGTCTTGAGCTATATTTCTTACACGCGAAATTTTATTAAAATTGGTTCCAATTCCAGAGAACCACCCAGGATTTGATATTATATAAAAAAAAACACTTCTTTTCCACACCTATATATAGGTATACGTATGACTAAATAACACGCAAATGTACTTTAAACTAGTAATTTTACATTTACATATCTCGAGTTTAAAAAAAAGATTTGCAGTTTCTTAAATTGGCTTAGAAAAATAGTTATGGAGAAAGAGAAACAAGTTAATATATAGTACCTATTATTATATTTTAATGAAACATTCCAAAAATAAAAATGGAACATAAAATTATATAGCTAAAACTAAAACTATATATAACGTTCAATTTTAATTTGTCTAATGTATTTTCTAATAATAAAAGTTTGATCCGTTAGTTCTATTATCAGTTTTGTATATTTTTCATTTTTATTAACACTCACATAGTGTTTAATGAAATTTATATATGACATGACAAAAAAAAAAGAGGTTATCTAATTTGTATTATCTGCGCTTACAACATTGTATATGTACTTGTTATCTGTATAATTAAAATTAGAATATTTTTAAACTTTAAGTATTGTTAATAAATAAAAAAAAATTTTAATTCAACACTCGGAGAAACGATATAATTTGTTTCCATGCTAAATAAATTTTTATTTGTTTTAAATAAACATTTTATTTGTTTTAAATAATTTTTATTGGGTTTAAATAAAAATTTTATTTGCGCTAAATAAAATTTTTTTGTTTGAACCAAATAAACAGTTATAAAGGCAATGAGGCAAATATATTTTTATTTGATTCAATTAAATTTTATTTATCTCAAATAAACGCGAATAAAAGATTTCTTTGGGGGCGAAAAATAAATTTTTTTTTTGTATATAATTAGTTAATAAATTATAATCTATATATATATATATATATATATATATAATTTATAAATAATATTTAAAAATAATTATCTGTTTTTAAATCTTTGAAGTTTTTATTAATGTTTTGAAACTCGAAGAATTTTTCCGCTTTCGTAATGAAACGAATTTGGTTAATTTTCCCATAAAGTATATGTTACCTATTAACAAAAATCAAATAAGTTAGATTTTTTTAAAATTAAAAATATTCAGCATATTTAATAAAGCTAGTATATTATTAAAAAAAATTACGATATAATTATCAAAGTCATTTAATATTTTTACAAGCGATCAAAATATCTGTAAAAAAAAGCAGAAAAGTTTTCTTATTTTTATATTTTTCATATAGTTCATTATTATTTTATTTTGAACTTATTAACACATTATTTAAAATTTTTTTTTTCTTTTACATTCTTTTTTTATTTTCTTGTATTTTTTAAAATTGTTAATTTTCTAATGCACAGCAGGTTTTTAAAATGTTTAATTAAAAAAATTTTTAAACAATTGACAAACGAAAGATGAAAGGGAACAAAATTTGTGTCAAATTCACATCAATATGAAATTATTTTTAAAAATGAAAACGCGATAAAGGCTTATTTTATTAGCAATATGTGAACTAAATTCCAGGCACACTTGAATATGTTTCTTGGTAAACGTCTCATTAAACTCTAACTACTTATATGTCAGTCGACAGCACTTCGTATGACGACTTGCGTCATTCTGACGCTTTAGAATTTGTAAAATACAACATAAAGAGAAATTGTTGGCCTATACAGCCTATATATGACGTCATAAGGCAAGTACATCTAACAATCGATGTTTCTCAACCTTCTTTTCTTTTTTTTTTCTAATTGCAAACTACGTCACTTTCGAGTACTTTGCATTTATCTTGGGAATAGGAGACCCGATTCCCATCAATCGACGCTTTTCTAACATACACATACATATACACATACTGGTTATATACTTTTGGATCGAACTTGAATTCTTAAAGAGTCTTCATTCAACTTGAATTCATTTTAATCTTCCAATTATATCCAACAACTCTCTCTCTCTCTCTGTCTCAAAACTCGTGTCTCGTCTCTATTCACCTGAAATCCACTTTAACATCCTCGAATTATTATTATTCTTTCATGTATATTTTCCTCTTGTGCATTATATTTTCATCTTTATTCATTCAAAAATTTTATGTATATTCTACTTGAGATTAAAGTGTTGTATCTTTTCACGAAAGTGTCACACGTTTAAAAAGTATGTGTATTCACATATAATGAAGTTATCAAGTTAAAAAAATAATCGCAAAAAAAAAAATTGTTTTGTTTTGCCACAATTTTGGTTGTTACTTTTCGTATACAGAAAATTTTGAGTGTCAACATTTTTTTGTTTTCTAATTTGAAATAATTTCCCGAGGCGAAATTTGAATCCTCTTTAGCTTCCCTTAGAACCTAAATAGGCCCTCTTTACGATCTTGTAGACTCCCGTAGGCCCTCCTTTGAATCCAAACGTGGAAGAAAGATAAAATTTGCGACTGGTTGAGGAAGCTAAAGAGGGTCTAGTTCGATTAAAAAAGTACAAAAAAATGCAAAAAAAAAAACTCTTTTAATTATTTTGATTAAAGCAAAATGAATTTTTTCTTCACACAATATTTCTTTAATTACCCTTTAAAAACTGGAATTAACATATTTTGAAGCGTTTTCAAAAAATTAATAGAATTAGAGCAATTTCAAAATTTTCAATATTTTAATCAATTTTTAGACCCTACTTTAAATCCAAACGTGGAAGAAAGGGAAATTTGCGACTAGTTGAGGAAGCTAAAGAGGGTCTGTTTAACTCTACTTTACTCCTTGTAAATTAGGGCTTAAATTTCGCCTCGGGTTGTTTAAGTAATAATTAATAATAATTATTATTTTAATTTATCCATTAATAATTTGAAGTTTTGAAGTTATGTTATATAAATTCATGCGTAGTTATGTAATACACTTTTTTTTTATGAAACATTATTGGTCAATTTTTAGAAAGTACTTTGACAACATTTTTTTTTTTTTGTTTCTATAACGTGAAGTATATTTCATGTATCCATTACAAAATTAGTTTTCTGGAATATATACTTATCATAAAATATGATAATGGATGTTATAACTCCAGCACACAGTAAAGGTTGTCAGTTAACGACAGCTTAGGGAAATGAAGGCCAAAAAGGTCAAAGAATTTCCCTCATCACACATAGAAATGCATGCTCCTTTAAACATGAAGTTACACACTTACTGTCACAGTAATTACAACAAATGAGATATAAATTGTAATAATATAAAAGTTACTTATATAACAATTAGAAAAGTAGTTAACCCCATTATATATATAAAGCGTTGGAATATTCTATTCATTCACAAGCAGTAATCCACTGAAATAATGCGAATAAGAAAATATTCGTAATATTCCTAAAAAAATATTCAGTGTTTTTTTGTTATTTTTTAATGGAATATTGTAGGATATTTTAGGAATATTTCAAAATAATAACTACGAAAAACTGGAGATATGTCTAGGAAATATTAAAGGAATTTTTCTTATGGAATATTCTTATGGAATCACAGAAAATTAAAAGGCATTAAAATAAGCTGCAACGCTGTATTTTAATTCATTTTGGTATTAATATAAGCAAAATTAGATTAAAATAATAAGCGTTGCAGCTTATTTTAATAACTTATAACTTTCTGTGATATTGTTGTATATTGTAGGAATATGTTTCATGAAAGTTTTTACTATTATTCCTGAGGAATGTTGTAGGAAAATTACTATGGAATATTCTGATAATATTCCCATGGAAGAATGCAGGATATCTTGGCAATATTCTTATGAAATATTAAAGGATATTTTTGACTATTCCTATCCTCTGGAATATTGTAGGAGAATTATTAGAAAAAATTGTAGAGATATTCCTTTAGAATATTGTTGGATATTGTAGGAATATTCCTATGGAATATTTTATTTCTATAACTATGAAAAACTGAAGATATTTCCATGGAATATTGTACAATATTTTAGGGATATTTCTATGGAATATTGTAGAATATTTTTGGAATATTTCTTATGGAATATTGTAGGATATTTTTGGAATATTTCTATCGAATATTCTAGAATATTGTATAGGATATTGTAGGAGTATTTTTTATGAAATTCTGTAGTATTATTCCAAAGGAATGTTGTAGGAAAATTTTTACAAAAAAAAAAAAAATATATAGTCTTATATTTTTTTATATAATATTGTAGGATATTCCAAGAACATTCCCATGGAATATTATAGAATATTTCAAGAATATTCCGCCAAAAAAAATTTCATTTTAAATTATTTATTTTCGAAAGTGTAAATATTTGCTTTTGATAAGAATTTTATATTTCTGAATAGAGATTAAAGTTTTTGAAATAATAAATTTCTTCCAATTCTAAAATTAAATTTCAAACTCAATTTTAGTTTGAATTGCAAATAGAGTATTTTCCTCACATATTTTAAATAAATTTACAAACAATAAAAAATCGCTTTTTTCGTATTTATATCGAAAATATAGGAAATCAATAAAAAGTTATTTCGTAATTGAAAAATGAAAAGAGAGAAAAATAAAAAGAGTACAATTTTTTGAAATAAAATACATTTTATAGAAATGAGAGCACCCTTGTGTTGAAATGGCATATTTTTTCCCCACTTGGGAATAATATAGAAGAGGGGGGATGAATGAGACTTAATAGAGTATAGGTGAAGTTGATTTGCCAAACTGGATAATACAATATTCTATGGCTTCCGAATAAATGGCAACATATGTAAAGTTAACGTGATACCTGTACAATGACATGAAAATCGAGTGACTTTTGTGGTAACAGGAAGTGCGGGTATAGTATTCTAATAGTATTTCTATATACATATATATAGGTAACGCGTAGTTCTCAAGCCTTATATGAAAAACTCTAAGCCCTTCCCATCCAATTATATATGCACGTATTTTATATACTATATATATATACACTTGGGAGTCAAACACTTCATTTGAAATTACTTATATTAATTCAACCAGTTCTTTATTATACATACGAATATTAAATTCTTTTTTTTTTATATTTTTATAGATTTTTTAATATAAACGGAAATTTATAGTGTCGTTGCCATTTAGGAATATATATTTCTGTAATCTTTTTATACTATTTTTATTTCTATTGTTGACGTCACTTTTTTTGAGTTTTTGTTTTATTTATAGAATTCCTCGCTCGTTGTCTCGATTTTTTTTTTTTTTTTGTTATAGTCCACTCTTAAATCACTTTCAGTCAACAGTTTTCTTATTATTCTCTCTCTTTCTTTAAAAAGGATAAAAAAAATTGCTTTTACAATTTTTACGAAAGAACAATTTGTCATCATTTTTCTGGAATTATTCTATTTTTCCCAAGTAAACATGGGTGACATATGTTCATTAATAACTCCCTGATGTTATAAACGTCATTTTCACTTTTATTCAAAATATAATATTGTTTTATATTTTTTTCTCTACTTTTATTAATTTTTATAATTTTTTTTTACATTAACTAATTTTATAATAATAATAATAATAATAATAATAATAATAATAATAATAATAATAATAATAATAATAATAATAATAATAATAATAATATAATACAGAAATAATTATAATAATAAACGTTTAGAAATAAATTAACAGAACAAAACGTTGTATAATATTAGGTTTTAGAAATATCGTTTAACTCCCGAGTTCTATTATGAAAGAGGTACATTACTTTGGGGCAAAAGGATTATCGTACTTAGTTGAGTTTTGCACTGAGCTCTTTAATTATAATATGGTATTTAGGAAATTCTCTGTGGTCTGGGCAAATCCTAAGATGAGCAAGGGCGTGGCTCGTGGCAAGAACTCTTTCTCTCTCTCTCTCTCTCTCTCTCTCTCTCTCTCTCTCTCTCTCTCTCTCTCTCTCTCTCTCTCTCTCTCTCTCTCTCTCTCTCTCTCTCTCTCTCTCTCTCTCTCTCTCTCTCTCTCTCTCTCTCTCTCTCTCTCTCTCTCTCTCTCTCTCTCTCTCTCTCTCTCTCTCTCTCTCTCTCTCTCTCTCTCTCTCTCTCTCTCTCTCTCTCTCTCTCTCTCTCTCACTCTCTCTGTGTGGGTGAGACAGTTCAAGGACTGAATTTGACCTATAATCTGACTGCTCTTTTATACTGTTATTAACTACCCCTCTTTTTTTTTAGAACCTTCATTATTATTATCTATCTCATTTGACATGCGTTTGAAAATAAAAAAAAAATATCCATTAGTTGTTTATTTTTATAATTTTTTTTCCACTATTTTTTTTCAATATAAATTAATTTTTTTAACGACATTACAAATAATTAATTAGAAATTTGTCTCATCAGAAGATTAGAAAATTGTTGAATATTTACTCGCTATTACTAGGATTAAATTGTGTGTCTATTAACAAACGTGTTTAGTATTTAAATATATATATATATATATAGTGAATAAATAAATTTATTGTACAATAGAAATTGCCATCATTAAACTCATTAAATTAAATGCAACGTTTATTCGAAGTCCAATATATAGAAAAAAAAAGAAATGGAAAAAAGGATTACTTTTGAAAAAAAAAGAATGGCTATTCTCTTTTAAGTGTATTGAAGAAACTAATATTTACTTCGAGAGAAAAATTCTTTCATTCCATATGTTTTCTTTTTCTAAAGAATCTTTATTATCGCCTGTGGCGTTTTCTTTTGTGAAAGGATTTTTATATCTACTTCTTATACTTTTTTTTTATTTTCTTCCGCTTTTAAAAGAGTAAGCATTCAAATGGAAACGTCAATTATTTAAACAAATGATTTTTCCATATTTACGAAGTTATTAGAGATTATAAATTGTTTTTTTTTAAATTGTATATTTCTGTATAATAATTATATTCTATAAAACAATATTGTTTTTTATGGACAATAATTCTAAAATGAATATCAGTAGTACAGGTAATTTTTAGTCAAACAAAATGTTTCAAAATTCTTGAATGTTTCGTACCAGTAGTAAAGGTCAATTTTAGTCAGACAAAAATGTTTTAATTCTCAAAATGTTGGTTGCAAGTAGTAAAGATCAGTTTCAGTCAGACAAACTGTTTACAAATTCGTGTAAGCTTGGTGACAGTAGTAAAAGGCGGTTTTAGCCAGACGATCACAAATTCTCGTAAGCTTGGTCACAGTAGTAAAAGACATTTATAGTCAGACAAAATACACATACTTATTTTTGACAATAAAATACATTTGAACTTATTCCACATTAATTGAAACTAAATTTAAAAAAAAGGAATGTCAGAATTTTTTTTTTTTTTTATTAAAAATAAATCATTTTTTGCCATCAAACATTTAATTCTTCTTTATGTTGAAAAATGCACAGAAAATTAAAAGGCATTAAAATAAGTTGCAACACTTATTATTTTAATCCAATTTTGCCTATTTTAATACCAAAATGGATTAAAATAATAAGCGTTGCAGCTTATTTTAATGCCTTTTAATTTTCTGTGTGTCTACTTTTATACACATAAAGTTTATGTATTGAAAAAAAATACATAAAATATTTATTCACTTCATAACTTACCCTTGACATTACGGCTTGACGCTGCAATTTTGATCTTTATTAAACTCACTATTTTAAGGATATACGTGTCACGTCACCGTAACTTTTACATTCATAATTATAAGAATCCTTTTAATCAATACCGAGTTATATGTCTCTGCGACAAGCACACGTGTTTTTGTTACGCCTCTAAATACTTTTCTCTTAAATGTTCAATTTCCGCCCCTTTTTTTCGTGCAACTAAACATCATTCTTTTATATATAAAAGACCCCTGCGTTTTGTATCCTTCTACGACAATCTACTGTATTTCTATTTCTGTATACATACAAATAGAAGCGAGAAATCTTTTATGATACCAGAAGAGCTCACACCCCCACAAAACAAAATGATCCCTTTCTAATTTCCCCTATGTGCTAAAATCAAACGATGTAATAAATGCGCTCTTTCCAATTATCCTATGTGACGAACCCCTGTGGTATCACCACATTAGAAGAGTACAGCTGCGAATAATCATAGTCATACTTTTTGTATCTTGAAGAAGCTGGTTCACACCCCCCTTTTTACGTTCAACTGAGAGAGAAGGACTGAACTTTGACTTCCAAAATTAGGGTGAAAATATATAGTAGGACAATAAAATTTTATCTATTCTCTTACGAAAACTCAGTATAAAAGGGCTACATTTTCATGGAGAGATCAGTTCTGGGATCCTCTTCATACGTATAACATCAACTAGTTCTGGGATCCTCTTCATACGTATAACATCAACTAGTTCTGGGATCCTCTTCATACGTATAACATCAACTAGTTCTCAAATTATCTTCATACGTATCAATCTCATTCTTGGTGCCAGTCGACGTCTTATAGTACAAGTGCATAATTCTCTTATATCAAAGTGAAAATCAAGCATCAATACCCTCTACATAAAACGAGGATCATCACTACTTATTGCATTGGGCAATTATCTATTTATTTGGAAGAGACTCATTATTCGGACATTCGTCACGCCTAATAGAACTCCGGACCTGCGGTTATACCTGGGCCCGTCAACCTTCCGGACGTCATAACTCACGCTGGTACCAGCTCTTTTTCCTGTGTCAACAAAGGACACAGCAGTGGTCCTTTTCTTTATTGAAACTTATCTACTACTGAATTTTAAGGTAAGTGTCTTATATTTTTACTCCTAACTTTCTAAACTTGTCGTATATTTGTGGTAACCCTTACATTCCTTATTTCAGTTGAATGCTGAACTCATTTCCTGGATTGGTTGGTTTGAGATTCCCTCTCTCTCGCATAAGAACGAACTATTTTAACCCTAAAAATTTGTCTAAATAAAATTGTAACTTAATTATAAAAATTTCTATTCTCTTTCTTACCTGTACCCTTAGTTCAGAGCCTTCTGCTCTGTAAATGAAACAGGATTACCCTGAATCACCGAAGCGGAAATAAATAAAAATAAAATATAATTTCTGAAGTTATTTCTTATATTTGAGACGTAACAGAGGAAATATAATTTTTGGTGCATCGTACCGTTGTGAACAGGAAAGAGAATATACATTTAAAATCTATGCACTAAAAATATAATTTTTGGTGTATTGTCCGTTGTGAACAAAAAAGAGAATTTAAACTAATAATATAAAAATCGATGCATTAACAGTATAATTTTTGGTGCATCATTTGTTGTGATAAAAAAAAGAGAAATTAAAAAAAAATCATTTTTCCTTAAATAATTTCAAATATATAAATGAGAGAGAAAAATATTCTTGAACCAACAAATCTAGAAATTCCTTTATTAATTTTTTTTTTATTTACACTCATAAACACAAATCAAAATTCTAAATGAAAGTGATACAAAAGTGAAATAAAAAGCTTAGTTATGTCGTTACCTAATAATCAACAAGTATCTCTTCGCGACGCGTTAGAATTAGTGCCTGTGTTCGATGGAAAAAATATTCCAGTAGTTTCATTTATAGAAGGTTGCCATGAAGCAAAATTAATGTTGCCAGATTCATCCCAAGTGGAGGAAAATTTAGTAAAAT
This sequence comes from Leptopilina boulardi, assembly GCF_019393585.1. Taxonomy (NCBI): domain Eukaryota; kingdom Metazoa; phylum Arthropoda; class Insecta; order Hymenoptera; family Figitidae; genus Leptopilina; species Leptopilina boulardi. Next base: position 356,836 of record NW_026137765.1, on the reverse strand, counting down.
TAATTCGTGGAAAGTTAATAGGAGAAGTTAGAAAATCAATATCGGGAAATATTTTTAAAACAATTTTGGAGTTAGAAGCTCATTTAAAGAAGATATATTTACCAAATAAAAGTATCTATCAATTGCAAGGAGAGTTAGGAAATATTTTTATGAAGGAAAATGAAAGTGTCATATCGTATGCGAATCGAGTAAAAGAATTATCGGATCAGATTTTTGACTCATACAGATTATCGAGTAAAGACGGTAAATTATCCAAAACGATGTTAGAAACTTTAGAAGTAGATATAATGACCTGTTTTCGTCGAGGACTACGTCCAGAATTAGAAATTCGAATTCCAGATTGCATAACTTTAAAAGAAACAACAAACAAAGCATTAGAGGCAGAACGAAAATTAAATGCGGTTGTAGAGCTTAGAAAAGAAAATTCTTGTAGGCCAAATAATGCAAAAATTACATTTGCTAGTGCAGATATAGTAGTATGTCAAAATTGTAATGTAGAAGGACATACTTCACGCACTTGTCGTAGGTCAGAAAAAAATCAATACTCATCACAGCATAGGTACCAGCGCTCCGTATTCCGCATGAAGCAGAGACCACCTGTCTATTATCTAAGAAGAGGGATGTCCCCCTCGTTTAGTGAACAAAAGCATTCCCCTTTACAATTACGATTCTCGGGTTTTCCCCAAAATTTACATAATAAAACAAACTCACAATTTCCAAATAAAAATGATTTTCGTACTAATCAACAAAACAGATTTTTTAATGTTACTTGTAAATATTGCAAAAATCGTGGGCATGTTATTAAAAATTGCAGAAAAAGAGAATATAATAATTATAATCAAGGTCAACAGTATCGATCATCCACTTTAATGAACCAGGGAAACGAATAATACCTTCCCATATCAGGTACGATGGGACAGGTGCTAAAAGAAAAAGCGTGCCTAAAAAGCAAATATCTGAACATTTAGAAACCATTCAAATCAATTGTACTAAAGGAAATATGATACCATCTATTTATGTTAATACAGTTTCTAAACCACTTCATTTAATGATTGATACAGGAGCAGGATTAAATCTTTTAAAAGAAAAAATGCTTGATTCTACAATGACTTTAAATAAATTAAAGAAAATTCAATTAACAGGTATAAATGAACACCCAGTACACACATTAGGACAAACAAAATTAAATATTTTCGGTTATCCCACAACTTTTAACATAATACCTAATGAAGTTCCCATAGAAGAAGATGGAGTTTTAGGATCAGAATATTTTACAGATAATAATGTCAAAATTAATTATGCTGAAAAATGTTTAGAAGTTAAAGGAAAAATGTTCTATTTCGCATCAAGAAATTTTATTACTCTCCCACCTCGATCAATATCTGACATATTTTTATTTGTTGAAAATTCTAATTTAAAAGAAGGATATGTTCCACTTTTAAATACTGAACCTGGAGTTTACATAGGAAACGCTATAGTCACAAATAATAATGGTAAAGCATACGTAAAAGCAGCAAATACACTATCAAATTCAGTAAAAATACAAATTCCGAAAGTAATGTTACAAGAATATGACGAAGTTTTTAATAACTCCTCTGATTCAAATCAAATTAAAAATAATAAAATAAATATTGAAAATAACACCGCGGAAAAATTATTTGACAATTTTGTATATTCAGAAACCTTGTGCGATAAGCAATTTGGATTTTATAATATTACGGGTAAAGAAAGAATTGAAAAAATATTAGATTCACTTCGTTTAGATCATTTAAAACCAGATGAATTAAAACATGTAGAAGCATTAATCGTGGAATATTCTGAAAGATTTCATTTACCAGGTGAATATTTAACAGCTACCAATGTTCTCCAACATAACATCCCTACTAAAGACGACGAACCAGTATTTACGCGACAATACAGATTTCCCCCAGTGCATAAAGAAGAACTTTTAAGACAAACAAGTGAACTTTTAAAAAATAAAATAATCAAACCTTCTCAATCCCCATATAATACACCAGTATGGATCGTGCCTAAGAAAAATGACAGTCATGGAAATAAAAAATGGCGAATGGTATTAGACTTTCGCAAATTAAATGAAAAAACAATAACCGACTTTTTTCCCCTACCGAATATAAACGAAGTGCTCGAGACCCTTGGAAATGCGCAATACTTCTCTGTGTTTGACTTAGCTTCCGGTTTTCATCAAATTAAAATGAGCCCAAAAGATTCTCACAAAACAGCCTTTTCAACCCCATATGGTCATTATGAATTTGACCGTATGCCTTTCGGTTTAAAGAACGCGCCAAGTTGTTTTCAAAGATTAATGAATTGTTGTCTATCCGGTCTTATTGGTACAGATTTATTTGTATACCTTGATGATGTAGTAATTTTTGCAAATACTCTTGAAGAACATCAAGAAAAATTTGATAATTTTATGTCTCGACTGTGTAACGCGAATTTAAAATTGCAACCAGATAAATGCGAATTTCTCAGACCCGAAGTAGTTTATCTTGGACACATAATCGATAAAAATGGAGTCCGACCTGATCCGAAAAAGATAATTGCTGTTAAAAATTTTCCAGTTCCCAAAAACGTAAAAAATATAAAACAATTCTTAGGTCTTGCCGGTTATTATCGAAGATTCATTAATAATTTTTCAAAAAAATCAGGTCCTTTGACGCAACTTTTAAAAAAGGACGTAACTTTTCAATGGACAGATAAACAACAAGTAGCTTTCGAAATTTTAAAAAATGAACTTTGCGAAGAACCACTCCTACAAAGACCAGATTTTGAAAAACCTTTTATACTTACAACTGATGCATCCGGTTATGCTATCGGCGGCATATTATCACAAGGCGAAATTGGTAAAGATAAACCCATTGCTTATGCGTCAAGATCTTTAAACGAACATGAAGTAAAATACGACACTTATAATAAAGAGGCCCTCGCGATTGTATATTGTGTTTTACATTTTAGACATTTTCTCTATGGTAGGAGATTTAAAATTGTTACCGATCATAAACCATTATTATGGTTTCAAAAATCAAGTGATCCTTGTTCTCGCGTAACAAGATGGAAATTAAAATTAGCTGAATACGATTTTGAGATGTTATACAAGGCAGGAAAAATGAATGTTAATGCGGATGCATTATCCCGAAATCCAGTAACTTATGTGAAAAAATTTGATCGCTGCATCCCAGAATACGAAGAAGAAGAAAAAGAAGAGTATGACGAAGAAGAAGACGACAATGAAGAAAACGAAAATTCAGATGAAATCGAAGATGATGGTGTTTATTGTAATGAAGAATTTACTGACAAAATAAATGTTGAAAGTGTATCTACGAATAATGAATTAAATCTTGTTAAAAAAATAATAAGTTTGATATCTGAGAGTACGAAAAATAAAAAAGTTAAAAAACTTTGTGGAAAAATTAATAATGAAGAGTATCCGATAAATCTTGAAAGTGATAAATGTATTGCAGTGATGACTAGAAGGAAATCGAAAAAATTAAGAGAAGAAGCTACTAGTTCCAAGAATTTAAAAGGAAAAGTGCAACGTTCGTGTCAAAAATCAAGTGAAAAAGTGAAAAATTCAAGTGAAGAAATGAAAAATTCTAAATCAAAGAAATCTAATTCTAGTAATAAAATCGATGAAATTAAATTAAGGCGAAGTGAAATCAATGTGCGAAATTCGAAAAATGTGAAAAATGCAAAATCTATTCAAAGTCCGCGAAATCAAGAAATTATTCAAAAATCCGTTCGAAATCTTAGAAATCGCGAAAATTTGCAAAAGATAAATTATAATGAAGATTTAATGACTGATGAGGATGAAAATTTCATCAAAAGAAAAAGAGGTAGGCCTAAAGGATCAATTTCTAAACAAAAAACGCGTAAAATTAGTGAAGATAATCAGTGCGAAAGTGAAGATTCAGAAGAAAATTCAGATCCAGAATATATTAAACAAAATCAATTTTATCAACCTTTTAGTGCGGAAGAATATGTAAGTTCAAGTGATGATAGTGTTGAAGATTTTCCTCATGAAGAAATTATTGAAGATAGTGCGAAATCGAAAAGTAAAGAATATATAGAAGAAGAATATGAAAGTGATTCCGATGATTTAGAGGAAATATATTTTCCTAATGAAATTTCAAATTCAAAACAAACTCAAAGAAAAATCAATAATGAGCATGAATGTCAACGCCCTCCTGCCGAGCCCCCTCCTAAGTTCCCCCTCGACCCTTTTCTAAACGAACAAAACGTGGGTGAATTAGAAAAATCAATTGATGGACCCTTATGTACTAATGTAGTGGAATGTAAAGACCAGTTAAGAATGCGGAAAGATAATTATGCGTACTTTTTATCTACAACAGGTGTCCCTTTAGATAATGGTTCTCGAAGTCTAAATAAACAAAATGAACTTCCTCAATTCAAAAATTTGTTAATTAATGAAGCTAAAGAAATTAAAAAAGGAAATTTTTTACACATTGCTTTACCAATTACTAAAGAATCAAGTGAAAGTCTTACTCAAATAACAAATAACATCAAATTAACAATTGAATCATTTAAAAATTTAACAGAAAAATTAAAATTAAAATCAGTTAGTATTGCAAAAACAACAGTCATTAATCACGTAAATTGGCAAGATATCGAATTAATACTTAAAGAAACTTTTCAAGATTCTTGTACTAAAGTTATAATTTGTAAAGGTTATGTTCAATATGCAACAACTGAACAAAGACAAATTTTGATTGAAGAAGCACATTCCTCTGCTATAGGCGGTCACAAGGGAGTTACGAAAACTTATAACAGAATTCGGCAAAAATATTTTTGGGAAAATATGAAATTAGACATTCAAAAATATATTCAAGCATGTTTACAATGTCAGTTGAAAAAGTTAGTTCGAGTAAAAACTAAAAACCCAATGGTTATTACTGATACACCAGGAACCGCGTTCGAAAAAATTTCTATGGATATAGTAGGACCTTTGCCAGCAACAGAATCGGGAAATGAATGCATTTTAACTATACAAGACTGCTTAACAAAATATTCTATTGCTGTCCCCTTACCAAATCAACAAGCCAGTACAATAGCTGATGCTTTTGTAAAGAAATTCATTTGTACTTTTGGCTCTCCAAAAGGCGTTTTAACAGATCAAGGTACAAATTTTTTGAGCAATCTTATGAAACGATTAGCAAAACGATTTCGCATTCGGCAATTTAAAACAACTTCTTTTCACCCTCAATCAAATGGTTCATTAGAAAGATCACATCATGTATTAGCAGAATATCTTAAACAATTCATTAATAAAAATACTCAATGGGACGATTTGTTAGAATTAGCTATGTTTTCTTATAATACAAGCGTCCATGAAGGTACTAAATGTACACCCTATGAGTTAGTTTTCGGTAGATTACCAAGATTACCTTCAAGTTTACCACTTTTGGAAGAAGAAAAACTCGAGACTTATGATGACTATTTAGTAAAATTAGTTACAAAATTACATGATATTCAATCTCTCGCGCAGAAAAATTTAATTGAATCTAAAGAAAAATCAAAAACTTACTATGATCGTAAAGCTAACCCTCAAAATTTTAAAATCGGAGATAGTGTATTTTTATTACAAGGTCCTAAACCGAAAAAATTAGGTAATCAATATACAGGACCACATGAAGTATTAGAAATATTGAGTAAAGGAAACATAAAAATTAAAATAAATAAATCACCAAAAATTGTACACATTAACAGACTTCGCTTGTCTCATATTCATCATGCTAACCAAAATTAATTTAAACATTTCTATAAAATATAGCAAGAATAGTGAATTAATTCAAATCTTAATACACATCCTTCAATATATTCACTAAATACACATAAACAAAACAATTTGCTTTTGCAACATTATTGTTTGCTCTTATAATTATAATTCTCCATTTATACAATTAACTTTTTTATTAAAGTAAATAATCCAGTTTTGCATATTCTTAAGCATTAAAATACAAATAAAAAAAGGCATTGTCAGTAACAAAATAAATAAATATTATAAAAAATATATAATTATCTGTAATAAATACAGATTACTCGAATTTTATATTAAACAACTGGAGTATTTTCTTAAGCATACATTTTAATTTTTAGATATAATAAAAAAGAGACATTAAATAATTGATAATAATATAGAGATATTTCTGTTTCAGGTGATTAAAATATATTATGGACATTCATTATATTAATATTTGCTATTTTTCTTCCAGGATCTATTTTTACATTATAAAATTTACTTCTTTTTTCTTTTAAATATTTCATATAAGAAAGTTTCATATTAATATTTTGTTTTTTTTCCTAAATTCAAATATTCAAAAATTAAAAAAAAAAAAAAAAAAAATCAATTTTTTTTAAATTCTTAAACTTCATTTTCTTGTAGTTCGTATAAATACCGAAATTTGATTACCACAATGTGACACGAAATTTTGGAATCTAAAACATGTAAATCGAGATTGAATTTTTTTTTTCCCAAATTCAAAATATTCGAAAATTTATATAAAAGATGCCAGATAAAATCGTAAATATCTCGTAAACTATAAGCCTAATTGAAAAATGTCATCGATTTAAAAAATTATTTATTTTAAAAAAGAAAAAAAGAAAAGAAACATGTAGTCTTGAAAATGAGAACAACGTTACCTGATAGAATCTTATATTCCTTTAGGTAATATGAACGGGCATGGTAAAAATAAATAAATTTTCCAATTCGTGTTATGGAGAATTTATCAATCGAATTTAGTTTTTTAAACCAATATATTGATTACCGAAGTCGAGAAATTAAAAAATAGCAATATGTCATTTAAAACATGGAATGATTATATCGAAATCAAAAATTGAAAAAAAATTCTATTGATAAAGATAAAAGGAAGGATTGCAACTAATGTCACAATGAGTGTGTAAACAATATGATTATAATATATCGACACTTAGAGTAAAAAAAGAAAATTTTAATTAAGCAAATGCAGCTTATCTTGTGAGCAATGTTTCGAAAAATATCATATAGCAAGAAATTGTTACAATAAAAAAAAAGAACGAAAATTATCCAATTAATTAATATTAAAGCAAAAATTCTTTAAATCAATGTTGTAAATTCTATTCATGTCAAAACTTCGAATGCTTCTCGTTTTTCTCTTAAAGGAGGGAGGGATGTATAAGCTTATATAAATCTGTTTCAAAAATTATACCTGCGTTCAGAAAGGAAAATGTTAGAAATTTTTTTTTCTGCCTTCCTCCTTTTCGTAAATATATGTGGATGAAAATCTTTAACAGAATAATATAACATTTCAAAAGTATAAATTATGTATGAAAAAAAAATAGTTGAACTCTGTCATCATCAGAATGTAATCTATCTGTATGCACTATTTATTGAAAACTTATATCTTATTCTAAATTAACCAATGTGTAAAGAGCAAATAATAATAATGCATCCTTAAAATCTTGTATAATACATGGTATGAGTGTCTTTATAAATATAATTAAAATTCCTTTTTATATACTACTTCTACTAATTCTGTGAGCTTTTACGAAAGTATTTCAAATTTGTATATGCTTCTATACATAAGATCCCAATCTCTATGATTAAATCATTTTTAAATCATGTATGACTATTAACTCAAAAATGATAGTACGGGATATGTGTGAAAATCTTTGAAATCATTAACAATAATATTCGTATGTATTTTTCAATATATATAAACTTGTATCTTAACTTGGTGTGAATAAGGTGTGAAACTATATTATGTGTATGACGTATTTTCTCTTAGGTCTTTTAAACATTGATGTCTAAAAACTTTACATAATATAATCAAAATTGTAAGTGACATTTCCCTCAAATAACTTAACTCTTCTCAAAAACTGAATTCGTAAATTATTCAATTTCATTTCTAATTTCCGAATTTTAAAGGGGGGAGGTGTCACGTCACCGTAACTTTTACATTCATAATTATAAGAATCCTTTTAATCAATACCGAGTTATATGTCTCTGCGACAAGCACACGTGTTTTTGTTACGCCTCTAAATACTTTTCTCTTAAATGTTCAATTTCCGCCCCTTTTTTTCGTGCAACTAAACATCATTCTTTTATATATAAAAGACCCCTGCGTTTTGTATCCTTCTACGACAATCTACTGTATTTCTATTTCTGTATACATACAAATAGAAGCGAGAAATCTTTTATGATACCAGAAGAGCTCACACCCCCACAAAACAAAATGATCCCTTTCTAATTTCCCCTATGTGCTAAAATCAAACGATGTAATAAATGCGCTCTTTCCAATTATCCTATGTGACGAACCCCTGTGGTATCACCACATTAGAAGAGTACAGCTGCGAATAATCATAGTCATACTTTTTGTATCTTGAAGAAGCTGGTTCACACCCCCCTTTTTACGTTCAACTGAGAGAGAAGGACTGAACTTTGACTTCCAAAATTAGGGTGAAAATATATAGTAGGACAATAAAATTTTATCTATTCTCTTACGAAAACTCAGTATAAAAGGGCTACATTTTCATGGAGAGATCAGTTCTGGGATCCTCTTCATACGTATAACATCAACTAGTTCTGGGATCCTCTTCATACGTATAACATCAACTAGTTCTGGGATCCTCTTCATACGTATAACATCAACTAGTTCTCAAATTATCTTCATACGTATCAATCTCATTCTTGGTGCCAGTCGACGTCTTATAGTACAAGTGCATAATTCTCTTATATCAAAGTGAAAATCAAGCATCAATACCCTCTACATAAAACGAGGATCATCACTACTTATTGCATTGGGCAATTATCTATTTATTTGGAAGAGACTCATTATTCGGACATTCGTCACGCCTAATAGAACTCCGGACCTGCGGTTATACCTGGGCCCGTCAACCTTCCGGACGTCATAACTCACGCTGGTACCAGCTCTTTTTCCTGTGTCAACAAAGGACACAGCAGTGGTCCTTTTCTTTATTGAAACTTATCTACTACTGAATTTTAAGGTAAGTGTCTTATATTTTTACTCCTAACTTTCTAAACTTGTCGTATATTTGTGGTAACCCTTACATTCCTTATTTCAGTTGAATGCTGAACTCATTTCCTGGATTGGTTGGTTTGAGATTCCCTCTCTCTCGCATAAGAACGAACTATTTTAACCCTAAAAATTTGTCTAAATAAAATTGTAACTTAATTATAAAAATTTCTATTCTCTTTCTTACCTGTACCCTTAGTTCAGAGCCTTCTGCTCTGTAAATGAAACAGGATTACCCTGAATCACCGAAGCGGAAATAAATAAAAATAAAATATAATTTCTGAAGTTATTTCTTATATTTGAGACGTAACATACGTATTATAATTATTATTATTATTCTGTGCAGAAATTTTGAATCTCATTTTTTTGTTTATTTAGTAAGAAACGTGGTGCAATTTTTTTTTATAAACATTTTTTATTTGCTTCCACAATTTAAGGAAAATTGTTTTTCAAAAACTCATAACTTATTGAAAGAAAATAATTATAATGAAAATATGAATATCATTAATATTAAATGGTAAAGATGAATGGAGTTTTTCCAATGGTTTCTGTGACTAAAAGGTATAAAATCCTGTTATAAATTTTATATATACAATATTTTTTTTTTTATAAGAATTTGTCATTTTTATTATTTTATTTTATATAGTATATTTTATAAGTACTTTTATATTTTCGCAGTATTTAAATACGCGAAACTTTATTTCAAAGTGTTAAATTTATTTCCAGGAATTTTCCAAGAATAATGGAAGCAAATCGAAGTACTACGAACGTTTTCTTTTTTCTTTTTAAATTGACTTTCATTATACGGACAAACATACATAAACTATAGACAACTGTTTAAAGTTCATTGAATCAAGTCAATCCATTTACTTTATTGCATTTACTTCAAAGAATAGCTAATTCAAAAACCAATTTTGTTATTGAGCGAGGAATTTTATACCTTTTTTTTTTTATTTTATGTTAAGAAATTGTTTTTTTTATCCGAAATTACAAATGACCGAATATACAATCAAAAGGAAAAATTTTGGCGCAATTTTTAAAATTGTCTAATCAGAAATTATCAAGAAAATCGTGATTGGTAGCAATTTTAAAAATAGCGCTAAAATAACTTTTCTATCGATTATTTATTTGGCCATTTGTAATTTCAGATAAATATGAAAATTTGGCGTTTTAAGAATTCGTGCAAAAAAAAAAAATTGTACAAATTAAAATTCGGTGTATTATAAATTTTGACATTTAAAATATCAAAGCACTTAAAATTCAATTAAATAAGAATTCTGCTAAATTGAAATTCGGTTAAATTAAAATTCTTTTAAATAAAAAGTTGCGTAAAGATAAAAATTCTATTTAAAATTACCTAAAAATTTTAAAATGAATTTTGTCAGATGCTAATTTAAAAATTGAAAATTCGTAAAAAAAAAAAATATTAAAATTGTAACTAATGATTTTTATAAAATCAAGCGCATTGAAAAATATAGCAAATTAAAAAAAAAACTGATTTTATCCAGTAACATTGACTTTGACCTTTAAAAAATAAAAGTAAAAAAAAAGGGGGAGTTATAAATGTCAATTTCAATTTGAAGGTGTGAAAAAATACGCATTGTGTACGCAGGCTACAAAAAAGGCATAAATAACAATTATAGTATATATATAGTATATAAAACATTATATATATATATATATATATATATATAGCGGTACTGTGACGTGTTTTGAAGTTAATGTAAAACTGAGAGTTTTTGAGGGTGGTTGGGTGGCAGAAAGAGAGAGAGAGAGAGAGAGATTTTAACGAGTCTGGTGTGTTGTATTTGAAACACCTGAAAAGGTGTGTTGTATGTATGTATAAAGAGAGAGAGGGAGAGAGAGAGAGAAGAGAGTAGAAATGGAAAAGTGGATGTCTGTGTGTGGAGGAGTCTGGGGCTCCGGTTATATCGACCGTCGTTTGATACCGACTTGCGAAGCCCCATCCTTGAACATGCCTGGGCAAGGGCAAACCACTCCTGCAACCCCACCCCCTCATCTATATCTTTTAACAAGGCAACCTGTGGCTCCGGTTGGTCTACTGTGCTTTTTCCTCTCCCTCCCCTCTCTTTTATTCTCTCTTTCTCTCCTCCACAATGGACACACACGTGGGATCAAGAGAGGTGCTTCTGGAAGTTTATATCTTCTTTTATTTTTTTTTTCTTTCCTCTTTCCTCTATGACATCTAGAATCGTTTTATCTACTCTTTTGGGAATAGGTATTGTCGTCTCTATTTTTGGAAGCAAGTGAGACAAAAATTAGATCCTTAATTTTTGAATAAAAAAAAACAATTTGTCCTAATCGACTGAAAATTAATTTTTCGGAAATGTTAATTATTTTTTTATTTTAAAATTTATTATTTATTATTCTATTTTAATTTAATATTTTTTATTTTCATTTTTATTTAATATTTAATTTTTTTATAATGTTTATAAATATTAATTATTATTTATTATAACCATGAAGAATTCAAGGTTTTTGCAACGTCTTGCGCATTCTGATAATGTCTTGGGTAATTAAAACCATCTGAATATTATTTAATCTCAGGGGCAATCAATTATAGGGATTTCTATCAAGATGCTTTCAAATTTTGTGCATTTAATTCTGATTTTAAAGAAACAAAAAATGTTCTATTTTTTATGATTGTATATTCTGTTTTTAAAAATAATTCTATAAAGTCTTTTTTATGATTGTATATTCCGTAAAGTTTTTTTTAATATAATTTATTTTTTATCCCAAAAAAAATTGAGATGGAAAAAAATGTCAATTTATAGATTTTTCACGCTGAAGATAAAATTGTGAGCTAAAAAGATCAAGTTTAGAACGCAGTTGAAGAAAGTTAATTTAGTTTATATGACACTTATATTTATACAATATAGAGATGTTCCTTGCAAAAGTCGATGTTAAAAAGTTACTAAAAGGTTTTCTGAAAGTTATGACCCATATCTCAGAATGACGATATGAGGCACAAGCGATGTGCTTTCGAACTGAAAACACTTTTTTTTTTTTATATAAACCGCGCGCGTGTACCCATAAGAAAGCAAGAGAAGAAGGTACACAAGTATATAAAAGTTAAAATCAACCTGAGAAAGAAAAAAATTCTTCTTTTTTTTCAAGGTTCATCTAGGTCAGTTTATCCGTTCTCTTTTGCTTTTATAAACATCACTTCCGCTTGCATAGTGTTTAAGAGTACTTTTTAAAAGACCCTTCTGTTTTTCAGAAAAAAATAATATTGTATTTACATAGTGAAAATATTTTTCACTAAATTGAAGATATAAATCTCTCTAAATTTGAATTAATTAAAAATAACTATATAATCTTGACTGAATTTTTTGCTTTAGCAATTAGTAAAGAAGTAACTAATTATTATTTTAAAAAAAAACTTATTATCTCTCTAAATTTGAATTAGTGAAAACTGAGCTTACTAATTTACATTAGTAAGAATTTTTACTAATTTTTAGTAAAATGTTACTATTTTATTTAGTAGTTTCAAATTTTTTTTACTTAAGTTTTAGTAAAAAGTGACTATAAAAATTAGTGAAAATTATTTCTATTTTAAATTAGTATCTCACTTTTTGCTAATTCTAATTTAGAGAGATTAGTAAAAAAAAATGTAACTAGAAAATAACTAAAAAAAAATAGATAAATTTTTCTAATTCAATTAGTTACCAGAAATTGTAGTTATTTTGACATAACCTAATAGTGAATTTCAATTAGTTTTTTTTTTAGTAATTTAATTAGTTAACTTTTTGCTAACAAATTAGTTATTTAACTATACATTCAGAGAAAAGTTTTGTTTGAACCATACATTTTATTTTGTATTAACACAATTGTTTTAGTATTTCAAACAAAAATTTATTTGATTCAAATAAGTATTTGTTTGATCTAAATAAACGTTTATTAAATTTTTCCAACGAAGAATAAATTTAATTGAGCTAAATAAACTTTTTGTTAATTCAACCAAATTTTTCTTTTTTTTTATTAATTTTAATAGTGAATATTTAATATCGATAATAAAATGATAATCTAGTAAAAATTGTTGCAGTACAAAAAAATACGACAAAAAAAATAGAAAAAGATAAATAATAAAAAGTTTCTTTTTTTGATGTAATGAATTTTCTTTTTTTCTTTTGACACAATTGTTTCTTTGACCCTTTTTTTTGCTATATATATATAGGAAGGTCAACTTGTTGCGGTGATTTTCGCCTGGAAAGTATTTTGATAGCTCAAGTTTGAAAATTATAACGTAATATACAACAGAAATAACATAAAGTCCTGTATACCACCTGTTGATTATAAACGCAATACATTAAATAGGGTATCGTATACGTATATATACATATAGTATGTATAGTTTCTCCGCGCACTCTATTTAGACTCATTCAACGTAATTGGATTGTATAAAGTTCAACTTGCCCATCATCGAAAATGAAACCCTCCAATTGGTGCGGAAATATTCTGCAATTAGTGAACGCTTGTTGGATTCTCGTTTTGAGGAACAAATTTGTTATATATGATGAAAATCGATAGTGTCATATACGAATTTTCAAATAAAAACTTGATTCAATTTTTTGATATCTCTCTCTCTCTCTCTCTCTCTCTCTCTCTCTCTCTCTCTCTCTCTCTCGATTCAAAATTAGCGGTGTTATTCATCTCGTAAAAAATTTTTCAACATTTTTTTTTAGTTCACAATTTATTTGGGTGAAAAATAAAAGTTAAAAATGAAATAATATTCTGGAATTTTTGTGTGGAATAAAAAAGATTAAAGACATGATCATTTTCTCACGGGAAGAATACTTCTTCTTCTTCTTGATTTTACATTCCATATATAACGTACTGCTTTAGGCGGACAATTTTTTTTTTGCTCGCTTTTTCTTTTGACCCCATCATCATCTTTTTTTTTCGTTTCACGGTTCCACCTTGATGCTTTTAAGGTGGAGTGTTGAAATAAAACACTCGACGATAACGACGACGACGGATTTAATTAGCGCGATTCAACCTTATTTACTTTATAATCTGCCTGAGGTTATTAATTTATAAAGATAGAATTATTATTACACCATTACCATTCTAAAACATTATTTATATAACGAAGTACAAAGTTCTTTACTTAAAAAAAAAAATTAAATATATATATATATGTTTATAAATTAAATAATACATTATTTTTTAAATTAAATTAGTTTTAATATCGTTTATTATAATTACACTACACAAAAAGAATAATATAATATTCTTGATATAAAGAAAAAAACAAACAAACAAAATAATAATAAATACAAAAAAAATATTATTTAATTTTTTTTAAACATTTAACTTTATATAAATTATATATATAATAATATTTTTTATAATAATAATAATAATAATAATAATAATTTTTTTTTGTAAGTACTTTTCTACAAAAGAGCATGTCCCGTGAGTTAATAAATTAATAATTATAAAAGTCAATTAAATAATTTTTATTTTTAAACAAAAAATATTCTTTTTTTATTTTAATAAAAAAAAAAGAATTATTCTACTTGAGTGTTTTATTAATTATTTTATAGAATGTCCAGCATCTGAGGATGGAATGGAACGTTTCGCGTGTCCAACGCCAGATCGGATGGGAAGATATCGATGTATCGATGATCATGTTCTTTGTGACGGTTTCATAGACTGTCCAACGGGAGAGGACGAAGACAGACAAGCTTGTATGTTCTACAAAACCGTAAGTATCACAATAATTAATTTAAATTAAAAAACGCAATATCCTTTTACGTTTTTATTAGCGTTATTAATTTTGTATTATTATTATTTTATAATTATATAAATAATAATAATAATAAATAAAATTATATTTTTATTTCAATAATAATTTCAATATTATTATATTTTAATTTGTTTATTTATATATTCTCGTACTTGTTGTTCACATATTTGTAAAATAGTTCATATATCATATATATTATATTTTGAAAGGTTTAATTTAAACTCTAATATAATTTTCCCCCTTTGTTCTCATTTTATTTAGAAAGACGACGACGCGGGAATTTCAATTATTTTCTTTGCAAAAATAACTGTAGAGCTTTTATTATTTTATTTCTTATTTTTCATTGGTATTTTCACTTTTTTTTTATGGTTTCCGCATGAATATTTTTGTGAAAAATTTACCAGGAATTTTAAACGTTTTTTTTTTTTTTTTGAGTAAAAAAATTCTCCTTTATTAACTGGAAAAAAGAAATTGTATCTTCATAATTAAAATTCTTGTGAAAATTCCTCATTATACGAAACAATCAGTTGATAATTAATTAACTTAATATAAAGAGAAATGTGGGGAACAAATTTTTGAAATTCAGTTTTACTTTAATGAAATATTTTATATTGTACGTTTATAACGATGATATTTTTTATTCTCAAGCATTGATTAATTATAATTAATTTATAATTAATTTTCATATTAATAATTTCTTTTTTAGTATAATTTTTTAAATAACTAATTATTAAATAAATATTTTAAAGCAATTATCTCTTATAAAATTTTTAGTGGATTTTAGATTTATTTTTACTTATTTATAGTTAAATGAGAGATTTTATAATTTAAAAAAATTATAATAGAATATTATTTTTTGAATAGTTTTCAAATTGTTTCTCTATTAGTTTTTCCGTTATTAACGCAGTGTTTGTTATTTCAATTTTTTCGTTTTCGTTCAATGAAAAATAGTTGTTGATTTTGCAAAGTTCAATTCGATCCACGATAGGGAAATATATTGATGAGAAAATAAAAAAAGAGGTTTTAATTTGTTTACCGGAACTCACGGACGTGTCAATAGTATCTGCATTGAAATGTGAAAGGGTATAGAGAAGACACAATAAGGTGTAGACATTTTTTCAAATGGGGTTAGAAACTTTTGCATTGTTTTATTGAAAATTTCGTCGAGAGAAATTTCCTTTTTGTTCTCTATAGTGTTTCAATTGAAATATATCTATATATTTCTTTTCTAAAGACTGCCTTTTTGTTCGTATAGTTGATTCGATTTATTCGAGTGAATATAAAATTATTTCTATAGTGAATTTGTTTTAAATATATATATAAGAAAAAGGTTTACGAATTAATTTAAATATTTCAATTAATTATTAATCAGTAAACAAAGGAAATTAATATTATTGATGATAAAAAAATTTGAATTTTATATAAGTTCCAATCGTTTTGCAGAGAGGTCAGTTTAACAAAAGCATCAACAATTTATAATACAGATGATAGCAAAAGTGAGTTTCTCTTTCGCCTGGCACAGTTGTCGTTACTGTCTGACTATAAATTCTATTACTACTGAAGTCGGATGTCATGAGCGAGAGTATATAGAACACATTTCTCGGTTTATTATAAATTTATCAAGGTCGAGAATTATATTATTTTAAAACATATTTTCTTCGCACACGTCTCTTTTTTCATTATATAATATTACACAATTATTATGTTATTTGTTATATATACATATATATATATATATATATTATATTATTATACATTATTACGATATTAATATTACAATATTATAATAATAAGTAATAATAAAATTAATTAATTAAAATTATTATTATAAATTAATTATTTCGTGAACTCAAAACACATAAAAAGAATTTTTGAAACGAAGACTAATACAGAAAAATGTTTTTTTATATATATAAAATTCATA
The DNA here is from genome assembly GCF_019393585.1 of Leptopilina boulardi. Lineage (NCBI taxonomy): Eukaryota > Metazoa > Arthropoda > Insecta > Hymenoptera > Figitidae > Leptopilina > Leptopilina boulardi. The sequence continues at coordinate 340,089 of NW_026137765.1, read as the reverse complement.
AAGGTCTGGTTTTTGCAAAATTAAACAAGTAAAGGGGGAAAAAAATGAAAATTTAATGTATATATATATATATATTTTTAGGGTAACCTATAAGGAGGAAACGAAAAATAAAATATTAATGAATATATATGAGACTTGATATATATATAAAACATTGAGTAAATTTTTATATTACTGTACGTATAACCTTTATGGATAAAGAAAGAAAAAAAAATTGTATACACGTGTGCGCTTTTTAAGTATTATATATAATTTTTTTTAATTTTTGCTATATAACTTTTTTTGTATCGCGATTATTAAACACTGTAAATAAAATTAATGAGAAAACAAATTTTTTAACATTAAAAAAAATTATTTATATTGTTTTTTGCAATTTTTTATAACTTTTTTTTTATCGCAATTATTAAATCTCAGTGGAAAAAAAATTAACGAGAAAATAAGTTTTTCAACAACATCAAAGGTGAAAATTCATCAATAACATACTATTAGAAATATCTTTTATATATTGGAAGTGTTGTTAGTTTCGATTTATTGGAGGTAGAAAAGGTGTGAAGAATGTAAAAGGGGGGTATATGAATTGATAACGAAGTCGACACACATATATACATATATATAGTATATTGATGTTAGTGCGCTTTCATATGTTGATGAAGCTTCTGAATAGTGTAATTTTGCAACAGTAAAGTCGAGTGATTGCGCGAACATATATATATATATATTCACTAGACTCCAGAGAAATCAAGTTCATCGAGAGAGAGCTAACCTTCGAACTGTATGAAACTTGATTACAATACCATGAACAAGTTTTAGAATGTTCCGTAAAGATTTATGTATTACATTCACCAAGAAAATTGCCTATTACAGGGTGAATATTGCCGCGCAGGAGTTTTAGAACGTTTAAAAGAGGTTATATATAATATAAAATCAAAATGAACGGTAGAATGGGACAATAATTTTTTTTTTTCATTATACGTCCAACAAATTTTTTATTTTAAAACTTTTAGTTCTGAAATTTTTAATTTTATTTACCCCACATAAAATTTAGAATTTTAATTATTCCTTATACGACTTTTATTTTTAAGTACATTTTTATTATTTATTTATTTATATTTATTTTAATTTTATTACAATTCATAAAGTTTATTTGGTTTAAATAAAAAAAATTTTATTGAATTTAAAAATAGATTATAAAGAATCGTATAAAAAAAAAATTATCTGCGGGTGTGAGAAAAAAAAAATAAAAAAAAATTGTATAAGAGATCTAAGAAGATTGTTGAGTAGTTTTTCTAGGACCAACTTATTTTCTCCAGACGTCTTCTATCTTATAAAAAAGAAAAAGATCCTCGAGTGTTCAACTTTTATTTTTGATTTCATCTTGAATTTTCTCTCGAAAAATTGTAAGAGCTCAAGAAAATAAAACTTGTTGCCGAGTCAATTACTATAATTGGACGTATTTTAGTTATTTTGATTAACCTAGATTTAGTTTAATTCGTACTTAAATTTTTTTTTTCATTTTCTTTATAATGATTAAGTTTAGGAAAAATAACAATATTTTTAAATTTTTTAAATATTAAATTACTGAAATTGGATGAAAATTATTTCCTTGATTTTTTATTTTACATTTTGGATTTTAAAATAAAGAATCTTATTTTAAGTTGATATGTATCTCAAGTTTTATATTAAACCGAATATGAAGAGAATTGTTTATAGCTGGGAAAAATTGATTTTCAACTAATTTTAACATCATCAGTTTGTAAATAAATCATTTAAGACTTTTATTTTTTTTTTACACTGTATAATAAGAAATTCTAATTTTAAATATAAACACACAATACACCTTAGTTTATTCTTCGACACTGCAAAAAGTTGGTATCTTCTTGGTATCTTAAAACAAGATGTTAAGACGGAAATGGTAACTTCCATTCGCTTCCATCTTAGAATAAGATGGTAATTTTAATATTTAGATGCTTTATTCCTATTATAACATCTTAAAATAAGACACTTTAAATAATTAAAAAGTTACTACCAAAACGTCTTAAAAGTGACTAACAAAACATCTTATATTAAGACACTTCTTTTTGCAGTGGATTATATATTATTAGGAACTTATAATTGTTTTTTTTTTTAAATCTGGAAATGTATTTAATTTTTTTTTCTATAATTGTTTTTAAATAATTCAAAAACTTCATTTTTATAATTTCACGCAAAAGCTATAAATATATATATATAAACTTTTAAAACTTTATTTTATTGATTTATATGAATTATTTATAATTTCTCATAAAAATATTATTGTCCATTTTTACTCTAAACTAAATAATAAAATAATAATTAAAGAAAATTAAATTCAAAAGAAAAAAGTTTTGAAAATTGTAAAAAAAAATATATAAAATTTTTTATGTTGTATTTATTAATTATTTTTTAAAATTTTTTTATTATTTATTATTTTTACTATTTTTTTATTATTCCTAATATTTTATTCATATATAGTTGGAATCCGATAGAATTTGCGTATCCGACAATTACACTGTTCACAGATCACGAATGCGTAATTATTTAATTAGCGTCGACTAGCCTCGCAGGACGTGTTAACACCATTAATTTACTGTTCCCTTCGGCTTGCTCCTTTCATTCCAATATACGCGTTTGCATATAATGTCCCAGGGTCACGTTTCATGTCACGTAATTAGAATAATTCACATTCAACTAATTATTAATGTACAATTTTTTAAAACACTTTTTTTTTCTTTTTTTTTTGTTTTCAGTATTTTTTTTCTTTTTTGTCTCTTCTTTTGATTTTTCACGACATTATCATAATAATGCGATATTTTTTTTTTTCGAAAATTTATTATCACTGCAAAATGCATATTTTTCTGTCAATGTATATATGAGAAGTTCAAAGGCAAAGAGAAATTCATGATGTGTGTGTCGCGTGTGCGCCTCATGTACTTCCATTAAAATTTTACTTTAATTATGTATAATTTAACACGTTTAAATTACGGCAATTCAACTCGACCATATTACCTTCGTTCAGAGTGTGTGTGTGTGAGAGAGAGAGAGAGAGACATGAATTATTTGAAAATGAACGAAGCGACAGTATATTTGATTTAAACCTGAATTGCTATATTGAAGTATAAATTAATCGTTTATTTTCGCAAAAGCTGCTCATGATGGATTTGAAATTATTTTCAGTTTCTAAAATTATTAACAAATAATTGAAAACTAATTTGCAAATTTATCATTGATAATAAATTTCATTAATAAAAGAGAATTTTGCAAATTTTAAATTATTTTCAATTTATTTTTTAATTATTTTTCAATCATTTTTAAATCAATTTTAAATAATTATTGATTCATTTTTTTTAAATTATTTTTTTTTTTTTTTGAAAAGAAATAAATAAAGTTAATCATAATTTTATATTTATTGTTTCATAATTTTTGTTCGATTTCCTGATTTATTATTATTGATGATTAAGTCAAAGATCAAAAACTGTGTATATAAGAAAGTTATAAAAAAAAAATTTTTATCCCTTTTTCTGACGTGTGTCACAAGTAGGTCAATTCCGTTATCTGATTTTTCTCCTGCACTTTTTCCCATACAATCTTTATCCGTGGGAGCGAACTTTAATCAAGCTTTGAGTAAAAAAAAAATGAACAAAAATACTTGTTTCCAATGAAAAAATTTTTTTTTTTCGAAACTAAGTCGATTTAAATTGGTTTATCGTAATTTACACAAAGTTGTTCAATTCTCATATAATAAGAATTTTCGAAATTTTTATATATACTAAAAAATAATTAAATAAAATTATATTATAAATAATTTTTATTTGAATTAAAAAAAAACTTTTTTCATAAATGAAACTTTTTAAATCTGTTTTTTAAGAGAATTGCAAACAAGATATACTGTACACAATCTTTTGGAAAGAAGATATAAAGAGTCTGATATATATACGTTGGCTTACTCATATTTTCGCAAGAAAATTTCCTTTTTTTTCCCCTCTACGTAGATCGACGCTATATACGGGGCACTTTTACTAAACAGGTTTTACAGTCGAGATGAATTTTTAAATTGCCTCTTACCTCTCACTAAAACACATTGTCTCCTATATACAATATCTATAAACTAGTTAGTTGAAGAGAGGAAAAGAGAAGAATTTAAAGAAACTCTTCAGAAAATTACATTGTTAGAAATTTTATTGTCGCGTACATCTTTTCTTTTTTTTTATGAGCAATAATTCCGTGTGTGTTCACTTCTTTTTATATTGTTTTCATTTTATTGAATATTATTTTCAAAAATTTCTCTTTTATCGTATATTAAAAAAGTTTTATTTATTTTTTTATTTAATATATAATTTAACAATAATTTTACAATTATCTAAAAATTATTGTTTTTATACAAAAATTAGAAAAATTATAATAATAATAATAAATTACTTTTTGCTTTACTATCTATAAAATTTAAATAATTATTTTCAAGTTTCCAACGGAGAATTGATATAATGCAATTTTCCACAAAAGATAGGGAAATTTGCATATCTGAAATTAATGCGCGATGCATAAATTCCAGTTAAGCAGATATCGAATTTCATGGTCTGGCCATCCTCAAAATATTATATAAATTTTATAGTGTTTAAGCTTTCTGAAAATGTTAAATTTATATATTCTTTATTAAAAATATGTTTTAAATAATTTTTTAAAAATAATAAATTTGATATTTCATTTTCAATTCGAAAAGAAAAAATAAATAATACACTGAAAAAAAAATTTATTTGATTCAAATACCGGTGTATTTGGTTATTATCAAATAAATATTTACTTGAATCAAATATTTCTTATTTGAATCAAATATATAATATTTGAATCAAATATTTCAGTATTTGAAGCAAATACCATTTATTTGATTCAAATAAGAAATATTTGATTCAAGTAAATATTTATTTGATAATAACCAAATACACCGGTATTTGAATCAAATAAATTTTTTTTTCAGTGTACAAATTTAGAATTTCCTTTTTATTTAATTTAGCGAACTTTTTTTTTTGTTTTATTATACAAATGACATTTTATATATATAAAAAAAAGTATTTTTATTAATATAATAAAAGATTAATTTTGCCGATAAATTTTATATGACACATCCTTATATCTATATGGAACTATAAAATTGAACAGTTGGAATTTTCCAATTAAACATGTTCATTCGATCGTTGGATATACAATGGCACTGAATTTCACGTTGTCATTTCTGTCATAATTTCATTTAAATAAATAACCGGAAAACAATTTCCTCCCGTTATAATTGTCATCCATATTTGATAGGTTTTTGTAATCAAATTTTGAACATTGTTATTTTATTATTTTCGAAGAAAAAAAATTTATTGAATTAAATGTTTCTTTTGATTTAAGTTTAGAAAACATTTTTTTTTTTTTGAAAGAAAACAAATTTTTTTTTAATAGAAACTATATTTATAATCTAGAGAAGGTTGTCTGACTATAAGTTTATTCTTCTACTTAAAACACAAGGATTTATATTTTTTATATTATTGATTAAAAAAAAGGAAAAAATTCGTTTCCCGTATTCGTCTAATTAAAACCATGTTGTTCCACTGAAAAATTCAAAGAACGTCTGTCTAGATTAAAAATGAATCACTTGAACTTCTTAAAAGTCGCGTTTTTCTTCTCACAATAATCAATTTCTTATCTACTGATTTATTTCTGTTTTTTCCGAAATTGGCGTAATTTTTGGAAATCTAACTTTTGTAATATTTTTCGAAAAAGTTGGTATTTTCAAGTTTAAAACAATATATTTTTCCCAGTTATCAGAATAATTCACGTTTTTCTGATCAAAAACAAATTTTTTATAGTATAGAAAATATTTTTTCAAAAAAAAAAAAAAAAAATTTCAATTTTATTTTTATTTATTTATCATTCTTGATATTTCGAATTATTTAATATTTTTTTTATTATATTTGTGTACTTTTATAATTATATATAAAAGAGAAAATATATCCAATATTTGTCTTGTCTGACTAATCACAGTTTGTTCTACTAAAAAACTGACAATGACTAGTTGCGTGTGTGATAAAAATCAAATCTTTGTCTGACTATAAATATTTTAATCTACTATAATTTTTTTCAAACTTTTTAAAAGAATTTCAAGTAATTTTAATTACACAGATTTTTTTTTAATTTTACAATTAAAGAAACTTACAAGCAATCTAAATCTAAAACAATATATTCATTTATGAAAAGCAGTAAATTTTTATTTGTCTGACTTAAGCTCGTGCTATACTACTGAAAAGCGTATATATATGTAAAGTCTGACCAGATTAAAAATGAGTCCCTTTTTCACTATATATATATATATATATATATATATATATATATATATATATATATATATATATATGTGTGTGTCGTGTCTGACTCCGATTATCCTTATCTACTGATTTGTTTTTATTTGCTTCCCCCGCGAACGGGAATTCTCGGGCAAAAGTTTTTGAGCTCATATATTTCCACCGATTGGGTCATGAGACTAATACTTCATCATAAGTCGTTGAACTCGATTCGATCTATGCTGTGTGTCCTACAAATCCCCCGAATATAAGAGTCGCGCAGAAAGCGAGGAAGAGCAAATTTTTAAAAAATTCTCTAGTGTAGAGAATTTTTATTACTTTCAAAATAACCACTATTTTATATACTTTTTTGATCATGAGCAGTAGTTTTAAAAAATAATAAAAAATCTCACGCCATAAAAATAATTTCGAATTGTAAAATAAATAAACAAAATTTTTCCTATTTTTAAATACTATAAATGCGAAAAATTCTGTTTATTTATTTTAAATTAATAGTTTTTTTTTTGGGGGGGGGTAAATTGTTTTTTATTTTGCTAGAATTGTACATTAGTTTTAGTCAGAAAAGTGTCATTTAAAAATTCTTTTCCCTATTTCTTTATTATTTTTATCTGTTACTTCATTTTCTTCTCTTTCCTTTTTTTCTGAGTTTATATATCACGGGTAATTAATTTGTTTCGTATATATTTCTCCTTGGTTTTTTTTTCCCCCACATTTATGTATAATATATATACTCTCGCAATTTATTTTAATCGTGCGCTTAAAATAATTGTTTATTATTATTATAGTATTTTTATTTTTTAAAAGTGAAAAATTAATTTTTTTTTTTTATTAATTCATTAACTAATTTATAACAATAAAAATGTCGGTGTATTTTTAAATTAACATTATTAACAACAATTTAAAACCTAATGAATCCTATTAAAAGATAATTGCTCAATTATTCCATTGAAAGGAAATTTTAATTATTTTCCAAAAATTAGCAAATTTTAATCAAAACGAGTTTTTAATTAAAATTTCATTATATTATTAATTAATTTAAAATTCTTTTTTAATAGACAAAAAGTATTTTCTTCTATAAAAGAAAAATATACAGAGAATTAAAAAAAAAAACACACAATTCTTGAAAAAAAAAGAAAGCACTTGAAATCTCTACTGTTTATTCACGGGCTGTGTGATTAAATTTTCATACTTGAAATATATATATTAAATATACACTTGAGAAAGTTGCATTTCCATGATATTTTCAAGTAGGTCAAGCAGCGCAAAAATATATTCGAATATTGAAGATAATTTTTTATTATTTTTCTCATTTCACAGATAAAAGCGCATCTCGATGTTTTGGCGGATGCTGTACTAAGATGGGCGAGAGGACGTTAATATATCCCTTCGTGACCCATCCTCATTTTCAGCCTAAAACTTCATAAATCTGATAAATCGTTCTTAACTCCTTCTCTCCCTCTTGTTCTCTCCTTAACGATCCATTCTCTCTCTATATATATATATATATATATATATATATATATATATATATAAGTTTTTCTTCCTCTCCCCCTTTTACCCATTTTTTATTGCCCACCTTCATCATTTCCCATTCCCTCCTATAACTTTTAAGCTCGCATCATCTATTTTCTGCGCGCCACGCCCTTGCAAGCACCGTTTCTCAAAAAAAAGTGGGACTTGAAGAAGATTCAAAAAAAAAAAAGACGAAAATAATAATTGTCATTCTGGAATTTTGAAGAATATATTGCAACGAGGCTGAAACTCAAAGTGGTAAAGTCTGAACGCGTTTGGGTTTGTAGAATATTACAATTCTAAATGCGAATTTAGTAACGTAATTAGGAGATCAAAGACAGAAAAAAAAACTTCATAAAAAAAGTATATATATATAAAATGTGACATATACACACTGTATATTATTTAATTAATTAAACCTTCGTGAATAATTTCTTTTTGTATAAAACAAAAGAAAACAACACGGAAAAAGGTATAGAATATTGACTTTCAATCTGTTTTTTAGTATAATTTTTCATTATATTATTAAACCAAAAAAAATAGAAAAACTTTACCTTTTTCGGTTTTTCAAATTAAAAAGCGATTTATTTTTTATTATACAGAAAAACCAGTTTTGTGTATAAATTAATTTTTAAAAAAAACTGTTAATTGTGACTATATATATATATAATTGAGAGTTGACATTTAACTGCGCTTTTAGAGCGATTAATCTTTAGAAATGAATTTTAGAGCACTCACTATTTTATAAAAAAAAAAAAAAAACATATATAATAATAAAAAAAAAATGTTTTCTAAATTTTCTCTGATTCAAGTAGATTTTTTTTTTCTCTATTAGTTGATGAAGAGGATTTAAAATAGAGTGCTCCGAGGATCAAAAGGATTAAAATGAAGATTATTCACTTTGCCTGATTTATTAATAATATAATTGTTTATGAAAATTTTGCAATCAAGTTCTAAGTCTTTGAGCACCTCATATTTCATTAATGGATAAATTCCTTCATATTTCACTGAATCGAACATTATTTCAGTTTTGATACTCAAAAAACATTAATAAATACACAAAATAAAAATTTTATTTCAATTCTAATTTTTAATTTAGATTAATTTAATTGATTTATTAAATTAATTTATTAAATTAATTTATTGAATTAATTTATTAAAATTAAAAATTATGAATTATAAATTAAAAATTAAAAATTAACATAATTTCATTTAAGTGCTCGTGTATTTTAATAAGGTTGAAGGAGAATTATGAAATTGTTAATTATAATCGTGTCGCTTTTTAGAGTATTTTCCCTTGATGAAAAATTTTTTTAAAAAAGACGCTTTTTTGTATTTTTTTTTTTTTTTTTTCATCTCAACTAACACTACATTGAGATTTAAGTGGGCGAGAAAATCACGTCTTCTGCGAGTACGTGGGCTAATACTTTTAAAATTGAGTATGAATCTCTTTATAAATTAAATTTTTTTTACAGCTATTTCCGAAAAGATAATCTCAAACGCCTCAAGGCATGAAGACCAAGAATATTTTAAAACCCAAAGGGACTATTCCCGGTCTACATAGAGTGTATGAGATTATTTTCCTGTATAAAAAATATTGGTTTTATTTTAGAAATTTTTTTTACATTTTATCTCAAATATTTTTTATTTTTAACATTAAATATTTTATACATTAATTTTATCTCTTTTTCTATTATACAAAAAAGCAATTTTCATTTAATTTTATAAATTATCAATTTTAAATTTTAATGCAAAAAGAAAAAAATATTTTAATTTAATTCTGTATTTTTTGTGTTTTGTATATAGAAAAAAAATGCAAATTTAAAAAAAAACCATGAATATATTTTAAAAGCATAGAGATTTTTTTCAGATTCATATTTATTCGAAAAAATTTGTTGTTTTCGATTTATTTATTTATTTTTTTTTTTTATTTTATGCTCACGTACTCGTTACATTTTGCTCGTACAAAAACCAGAGATGTAAAACCGCTCGTTTTCATGAGTGTGTTCTCAAAAAAATAAAAAAAAAAATCGTATTTTTCTCACAGACTGTGCATTCTTCTATATAGAAAAAAAATTACCATTTTTTAAATAGAATAACATTTCGATAGTATATTTTCAAAACTAGATAATTTTTTATTATTCATGAACGAGTGATTATTAATAAATATATATATATATATATGAATGAACTGCCCTCCACTATCCATATAATTGCACTCTTGTAGTAAATATATAAATGTAAAAATCAAAAGAAGAAAAAAAAATTGACAAATTATATATTTTCACGCTTTCAATAATAACAGAGAAATTAAATTTTTATATAGAACATTTTTTATTACATATAGAAGTTTCTCTTTTCTAACAAAAAAAAAAAAAAAGAAAGAAAAAATATTTTCATACGTTTCTGCATTCTTTGTTATTGCAAATTAATTATTAATTCAAATTAATAATAATTATAATAATGTACATAGGTTTAATTAAACTGTATAAAATAAACAGTTTAATGATAACAAAATATCAATTACAAAAATTTAATAATACAAATGAGTAAACGAAATTTGTCAATAAATAATTAAATGATCCATTAATGAAGATACACTGGAGATAAAATTGAATTTTTTAAAATTTTTATTTTTTAAATTCTACTTGAATTTTTTTGTTTTTATTAGAACCCTTTGATTTGTTTTTATTTCAAATAACAAAAAATTTAGTTCGATTGAAGTAAATAATTCCGGCAATATAAAATTTACAAACTTAATTAACTTTTTCTTTTAATTTCAAAAAGAAATGATAAAAAAAAAAATTTCAAATTCCGATTATCTTTACAACTATTTTTTTAAATATTTTTATTATAAAATAATTTTTACATTAAATTTTTTATTAATTTTGCTTAAAAATAAATTTTATTAATTATTAATTCATAATTAATTCATATTAATTAATAAATTAATTAATTTAAATTAAATTAATAATAATTCATAACTAGAAAATTAATTAGTATAATTATTTGAATATTTTAAAATAATTTTTTTGAATTTAAAAAAAAAAGTTAAAAATATATAAAATTAGTTGAAAGATATTCGATTTATTCGTTTATTGCCGTTGTTATATATATGTGTGTGTCGACACGAAGAGTAAGAGAAAAATGTTGGATTGGAAAGCGTTAAAGCTTTTTTATATCGCATGCAAGTAAATTCGATAGAATCGAAGTCATTCCCATTTTTGGCAGACTTCCTTATGAATCAAGGTACACGTCAAACGTTCTTCTCGTTGGCTGGTCGCCAACCCTTCAGCGGAAATATCGCCAAGTCGAGTCCCCATCAATCCCTCCCCCTTTTTTTTCTATATTTCACCAGTTACATCAACCCTAAAAGTAGATCAGACTGTCTTTGAAATTATATTTATATATATATAATTAAATACTAATATTGATATTATTAAATATTAATAATATTAATATTTAATATAATAAATTATAATGTATAATTCATTGAAACGAATGTAACATCACCCCTTTTTACGTAATTAATTTTTTGAATGACGTCATATCTGGATGTTATTGATATAATTATAATTTTACTGAATGCCATGGAATTATTTTTTCATTCCCATAATTACAATTGAATTTCAATAAAAATTTAAAATGTAAATATTTTATTGAATAAGAGTAATTTTTAAATAATAGAAAAATAATTTTTTGAAAAATAAAATTATTTTTTTTATTATTTAAAAATAAATTGATTTTTTAAACTCGAGAAAATTATTTTTATAAACAAATAAAAGCTAAGAAAAATTACGCGAATTTTAGATAAAATTTTTTTTTGGTTTACTTTCATTATTTTTGCACACCAAGTACCTTAGATATACGGAATATGACGTTTGCTCTACTCAGTTCATTAATTTTCCCCGTTTTTTTTTTTTTTTTTTTGTGGCACTATCGATTGAATATGCAAAATAAGACGATAAAATTCCAAAGCAAGTTGACTCTAATGCAACATGCACATTGCATTTTATCGATTTATAAATTCCCGAAGAGTTTCATGTGACATCTGGTCATTGTACTTTTTGACCTAAATACGTAAATGAAAATTTAACAAAAAATTGTTTTTTTTTTGTCAATAATTTTTTTTTTTTATTTTTATAAAATCAAACCTTTTTTTGTAGCAAAAAATTTGTTTGTTTTGGTCGAAATTGAAATAAGAAGTTTCTAAAAATATTTAACGAAATTTTTTTATTTGCAAAAAAAAATTTTGCAAATTTGTTTATATAGGAATGTGAAAACAGGAGAATTGGATCAATATCAAAGACGAATGAGTCCAGACGATTTCGGTCAATGACCCTATATATATATACTGTTTTCCACTCTGTGACTCACTACGAGAATGGAGATTCGAAAATTGAAATTGAAAATTACATTTAAACTAAATTGGTGTCTCGCGTGCTGCAGTATACCTAAAAAGTGCCAGTGGATTTATCAAAAATTTTTTTTTTTTTTTGAAAAGTTATGAGACAAATTCCATGAATTTTTCCCTCAGAGGATCTTCTATTGCAGAAAATTTTTCTCGTTGAAATGAAATTTGCAATGAAATTTTTCAAAAAATTCCCAATTTTTTCTCATTTAGAGAATTTGTTTCAATAAAATATTTTTAAAAATCTTGTCTAATTTTGGAACATCTTTTATTTAGAAAAAAAGAAAAATCCAAATAGTACTTGGTAGTGAGCAAAAATAATATTTTATGGCATTCAGAAAATTTGTATGCATTAATATTTCGCCTCGGGAATTCAATGAAAAATGTCATTTTATTATTTTTATATATATATTCACAGACGTGTAAAATTCACAAATCAATTTTTAAATTGAATTTATATTGAGTGTGCATGAAATTGTTTGCAAAGATTCACAGATAAAATTAATGTCTTGTTTATCGGTTTTGGCGCAAGTGTCAACATTTTTCTCTCATTTTTTTTTCTTTTAATGGTTGAAAAATTTGTTGGAAAAATAGATTTTAATAATAAAAAGTGAATTAACGTCATTTTTTTTTTTTTAATATTTCTGATAAAAAGAAAAACGTATTTTTCATCAAGTTTTCGCTGCCTGGAATAATGAGAGTTCTTTTATATAGTTTCCGTTGCCTATTTCGCTCAAAAATATACAGACCGGGAAATTCTGTAGTGCAAGCCTCTTACTTTTCGTTACCGAGGAGCCTTATTCCTTGAAACTTAATAACGAGTATTTACTTCCCTCGAACGATATTTTCTGATAATCCACTTGCGAAAGTTTTTTTTTCTCTCTCTCTCTCTCTCTCTCTCTCTTAAAAAGAACGCTTTTCTAAATTGCAGTTATTTTACAAAATTACTTTTCTTTATATAATGAAATTATTTTATTTTTCAGCAATATTAGAAATAAATAAAAACTGAAAATTGCAAAAAAAAAAAATACATTTCAAAGAATGTAGACGTGTGGAAATAAAATCTCAAACAAAGGAAATTTATCGAAATTGATAATTATATTTTTCCATTTAAAATACTTTGATTTTGAAAAAAATTTATTTCGAGGGATATTTTTTTTGTATTAGAAAATAGTTGAGAAAAACTTTTCTCTGAGTAATATAAAGAAATTTTTTTTTTTAAATTATCCGGTTGATTTTTTTTTCTAAAAAAAACTTTGAAGGAACTCTTTAAATCTAAAAGAGCATCTAAAGTAACATTGAAAAACTTATTTGAAATCAAAGAAGTCGTATTCTTGTATCGAAATTTCTCTAAAAAGTAAATAAAAATTTTTCTATAAATAAAAGAAGAATCAAAATTTTTTATTTTGATTCAAAATTCTATTTTAGAAATGGAAAACTATTTTCCAAAAACCCTGAAATTTGAATAAATTAATATTTATTTGTACATATAAATTTTTAATCATTATCAAAATTTTGTCAAAAATGATTTAAATTTTTGATAAAAAAAAAGGATTGAAAAAAAAAGTTGGTTTGTAAATAAATTTGTTCCTTTAATTTTTAAAAAATGAAAAAAAAAAAAAAAACTATAAAATTAAGAAACTTTGGCGATATAAGGGGGAGAAACTGTATATAGATATAGATAATAGAAATAAATATAGATATTTATTTGGTTCAAAATATTTTCATGGAAAAAACTTTTTTTCTAAGATTAATTTTTTCACGCTTTTCAGTAAATGAAAAAAATTTTCGTAAACAAAAATTGAAGAATAATAATCTAAATTTTTTTTTTTTTTTAATTTGTAGATTTCCTGGGAAAATAAATAGCACAAAAGATTGTTTTGAAAGTGCGCGATGTTGTGTGTACCAAAAAGATTTATAGGAAGTGTTATAAATCCTCTCCCTTTTCTCTTACGTCTCATTGCTCTCAAGTCGCGGGTGGATGTTGAGTTTTTTTTTCAATTTTTTTTTTCTACCATGAGAGACGGCGTAGACGCAGGAAAAATTTTCATGTGCACAATGACAAAATAGCACCTAACCGTATATATATATATGTATATGTATCTATGCACTTGTGCATAATACACTAGATGAAAGAAAGAAAACTATATATGCTATCTATATATGTTGTATATTTTCTGTACATATGTACGATATTTTCTAGGGGGTCTCAGCAGATATTCTATATATTATTATATATGTATAGTAATCTATAACTCTATAGGATAATAGCACATACTATGAAAGGGTTTCATTCTTATATGACTAACCACTTATTTACATAGTTAAATAAACTTTTACCTCCAATTACCTCCTCGCAAATTGCGAGACAAAAATTGCAATGTCACTTTCCTTTCAATTATTTACTTTTTTTTTTATTACTTTATTTCCATAAAAATCTTCTTTTATTTTTAATAACAATTAATTTTTCTTTAATATCAAAATAAATTGAAAGTATTAACAATAAATAATGGTTGGACATATTGAGTGGAATTATTTCTAGTGAGCGCACGAATCGTCTTTAATTTTTTTATTTTCGAGTTTCTTAACGAAAACGAGCAAAAAAAAAAAAAAAAAAGGTGTCAAGAACGTCATCTCTTTCCTTTATAATTTCCTCTCGCCGACACTTTCGGATCATCAATTAATTAACAAAAAAAAAAATCGATTACTTTTTTATCGTAAAAAAAATTACAAATAAAGCAGAATCGTCAATTGCACAAAAGAAGAAAATTTTTCTCAGTGGACTTAACGCGGAATGCCTCGATATTTTTTTTTTCCGCGGATGATAGTAATAATATGTCAAAAAAAAAAATGTACAGAAGAAGAAGAAGAAGATTGCCGAGGGCCTTTATAATAAGAAAAAAAAAGAATACAAAGAACAAAGATTTTTCATGAGAATTCAAAGTATATTTTTAAAATCTCTTATTGTAATATGAAAAAAAAACTGAAAATGCGAAGAAACGTTTCATTGGCGTGGACATATATAGAAATCAAGTATTTTACGTCTTTATTCTCGCGAGTAGACTGACTTTTGCTCTAATAGGCAAACTTTTGCCATGAATAGCTAAAAACTTCTTGCTCAATCAGCGAATCCGAGTGTATATATATATATATTTTTTTTTTTTAATGAGAATTTTCACTGATGTTACGAAAACTTTTTCAACACATATCAGTGAAAAGTGCGGTGATTTACAAAAGTTTTCCAAACTTGCTCCACATCCCCATTCGAGTCGTTGATTTTCATTACCTTCATTTTTCTTACATATATATATATATATATATATATATATATATATATATATATATATATATATATTGTCACTATATATACAAATACGTAAAAATGTCCTTTCTTCGTAAGAACGAAAAGAAAAGCTACTTTGATTCACTCACAGAAAATTGTTTTCTTCACTTTCACTTTGTTTTTTGCCATTTGCTTCGTAAATATTTCTTTCATATTTTATTCTTATTTTTTTTTGTTGTTATTTTTGTAAGTTATATTTTCTATTTTGTACTTTTTATTGTTTTCTACCTCTAGAAATTTTTATAATATTTTATTGTAATTTCCTATCTTGTTTTGTAATTCTTAGATTGTAACAACTTATTTTATAGTTCTTAGTCTCCGTTTCATAATTTTTTACATCTTGTTTTGTAATTTTGTGCTTCTAAAGTACTTTAAAGTATTTTTTCAATTTCCTTATTATTATAGAGGTTTTTTTTTGTAATCTCCCTTGTTCCTTTTAAATTATTTCTTTTATCTACATAAAGGAAAAATCCTACATTAGCCGGGAATCGAACCCTCGACCCTAATATGCCCACAATCCGACAACTTAACCATCTAACCACGCACATACTTTAATTATCCTTGATAAAAATATTTTATTTCTCTTACTTTTGGTGTAAAATAATTTTTTAAAAAGCAATTTTCTCGATGCCACACAAAATGTGAATTATAGCGACCGAAAAAAAATATAATCCGCTTGATAGATTTAATATTTATTATAAATAATAATTATAACAATATAATGAAAGTATTTGTAATGCACGAAATAAATGGTTGGATAATTAATCGATGTTACGATTTATGGATGTGTGTCTAAAATTATAAGGTATATATAAGTATATAAAATATACATATTCAATTTCCATATAATACTTTTGATGAGATATATATATATATACCTATACATATAATATGAGTGTATATATTTACGAATATTTAATATATTCCTTATATATAACGTTATAGTATAGAACTGGTCGCGATATCACATTTTTCCGTCAAATCAAATATTATACGTATATAGTATTTTTACTTACTCGCGGGCATGATAAATCAATATAAGAATTTTCCTCTCTCTCTCTCTCTCTTTCTTTTTTTTCTTTTTTCTCTATCGCATAAAGAAAAATCCGGAAATATGCATTTCATATGCATTCAAAGAAAAATGTTGATTCTTCAAAGTAAATTTCATTCTTATATTTTGATGTATAAAAGAAAGAGATAATCTTGTCAAAAGAAAAATCTTATTTCTGATTTTTTTTTTTTCAAATAAAAGTTCTATTCGTAGTCAAGTCATGACATTTTTGTCTTAGAATACTAAAAATCCCTCTATATATATATATATTGAATTTATATAAAAAAAATAATATTTTCCTTTGATTTATTGTTTATTAAAATTTTTTTTACTTTCACGTGAAAATTCAAATCAAATGTTAAGATTAAAAATTCCTTGAGAAATAATGAAAATTTTCAGAAAAATTTATTTCCGTAATGAAAAATTTGAAAAAATAATTTTCTTTTTATAGAAAATGAAAAATAAAATTTTTGATTAAAATTACTATAAATGTTGAAAATGTAATTTATCAAAAAATTTAAACATAAAAGATGAATGAACAAATATAAAAATAAATTGTCTGATAATTTTAAAGTATATATATAAGAAATGAAAATATATCAATATACTTTTTTCTTTCATTCGAAGTTTATATAATAAAATACAAATTTGATATTTATGTATGAACATCGTATTGTTAACACACATACAATTGGAAATAGACATGTTTTTATTTTTATTTCATTTTTATAGGATATAAAGAAGGATATTCTATGAAAATATTTCAAATATACTTTTATTTATATATGTTTTTATGTTCATAAAAAAGAGAAAAAATTTTCCAAAACACATCATATAGGAATAATATTATCATTCTATTATTCTTTATATATATATATATATATATATATATATATATATATATATATAATCTGTGTGGGAAGATTTAAAACTACTTTTGATAAATCCAAGATTGTATAAACAATTTTAACAAAAAAAAAATGGAGAAAAAAAAGTATTTAACAACCATGAAACTTGAGACTTAAGAATATCTAAGTAAATATAATTATAAAGGAAAAGAAAGTTTTCTTCGTGCATCAATTAAACTTAATTATGCAAGATATCCAATACACTTCACCAATGTAGATGAAATTTCATTCGCGAAACAAGATTCCGCAATTAAACTTTTCAAAAGTAACTCCCTTTCTTGACTGCGAAAAGTCTCTCATCCTTAGAAGTGATATTCGAGTTTTCGTAATTTTAGAATATTTCTCAAAAATTAAAACTCTCATAATTAGCAAAAAAAAAAAAATAATAATAATAATAATAAAAATAAGAAAATAAAAAAGAATACATAAAATATGTTTTAAAATTTATTACAATATTATCTTTAAAAAAATAAAAATATTGATAATATAAGAAAAATATTACTAATAATATTAAAATAATAACATCTTTTTCAAGAATTTTTTTCATACAAAAGAAAGAGAGAAAGCGAAATTCGAAAAATAAAAATATTACATTTTGAAAGAATAAATAAAGAATTTTGAATTATTTAAAATTTTTAAGAGACTGTCCTTGATGGGAATAAAAAAAGTTTTTTTTTTTTTCTC
This sequence comes from Leptopilina boulardi, assembly GCF_019393585.1. Classification (NCBI taxonomy): domain Eukaryota; kingdom Metazoa; phylum Arthropoda; class Insecta; order Hymenoptera; family Figitidae; genus Leptopilina; species Leptopilina boulardi. The sequence continues at coordinate 321,824 of NW_026137765.1, read as the reverse complement.
AGACGGATAATACAAAGAAGTTTTTCTCCTCTGGTTATAATATATGTATATAAGAAAAAAAATGATCAATGGTGTGTGGCATCGAGAAAAATATGTGTAGGATGCTGAGCTTGATATTTGTTAGAAAGAGTCGCCCAGGAGGCTGGGAATCGTGAGAAAATATCCATCAGTATTTTTTCGCGTGTACTTTTCTAAATTAATTTTTAATCGCGAATGCAAATAATGAGAAAAAAAAATCTCCGTTTATGCAGCGCGGGCGATGCGACTGGATTTTTATTATTCAGTTCATCCTGAGCCTCCCGTGATTGTCATATAGCCGAGATTATTATAAATATTAATAAAAGAAAAAAAAATTTGAAAAATTTTTTATATATCAAAATTTGTCGATATAATAATTTTTAATCGACTATATATATAACTGAGAGGAAGTGTTCCATGATACCAAAGGGCTCTCGATTTAACTTATTCATATTCAGCTTCAATTTATATATTTCTTTTTAATTAATAATTTTAATTTTTTCAAAATTTTATTTACTTTTAATTAATAAATTTTTAATTAAAATTTTATTATTTTCCCTTTTTTCCATTTAATTTTAATTATTATATTTTTAACTTTTTTCTAGAAAAAATTTATTATTTTGAATTTAAATTTAATTTTCAATTATTTCTTGAGTAATATAATTAAAAGCTGAAGCAAACCCGTAATTATTTATTTATAATTTGTATATACGCTTTAGTAATTATAATTTATCTCAATATGAAAGATGCTTTTATACAAATTTCACTGGGAAATTTGTTGTATTGTAATTTAAATTCTTAATTAAAAATAAATTATAGAAAATTAAATATAATTTCATTGAGGATTTAAATTTATAATTAAATACTTTTAAAAAATATGAATTTTTTGCAAGCTTATATTAAAAAAAAAATTATTAACTGTTTTTCCTTTTTTTTCCTCTAAAATACTTTAAATATATTTATTTTCTTTTGCATGAAAGAAAAAAAATTTCTTGAAGTTTACAAAAAAAAAAAAAAAAAAAATGATACGAATGAAAATTGAAAAGAAAAAATAAGTAAAGGAATGAAAAATGAAGCTTTTCTCGTCGTTCTCGATATAACACGTAAAGTACAAAATAAATAATTTTCTTATTCTCCTGAACATCCGTAATAATCCCTTCCATCCTTGATAATTCCACGCGGATTTCGCGAAAGCGTGACAGTTATTAAATATAGAAAAAGAATGAGAGATTTAAGGTCATCTCTTTTGTATTCCCATTGGACCATTTTTCTATTCATCTACTGTACAATTTCATTTTTCAAACTCCTTTTATTTGATAATCTTTAATCAAACAAAATGTATCTCTTCTTATCCTCAATATACAAATCCCTGATTGAACAATTTCAATCTTATGATTTTTTTTTATTATTTTCTCTTTTGAAAAATTTAATTAATTTTTTTTTTTTATCACTAATTCCCACAAAAGTAAATTTCGGGAAAAAGATGATTAAAATTTTCACTCTACAGGAAAAAAAATGTATTATTTTTCGAATTTTTTTAAAAGTACAATTAAAAATTTTAATCTCAATTCAAAATCGTGTTAAATTAAAAATATACTCGGTACAAAAAATAAAATGTCTTTCGATCAAAGGAAATTGAGTCCTGTTGATTAAAAAAAAAAAAAGTCCCACGCGTTTTTTGAAAAACTCGATTGAGAGATGTGTGATGCATTATCGAAGAAAAAATGATTGGCTTTTTTTTTAATTTAATTAAAAATATATTAAAATATAATTTTATAATTATAATTATAATATTTACAATATAGTAATTGTATTAAATTTAATTATATTATTATATTTTAATAATTATCGATTTTGCATCACTAATATTTGTAAAATTAAGAGGCAAAAGTTATAAAAAAAAAAAAAAAAAAAAAAAAAAAAAAAAAAAAAAAAAAAAAAAAAAAAAAAAAAAAAAGGGGGAACGATGAATGAATGAATCTAAAGCGTTCAACATTTTTAAATAAAAAAAGAGAAAAAAAAATTCTACATCACGAAAGCGAAATTTCGATAGAAACTCGATTGTTCGATACTATGTAGGATCGAGTCGATTTGAGGCTCCTAACTACTTAGAGTGTAGGGTTTGTACTTAGGTCAAGTTCGATCGTGATAGTACGCACCAAGATCAGGGTTTTGATCAGGCTTTCCATTAAAATGTCGCTTTTTAGAAATGAGATGCGCGCGCATAAAGAACATATACGTAGATGACGGCTGATTTAAAAAAAAAAAAAAAAAAAAAATTAAATCGATTAGAATATAGATCGCGATATCGTATAAATACCATACCGATTATATAATACATGTAAATAAAATCACACATACGAAAAAAAATTAAAATCCAAACTTTTTTTTTTCAAATAAAGGCTATTGTGGGAGAAGGTCAAGAATCGATTGATCATCAAAAAACAACCGGATTAATTATAGAAAACAATTTTTCTAAAGATGGCAATTTTTTTTAATTATTATTTTAAAGTTAAATTATTATTGTAGATGAAATAATAATTATTATTTTGAAATTAATTAAAAATCATCAATACTTTTTAATAATAAATCAAATAAATTTCTTCGATTATTTGAACAATGGCTATATAAAAAGGCGATAAAGCTTTAGAAAGGTTTTAATATAAATTTAATGTTTGAGGAAAAATGATTTTTTTTTACACAGACAAGTTTTTATATCTTGTTAAATGAAAAAAGTCGATTTTTCTGTGCAGATAAAAAACAAAATCAAAAATTTCATTCTTTTTTTTAATTCGGAGTGAAAAAGGAAAATTTTAAATATATAATAAAAAAAAGTAAATATGTTTTTCGTACATAAAAATATTTTCTTGTCCCACAAAAATATATACAAGGGATAATATTTTTCTAATTCAATGTTATTTTTCTCATCGTAACAATTAACGAGACATTTCCCTCTTTATTTATTTAATCATTAAAAACTTGAATTAAAATATTAATTATTGCATATTCTATATTTGAAATTAAAAGAATTTAAAAAAATAGAAATTACTTTTTAAATAAAAAAATCTAACTTTAAATAAAATTTGTGTAAAAATTTAATTTGAATCATTTTTATCCAGACGATAGAAATGAGTTTTTAAATTTCTCTATGTGCTATCAAAAACTTCATGTTAAAATCAGTTTTGGTTGATAAAAAACAGAAAAAAAGAACTTCAAATTCAAGTAATTACACTTTTTCACCCGAGGCGTTTTTTTTATTGCATACAAAATTTGCCTTATCGGTTTTGATAAAACGAAATGGACTGGAATGAAATTTCACAATCTTTTTTTTTTCTGAATATAACATTTTTAATGCAGATGCACAAAAAAAATCCCTAACCCCATTTTATGGAGAGTCGAGTCTTTAAATATCATTTTTAGTAATATAAAATATGGACAAATAAAAAAAATATATTTTGTGCAAGAGGAAAAGGGAAATTTTTTTTAATAAATGAGACACAATTTTTCAAAAAAAAAAAAATGAAAATATTTTTTAAAAAATTAATATTCTAAAAAGCTTTTAAAAATAAGATTTTTTATGAAAGCAATTTTTTTTAACGGGAAAACATTTTTTTTAAATAAAATTGATAAAACAGTATAAAAAAAAATTATTTGAAAAATTGGAAAAACGTTTTCAAAAGATTGCGGAATAAATTTTTAGGTAAATATATATATATATAAAGCTATATACAAGTTCTGTCAAAATATAATATATTGGAATATAGGAATAAAAATTTCCGATGTATCATCGATGTTATACTTTTATGACACTTTTGAAATTCGAAATGTTGCGGATATTTCCCCGAAAAAAAAAACTTTTACGATGTCACGAAACGTATTGGGATTCAACTCTTTTATGCATTCAGTCAACATTTTTACGCGACACATTTTTGATGATACTATATATATATATATATAGTTTATTATCCATTTTCATATATGCATTTGTATAATCGACTTTCCATAAAGTTTATTGTCTAATTTTATTGATTCAATTATTATTGAATTACAGGTTTTTAATTACATATAACTTTTTGATAAAAAGTTAATGAATTGAAAAGATTTACAGGATACAATAAATTTTGTTTTTATTTTCCGGCAATTAGAGAATTAGAAAAAAAAAGATTGTGAAAAAATGTTATTTCCATTGAGATTCTTATTGATATCTGTAAATTCTATTAACATCGAAAAAAGGAATTCTTTTATGAAAATATAATCTTGGCCTCTGTTTATGAATATATACAATTTTATTCTTACCAGTTAGAATATTTATGTTTAAAATAAGAATACTATTTTAGTATAAGAAACATTTCTTAAATTAAGAAAAAAAAAATTGAATTTTTTTTTCAAGCGGAAACAATTTTTAAATTAGGAAATATTATTTTAAAAATAGTATTCTTATTTTAAAAATATTTCCTTATTCTTACAGTTAGAATGTTATGTTTAAAATAAGAATACTATTTTTAAAGTAAGAAACAATTCTTAAATTAAAAAACGGAAATTTTTTTTTTTTTAAGAAAAAAAACAATTCTTTGAGGAAATATTCTTATTTTTAAAAAACAGTACTCTTATTTTAAGAATATTTCTCATTTTAAAAATAGAATTCTTATTTTAATAATATTTCCAATTTTAAAAATATTCACATAAGAATAAAAATTATTGTATACATAAATATAAAGATTACATATGTGACGTTCCATGAGGAAAGGGACCTTAGCTGCAAAAAAATGAAAATTGAGTTTTTGATATCAGTCGATAGATCTTGAGTTGCTCTTTCAGATACAAAAGTTAAAAATTGTACTTTTCTATTTAGTTTTTTTGTTATAAAGCATTAATCATTACCATGTTAATCGCGTTCCAGCACGGACTACAGAAACCATCCCCACCACTTCTACACTAGTATACTTGTCGTAAGCGTGAGCTGTAGGAACGATGTAGTAGTAAGGTGGTGGGGCTGATTTTCGATGGAGGGTCTCAACCAATCAGGGACGCTCTACTTTAAATATCTTTTCTGGAAAATGCGTCTATTGCAGCTAAGATCCCTTTCCTCATGGAACGTCACATATTCTTAAATTGAGAATATATTTTTTTTTTATCGATGATTGTGAGTATTTATGTAAAGGATTTTGGTCTCCAGAATGATCGCCATCATCGTTACTCAAAATATAACTTGAACGCGCATCTGAATCCTCATCTCTCAATGGAAAATTAGTTTATGGGCAACTATTAAAGGAAAGATATAGTCCTTCAATTATTGTTAGTTATACATTACTATATCGCACTCTCTCTGATGTGTGTACTAATTCCGTTTTCCATTATCTATGACCGCGTGCAATTCACCCTATAAATTTCATAAACATATATATATGTATATACATATATATATATATATATATATATATATATATATATATATATATGTTGCGTGGGTTCACTTTCAATTTCCCGAGATGTAGAACAATCAGTATAACAACCATCCAGGGTTAATGATTAAACGGAGCACAAAGTACCTGCCAGTTAGAGAGTGGTGTATGGTTCAGCCAAAGTTTCAACCCCCCATTCTGCGACCATTCTATATAGTTTCATCACACAACATTATCGCCTATCTCTCATCTCGCATATATGTATTTTCATCTCTATATTCTAAACCTGAGAATAAATTTTCCATACCTTCACCTTCTTATTATCGAAACTCGGCGACATTTATGATTTAAATATTTTTCCTCTTTTTTTTCATTTTCTTATTATTATTATTATTATTATTATTATTATTATTACTTTTTCTTTTGAGGGATTTTTACACTGAGATAAAAATAACTGAATATCCCACCTGAACTATATTTCTTCATCTATTTTTTATGTCAGTCGTTTATTATCCTTATGAACTGTAAATTACAACATGACATTCTTTGCAAAGTATGCTTTCTCAATTTCTATTTTTTTATAATAAGAAAGTTGTTTTTTTTGCATTAAAAAGTATGTTACAAATTAATAATTATGTGAGGCCTATGTAATTTTTAAATAAACAATAAAATTCTTTCGGATAAAATAAATATATTAATTAAAAAATATTCAATTCTAAGAAATTAGTTAAAACTTTTATTTCATCAAATTTAGAGAGTAAATTTTTTTTAAATTGAGGATCAGTATTTTTATCATGTTACTTATTTTTCTGCCCGTTTTTCTGTTGAAATTTTTGATTTTTTTTTTTTTTGTAATCGAATTTAATTTTTCATTTAGACAAGACTGTGATTTTCCTGTTTTTGTTTTCCGTTTCTCAATGACATTTTTAAGTGTTAGAATACACACGATCTTAGATCGAATTGTTAAATATATATATTGTTTAACCATAGACTGTTATTGGATTATGTAAATTGTTATATAGCAGTTCGACTGCCACATCAGTCACAAATTTATAATTAAAAAATTAATTAATTAATAATAAGTCAATTTTAGTAAATTAATAATTAGTTATTTCTTAATTAATTTTAAATAAATATTAATATGTGTTTACTAATATTAATTATATTATTATTAATAATAACGACTGTTATATTAATTAATATTACTAATATTAATTAAAATATTAACATAATTAATTATTAATATTAATATACAATAATTAAAAATTAGTTAAGAGTTAAATTAGTAAAGATGTGTATTATAGAATTTCATATTTGTGACCGAGTGGCAATCCCAGGTGGAAATTGCAATATTTTTCATTTTAATGATTAATGTAAAAAAAAGTATATTTAAATAAAGTGGGTGAAAAATTGTTTCTTCAGTAAAATAATTGTTAATTAGATATTAAATTTATGTATATATAAACTTATTTTCATAAACATGTTTTTTGTATTAATTTTTTTCTTTCTCTTTTCACCTGGGACATCTTTTGACTGATTATATATACAGACTGACACTTGTGTGTAAGTACTTTATGTGCATACACGCCCTAATTAAAGCGTGCGACAATACATATAATATCCTTTAATTCATTCTCATTCATCAAGAATTATATTATAAATTATATATTTTTATGATTAATTTTTCAATTCAAATTAAAATTAAAAAAAAAAATTTAATTAATATTATTTATTATCTTTTGAATATTTTTTGTTATTATTATTATTATGAAATTGTTTCAATTTTTTTTCTCAATGTCATTTGTCCTTTTCACCAATCACCTCGATAAATAAAAAAAAAATACAAACAAAAAAAAAAAAGAATATAAAAAGCTTGTCATGCAGAAAAGCAAGGATATCATTTGCTATTCGCATTTTTGTGAAGCACACACTCCATTGAAAGGAATAAGTCATAAATTCGAAAACAGCTTTCTGACTAAATGAATTTTCCACGTTTTGTTCATATATTTCCCTTGGGATGCTCCCTATTTTTATGAATTTTAACGTGAGCTTCAAAATAATCAAAATCCCATACCCGAAAAAAATTTATAAAATTGCCTGTACACATTTCCTGATGTAGAAAAATTTATTAACTTTTTTTGTTTTGTTTCCTTTTTTAATTTCTAGTTTTCTACTATTTTAATAATATAGAATTTTTATCACGTATTCCTTTTTTTTTATTTTTCAAGAAAAAAAAATTCTTTTGTGGTTTTTTTCTTTTTAATGTAAAAAAGAGTTTTTTATTTTTTAAAAAAGAAGCCTTTATTCCTTTCTAGCAAAACACACAAGGAAAATTATGTTGCTTTTGTGAAATTAAAAAGAAAAAAAATAAAAACACCTGTGGTCGCGCACGAAAAAAAAAAGAATATCAAGAGTTTACTTGATATTGGTAAATTAAAATACTATATGTGTTGTATAATACAACAATAAAGAGCCGGGTAAAGAAAATTTGATTGACGACTAAAAAAAAATCACAAGGGATTTTATTCGTCTTAAAATAATTAATCGATATCGAAGACAATCTTTAAAAAAAAAACAGAAAAAAAATTAAAAATATAACTGACATTTTGCAGGATTTGTCGAAAGTAGAAGAAAGAAAAAAAGAGGGATGCTGAAAAATGACGAAAATTAATTTTCATCTTTTCTAAATAATATATAAATATAAATGTATATATATATGATAAAAAAAACATACTTGACAAATTATAATTTTACCCTCTTTGTTCTTTCTTCGACCCCTCAGATTAATTCTCGCTTTTATCTCAGTGTATCAAGAAAAAAAAATAATAAAATAAATTCTACGTGTGCGGTATACAATATAAATAAACAAAAATATATATATACGTTTTTCACTATTCGTCGTAATTAAAATTCTCGCACGATGATTAAATTATAATTAATAATTTGTGATTGATTGTAAAATATTGTTATCATTATTTTTTAATATAATAATTAATTATTACTGAAACAATTGTCATAATTCAATAATTAACTATTTATTAATTGTTACTGTAATGAATCTTATAATTAATAATAATGATCAATATTTTAATTTTTAAAATTCAATATATTATTAACTAATTATACTTGAGTGTAATTATATTAACTATAATGACTGAGTTAATTAATTAATAATTAATTCAAAAAATTTTTTTTCAATGAAGAAAATTTGCACGATTTTTGAAAATTGGCCCAATGTGGTTCCCTTCTTCTACTTAAGACTGCTCATTAAAAAACGAATCGAATTTCTAAGATATTATTTGAAATTTCTAATATATATTATTTTAATCAATTATTATAATAAATAATTATTATTATCATTATTATTATTATTATAATAATAAAAAAATATTACAATTATATAATAAGAAAAACTCTTTGAAATTCGATTCAAAAAATATAATTCGTTAAAAAAAAGGCCATCGTCTACAGGTGTATAATGATACAATCAATTAAATTTATATAATGATTAAAGGGTTTACATATGTCAATCTAATCCTGAATTTGATATAGGTAACATAATATTAAAAGATCTAAAGAATAAAACGAGTTATGATATATTATTATATATATAAATAAAAAATATATATGTGACGTTCCATGAGGAAAGGGATCTTAGCTGCAATAGACGCATTTTCCAGAAAAGATATTTAAAGTAGAGCGTCCCTGATTGGTTGAGACCCTCCATCGAAAATCAGCCCCACCACCTTACTACTACATCGTTCCTACAGCTCACGCTTACGACAAGTATACTAGTGTAGAAGTGGTGGGGATGGTTTCTGTAGTCCGTGCTGGAACGCGATTAACATGGTAATGATTAATGCTTTATAACAAAAAAACTAAATAGAAAAGTACAATTTTTAACTTTTGTATCTGAAAGAGCAACTCAAGATCTATCGACTGATATCAAAAACTCAATTTTCATTTTTTTGCAGCTAAGGTCCCTTTCCTCATGGAACGTCACATATATGTAATATGGGTGACCCTTAATTTGGACAGAGATTGGTGTTTTTGTCAAATAGATTTTTTCAATTAAATTCTATTACAAATTTTTTTTCTGACGACACTCCATATATTAAATATATATATATACTTATATATATATATTCTAACAGAGAGAATTCTCGAGCCTATATTTTATATCGTATTCCTAATAATGAAAAACAAAAAAAGATAGCAAAGTTTTCCACTTTTTTTTTCTTGCGCGCACATTTTCAATGAAAATAAAAGTAATAATAAATAATATATACAAAATGATTGATAATTTTAAATAATAATAATAATGAAATTTGATACTTAATGGAAAATTTAAAAAAAAAAAAAAAAATTTATAGAAAAAAGAAAAAAATAATGGAATTCTTTGCACAATTCGCCTAATTCGTAAGGGACGCGAAAGAAAGAATTCAATATATTTTGTTTCTCTTTTGCTTTTATATTATTTTGAGTGGGCGATTCCGCAATTAATTTCAAGTATAGGTCATTTTTAATTAAAAAGCACCTCAAGTCGATGAATCCAAACTGATTTTTTTCTTAATTTTTCTAATTTTTAAATTAATAAAAAATTAATTTTATCACAAAATTAAATATTAATTTTTTATTTAATAAATTTTAATTAAAATTATTGTGTTCTTTATAAAGAAATAAAAAGAAAATTTATTTCCGACTCTTCCACTTTAATGTATAAAAATAATTATATATAGGATTTGACAAGAGGCGGCAGTCGTTTTTTGTTGTAAAATAACTTTTTATTATTAATTGCAAAATGGCAATTATAAGTTATTAAAAAAAATATATATATATATATTACCGAAAAAAAAGAATAATAAATATTACATAAATTGTAAGATATTAAAAAGAAAAGTGCGACGAGAGAAATGTTTAATGTGTAAAATCAAAAAAGCTATTATAGAGTTTATTGAGAGTATGCAAAAGAATTTTGTAATATAACGTAAGACTATTACTATTTTCAATGATAATTGTTTTTAAAAGAAAAATATTAAAAAAAAATCACCTTAACATAAATATTTTCTCTGAGTTGTACCATCATGAAACGTAATTATCACGATATTATGAAAAAATAATTGTTTAAATGAATTATCGTTTGTTTATTTAAATAAAATTGAGAACTAAAAATTGTTAGCTAATTAAATATTTTTAATTAAATAATTAATTTATTGAAACAATTATTAAGTGAATTAAATAATTATTTTTAAAATAAATTAAAAAAGAAGTTTTTAAATTAAATTCTACTTAATTATTATTGATTATTATTAATTGTTTAATTCATTTAATAATTGCATGTAGAATTAAAAAATATTTTCAAAGAAAAGTAATTTAATTATTTATTTCATTAGTTGATAACAATTTTTTTTTTATTTATTAATTAAAGAATTGCTTCAATTAATGAATAGTAATTTAATTACTTATTTCATTAGTTAAGAATTTTTTTAATTTGAAATATAAAATTATTTAATGGCAGAATTAACTTAGTTATTGTAAAATATCATCTATATTTGCAAGTGAAGAAATTGAGTTATTAAATATATTAAAATTTTTAGTATTTTTTTTTTCCCCAAAATTCGGTACTATTTTAGAAATATAGACAAAGTGTAATTGTATGAAATGACTCACAAGTGCTTTTGGAAAAAAAGTAATGTTTAATAATATTTTATATATAAAATTAAATATTAAATATTAAAAATTATATATAAATTTTATACTTGTTTGATAAACTTTTGTTTTAGTTTATTTGTTTTTTTTGTTTTTTTTTTTTTTGCTATATTTCGAGAAACAAAATTATTTTCACTTTATAATGTTGCGTGACTGAAAATGTGATAATAAAAGCACTATGTGGGTCGTTTACCTGCAAATAATGAACAGTGTGTTTAATACGACATCAAAAATGTTATGTGGTGTGTGTTGGCGAACGAAAATATGATTAGTGGAAGTCATCTAATTATTATAATGTATGCATATATTACTATTATAATGTCGATGTTCTAAAACTATAAGGTAAATCAATTACCCTGTTTATCGTTACACTTAAATATATAATATGATTAAAATTTAAATTTACAAAGCACGAATGCACATATGTGACGTTCCATGAGGAAAGGGATCTTAGCTGCAATAGACGCATTTTCCAGAAAAGATATTTAAAGTAGAGCGTCCCTGATTGGTTGAGACCCTCCATCGAAAATCAGCCCCACCACCTTACTACTACATCGTTCCTACAGCTCACGCTTACGACAAGTATACTAGTGTAGAAGTGGTGGGGATGGTTTCTGTAGTCCGTGCTGGAACGCGATTAACATGGTAATGATTAATGCTTTATAACAAAAAAACTAAATAGAAAAGTACAATTTTTAACTTTTGTATCTGAAAGAGCAACTCAAGATCTATCGACTGATATCAAAAACTCAATTTTCATTTTTTTGCAGCTAAGGTCCCTTTCCTCATGGAACGTCACATATATATATACATATATATATATAAATAAAAAAAAATCTTTACGCGACAGTTGCGTTTATGATGTGTATAACTATAATAGAGATTCAAAAATGCAAAAAAAATTTAAAGGAAATTTTTCAATTGTTAAAAAAAACAAATAAACAAACTGTCGTCTCGTTTTATCGATTCGAGGTGTTGAAATACCTTATTAATTATTAATTATTAATTATTAATTATTAATTATTAATTATTAATTATTAAATACATTCGTCGACAAAAAAAAAAAAAAAGAAATGAACTTGGTGTTACATTAACTATACTCTGAAGAGGCAGACTGAAGTAAATAATATATAAATATATAATAACGTTGTATACTTTAATGATATAATATATAAATGACGAACGATTAGCATTTAATTTTTGCTTAACTGATCCTCGTAGCGATCGATGGTTGCAATCTACGTCCTCCTAATTTTTCTATTTCATTTTATTTATTATTAATTCTCTATATAAATAAAATTCCAGACAGTATCTGTAAATTAAAGGGTCCCGGAAGAAATATATTTAAAAAAAAATGAAAAATAAAATTATTAGTGGCTAGCCTGCAATTGTTAATATTTCAATCGATATATTATATTATATCAGTAAGATGATATTATACATTACGATAAATATATGAATTATGTGTATATTTTACTATTATGAAAGCTAATTAACAAATTAATAAATAATAATAATAATAATAATAATAATAATAATGTGAAGAGATGGTATAATTGTATACCATTATCAAAAAATGAATGATCAATGTAATACAAAATAAACTTATGGAGATATATGGAATTATCATAATGTTATTGTGGAATTTTTAGTGGATACGTATGGTAGCATATGTATAATCTGATATGATGCCTACCAAAAAAAAAAAAATTGGCCAGATCAAAATGAAAAACCTGAGATACTGAAATAAATAAGTATATATGTATAAAATAAATGCCTCAGCCAGTGAAGTTGATTAATTTCTCTAATTCCCTTTAGAATTTAATTTAATTATAAAAATTGCACGTACAATTTTATTTATTAATCGTAATTCAGAAAAAGTTCGATAAAAACTTTTTTTTGTTATGCGATCAACTAAAAATAAATAAACTGCTTGATCATATAACAATAAAAATTTGATTAATTAAATCCTTATTTATTCTATTAATTAATTTTTTTAAATTTATTAATATTAATAAATATGATGACGTTTATTTATTATTTTTTATATTTTTAAATTTTCACTAAAATTAACTTTTATTTTATTCATATAAATAATAAAAATAATAGTTTAAATTTAAACGAATATTTATAATTTAATCATTAAAATTTAATATAGTAAACTTTATGTATAACTTTTATAAATAAGTAAAACGATAGTTCTATTTTTTAATATATTCTAAGTAAAATAAATTATAGAAAAAAAAATTCCTTTTTTTTACGTATTATTAAATAATAATTAAAATATTTCTATGCTTTTTTAGTTATATAAGGAAAACAATTTCTTTAATGATATTTTTTGGTTTATTTTGTACAAAATTATTGTAATTACCATTCAATGAAATTAATTAATAAATTAATTACAAAAATGTTTTAATAAATTTTGTAAATTTTTATTCATTTTGTAAATACTATGTTAATAAATTTTTATTATACCTAATTTTTTAACTAAAATAAAACATTAAAAAAAATCAATAAAATTGCCTGACCTTTAAGTGCACCTTATTTAATATTTTTATTAATATAATTTCGTATTGATTGTAAATTAAATGAGATTTTTATATTTCCTGGATAGAAATTGATTATAATTTTTTTTATGCTTATGGGGACTGAAAATAAAGCTTAATTATTTCTGCGACACGTGTACGTCGAATAAATAAAGTAACCATTAAATTAATTAATTTAAGAGTCAATTACATATATTATTTTTTAAATATTTTTTAATTTGTCATAAAACATAAAATAAAATAATTTATTTAATTTAATATAATCAGATTTATAGTATATATATGCAATCTACCTGGAGGGACAATCAGTTTTATAATAAAAAAAAATTTTAAGTTCATTATCTACACACAGTATTATTTTAAAATTCAAAAATAGTTTTTAAAAATAAAATATATTACATATATTATGTAAATTATATGTAAATTAGAAATAATTCCGTTTAATTAAAACTATTATTATCCCCATAGCATTAGATGTTATCCCTTAAATAAGTCACGTGAACAATTGACGTCAGCGGAAAATAAAACATTTAAATAACTTACAACTATATTCCTGATGATCAATATGTTGTTTAAAATTTTATTTGATATAAATTTTTTGAAATTTCGAGGATTTAATTAAAATCACTAAAGAAATTTTAGATTAAAAATAAAAAATTTCAATGAATTTTAAATTTGAATTTAAAACTTGTTTCTTTTTTACCGACAGTAAAAAATAAAATCAGGGTTTGTTAGGTATGATTTTATACGTAACATCTCGGAATTTACGTGTATTTACAAAGCATACTGTTGATTGGTTATTTGATTCAACATTCAAATTCCCCGCTATAATTTTAACAAATCGAAGATAATTTTTTTTTTTTTCTAAACGTTTGCAACCCTGATTTTCGCCACGCAAGTAATAACCTCAAAATTCTAAGTGTCATTACTGTCAAACTTATGTATAAAAAAAAATAATATTTTCTTCAAGTGATATATTAATTTATTTATTCGCACAAATGAGCGAAAATGAGCAATTCGAAGATAGTTACTGATAATTTAATAAAATGGGACGATTCGTCAATTAATGCCCTCGCGCCATTGACGATAAATCAAAAAGAATGGTTAGAAAATTTAGAGGAACAAATTTCATTATCTGATTCTGTTAATTTTATTGAATCAAATGAAAAAATAAATTCAGAATCAAAAAGTAATATTAATGGTACTGTCGAGAGAATTGAAACTTGTCAAGAATTATTACAATGCTATACAGAGTTGGAGAAAAAGTAAGTTCATTTGTTAATTGTTTTATTAATAAAATAAATGAAAAATAATTTAATAATGTAACAATTGTACATTTTATAATACTATTTAATTTGTTTATAAGTAATTTTTATAAATTAAAATTCGTGAATGAAATATTATTGTTTAATATTTTTTCGTCAGATACATTTTGGCAGAAGATGCAAAATACATGACTTATCTCGAACAATTGATGTGTCGTCGAGAGGAATGTGAAAATTTACATTCACAAATTGGAAAATCGCTGGATGATTTTACATCGCTCTCGAAACAATACAGTTTGGTCTCGGGTAAAACAACATCTCTCTATGATGCTAGTGAACAATTAATTGCCGATCAGGAAACATTAAATACTTTAACGAATAGTGTCGCTGAATATATTAAATATTTCAAAGAAGTGGACATTATTATGGATAAATTAGACGCACCAACACTCTCTGTTAATAGTGAAGTATTTTTCAATCTAATTGAAAAAATCGACACTAATATGGATTTTATGCAAAATAATTCAACTTTCAAGGAGAGTGCAATGTATTTAATGAAATATCGTCATTGTCAATCGAAGGCAATTACATTGATGACAAATTATATTTTTAAATCGTTAACAAATGCAACGGAAAGTATTTTAAATACAAAAAGTGGTGGTTTAGAGGAAAATTCTGATACAACATTGGCATTATTTTATGGTCGATTTCAATCGACATTGCCAAAAGTCAAATTAATTATTGAAAGAATCGAAACAATGTCATATAAACGACAAGAGTATGATACACTTTTGACTGAATGTCATCAGTACTATTTAAGCCAAAGAGGATTAGTTCTTGGACCAAGTGTTCAAAGGGCATTACAATCAGTCAAGGATAAATGTAATGGTGATCATTGTAGTCTTGTACGACATTCATGTGCATTACTTCTTCACGCTTCTATTGATGAACATAGATTATTTTATCAATTTTTCACTAAATTTTCACCAAGTCTCACCGCCTATTTGGAAGGTCTTTGTACATCACTTTACGATACTTTAAGACCATTTATTATTCACATTAATCATTTAGAGACACTCGCTGAAATTTGTTGTATTCTCAGGATAGAAATGCTTGATGAGCATGTACAAAATAATTTCGAACCACTACAGGGATTTGGAAATATTTGCCTTCAATTATTACATGACGTACAAGAACGTTTAGTCTTCCGTGCACATTTATATTTACAAACAGATGTTGTTGGTTATAAACCATCGCCTGGCGATTTATCATATCCAGAAAAATTGAAAATGATGGAAGAAATAGCTCAATCAATTCGCGAAGAAACTAGACAAATTAAATTAAAAAGAATATCAGTTTCTTCAATGGACAGTAATATTTCGGAGCAAATATCAAGAACACATTTGACAATGGATCCAATTTATCAGCGAACTAATATGGGTAATTCGCCGGCTGATCTTCATGGAATGTGGTATCCAACTGTGAGAAGAACACTTGTTTGTTTATCGAGACTTTATCGATGTGTTGATAGGCCTGTTTTTCAATCTCTTAGTCAGGAAGCAATTACACTTTGTGTTCAAAGTATTGAAGAAGCTAAACAACAAATACAATTGAGAGCTAGTCAATTGGACGCTGAACTCTTTCAAATCAAACATCTTTTAATATTGCGGGAACAAATTGCGCCCTTTCAGGTAAATATTTACTAATTTTATGTAAATTAATTTTATTTTTTTAAATGTGATTATCGTTTCTTAGGTGGACTTTACAGTCAAGGAGTATAGTTTAGATTTTTCAAAAGTAAAAACAGCAGCTTTTGGATTACTCGAGAAACGTTCACGTTTATTCACTCTCTCGAATAATGCACTTTTGGAATTTCTTTTGGAAGGCGCACCTCAAATGAAGGAACATTTAATCGATTCTCGTAAACATGTTGACGCAAAACTTAAATCAACTTGTCAAAGACTGATTCAGTACTCAACGAATTTATTAATCGAGCCAGTATTGAAATTGCTAGAAAAAGCAAAATCAACATCTTCTTCGGGAGAAAATAAAAATCCAGAACTAGGAACTGCCCAAGATGTCGCAACTTCCGTTAGCGACGCAATAAGATTAATAAAATTCAAACTACCAGGTCTTCAACAATCAATGCAATTATATTTGGCAAACAAAGAAACTGAATGCATTTTATTTAGACCAATTAAAAATAATATTGTCGCTGCTTTTACGCAATTATTGCAAATTTTAAATACCTATTATAATTCCGAAGATCTCATGTTAATTGCCTGTCCAATTCCAGAGCAAATTTCGGTAATGTTAAGCTCATCGAGTCTTATAACGCAAGGAAAAATAATTGATCAAGAGCAAAAACAAAATGTCATATCTGACGTTAGTTCACCGAATGTTTCCATTGAAAAAGACGAAACGTGAATTTTTTTTGTCTAAGAGCTTTTCTTAATATAGAAGACATTGTAAATATTGTTTTCAAATTGTTTTGCTATAATAGAATATTTTCAAGTATTTTTTACTGTAAAAAAAAAGAGAGTCGAATGTAAATATACATAGTGTACAGTTTTAAGGGTGTGTAAAATGATAATTTATACAGAAGAGAAAATTATTAAAGCTGAATATTGAAAAATAATGATTTATTATTTTTTTTAGAATTTGCTTTACATATATATACTAAATTTAAGTTAATAAACTTATATAAGTTTTTTTATAAACTTTATTATTAAAGAAAAATAAAAACTTTTTTCGATATTTTTTTTTAATCATCGCACAGCCAGAAATGATTTTTATAAACTTTAAATTATTAATACTTAACTTTCTTTTTTTTCAAAAACACTTTTTTGTCGTAAGATATAGAAACTAAGTTAATATTCTCTGTGTATATAATTGATAAATAGTTTTGCTTATAACTGGCCCTATTTGCCGTTTGGCCAAACCATATTGCAATGGCTCTAGAAGATTTTCTCCTCTACTTTCTGAATCGACTAACGCAGTATAAAGTAATTTTGGCGTTGGGAATATTTCCCCAATTGCCACAGCTTTATCGGCGGAAACTCCTTTTATTTGTATAAGTTGTCGTAAAAACATTTCTTTTACTTTTCTCGGCTGAAAAAATATAGAAATTTATTTTTAAAAAGAATTCTATCTTTTAAAAGTGTAATTCTTCAATAGGTGGGAAAAATTAATAATTATGTTCCCAATAAATTCTTTAACGTACCTTTGTTTTCGCA
The DNA here is from genome assembly GCF_019393585.1 of Leptopilina boulardi. Taxonomy (NCBI): domain Eukaryota; kingdom Metazoa; phylum Arthropoda; class Insecta; order Hymenoptera; family Figitidae; genus Leptopilina; species Leptopilina boulardi. The sequence continues at coordinate 303,648 of NW_026137765.1, read as the reverse complement.
TTATCTTTATCGAATTTTTCGAATACCATTAGTGATTCTGAATTTTTAGAAGTATTAGGGGAATTCAAATCCTTTTTGTCACAACTTGACAAACGTTTACTCTGAAAATAAAAAATAAATATAATGAAATATTGAAGATGAAGAAATTTTTTAATTAAATTTACTTTTGTACCTTATAAATATTTCTGAGATTTGTTGTTAAAATTGACAAATACAACATAGAATCCTGATGACTATCCGTGTATTTTACAATGAAACCATCTCGAATAAGGGTATTTACTGACAATTGAAAGAGAGTATTAATATCGATGGTGGTATGTTGATTTTTAGCATAACTCTCTATCAAGTAAATCAGATTCTTGATTCCCGATTGCTTTAATCTTACCTGTAAACAATTTTATAGTTTAAAAAAAGCAATTAATAAGATCATTCTTAAAGAGTCGAATGACATTTTTTTTTACCTTTTGTTCCTTATACCTCGAGTCTTTTAAACTTTGTTCTAAATCGTCTATTCGTTTTCTTTCGACAATATGCGGAAGTACAAGTTCTCTCTTTGTGGTTCTACATCTTGCAATCCACATAAAATCTCCTACATTCAAACGTCGAACTTCAAATTGTTGATTCAATGATCTTAATTCTGTGTAAGTTGGATCATCCTTTTGTTTTGCTTTTCTAAAATTAATTTTCAAAAATATAATTATAGTTTTTTAAATAATTCTTTAAAATACAGTGATTTGAATGTAAAACTAAAATAATTACTTTACCCGCTAGTTTCTTGACTATCAACCAATAAAATAATGTCAAATGTATTGGGTTCAAAGAAGAAAATATCTTTTTCTGGCGACGTTCTTTCCGATTGTTTCGTTGAAGTTGACGGTATATTTTCTATGTTATTATAAAAATTATTCAAACCAAAATCGGAATTTGATTGAGGTTTCGATTGTTTCCTTGATGTTGACGGTATGTTTTCTATATTGTCGTAAAAATTATCGAGGTCAAAATGAGAAAATGATGATAGTGGTTTCGACTTATTCGTTGAAGTTGATGGAATATTTTCCACGTTATTAGAAAAATTGTCGAGAGCAAAATTGGAAAGTGCATGCGGTTTTGGTCTGATATATATTTCCTCTTCATCTTCAGATGACAAAATATCAAAAGTGGCTACATTATCACGAGTAGTTATTACATTTCCATTACGAGCATTGCCTTGATTATTTGCATTTTCAATGGCTTCGGCAAGCTTTTTTCCTGCCTCTGTGAGACGAAACCTTAAATACAAGAATCACAAAATCATTATTTTTAATAGCATTCGATAAGATTTTTAAAAAAATATTCTATAATATGGTTTTTTTTTATAATTACTTTGCAGGATTGGACCAAGTTAGAACAAGTCCTTCTTTTTGAAGTGTCGTCATTGAATTCCAGGCAGTATAAAAAGTACCTGCTTGCGCTTTTTTCAATGATGTATCGCATAGAGGCTGTGCTTCAGCCTGTAACTGTGCTTTTGTCATGAATCCTAATATTAAAAACAAAATTCAAATTTATTTTATAGGAAATTTGTAATTTTGTAATGACAAATTTAGTTAAATAATTAATTTTTTTAATTTATTTACCTTTATTTCCTGATGGTGTTTGTCGATATAATGTTAGAAGTAACGCATGAGCACCTGAACCAGGTTTCGGAACGTAAGTTTTTGGAGTCTGAAAAAAGTAACATTAATTTTTAATTTTTATAATTACAATAAATATAATAAAAGTAAATAAATAATAAAAAATAAATTATTACTCTTTGATTTTGAGCTCTCCTGGGAGTTTTAGCAACATCATCAAAAGGTCCTGGCAGATTACCATTCTCCTCAATATGTTGATCGAGTCTTTTTTGTAACATAGCGCAAACTTTTGGTCCAAAATATTTAAGTTTACCGCAATCTTCACCACTATAAAGTGTCTCTCGGCATTCTTTGAGAGATTTAGCGGCTTTCATTAAGCATTGTTTAAGGGATTCTTTTTTCTCCCTCGCTGCCTCTTCCTTCCATTCCAGCAGCCATTTCAAAAAAAGTGGATTTGGATTAGGTTCACTTCGCCGCCTTTTCATATTAGTTTTTACTGTAAATAAAATATATTTCATTTTATTTAAAAAGTTCAAATAATCTTTATTCAAAACGTTTAAAATTTATTTTATATACTAAAAATTTACATTTTTAAAACATGAATATTACAATAATTTTAAGTTAAGGAAATTGTTTTATAAAATTAAATTAATTATTCATTCAATATTAAATTAAAATTGTATCCTTTCTTGACGTTTAAAATAACTTTTAATTTGAGGTTATGTCACCTTGTCATTGTTTAACCGGCAAATAGGTAACATTTTTTGAACTACAAAATATAAAGTTAAATGTAAATATTAAAGTAATGTTTATAAATTTCTTTTTATATTTTTTATAATTACTTACCGTGATGAAAACACGAATAAAAATCAGTGTAAAACAATTAAATTGTCAAAAAAATTAAGATTTCCTGGTTTGTCACTTGTTTGTTTGGTTTAATTGTTCACCTTGTGTCAGCAAGAGTGCGCCACTATCATTTCCGGTTATATTTAAAAAATAATAAATATAATTATTTCCGAAATAAAAATATTTATACTCAACGAAGCCAAATTGGTTTATTTTTCAATTTAATTTTGTTTATTTAATTTTAATCAATAATGTAAATTTACTAGATTAAAATTAATTAAATTAAAAAATATATTAAATTAATTTGTTCAAAAAACAAATAACAATTTGTTATTAAACATAAACTTTTATTATTTCAATAGATTTAATTGCATACTAAAAATCGCAATTTTTATATGCAAATTTGAAATGTTTGTTAATGTTTCTACCTTTTTTTTAAATTGAAATAAAAAAGCTATAGGTAATATTTTGAAATTTCTTCCATTTTTAAAAATAAAAAGTTTTTATCCAATTATTTGATGTCAAACATATCGATAAACATTTTCGATATCAAAAATAAAGTATAAACATAAAAATAAATAATATGCAATTTAACCATATTAGTTATATCTATGAATAATATTAATCATTTAAATGATGTTCTGTTTATCTAATCTAACAATTTCTATGTATTTTCTGGTATAAAAAAAAGTAAAAAAAAGGGGGGGTTCAGTGATAGTTGAACAAATATTTATATATAAATAAAACTATTTGATGAAAACGGATAAAATGAATAATCATAAAAGATGACTTGCACCTGTTAGAACGTTCAATTTAAGTCCAGTGACCAATCAAGAACATTATAGAAAAAAATGTTTATTCATCGAAATAGTGAAAAATAAATTTTAATATTTATTTTTATAATCAAAATTTATTTTTAATATATTTTGTTTTTAAATTAAATTCTACAGATGAGACTTTTTGTATGGTGCGTCAAATAAATAATTGTCTGACTATTAAATATATTTGTTTAATATGACCTTGTCAACAATGAAATTTACCGAGTTTTCATCTCGATTTTAGGTTGATTATTGATATAATACGCAAACAAAAATGTATTCCTAAACATTAAATATGACAATTTGAATGACAGTCACCGTCAGATTAGATCTGTCTGGAAATATTAACATGCAAGTTCAAAAAAAAGAAGAACTGAATAATATTACTTTTTTACTAGTCTCATTCTATACTCGTTATGGTTACTTTATTTTTTTTATTATTATTGACAATAAAATGAAATTTTGTGCAATTTTAATTTTCGCTATTTTGTGCCAAACAGTAGTGAAATCGACAATAATTCACAATGAAATTAATAATAATATTACATTTATTGAGGATATTAAAAATTGGTTAAAAATAACTCACGTGATTATTTTATATGATGACACTAGTGATAATGGTAAGTTACAAACCTGAAACATAATAAAATAAAATAATAAATAAATCTAATAATTTTAATATTACTAAAATAATAATATATAATAATTAATTTATAGATTCGGAGGAAAGTGTTTTTATTTTTGAAATTTGTCGACAACTCATTATGAAACAAATTCAAACCGTGACATTAAAATTTACAAATCTACAAGAATTAAATGTTATTTATGAAAAAAGTTCTAATCAACCATTAATAATTGTTTATTTAACAAATATGAATTCGTTAAAAAATTTTCAAAATTTTTCCGCAAAAGTCAATATGAAATGGGCAACTTGGCTTATTATTTTTACAAAAACATCAATTACCAATAATTGTTCAAATCAATTGGAAAATATTTTTCATCTATCGTTCAATAGTAAAATGATTGTCAAATGTTTTAATGACAATAATCTTTATAAATGGTATTCAATCAATGAAAATCAAATTGAAATTCGTAATTTAGCGAATTGGAATTTAGAAAATCATATTTTTAATATGACAACAACTAATATTTTTTTTGGGAAAAATCATAATATTGGTGGTAAAATATTGAAAAGTGCTACAATCGAGGTGAGTGATATTAAAAAAAAAATTTAATAATAATAATAATTATCAATGATTAATTTAAAAAAAAAAATTGAATTTGCATTTTTTTTCTCAATATTTTTAAGGATAAAACAAATTCATCAAGAAACAGTTCGGAACTTTATTTGATAGTTCTTGCTGAACTTGGAAGAGTAATGAATTTTACACATTTCACAGTATCAAAAGAAAGTCAATTTGGAACATTTGAAAATGGAGTTTGGACAGGAATAATGAATAAAACAGCATCAAATGAAGTTGATGTTGCAGCTGTTGGAATGTCAATGACAGCAAAAAGAATGCATCAGGTTGATTTTACACAACCAATTATTGAATCATATAAGGGATTATATTTTAGGCAGCCAAATGGCACTCAAATACGAAGATTTGGCTATTTTCAGGTTAATATTATCATTAAAAATTAATTAAAATAAAATAATAATATTAATCAATGAATAATAATTTTTTTAAAAATATTTATAATATTTAACTTTTTTTTAGGCATTCAATTCATATGTTTGGGGAGTTTTAATATTATTATTAATTACCATTCCATTATTTCTCACTTCAATAATGATGGGAGGAGAAAATAATAGATCTTTACCACTTTTGTTTGAAGAAAATTTTTTAGAGATTTGGCGTATTTATTGCCAACAAGGAATTTCAGGTATGGAGTAAAAAAAAATTATTAATTAAATAATAAAAATTCATTAAAACAAATATATTTTGTTTTTACAGATTTTCCAAAAAGAGGCTCATTGAGGATTATTTATTTTGTTACTTTTATGTTATCATTAGTATTATTATCAGCTTATTCGGCAGCTTTAATAAGTCGCCTTGCAGTTTCTTCACCAATTTTACCATTTTCTTCTTTAAAACAATTTATTTATCAGGATAAATATAAAATGATAGTTATTCATAAAGGAGAGACATACGATTCTATAAAAGTAAGAAATGAATGCGAAAAAAAAACTATTTTGCTCTTAATTAATTTTTCTATTATAAATATTATTTATCTGTTATTAATTTAGAATTTTAATGATAATTACGCCAAGAGAATGAATAAATTATTAAAAAAAGACAATGAATTGCCTCTAACTTTCACCGAAGGATTTAATATGGTATGAAAATTAAATTAAATGACTATATAACTAATTATAAATTAAAAATAATTCTATTTGATACAGATTTGCAAAGACAAATATTCAGTATTTTTGGTCGAACAAAGTGCAGAAACATCTATTGATAATTTTAATCTTTGCGAATTAGTAACAATTCCTACAATAAGAAAAATTTCTCTAGCTATGTCACTACCGAAAAATAGTCCTTATACAGGAATGTTTAATTACCAGTGAGTATTCTAAATAAAAAGGTATTATTTATTATTTATTTATTATTATTGAAAATAAATTTTCTATTTTAGCATACAGAGATTTAAAGAATTTGGAATACTCAATCGATTAGTGCGTCAAAGATTGAAAAGAAAATCAGATACTGAATTTAGAATTGTCGAATCAATATCTTTAGGTGGTGTTGACACGGTATTTGAAATTGTCCTATGTGCTTTTATATTGTCAATTGTTATATTAATTTTAGAAAAAATTCACTTTAATTATCATGAAAAAAAAGAAAGACAGAGGAGAAATAATATGATCGCTCTTTTCATTCGCAAAGACAATAGGAATAATTATTTTCAAAAAAATATTTCAGTTGATTAATTATAATCACTAAAAAAAAAGTTGTAATTACATTATTTCTATAATTGTAATTAAAAAAAAATGTTTACTTAATTTTTTACATGTAAAATAAATTTTATGCAATGTTAAATTGTTTAGTGTTAATTTATTTAAGTGTTTGGCCATCCTTTAATTTTTGCATTAAAGGAATTATTAGAAGCAACAAATTTTTAATGGGGAAAATTTATAGCTAATTTAACTAAACATTTATAGTTAAAAACAGCTAACAAATTATTTTACTAATTTTGTATATATAGTAAAATAAAAAAAAATTATGTTAATTGAAATTATTCCGGGACAGCGCGTACGCAGTCCCGACTAACAAAAATTATACGCCCGAGATATCCACATTAGGGATATTCGCAAGGGTCAGCTCAACCGTAGTGCAATGGAAGAGCCTCGCCCTGGAGGAACCGCCTTGTTGATCACGGTAGCCTCTGCGCCAGGTAAGTATGCTTTTCTCCCTGATGAGCTGCCTTTTATACCCACAGCGACTACACTCAACTGTGAGATAAAATAACATCTGACTCCTAGTGTCAAATCAATGAACTAAATTAGTTTTAATCAATAATACAAATTTCCCGCTAGAAAAATGTATATTTCCCAAATTTAATATAAAAAAATTATAATTAACTAATTTAAAATAGAGACAAAATTTTTTTTTTTTTTTGCTATTTTTACTACTTCAATAGTAAAATTTACAATATTGTTGAATGATATTTCATAATGAAAAATATTTTTACAGGTGTGATAAATAACATATTTTAAATATATTTTCTAATGTATCTCTAATGGAGGCGTAAAAGCTTTTTCTATTGGTCAATTATCTTTTCATGACAAAAAAAAAAGTTGATAAAAAAAAATAATATGCATTTTATATCATCAGATATAAAATGAATGGATGATTCATTTTTTTTTCTTTTATTCATTATTGTTTAACTTCACTAAAGACAAGACAATGTTATGTGATTTAGAATTTATTTAAAAATTATGTATAATTAGTAAAAAATAAACTATATATATATATATATATCTATAGAATAAAAATGCAATTAAATACAATATTAAAAATTTTGTGCATTTTATCAATACAATTGATATATTTTTTAGCGAGCGCTAAAATAAAATTAGAAGACTATGCAAAATTAATGATTAAAATTTTCGATCATAATAAGGAATCATCGATAACAATTTTTCATTATTCTGAAAACGATGGTAAGTTATTTTTTCGATTATATTATTATAATATGGAATTAATTCAATTAATTAAATATTATTTTCTATTTTAAAAATCGCAAATAAAGATTTCATTGAAAAGCAATATCTTCTAAAAATAACGACTCTGCTATCAAAACGTGATATTTTTTCAATAACGGCAGATTTTCGTGATTGGGACATAATGAGACAACATTATTGGGAAAAAAATAAAGAACAAATACATGGAAGACGACCAATGATTGTTATTTTACTCTCTGATGAAAAAAGTTTAAATCAATTTCGTCTTATGTGCGAAGAATTAAGTTCTGAGGAACAATTATTTTTTCTTGTATTATTTGTTAAAACAGATAAAGAATATTTAAGTGATTTTTGTGCAAATCCTGATAAAACATTTTTTAAATTACGTCTCGATTCTTTTATGGTAGTTAAATGTTATGATAATGATAGATTAAATGGTTGGTATACATTAAATGGAGATGACATGAAGGTATCATTATGGGCAATATGGGATCCACAAATTGAATTTTTAACAATGATTCTAGATCATCAACATAGAAGAATTGATTTAAATGGAAGAGTATTGAAAATAGCAACAGCAGAGGTAAATTTTTTGAAAAATTAAAATTATAGAAATATATTATATTGCAAATATAATTTTTCAGCCATCGGCTTTAACTTCATGGACAGAGGATAATAAATTAGAAGGATATTTCGGTCATTTATTGGATGAATTACAAAAATGTATGAATTTCACATGGGAACTTGAGTCAAGAGAACGTGAATATGGAAGTTGGAATGTTACCGGCAATTATTGGACAGGAGCCGTGAATGTACTTTACGAAAATAAAATTGATTTATTAGTAACAGATTTGGCATTATCTTCTTTAAGAATGTCAGCTATTGATTATACAATACCATTATTGAATGTAGAATCAATATTATATGTACAAAAACCAAAATCTGGAACTGTTATCAAGTGGTTAGGATATTTTATGGTAAAAATAATTTTATTTAATCCCATCCCAGGTATTATAAAAATTAATAATATTTTATAATTTCAGTTTTTCGATTATCGTATTTGGATTGGAGTTATTTTAATAATATTAATTTCGCCACTCATTTTAACTGTGATGAAAATAAAAGTTCGCGATTCCTACGTTTTATCTCAACTTCTTATGGAAAATTATCTTAATATTTGGGGAATATATTGTCAACAAGGATTATTAGGTCTTAAAATTTTCATTTTCTCTTTAAATTATACTTGTTAAATTACAATTTATGACGATTAAATTTTTTCAATCAATAATTCATTATCTTTATAAAAGAAATTAAATTGGTTTTCAATAAAAATTTTGCAGAATTTCCAGCATCACAAGCTTTAAGAATAGTTTACTTCGCGATTTTTATTTCTGCCTTAATAATTTTGGATCATTATTCAGCAATTTTAATAAGTCGCTTAACGTATCCAATACCAATTGTTTATCTACCGGATATGGAATCTTTTGTTGAATCTGGAAATTACAAGTTGATAACTCTAAAAAATGGTGCAGATTATAATATTTTTGAGGTAATTATTTATATAGTAAAAAATTCAGTACGTTTTTTTAAAAGAAATTTTACTAATTATTCTCTCTTTGTCATTATTATTTTTTAAACAATTCAGTTTGGGAAAACTGATATTTTAAAAGCAATGTTCAACATTATGCTGAAAACTGAAGATTTACCCGATTCTGTTCAACAAGGATTTGATATGGTAAAAATTAAAGAATTCCTCAAATATTTAAATTTCTATATTTCTTTTTTTTTAGGTTTGTGAGCAAGATGTTGGTTTTTTTGTCGTAGAAACGGCACGAAAAATTCACGATATTCAAATTAAATGCGAATTACATGAAATAAAAACGAATTTACTTGAAATATCAGCAATGGCTTTACCAAAACATAGTCAATTCAAAAGTGAAATTAATCGAAAGTAATTTAATTATTTAATTACTTAATTTAACTTATCATTTTTTTTTAAAAACGATTTTTTTGCAGCTTTTTCAATTTTGAAGTCAATGGTATGTTAAAGCGATTTTATGAAGAATATTTTTATCATGAGACAGTAGCAGATGAACCAAAATCACAAGTCACTATTTGGGAAATTATAATACTTTTAGCAATAGTTGGCACTGGAATTATTGTTAGTATTATAATTTTATTAGGGGAAATAAAATTTTTCTTTCTACACAAATTGACAACAGTTAAAAAAAGTAGTAGACATCGCAAAGTTAATTTCTTGGAAAATTTAAAACACAAACAAATTACTTTGGATCATTCTAATCGAAATGAAGCACCAAATGTCAAATTTACAAAAAATAATCGTGAATATAAAATTCTAATGAATTCTGGAGTTAATAAAATTGGTTTTCAATTTTAATGAATATAAAAAATTATGTTCTCAATACAATGTTATTTAAAAAAAAAAATTCGATTTTTAATCAAATGTTATTATTGATTAATAATAAAAAAAAAAATCTATAATTGAAAGACATTTGAAATATAAATGCATCGGAAAATTGTATCATCACTTTTAATCTAAATACAAATTGGGAATAAAAATATCGAATAAAAAAAAAATGGTGTCATCTATTATATGTTTATAACACGCTTTTATCTTTTATTTTTATTCAAATATGTGAATTTATTATTGTTAGTCTATCAAAAACAACTGAACAATTTTTCAAAATCCATAATATTTACGGAACTTGTATAAAAAAATTTTCAAATCATGAAAAAATCTTCAAAATTTTTGTGCTCAATGCTTCTTTGTACAATGATAAAATTTACAAATGCAAATTTTAAGGAAAATGTACAACTTATTTTAGACGTGTATAATTATTACAAGTGTTCATCTATTATTTTCTTTTACAGTTCCGAAATCGGTGAGTTTATATAATTCATTTGATTTATGATTATAAAATATATTAGAATATTTCAGTTTTTTTTATACCTATATATATATATTAAATAGATCTTACAGAGAGAAATGATATTTTAAACATAGCATTGCACTTCTCAAGATTGAAAATATTTACATTGTTTGTAAATTTTGAAAATCCAAATAAATACAAATCATCAGTAAATGATAAATTAGGAAAAAGTCGAGCACAAGTACCAATGACTGTAATATTTTTTACAAGTGAAAATTCATTTAAAGCATATTTTCAAATGTTTCAACAAACTGATAAAAAAACATCAAAATTTGCATATCCAACACATGATTGTTTGATGATATTTATGAAAACACGAAAGAATAATAAAAAACCTTTAATTAATTTTTGCATGAAACCTTTGGGTAATCCAATTAATTTACGTTTTGATTCGCAATTAATTGTTAAATGTTACGATGAAAAAATTATTCAAGAATGGTATTCATTAATTGAAAATACAACAAGTGTTTATGATTTAGCAATATGGGACATCAAAAATGGTTTCAAATTGAATAATAATCTCACAAAATACGAAAGAAGAGGTGGACTTAAAGGAAAGAAATTGAGGATAGCTACTTCTGATGTAAGTATAGAAATACGAAAATTTTATTTAAAAATTTAATTATTATATAATAATGAAATTAGGATGATGATCTACTTAAAAGAGAAGGCGACACGCTAAAAGGATTTATGGGACATATTTTTGTATTAATACAAGAATCTATTAATTTTACAATGGATTTTGTGTCAGAAGAAGATTCAATTGGAGTGTGGAATGAAACAACTGGAATATGGTCGGGTGTAATAGATCATTTGATTAATGATAAAATTGATTTGGCAGCTTCCGATGTATCATTGACTTCGGAAAGATTACATTATGTTGATTCTACAATACCATTGATGGTTGTTGAGAATTTTTTATATCTCAGAAAACCCGATGATTCAATTCGTTGGACTGGTTACATTAAGGTATAAATAATATTTAGCAATTTTTTTTTTTTCAAAATCGTTAATTAAAAAATCACACTGATTATTTCTAATTTAGACATTTACCAAAAATGTTTGGATATATCTTGGACTATTTGTATTAATAACTCCATTATATCTCACTTTCATGAAAATTGAAATTCGTGAATCGTATTATTTGCCAAGTCTATTGTCGGAAAATTATGTCAATGTATGGGGTATTTTTTGTCAACAAGGTTTAACAGGTACTAAAGAAATTTTGCATTTATTTTTTACTTACAAATATTTTTCCATTTAACGTTTGTTATAGAATTTCCTTTAGAATCTACTCTACGAATAGCGTATTTTTCAATTTTTCTTCTATCGATAATAATTTGGTCTGGTTATTGTGCATCGTTAACAGCTATTATTAATGTAATAAATACAGAATTGACATTTAAAACTATTCAGGAATTGGTCGCTGATGAATCTTACAAATTGATTGTTCTTAAAGACTCGTCAGCGTATGAATTTTTTCAGGTTTGATTATATAATTTAAAAAATTATTTTTTACATAATAAAAAAATATAAAATATTATATTTATATAATTTAAAAATTAAAATTAAATTTTAATTACATTTTTGATATTTAATTTTGCAATTTGTTTTTTAATAGCACCAAACAAGTGACGAAGATTTAATTGCCATGAAAAGTTTAATGATGAAGAGAAATCAATTACCGAAAAATATGAGAGAGGGTTTCGATATGGTATGAGAATTTGAAAATTTGTCATTTTTGAAAAATTTGAAAACATATATAACAATTTAAAAAATAGTTACATTGAATTTTTATTCAATTTTGATAAATATTGGACAATTTAATTTGACACAAGTTTAACTGACAAATGTCATTTTCGACATAAAAAAAAACAACTTATTAATTCGCGTTACATATGTTTTGATGAGTATACCGCGTAGTATTTTCAAATCATTATAACTATAAATACCGTATTTTATTTAACATTTGACACGAAATTTTTTTTTAATTATTGTTTAATCGAAAAAATATTAATATAATTTTTAAATTGTAAATTAAAAAAAAAGTGTGTGATAATTATTATTCGCAATTAATTTTCAGGTTTGCCAAGAAAAAGTGGCTTTGTATATCAGTAGTTATTTAAAAGAGATAATGAAAGATTATATTAAATGTCCTATTTATCAAATTCCAACTAATAAATTCGACAATGTGGGTTTAATTTTGCAAAAACATAGCGAATTTACAGACATAATAAACTATTAGTACGTTTATATTATTAATACTAAAACGAGTACTAAAATCAAAGCAAGATGAATATAATATATTTTTTTAAATTTTTATTTCAGCATTACTAAACTAAAAAATTATGGATTAATAGATCAATTACAAAAAGTCTATTTGAAAACATTTCTTAATAAAAGACTTCTACGTAGAGATACTTATACAAGAGTTGGACTATCAGTTGCTAAATTTCCCTTTGCAATTATAGGTTTCGGTTTTACTTTGGGTGTAACAATTTATTGCGTGGAAAAATGTTACTATCTTTTTAAAAATAAGAGCAATCTTCAAATCATAAATATCAATAAAATTAAAATATTGTTATACAAAATCATAAAATATTACCAAAAGACTAAAATTAGAAATAAAATTCCCAAAAAGAATAAAAATAAATAATAAAAAAATAATAATTAATAATTATTATAATTTAATAGAATAATTAAAAATATAATTATATTTTAATATAAGGGATCATAAAAAGAAAAGTTCATCTTTAAATATTATTAATAAATGAGAGAAAATATAAACAACTGATTTTATCATAAAAATTGACCTGTCCAATTAAGAAGTTTATCTTTAGTATAAAGTAAAATGTCAAGAGTAGAAACATTTGTCTCCTTTTTCATTAAAGCACAAGATTATAATCTGCACTAGCTCTGTTAATACTTTATTTTTATTTTACTTTAAAAAAAAAAAAATAAAAAAAAAAAAAAATTATCAGACAAATGTCTTGAATTTTACTTTACCCTAATTCAAAAATAAAAAAATAGTTTAAAAAAATAAATAATTGAAAAAATTAAATTAATAATAACAAAGTTAAATGTATAAAACAAATTATTTATCGAAAAAAAAAATATTTGCCCTTGATCATAATTTCCAACCAAGTATCGTGAATATATATCAGAGATATAATTTTCATTTTTAAACGCGTTAAATGGATCTTTACTAAATAATTCAAGGCATGAGATGGCAAAATTGCGATTTCACACGAAATAATTTTAGATTTCTCAGCAATAAATATGGGCTATAGGAAAAATGTTTGTTGATTTTGCACGCACTTTTATTTTTCAATTTGCAGAGAAAACAATTTTTATCAAAATTTACATTATAAAATGTTGAATAAATTAATTATATTTGGATTATTATCGATGTCGATATTAATAAAAGTGAAATCAAATTTATTAGGAATAGAATACGCTCAATTAATTTCCTCTATACATAATATATATGACACATCATCCGTTCTCATTATTCATAATGATAATATTGAAAGTAAGTAAAAATAAAAAATTTTTACAAAAAAATTTAATTAAAAAAAAAAAGAATTAATTTAATTTATGATTTTTTTCATAAGACATTGCAGCCCTTGGATCGATTTTTGATATAGTACAACAATTGTCAATTGAAGGGATTCCATCTCTAACGGCAAAAATAACACAATTAATAGACGTACAAAATTATTATAGAGGAAGTGTGAAACGAGAATTATATGTTATTTTTATAAGAAAATATGAAACAATGAAAGAATATGAAAAAATAATGAATAATAGTTTTACATCGGGTCCAGTGTGGTTAATTATTTTTCGATCGCTAAGTGGCGAATATATTTTAATTGATTATTGCAAAAATCCTCGTGGAAATCAATTTAATGTTGCATTCAATACAGAAATGTTAATAAAATGTTACGACGATCCAATTATTAGAGAATGGTATTCAGTGCATAAAAATGAAACATCTACTTTTGATCTAGCCCTTTGGGAACCTGACGAGGGATTTCGATTATTTACAAATAAATCACTTTATCAGAGAAGAAATCATATTGGAGGAGTTACACTACGAATGGTTACTATAGAAGTAAGTACCAAAAAAAAAAAAAAAAAAAAATAGGAAAAATCTAATTTTTGAAATGGAAAAAATAATTCAAGATGAAAATCTATTTTCTATTGTTTAAAGGGATCACCATTAGTTGAAAATCATGAATATGAAAAATTGGGAGGATTTTTCGGTAAAATAATGGAAGAACTTTCACAATCAATGAGTTTTAAAATGAAGATTATTAAAAAAGAAAAATTATATGGAAATTGGGATGAAAAGAAACAAGAATGGACTGGAATTGTAAAGCATCTTCATGAGAAAAATGTTGATTTTGCCGTTACCGATATGATTATGTCAACACGAAGATCAAAAGTTGTCGATTTTACTATTCCACTAATTACATCTCGTGCAATTCTTTGTTTTAAGGAACCAAATATCACAAGTATACAACAATTAGGATATTTTAAAGTAAGGTATTTTTTCAAATTTTTTTTTTTTAATTATAAATTTAAAACATTTTTTTTAATTACTATTTTTCAATTCTAGACTTTTAATAATCAAATTTGGAGTATCTTAGTGGTAATTACAATTGTAACATCAATTATTTTAACGACAATTAAAGCAAAAATGAAACGATTTAAAAATTTACGAATTTTATTATGTGAAAATTATTTAAATGTTTGGCGAATTTTCTGTCAACAGGGATTATTAGGTTTCTATTATCAAAAATTTACTACATTTAAAAATTTTAAATAATTGCTTAATTAATTTCATTAAAATAAAAAATTATTTTAATTTCAGAAATTCCAAAAATAATGTCATTGCGATTGATTTATTTTTCAATTTTTATATCGGCATTGATAATTTCTTCAGTTTATTCCGCGACTTTAATTAGTTATTTAACAGTACCGTCCACTGTTCTCCCATTTACAACACTTGAAGGTTTTGTAAAGGATGGTAGCTATAAATTAATAGTTTTAAAACAAAGTGTTCATTACGATATGTTTCAAGTAAGTTTTTTTTATAAAAATTCCGAATTTAATAGACTGTTTTTTTTTTTTTTTTTTTTTTGATATACAATAAAATTAAAATATATTTTATTTTTAAAAAAGGAAACAAAAGATCAATTACTGAAGAATATGGGAAAATTAATGAAATCTGAGAATGAATTGCCTGAGACTGAAATGGAAGCTCTAACACAAGTAATTTATTTGATTTCTAAAAACATTATAAGAAAATAACGAAAATCGTTTTAAAAAAAATTAAAATATTAATAAAATATAAAATAATTAATAAATTTAATTAAAAAATTTAATTTTAATAGGTGTGTAACAGCAAAACTGCACTTTACGCTTCTGAAGAAACAATAATTTTGCAAAAACTTCCATCGAATTGCAAATTAGTCACGATTCAAACAGGAGATATTAATTGTATAGCAATGCCGATAAGTAAAAAGAGTAAATACACAGGAATTATGAATTTTCAGTGAGTTATTATAAATATAATAAAAATTAATTAATTGTTTTTGAAAACTAAAATTATATTTAAAATATTTTTCAGCCTTGGTAGGTTTCTAGATAATGGAATGTTACAGCACTTTAAATATAAGAAAAAACAAATCAGTAACATAAATTTACGAAAAAAATATAATGTTGTTACATTTTCGAGTATTGCAACAATTTTAAAAATTGTTTTAATTGGAATTGTTTCAAGTATTTTTATATTTATTATCGAATTAACACATTTTCATGTAATAAAAAAATAAAATTGTGTTTATATAATAATTTTTAATATTTGTTTAATTGAAAAGAAAAATTAAACAATAAATAATATTGAAAGGAAGGTATTTAAATTTTCCCGCTTATGGCGGTCGCGACTACAGCGTTCTCTATAATCTTGTACTGAAACTGTGTATTAAATCTTGTTTACAGTTTTTTGAATTTTATTAAATTAAAAGTTGAAATATTTTAATTTATAAAAGATAAAATATTAAATAAATATAAAAATATATAATTAATTTGTTAAATATATAAAATTCAATGGTTTCTATAAAGATTAATGGCAATTGATTATTATTCAAAAAAAGCAGAGGGTATATGTATCAAGGGTGGAGCTAGAAATCAGATCAATGACGGGTGGGTGAAAGAGGTGTGTTTGTGATTATATTATTTTAACTTTTTTCGACTTTTAATTATGAAATTTAAACCATAATACGATATCATTCAATTACAGTAATAATTTATAATTTTTCATGTAAATGATTTTTGAAAAAAAAATAAGTAAACTTTAATTGTGATACATATAATAATGATGCTGTTTAAGTTTTGACTATATATACATAGTGATTGAAAGGACAATTGAACTGAATAAAATTGTCCTTATTTTACAGGTATGTATAAATTATTTATTTTATTATTTATATATTTGGTACTTTTAGGAAAAAAGAAATTTAAACTTTAATCTGATTTTAATATATTATATAAATTTATATTAAATTTGCAGACTATTTTATTCAAATGACAGGAGAAGATACAGAATTATGTGGCTTTATTGATGCAAAACTCCCAGGTAACAAAGGAGTGAGCCAAAAAGTGAAAAAACGATCATTAGCAGGATGGAAAGCATGGAAGAGACATTGGTGTGCTGTGAGAAAATTGAATGGAAATCATGGCATCGAAATTGTTTTAGATTATAGTATTGGTAGTGCAAAATCTGTTGTTCCAAATGAGAAGGACAATAGAATAAAAATTTCAACAAATTCATTGATTTGTCGTACTGAATCGAAAACAAAACAATTTTCATTTGGAATTTTTACGGTAAAAGATAAAAAACCTTTATTATATTTATCCGGGGCTTCTGAAACTGATACTCAACGATGGATGGAAAATTTACGACAATTATTAAGACCAAGAAAACATCGCTTTATGGAAGGATCTCTCAGTATTTCTATAATAGATAATGCACATTCCAAAGCCAGTGGTTTAACAGGTCCGATTTAATTAATATTATTAAATTATTTATTTATAAATTTAAATTACAATTTTAATTAAATAAATAATTTATTAACAGGTCTTCATGGTGATTTGATAGCTAGTAATTTAGGAGTATTTATAAAGGACGCTCATTCAGGAGAGATAGTACAAAATTTTGAATGGAAGGAATTTAATGAATTTCATTTATCAACAAACGGTCGTCCTGACGATGTGAAAAGAATTTGTGTTATACATACAACTAAAGAATTTCGTGGTGGTGTTGGTGAACTTTATATATTTTGTCTAAATGCTCAAAGATTATTACAAGATTTTGTAACACAAGGTCGTGGACCAAAACACAAAATTTTCGCACAACGACCATTAAGCCGTAGTGAAGGTGATCTCAGAATATCAATTTATAATGATGAAGATAATCATTCTTTTCCAACATTAAAAAGTAAAGCTACATCGAGTTTGATAAATGCAGGTCTTGGATTAATTCTCTCATCGAAAACAAGTAGAGATATTGAAAAATTAGAAAAAAAAATTCATACACGTGCAATTGATAATGTTTATGAATCTGAACCAGCATCAAGTAATCCCAATTTTGTTGCAAGCTTTGATCAATTAAAAAATCCTTGTCCAAAACGAGTATCTAATATTTCAATAGCTTCGGGAATTTACGAAGAAATTGTAGATGATGGAAAAGGCGTTAAAAATTTAATAGTTCCTTCTCATTTGTACGAGGATCCGGAAGATGTTATTTTAAATTCTGATATTTTACATTTTCAACCACCGCCACTACCACCACGTCATCAATGTGGATCGAATTCCAAAAAGAATGGAAGGTTAGTTAAGAAATAAATAATTTTATTTTCAAATTTTCCGAATTTATAGAATTTTAATTTTTTTTTTTTTTTTTATCAAATTTTAGTCCCAGTGATGATGGTTTAGATTCGGAAGGAGGAACAAGATCTGCGACACCTAATACTCAATCGGATACAACTCCAACTCCCGAGGAAATAAAGGTAATAAATCCTAATTTAATAGATACGTCTGATTATGTTCCAATGTCACCATGCATAAAAATCACGCACAAATCTGAAGAACTAAATACATCCCAAGAAGGAGTTTACATGGTGATGCGGTAAAATATTTTTACTGCTCATCATTTTCTGTTGTTTTTAAACGATAGTCATGAAAATTTATAACAAAAAAAAAAAAAAAAAAAAAAAAAGTCAAATAGAATCCATATCTGAGAAGTTATTTCTCAATTTCGAGTCAATAACTCCAAAAGTCTAGAATGATAATTCAAATTTTTGATATTTTAATTTAAAACAAGTATAATTTTATTCATATCTATATTATATTTTGATCAATATATAAGAAAATAATTGAGATATAAGAATATATTGCTTTGAAGAACTCATTACATATATAGTTGTGCTTTTTGTGAAAAACTATTTTTAAGTGCGTGAAAAGTATTGTGATAATTCATTGTAACTAAAACTATCATAAAAAGAAAGCTCAAAAAAATGTAATAGAATCATCGTCTATAATGTTATATGTATATTGTACTAATTATCTATTCACTGCCTTTAATGTGTGCCTCTGGTTTCTTAAAAAATTGAGCCTCGATATATTGATTTGAACTTCAATATTATATCAATAATTTAAAAATATAAATCGAAGCTATAAAAATTACATATCAAATTTCCCAAAGTGATGTTTTATTTTATTAAAATGTTATAAGGTATTTTTTCATTAAAATTAAAATCAATAAATAAAAAGAAATCACATGGGATTTGAAAATATCAATAAGGGAAAAAATGGTTCAAGTTCAATAATTTCGTAGCTCAATTTGAACTTGTTATTGTTTCGTAGCAAATATTATAATTTAGGCGTGAGTTGAATTAAAAAAAAAAAAATTATTTACACATCTGTTATACAAAAAAAAAGGAAAAGAAAAAATAGTATACGGATGGATAATTCGTGATAAACTTAGCTTTTTATTCGTGTACTAAATACATTTATATATACACACTATTGAATAAGTAAGGCTTAAAAATAAATATATCGTGTGTTCATATTTTGTTGCTTAAAAAGGAAATTCAAATTGAAAATCATTTCAAAAAAGTTTATAATATTCCCAAGAAGGAATATTTTTTATATATATATTTTATAAGCTTTCAAATGCGTTGTAAAAATTATAAAAATTTATACTGTATATTTGTTTTCAAGTTTAAATCCTATTATGAACGTTTATATTAAATTGTTTATTGAAAATTTTGGTGGTTAAATTTATAGATAATAAAAAACAAATTTTAACAATGAACCACGGAAGTAAAACGGCCTCTGCAGATTAGGATATAAATATAGATATAACAAACACATTTATATATTATATTATTATTATTATTTGTAAAATGCTTAAAAAAATATAAAGCTGTTTTTGCCTCTTATATACAATGTTTAATTACAATGAATTTTTACTGTTTGCATTACTTAACATAAACATTCTTGCCTTTTTTTCAAATTCCATTTTATTGTATTTAAATTCATCGGCAATTTCTGTCATCAATGGATCATCTGGATTTGGATTTCCCAATAAAAGTTGTACGGCCGTTAATAAATTTTCTAGAGATATAGTAGGATTCCATCCTCCTTTTGGAGGCATTTTTAAAAGATCCATACATATTAGACCAGTTGAATCTATGTTTGGATGATACACTGGTGTTAAAAATTTTATACGTGGTGGTTCAAATGGATATTTTTCTGATATATTCACTTCTAATTGAAATAATCCACCTTCATAAGGTGTTCCATTAGGTCCCATAATAACAGCCGTTAATAAATCCAATTTATCATCTTTTGCATAACATGAAATACCTTCTGGAGGATGTTCTGACAAACGAGCCAATTCTTTTTTTATTCGAGATTTTTGAACTGCCGTCATTGTTCAAAAAAAGTCTCTGCAAAATAAATAAAATATTTAATTATCTTATAACTTCTAACATAAATCAAAATAATTATTTTTTAAGTTGAAAAAATGTTTTTAAAATATTAGTATTAGCCGGTAATATAAAAGTACCGCATATTTAAATATAACCTTAAAATTTAATTTATTTTACATCAAACATAAAAAGTAGTATTTAAATACTTACCTGTACTTAGTAAATTGTAGAGTCTTTCAATATTTTCATGATTCTACATGTAAACAAACAAAAATCTTGTTATCAGTTGCGTGACAACCCAAACAATGTGATAACAATTAAAAACACTTTGATCGCGGAATTCGTAACGTAAATATACGCAAGTAATGTAAGTATCGTAACTAATTCGCAGTCAATTTTCAAACTTGCAAAATTTATTTTTACAAAATTTAAATTCTGAAGATTGTCATAAAATATAGTGCCGTAAAGTAAAAACTTTCTGTTTTTATTTGAAAAATGAGAAAAAAAAACTAAACACGAGAAAATTGTAAAGGATATTTTGAAAAGAACATGATATAAAAAAATTATTAGTTTAAATATAAAATAATAATTTTCATATTATGTACCTTTATTGAACCTATATTTAATAGTATGTAATAATAAAAATATATTTGTCCAGGGCACCAATATAAAAGAGTACGGTAGTGTCTAATGTATGCAGGCGTGTGGGAGGAGTAGCTGAATGTACACTTTGCATCACAAGTCAAGTGTACACATATACAGTTTCACATACCATACATTCATTATATACTGGTGTAAGTAGTACCATCGTGTATAGGATAGTAATGGTATAGTTACTCATAAAATATATAGTTAAGTTGAAGTTGGAGTGTTAAGAAAAACGGTTTTATTATGAACAAAGTTGCTTCGCGGATGAAATATATTGTTAAATTGGAAAATTAAAATATTATTCTAGAGAAAAGTGATTCTGACAGGCAAGTGGAAAATTTAGATTGTGATATATGTGACACATAAAAAGAAGAAGAAACGCCATCGTGCAAGCGCAGGTAGGTAGGTCTGCATAATATACATACAGATATTTTGGGCGTTGACCATTTACCGCGACGCGAACTTATTACTATTTAATTGATAATAAACATTAGAAAAATAAAGAAAAATTCATTTTAAAGTGATTTATCTTATTCTATCAAAAATTGTAAGTTTTACATTCATAAAAATAAAATTGAAATGAATCAATTCTCCAGCTCGGTAGATCAGATTAGGTGTCTATAAGGGCGTCAACGGCATGGTATTTATCGAGTGAGATCACTTTCAAATAACAATAATATTTTAATTTTTTTAAAGTAGAATTAAATATTTTTTTATGTTCTAAACTAACTTTTTAAAAAATTGAACATATTTTTCAAAAACTTGTAAATATTTCGTAATTATAAATATGTTTATTAATATTAAAAAAAATAGAAAACAATTAAAATGGGAGATAATTAAATTTATAATTTATAAAAAATGTAAATTTAACCTAAAACCGATATTTGTTATAAAATGCAACTTTTGTGTAAACAATTAGTTGACAAATTAGTTATTTTTTATTTATTATATTTTATTTTTATTTAATTTCAGAACTTATTTATATTTTTTTATTTTTACTTAAGGTGTTTTATAATGTATAATTAATTAATGAGAGTGACTCATTTCATTAACTGCAATATAGCAAAATGATCTCTATTCTATATAAATTATATTTAAAATTATTTTGTAAATTCACTTAATTTATGTAATTATCATTATCTAGTTTTGATAATAATTTTTGTTTTTTAATATAGGAAAAATGTGGGTCATACTGTTGTTGGCAGTAATTTCAACAACTGGAAAATGTCAATCGCCGGAAAATTCAGATTGGACTCCAGATCAATATAATCGAAATGATTTATCAACTCGACAACCTTGGAATAGATTCAACGAAAGAGATCCAAATTCAGGATTTGGATATAGACCAGAAAATCCAGAGTATGATCCAAATAGTGGATTTCAATACAGACCAGATAATCCAGTAGACTACGATGCAAATTCCGGATTAAATTACAGAACAAATCAAGATAGAGATCATCTTTCTGGAGTTAGAAATCCTTCAATTCAAGACACGAATATTGGGTATGGAGGTTATAAAAGTTCTGGACAGCCAGGAGATTTCATTATTAAAGAAGCGTGAGTAAAAAAAATTTGTTAATTTCTCATTAGAAAAAAATAAAAATATTTTGTCAATAATCTAACAGATGGATTTATTTTACAGAACTTATTTCATAGTAGCATCTCGAATGGTAAGACCGGGACAACTTTATCGAGTGGCAGTTAATGTTCTTCAAAGTCCTCTTCCAATGGTGGTGCAAGCATCAATTCAAATGAATGGTGTTGAAATAGCGGAAGATCATTCGGAAGTAAAAGAAGGTATTCCAGAAACTTTGGTATTACAAGTACCTGCAAGTTCAGTGGTGGGAAATTATCGTCTTCGAATTGCCGGAATGTATAATAGTTTAACTGGTGGACAGGCATTTATAAATGAAACTCAATTGGTATTCTCTCAAAGATCAATGACAATATTCATACAAACGGATAAACCAGTTTATATGCAAGGACAAACGGTTCATTTTCGAACAATACCAATAAACACGGAATTAAAAACATTCAATGATCCTATTGAAATTCATATATTAGATCCTTATAATAGAAAAATGCGTCGCTGGCTCAGTAAACAAAGTAATTTAGGAACTGTTTCTTTAAAATATGAATTATCTGATCAACCCGTTTATGGAAACTGGTCTATTCTTGTTATTGCACAAAGTCAAGAAGAAAGAAAAGTTTTTTCAGTCGAAGAATATTATCAGACACGATTTGAAGTGAATGTGACAATGCCAGCTTTCTTTTTTGATACTGATCCATATATTTTTGGTATAGTACAAGCAAATTATACTTCCGGTGCACCGGTACGGGGAAATTTAACTTTAAAAGCAAGTATTCGACATCTTAATAAATATTATACAAGTTCATCAACACAATATCAAGATGTTCGTGAGAGATATATGGAATTTGAAGAATACTATCCTTCATGGTTTACACTTCCACGTGAAACATATGATGAAAGAGGACAACGAGTTCCTGTTCTTCGATTGTTTAATGGAACCTATAGGTAAGTTTTATTTATTTATTTTTTTTAACAATTTAAGTTGGAATTTATTTGAAAATGTAAAATTAAAATTTCAGATTCCAATATCCATTGAGAGAATTGATTTCATATGGTTCGAGCTCAGAAGGAATGGAAATATTAATAACCGCAACTGTAGGAGAAAAATTTTTGGAAGAAATAATAGTTGGCTATTCGAAAGCACGAATTTATAATTCAACAATAAAAATTCATTTTGCCGGTGATTCGCCACAAGTTTTTAAACCTGCTATGCCATTTTCTCTTAATCTTATCTCATCATTTCATGATGGATCGCCTTTGAGGCCAAGTCAACTATTGGGAGCTAGATTGGATATTCGTGCAGATGTTGAAATGAGATCAGGTCGAAGAAATTTGGATAGTAGAACTATTACTCCAACAGCTGAAAATAAAGCGATATGGTTTTTAAAAGTTGATCTCGCTAAAGAACTTGGACTAAGTGATAATCCTCAACGAGCACAACAAGTTCTTAATGAAGTAACTTCTATGAGAGTTTATGCAACCCTCATTGACGGTGAGGGACATTCAGCAGCTTCAGAACTCATTCTTTTGGCTCATGAATCACCACATAATAAAAATATTAAAGTTTCAACGTCTACACAAAAACCAAAAGTGGGAGAATATCTAGTATTGCATGTGCAGACAAATTTTTATATTGATACATTTAATTATATCATCATGTCAAAGGGTATAATTCTTTTGAGTGGACAAGACGATATGCAACATAATATAAGAACATTTGCTATTCCTTTAAGTCCAGAAATGGCTCCAGTGGCCACGGCAGTTGTTTATTATGTTGGTCGTTATGGAGAAGTAATTGCCGATTCTTTAACATTCCCAGTTAATGGAATTTCACGAAACAATTTTACTGTTTTCATTAATAACAGAAAAGCAAGAACTGGAGAAAATGTAGAAGTAGCTATTTATGGAGAACCTGGAGCTTTTGTTGGTCTCTCTGGAATTGATAGATCATTTTTCACAATGCAAGCTGGTAATGAATTAACGTACGCCAATGTCATTTCAAAAATGTCTCATTTCGATGAAGAAACCAATGGTAAGTGTTTGAATAATATCTCTAAATATTCATTTTATAATATTTAATGAAAACGAATTTTTTCTGAGTTATTATTGTTCAATTTAATATATATTTTAAAAAGTTGTTAATAATATTGTTTATAGTCAACACTAATTCCAAAAACGAGCACAAAAATTAATTCTAAATTCTAGTGTAGAAATTTGTTAAAAAATATTAATTCACTCACCGATCTCGTTCAGTTGATAGGTGGAAGTTGTTCTCTAAGAAATATCCAAAAGCCACATCACCATAAATAGACAACACATTTTTTTTTATATTTTATTTATCACACATTTTTTCTATTTTAACACAAAAACACTCGATAATTTTTTTTCTACTTCTGTGTTCACTTTTAAAAAACTTGTCGTTGACCACTGAATACACTTACACTTTTCGAAATTGTTTTTATGAACTTATTTTACAAGTTTTTTTTTACATTACTCACAAGTCCATTAATAAATAGATTCACAATAATCAGTATTATTTACTGATTAGGACTGGTCATTACTTAAAACACTTTAAATTTACTGTAAAATTCGCGAAAAAAGTATAGAGCGATGATAAACTGAACCGGCAAACTAAACAATAAGAACAAAGATGGCGTCGCAGTCAAGACAATTTACCGCCAAAAATGTTCTTAACCAATTTTATCAATATCGAATTTCCCGAATCAATTAGTTAAATATCACACATTTCCCATCGATTTTTACTTAAAAACATAGACTGAATAGAAAATCATCCGAAAATATTATTATAAAGATCGAAAAACACGATAAATTGGTAATTTCAAGTATCGTCTTCAAATGACCCATTGCCAATGGGTTACAAATTTTTTCGTGAATCGTTTTATGAACATATTTCTTAAATTTCCGCACTATCACCAATTCTATTAATAAGCACACACGAACTAATCATTATTATTTACTAATTAAAACTCGTCATTATTTAAAACTTGTCGTTTTTTGCTTTAAAATTTGCGACAACGAGAGAACGACGTTACACATTAAAATCGTACCGGTAAACTGACAATGGCAACCAGTGATGCCAACCTAGTTCGTCGTACTACGCTAGTCAAATTACTTTCTTTTATTCAATTTCTAATATTTTAGTTTAAACATTTTTAATTGTTAATTTCAATACATAAAAATACAGTAAAATTATTTTTAAAGTAATTTCAATGTAGATAAATATATTTGTGTACTAAAATATTTCAATATAACCTTTTAAAACACGATTGCATTATTCGCGCCAAATTTAAATTTTCCCGGTGAATTTGAAATTGCAGATAAAGATAAAATTAAAAATCGTTTTCAATTAAATGCTTTAATATTTATTTTTGTCTTGTTTTTTTAGATTTGGCATAAATATAGGTTCTTTTTTATATTAATAAATATAATATTGGCAAATAAATTCCTATATTTATCATTAAATATTTAAAATCCAATAATAAAAAAATGAAAATCCATTATTAATACAGTCTAATTATTTATTAATTTATTTATTTATTTAATTACAAATAAGTTTCTAAAAATTATTGAAATATATATAAAATGATCACTCTAAAATTAATTAATTTTAAATAATTTAATTTAAGATAATTATGTAATCGCAAAACAAAATCGCTCAACGTTCTTTATAAAATCTAAATCAGTAATTTAATTAATTAAAAAAATAAATTTAATTATAAAAGTTAATGTAAACGTAATTAATTATAATAAATTTTTCAAAAATTGTTTCTATTACTACAATTATTATTTTTGTAAAATTAAATTAAAATTGTTTAGTTTTTTAAAATTATTATTAATGTAATATTACATTTTTAAAAAAAGTGATTTCTTATTTATTTATTATCATATACTACAAAACGAAATTTTTTAATTTAATTATAATTTTATATTTATATTGAAATGAAGAATATTTAATATAGAAGAAATTTTTTCACAGGTACACACAGTCACACCTGGTTATTCCACGATGGCGATCCAGATGAGACAGTTTATTTTCCATCATCAAGTTTTGGAATTGATGTCAATCGAACTTTTGAATATCAAGGTCTCGTTGTTTTCACGGATGCTATTATTTATCGTAAACCAGAAGTCTGCAATCGAACACTTGGTTTTGGTGAATGTCTAAATGGTCGTTGCTATCGTTTAGAAAAGAAATGCGATGGTATTTTTGATTGCGAAGATGGTACAGACGAAGCACGTTGTCTTCATTCTAACATAACAGATATTTCTGAATTTCGAAAATATCGTTTCAATCGGATTCAACGTCAATATGAAAACATGTGGCTTTGGGCAGATATTAATATTGGACCTCACGGTCGTTATATATTCAACATTGACGTTCCTCGTCGTCCTGTTCACTGGATGATCACAGCCTTCAGTATAAGTCCAACAGTTGGTTTTGGAATGCTACCAAAAGCTATTGACTATATGGGAATTTTGCCATTTTTCATTAATGTTGAAATGCCAACGAGAATTAAACAGGGCGAACAAATTGGTGTTCGTGTGTCTGTTTTTAATTATTTACAAAATAATATTGAAGCAACTGTTGGTTTAAGTGGATCAAATGATTTTAAATTTGTTCACGTTGAAGAAAATGGATATGTTAAATCCTACAATCCACGAACATCATTTGGAGAACATCAATTTTTCGTTTGGATTAAAGCGCAAGATGTGGCTATTATTTATCTTCCAATTGTACCAACGAGACTTGGTGATATTACAGTTCATGTTTATGCGAGTGCACTTATTGGACGTGATTCCGTCACACGAACTGTTCATGTTGAAGCTGATGGACTTCCACAATTTCGACATGAATCGGTTCTTTTGGATCTTAGTAATAGGGCTTATGCTTTTCAATATATGCACGTCAATATTACAGAGACTCCAATTATTCCATATTCTGAAGATCGTTATTATGTCTACAGTTCTAATAAGGCACGAATCAGCATTGTTGGCGATGTTGTTGGTCCAATTTTCCCCACAATACCAGTCAATGCAACAAGTTTATTATCATTACCCATGGATTGTGGTGAGCAAAATATTTTCAATTTTGCCGCTCATTTATATACGACACTTCATATGCGAGCTGTTAATTTGAGAAATCGAACACAAGAAGAAAAAAGTTTCAATTACATGAACATTATGTATCAGAAGCAAGTTTCCTTCATGAATCCCGATGGTTCTTTCAGTCTATTTCGCAGTGATTGGAATCAATCGTCACCAAGTGTTTGGCTCACTGCCTATACTATTCAAGTATTTCAAGAAGTAGCCAGTAATTATGAATATGAAAATTATTTGTACATTGATCCTGATATGCTTGCAAAATCGGTACTTTGGCTATTGCAACATCAAACTGATGAGGGCTCATTTTACGAAGTCACTTGGTTGCCCGATAGAAAAATGAATACAACTTTTATTGATGAATATGGATTTTATCGATTCCGCAATATTTCACTTACTGCAC
Source organism: Leptopilina boulardi (assembly GCF_019393585.1). NCBI lineage: Eukaryota > Metazoa > Arthropoda > Insecta > Hymenoptera > Figitidae > Leptopilina > Leptopilina boulardi. Next base: position 275,467 of record NW_026137765.1, on the reverse strand, counting down.
ATGTTTTGATAACATTAGCATCGGTTAAAGATTTATCGAGTGGACTTGGAACGAGAGTTGCATTGGCAGCGGACAATGCTGCTAAATGGTTAGAAACAAAAATTTCTTATTTAAGGGAATTTGGACAACCATATGAGATTGCAATTGTCGCTTATGCACTTAAGGAAAAGGGTTCTAGTAATTACGATGAGGCATTTGAAATTTTAAATAGACACTCGAGAGATGAAGGTGAATATAAATATTGGGGTAGAGAAGCAGTTCCTCAGCCACCAACAAAAATTGAAAATCAAAAACCATTTTTACTACCACGATTGCCTTATCGTTATGATTCAGAGAATATTGAAACCACGGCGTATGCATTATTATTGTATACGGCTAAACAACAAATTTTCTTTATTCAGCCAATTGTGAGATGGTTAAATTCTCAAAGATTAACAGACGGTGGATGGGCATCAACGAGGGATACTGCTTGGGCAATGAAAGCATTGATGTATTATACTCAAACTCAAAGACTGAGAGAAGTCACGCAATTGTCCGTTACTATTGAGGCAACTTCCTTGCCAGGTGTCACTAAAACTCTTCACGTTAACAGTAAAAATCTAGCAACTCTTCAGTCAGTTGAGGTAAAATATTTGTTATATTTAAAAAAAAATTTAATTTCCTATTTTCAACTTGATAAAAAAAAGCGTACTTTATTAATTTTTTTAGTTTAAAATTTACTTAATCATAAAATATTTTTAGATACCAGAAGCCTGGGGAACTGTTAAGGTGCAAGCTCAAGGAGCAGGATACGCAATCTTGCAAATGACTGTGCAATATAATGTTGATAATGTTCGATTCCAAACACAACCTCCAGTTAGGGCGTTCGATTTACGCTGGAATGCCAAATTTCATGGAAGAAATCAGTCTCATATTAGTTACATCAGTTGCCAAAGGTAATAATATTTTATATTCAAAATAACATCAATTTCCAAATTAGAAAAATTTAAGAATTAAACTAAATATTAAATAAATCTTTTTTTAGATGGATAAATATAAACGAGTCGATTAGATCGGGAATGGCAGTTTTGGACGTGGCTGTTCCAACTGGATATATTATACAACAACAAAATCTCGATAAATACGTTCGATTGAGAGAAGTTCGAAATCTTCAAAGAGCGAGATTCCTGGACCAAAAATTACTTTTCTACTTTGATTATCTCGATGAGGAAGAAACTTGTGTTGAATTTACTTTAGAAAGATGGTTCCCAGTGGCAAATATGTCTCGATATCTTCCAATTAGAGTCTACGATTATTATGCGCCTGGTAAGTGAAAAATTTATATATAGTTTATTACCTTAATTTTTTTTCTGAAAATGAATTGTATAATTAATTATTTTACTAAATTTCAGAACGTTTTAACGAGACAATGTTTGATTCATTGCCTACCTATCTTCTCAATATTTGCGAAGTTTGTGGTAGTTCACAATGTCCATACTGTCCAATTTACAACATTGCAACAATAATAACATCACCAAGTTTCTTCACATTGTGTGCATCTCTCGTTGTCATTCTGACGAGGTATTTTAGAACCCAAGAATTTAGCGTAAGTTAAAGTCATTCTAAATTATATAGGAGACTGTCATATTAAATTTCGCAAAAACACGAAATTTGCGATAATTATAAACGCAATCATAAGTAAAAACTAAAATCATACGATGTTTCATAAAATCGTAATACAAAGACTAGGAAAAAAGCGATGATTCGACAACATTTACACAAATTATTAGAAATCTCTTTTTTCACCTTTTTTATTAAGTGCAAAATTAAAGCCTTTAAAAGGCTCTAAGGTCTGTTATAAATTACAAAATTATATTTTGTTAAATTGAATATAATGAAGACTTGAATTCAATAATATTAAAATTTTAAATTCTATTAAATGTATATGAATGTGTCATGTTGAGGATTATTATAATCAAGAGATTATAAAAAATAGGAAAGAGAGAATGTGATATACATTGCAAAATATGTATACATATATATTTTTCCATATAATGCAATTAATTAATAATAATAATGAAAATATGATTTTTAACATTGATTTTATCTTCCAACCATTCATGCCTTATTAAAAAGAGAGTATAAAAAAATAATTTGATTATTTTGTTGTTAAATTCTAATATTATTTTATCGATGAAAAAAGTCTTGTCCGTAAAAATATGGTCAAATTGTGCCTTAAAATTTGGATCTTAATTTTTAAAAATATATTCATGATTATAAGATCTATTTATAAATTGACTTCTAAAAAGGGAGAATTGAATGTAAAACAAAGATTTTTTGTTAATAGACTTAACACAGAAAGTCATTTTATCTGATACCGTCCAAGACAATAAGTCACTAATCTCGGCGTTGTCCCGTCGAAATAAATTGTAATATTTTAAGATCTTCTCATTATTGCGCTTAAAAAAAATAGTTTACGATCGTTTTTATACAAATCCACGTCATTAATAATATGTATGTAAAGGAGTTATTTATACAAACTCTTTTTAAATAATTTTTATGAAACTTTAACAACTTTACACATAAACAAACCAAAGCTAAATGGTTTTTACAATAATTTGTATTTTATAAAATTGAGTAAAAATTACTCAACTATGTTAAATTTTGCTATTAGTATTGCGTCAAAAATTTTAAACTTAGAAAGTAATTGATCAAAACTGTAACTTAAATATTTTAAGTACCAAAAGAATATTTTAAAAAGAAAATATCCGTCCAAACTTAAATTACAAGTCATGTGAATCAATAATTATTATTCTTCATTAAAATACGTTCAAGGAGCTTTTTTTATAAAATTGATTTGTTTATACATACTCGCCATTAAACTTAAGGAAATATTAAGTAGTTTTTTAAGAACTTCAAAGATTTTTATATGATCTTGAAAGTTTTTTTTTAATAATAAATTTTAATTATAAAATATAGTACAAATGTCAATTAAATGATCTGACACTATATTCTAATATAGCTCCTTCAACTAATATCAAGAAAGCCGTCCAAAACAAAACTTATAATATGTAGATTGTTCAAATTTAATTTAGTGTTTTATACTATCGTCGATTTATATTTTTATAACGATACTACATGTACATTTTATCATTCACGCACAAACGTAAAAAATAGATTAATTTTATGCGTTTTTTTTTATTCATTAATGCAAATTGTATGTATACAAAAAATTAAAATAAGTTTAAAGAGTCTATAAATTTATATAGTTAGTGCCTCTGATTGTACAGCAAATAATATTAGCTCTTTACAATTTAATAAAAATTGTACAGTTTAATTACTGACACATATAAAGTTACCGACTGTTAAAAAAAAAATAAAAAATAAACAATCGAAAATCTGATATAAATTGAATTGTCGGAATAAAAATAAAATAATCTCTTTAATTTTTAAATAATTTATCAAATTCAATTTATTAATTATACGTATTAAATCAGATCTTATTTTACTCATAATTAATTGTGCCACTCTTTTGTATATTGATTTTAACAGTGTAATTACAATAAATCAAAAGATTGTGATTATATACATTAATAATGAGCTTTCTTTTTTAATTAGATAACATAAATAATTAAACTATGAAATTATAATTAAAAGTAAATTAATATGATATAATTATGTAGCTTTTAACGATAAATTAAAAAATATTCATTCATCGGAAATAATGTTCTATTGTTTATTTCAATATTTTTTAATTTCATTGTTTTTAATTAAAAAGAAAACGTTTGAATTTAAAAATTATCTTTTTAAAAGGAACTCACTACGCTGCTCATATATGTATGTATGTACAATTAATTAATTCATTTATTTTGATATATCATTACAATAATTATAATTATAATATATTATATTAATAATTATTTTTTTACTACTATTATTACATTTATTAATAATAATTTAATTAGATATTTTTTAATCAAAATAGTAACATATTAAATAGCTATTTTGACTCTGATAGTAGCGATAGCAGCGCCTCTAGCATCAAAAGATCAAGTCTTCATGTTACTCGCATTAATTGTTGAAAGTTTGTCGGCGTCATTAGTGTCCAAATTGTACAGGTAAATATCGTGATTTTAGAAAATGATTTTTCTTAATAAAAGTAAAATATCGTTTTATATGCATAACGTAATAAGCATGAATATTTTTGATAGTGTATGTCGTTAATTATGTCTGACATTAAACTTAGAAAAACGAGTCAAGTTGTAGGTTATGGCGCAAATCACCACAAATCGCAATCCGAATTTCATAAATTATTAATATCTATTATTATTAAAATATTATATTAAAATTTGAAACAAAAAACAATATTTTTTTAATAGGAATTTATTACGGTGCTCCTATATGTATACATGTTCAATTAATTTATTCATTTATTTTAATGTAGGTATACTTATAATAATTACAATTATAATATATTTTATTTTTAATTATTTTATTACTACTATAATTATATTTATGCATAATAATTTAATTAAATACTTTTAATTAAAATAGTCACTAATTAAAGTGTTATTTTGACTATGGTAGTAGCGATAGCAGCGCCTCTAGCATCAAAAGGTCGAGTCTTCATGTTACCGGTTACCTATTAATTTATTGTTGAAAGTTTGTCGGCGTCATTAGTGTCTAAATTGTGTAGATAAATATCGTGATATTAGGAAATGATTATTCTTAACAAAAGTAAAATATCGTTTTATACGCATAAAGTAATAAGCATGACTATTTGTGATAATGGACGTCGTTAATTACGCCTGATATTAAACTTCGAAAAACGAGTCAATTTTTAGGTTATGGCGTAAACCGCCAAAATTCGCAATCCGAATTTCATGAGAAAATCATAGTAATTTTGTTAATCAATATTGAAATTAGCATCAAATAATTGAGTAAATAAATTTATAGGTCGCGAGTGTTGTGTGCAATAAGAAGAATGAAATAATGAACTTGGAGATAAAACAAGAAAGATTTCCGTTTTATTCAGCTCTGTAAAACTACAAAAAATTGGTGAGTCGATATTTTTTTTAATTTTTTCAGCATAATTTATTATTCATATTTTATATACATTTACAGCTATTAGTATAAAATTATTTTATTTACGACAAATATATTAATTATTGTTTTATAGTTATAACTATATAATTGAAAATTGGTATATTTAAAAATTAATTAAAACGTGTACTAATTTATTGCATTTATAATGGATTTCTAATTTACTCATAATTAGAAAATTTCTTAATATATAATTATTAGTTAGATTTACTGATAATTTTTTATAGTAAGGAACTAATTTGTGAGTCAGTCCATTACATTTCAATAAAATCGGTTTAATTAAATATAATATGGATTCTTGCAAACATATAGTATAAACATAAAGAATTTTATTTAATTTGAATAAGGAAATATAAAACTATTTTTGTTATATGAAATAATTTTAAGTTAAAAAATTAATGAATATTAAAGGGTTTTGATGTTATTCTTTCAAAAAAAAAAGTTGTATAATTTTCTTGGAGAGAGGAAAGTGTATGAATAATTATATATAATAATTATTCTAATTTGTATATAATAGGTATATATTTTAATATATATCTGTATAATATTTTATTATTATATATTTTTTTAGAAATATAATCTATAAATTATTTTCAATTAAAAGCCATATAAAACATATACTTTTTTTTCATTAAAGTTGATTAATCAAAACATTCAAATCATCATATATAGTCAGATGATTCTTCCCTACCAATCAGAGTTTAACGTTTGACTCAGATGATGTGAGTTACAAATTTGTAGCATCCTTATTTTAACGTTAAAAATAATCATGTCTTTGGATATTTATCTAACTGTTAGTCAGGTTTAAAAATAAATAAATGCAATATTTAAATGTGATATAGGCCATGATTTTTAATATTACATCAGGACAGTTGCCATTGTTACCATCAGTTGTTAGTGCAACTTCCCTTACTTTTCTATAGTGTTCCCAGTGTTGAGCGTAAGCGCATTAACATAGGTACAGCTCAGCTGGAGTGTACAACACAATCGTTGCAAATAGTTTTCTGTCAGCTTGGTGCGGTTACCTACTTCTAAAGATTTTGCGAACAAAATTTATTCTACACATGTTTCAAGGCTACAAATATTAAAGTCAATTCAATTGACTATATAACACCCATTTTGACGTTGAGTGATGAAGTTAGTGAAGATAAAGTTTTTATTGAGTTTGTGTTATTCAAGAGAACATTGCCTTGGCATTTGAGAAGAATAACCGGTTATTGAAATATTTCGGAGTCTGAAGGAAAATCAAAAAAGGATCAATTTCTACTTTTTTCATAAATCCTTATGAATTCGTGGATAAGCGTTATTTTTGACAGTTACTTTCATGATAACATTAAGGCAAGTAATTTATGTTTCATTTATAATATATGAGTGTATATATGTATATAGTATATATATATAATTTTTTTTAATGCCATATGTTTTAATTGTCATTAGTGAAACAAATTTTAATGTTATAATAAGGTAGATAACAAATTGGTAATAAAAGGAGTAATTGAAAGATATTTATTTATAATTGACAGTAAAATCTTGTTTATATTTACAAATTTGCGTTGAATTCATGTTCCATCTGGTGGTGAACTTCATAATTTTTGCTTTATTTCCACGCTAATAAACTTTATTAGTTTAATTTTTATTGTAATTATCTTAATATAGGTATAGATAAAACATTAAGTGAATTACATTTTTTTTTAAATATACACTTTGTGGATTAATGATCAAAGTTCATATTAAGTAATATCTGAAATTAATTTTAATTAATTGATATATAATTTAATTTATTATTTTAAAAGAATCGAAAAATTTTAAATTTATTTTGAATATTGTTAAAAGCTTAAAAATTGCAATATATATTGAAGCCTGATATTGTAGCAATTGTCGTAATCATTCTTCCTATACGATAACGTAGTCATATAATTTAGACAATCATTGTTCGTCTGTATTATCATTTTTTAGTGCAGATAATTTACTATTGAAGAATTAATGACTTTTTTTCTTGAAAAATTATTATTATCATTGATTATAATTTAGCTTTAATACGCGAAATAAAAAGTCCTTTTATTATCAAGGTGAACTAATCTATGATTACATATATTTAAAATTAGATGATGATGATGAGTGTATGATATAAATTAAATTTTGTTTTATTTGCAGATATTGAAAGAGTTCTTTAATTGCTTCAAAAATTATCAAATTTAAACTCCAAGAGGCAATGTAATAAGAATTAAATATATTAATAAAAACAAACATGATGCAACGTAAATAAGTGCCAAATGTGTGTAGCTAAAGAAGCTACTTTTTTAAAAATGGAAATTCTTGACTCATCATTTAAATGAAGAATAAAATTGAAAAATTAATATTTTAACATCTATTATAAATGAAATAGAAATATATTTTTGTCATCATTTAGAAGATTTTAGTAGAAAAAACAAGAAAATATTGAAAGAATTTTTGTAAAATTTTAAAAACAACTGTTGAAAAAAAAGAAAACAATAGTCATAAAACTTCCACAATATATAAAGTGAAAATATTTTAGAAAAATTTTTGTGAAGTAATATTTAAAAATGTTTCTCTTGACTTCCGTATTTCATCGAGTTACATTCTCAGTTGTGGCAATTTTATTGCTTTATTTTATATTCATGGATACACTGTTATATTCACGAGTACATAAATACTCGATTAAACCAAATGATAATAAGCCTCAATATGAAGGAATAATTCCATGTTCATTTGATCCTCTTTGCGTGGTAACTGTCAAAGGCCTAATGTTGGATCATCCAAATTATTATCTACTTGGTCCACTAGCTGCAATTGTAAATCAAGCTTTTGGAATAAGTGACTGTAAATGGATTTCACCAAATTTAATTAGTGGATTTCATGTATTAGTAGCAATAGCGGCGGGAAAATGTGCCTCAAGTGATTCACTTTCTCAACGGCGTCTTGCTGTATTACTTTTTGAAATTAGAACATGGTTAGATGATTTAGATGGACATGTAGCTAGAAAAAGAAAACACATTGACGGTGAACATTCTGATGTTGGTTCAGTTGGATATTTCGTCGATGGAATTTGTGATGCACTTGGCTGTATAGCATTGATGATTGGAATATTTTGCTATTTTCAAAAAAATCCACCTGGACGGGGATATGAGAAACTTAATAATGTGATACCATTTGTGGAAAGTCGTGATGTTGATCCTGAAACTATTTATAAGAGACGACGCTCTAGAAATGTTATTGGAACAGTAATACTATTTGTTGGTTATTTACTGGTCAGTAGTGTCGGATGGAATCGTTATATTTCACTTTATCAAGATTTATTGGAAACCGATACCAGCTCGTCTTCCATAACAAAAGATGAATTACTTTTTAGACAAGCAAAAGTAATGCAATCAAGTTCATTTTGGGCAATGTCCATTGCTTGGAAGCTTGTCAATTTCCACATTGCCGTTGATTGTATGCTTTTAGCAATGTTTTTAGATAGACTTTGGGAATATATGAGAACATTAAGATGGCTTGGATATATTGTTGTTCTTGTAGTTGTTTATTTTACGGAATTTCATTTTCTCGAATCTTATGCATTTGTTCACGGTTCAGCATCGGTTCCTACATTTGAATTCACATCAACTGACACTATGCCTATATGGAACGAGACAAATATTCAACGATAGTAGTTTAGGAGAAAGAAAAAAATAAAAAAAAAAAACATTATTTTCAAAGACTTTCTCAGGAAATGGATCGCATTAACTTTCCACCTATAAATAAATATGCGTAATATAAGGATATATACATTTTTTATATACAATTTTATATACTAGAAAAATTATATCTATTTGGTAATACTATAATTTATTTATTATTTTGCATTTTAATTTTATAGATTTTTTTTTCTACCAATAAAATATTTTTCTGGGAAAAATTGTGTACAAATGTATTTTAAATAACGTGTAATTCATAATGCAATATTTATTATTAATATAATTTATTAATTTAAAATAATTTTTTTATTTCAAGTGGATTTCAATATATTTTAGATTTAAAAATAACGTAAAATATTTTTGAACCTTGTTTACAATTTTTTTTGTAGCTGAAGGGTTTGTGTGATCCATTTTTTTAAAGAACGGGAAAAAAGAAACGTTGTTGAAAGTTATATTAACGGAAGGATTAACTGCCTATATATTAGAACAGAAATTGAATGAAAGCTCAAATTAAGATAAATATATTTTTAGATCACCTTGAAAATATATTCTACACATTTTTAATCTAGAATTTTAAAAGATTTGAGAATTATATGTGTAATTCTCTAAAAAAAAATATATATATATATATATTCCGATAATTCGTCTTTTTCATGAAATATTCTAATAATAATACTGGCTTTGAATTTCTGTATATAAAATAAATTCGTAATGTAATTTAATAAAAATTTGTGAATGTAAACCATTTACAATGAAAATAGGCAATCATTAAAAAAACATAGAAATTTAATATTTAATAAAAAAAAATTTCATGTATGTTGAATTGTCTTACTGACAAAAAATATTTTGCTTAATTAGAAATACAACTTTTATGTAACTGACAATTGATGTGAAATTTTAACTAAAATGTAAATATATATATATAAAATATAATATTTCAATTGTTGGTCAGCTTATCAAATATATTATATTACGCGAATATATTAAAAAAAAATATAGTAATATTAAAAATGGTTCATTCTTCCGTTAATTTGCTTGAATGTTTCGTATAAACATATCTTTATAAACAATGCAATAATTTATTTAAATACTTCGAAAGTCAGATAATTTTTTTTTAAGTTTAAAAATTTTGATATTATATTAAACAACAATAGATGTTTTGAGATTCTAAACTATTTATAATTTAATACAAAAAAGTATTTAGCTATCAATATATTTTTCCCACGTTGTTTATATTATTATTAAATATAAAAAATACGTTGATAAGACTGACAAGAAAATAGTTTTTCTATTATATTCCATCTAGATTTCTTGATTTTCAGTATATATTTCAAATAAGTATATATGTTCATAATAAATAAGTATACATTGTATATTAGATAAATATCTACATCGAAAAGAAATTATAGATTGTTAACAAATATTCTACTATATTTGAATAACAAGTTAATTATAATTATTTATATATAACAACGCAAAATCAAAGAATTTTTTATAATTATAAATTTCTTCCGTTTAATAAAACCACATTAATATTTTATTATTATTATTATTATTATAATATATAGTTATACTACTAGCGGCGAGTTACTTTTCACATCTTTTATATAAATATTAAGGTATATTTAAATGGAACCCTGATTGATTTATAATTTATTATAATATACTATATACTATACACCATATATTAGAATTTATGAAAACATGCAACTGTTAAATCCTTTAATCTTTATTAAGCCTATGTCAAAAAATTTTCTAAATAATATACGAAAGAAGCGCTGAAAATATATAATATTTATTTTATTTCAATTTTAATCACTAATCCCATAATGATTATCAACATTTTCCTCTCTCGTTCGATTATTTTTTTTAATTATATAATTTATTAAACATTTATTTATTATTATTTATTTAAATATATTTTTATTATTTATTACTATTAATGTATTAATATAATTTAAGTTCGATTAATATTTGTAAATAGAGATGTTCTATATGTTTGCAAGAATATTTGATTATTTTGATAAAAAACAAAATTGTTGTGAATAATTATTATAATTGTAACTGAAAAAAAATTATTTGATTCAAATAATCGGTTAATTCATTATTAATAAATAAATATTTATTTTGTATCAAGAAATTATTGAATTATAGTATTTATTTTAAATACAGAAATAATTTAAAAATAGATTAATCAAATAAAAATTATTTGCTTGAAATAAATATTTATTTAATAATAGTCAAATTAAAAGTGATTATTTTACATTATTCAAATAAATTCTTTCTCAGTATATTAAAGGAATTAATACTTAATTGATATTTGAAATTATATTATGTTTATAATTAATGAATAAATAATTAATATATTTTTTATTTATAAAAAATTAATATTTAATAATATCATAAAAATGGTTTAAAGTGATCGTTTTTATCGACATAATATAATGATGATTTCCGCGTTTCCGACATTACTATACGATTAGTTACTATTCTCAGTAATCGACAGATGTCGCTTTGAGTATCAAAAATGAATGTAATTTCTTTAACAGAAAAGTTTGAATTAATTTTGAATTAACATTTTTAATTAAACTAATAATGAAGTAGATAAATTATTCACAAATATTTTGTTTTTTTGCAAAATAATAATTTATAAAAATTTTGTTACTGAAATAATAAAAATTAAATTATTCCAATACGTTACAGATACATTTTTTTTATCTATATTGTAAAATGATGTATAATAATAATACATATCAATAATGAAGCAATTATTTTTGCATTATAAAATTTAAAAAATGTTTCATTCCAAAATTTTTTTTGAGATAATTTTTTTTTCTTATTTTATATATAAGAAAATACGTGATTTCTATTTAATTTATAATAACGTTATAAATTAACAACATTTTTATTGTTTCCGTCGAAATGATTTCGATTTCGTTCAAAAGTGTATTCCGTCAATACATTTTTAAAAAATGTTTCTCTTTTTCTAATTTTTTACACCTCTATACGAATTGTTATCGATTATATTTTGCGGAAAAGTAAATTCGCCTTTAATTATCCCAATTATAGGACAGAAATGAGAGGATAAGTAGGAACTTGATGGCTAACTGGTTTTAATAACACGAGATATTTTTATCGTGCTTATTCTGCTGTGGTTGAAACTCGAGCCTCGCGCATTCCAGGACGGTTTGCGCGAAATATGTCAAGCATATATAATATTGACGGCAAATGACGATCAGTGGCATTATAACACTTTTAAGGGACTTTTTTTTCAATTTTTGACAAGACAATCAGAAATTAAATATTTTATCATTGTCATCATTATTATCTTTGAGTTATAAAAATATTAATTCTAAAAATGGTTTTAGAAATACAAATTTAATCTGCTATGTAGCTTGCGAGGGAAGAAAATGTCACCTAAATGGCGGATATTTACATATAAATATAGCCAGTAGTCTTTACCGTATCTTTTGTGTATGGAAAAATTTATTTAATTCAAATAAATTGTTACTTGACGTTGACTATTATCAAATAAATATTTATTTGATAAGCAAATATTTGTTAGATTTTAGTTCTATTTTTTCAATTACCCAATTTGATGTAATTTTCAATATCATTGTCTTCATCGTGAAAAATCTCTTTTTAGAAACTTTATATATTTCACTTTCAATTGCATCAGAGAAAAAGTTAAGTTTTTTAGAATTGTATTATTAATTAAAATTCTTCTCTTTTTTTTAATCGAGACAGAGCTACAATAGTCATTCCAATGTGTGACAGAATAAATAGTTTTATACAATAATTTATTAAACAAAGATTGAGTTTCACAACTTTAATTATTTTTGTATTAAAGATTCTTCTCTATTATGGTTAGGCCTTAACAAATTGTTGTTGTAAAAATACCTTTAAGGGAAATAATTATTGCTACTATGTAGAAATTTCTTTAGTTAAAAACAATACGAATTCCTATCTTAGGATTTTTTATAGTATAGTATTAAATTCGGAATTTAATACTAAATCGAAGATTATTAAATATATATATAAACTATAAGATATGTGCGATCACTTATATATATATGTTTAGAATCAACACATTATATGCTGACATTTATGCACTTCGTCAGATAATGTTCTGTTCGTTTAAAATTGATCGAGTGACTGAAACAGTCGGCAATTAAATGTAATGGACCGAATGGAAATTAAGGGAAACGTTATGGAAGAGATGAGATGAGAAAAATTCTGATTGAGATGTACATAGCTTTTTTTTTTATCGATTTCGAATCAGATATGCAACGAGATGAAAAGAGAGTGAGTTTAATTATACTGATTCATATTCCAATATACAGGTAGTATGACATCTGCTCATGGTATCATATCAAAAACCAGAAGCTACCGGATTGCGAATCATATATAATCTCTTTAACATATATAACGGATTTTGTCTTAAAAATTGTACATATAAAAAAAACCCAGAAAACCGTTTCTTATTTTAATCAAAGAAATTTGAAATTTTGTTGATTATGCGTTTAAAATATAAATAATTGGTAAAGTTGGGGAAATTTTTTTTAAAAATAAATTTATTTTATGACAATTTATTTTAAAATTAATTCTTTGGTGTAAACAACTTGATTCGGACATATAAGTCAATGTACGTGAAGCAATAATAATATTACAATATCAAATGCCCCTGCAAATACCGTGTTTAATAACATGTTAGCCGTCAGGCATAAAGATAGAAAAAATTATATCGACTTGTTATACTCAAAGTCATTGGAGAGCAATATTGTAAATCACATAAAACATTGTAAATTACTTTCACTGTATTTATATTGTATAATTTTTTTGTAATTTTCACTTTCATTTCTTTATAAATTATTATTAAAGTTTGATGCTAAAAAAATTATTTCAATTCAATTCTAATTAAAACTCAATGAATTTTAATTTTTCTTTTTGCAGATTCTATCCTCGATGGCTTGTGCTGTCACGTACTTCAAAGATAAGGGCGAAAGTAAAAAAGAGTTGAAGGACACCGAATTCTCCAGTTGTCGACTTTTTAGAACTCGGTCTATTTTTACGGTTATTTTTCACATTTTCCGAATGGAAATTTAACTTGAAAGTAGGGATCCCCGAGGTCTATTTAGTTTGCAAGCATCTCATTGAAGCTGAAAATTCGTCATTATAAGGTAAATATTTTAATTTATTGGAAAAATTTTATTACAAAAAATTTAGTTGTATTTTTTGACGTGACAACATCTTACTCCGAGGTCTAGGGGAGTCAGTCACGATCAAAATTCTCCGTCCGTATAATGAATACACACCCCGCTTTAATTTTTTATTTCAAATAATCTGATCATTGATTCAGATTTACAGTACCAGGGAGTTTTATTAAATATTAATTTTCTATAATGTACAATATTAAATTTCATAATTTTGTTTATCAAAACATATCAATATCATGGTTAAAATGTCGATCTCTATCTCGAGAGGTGTTACCCTCTCTGAGCGAAATTATTAATAAATGATATTATACTGTACACGAGTCAGTGACTTTGACAACTTAGATTTTATGGTTCAACTCTATTAATCATTTGTTCGTGCAATGTCCCAGGGCTGATCTAGATCTAAATCTTTAGGCTTTTCTATGGTAGGCAAAATGCTCTTGAGCTCTGTCACGAAGTGTTTGAAATAAACGAAGATATTTTTTTTTTCCTCCTTCTCAATAACTTTGACCGCGGTCATGACGATCAGTAAAATTGACCGATAATATTTCTAAAAAGTAAATTGAAGATGGATGCGCGCATTCTTTCTTTATAGTTGGTTGTCATCCTTTTCCATATCCACCAAGGTCACTAACCTTTCAAGACTTCGCCTGCAGGGACTCTTTGGCGCCAATCTCTCATGTATTTTTTATTTCTCTTTTATATATATATATATATATAGAAAACAATACACTGGGTAATAAATTTTCTACCTGTTTCTACTCATTCATAATCGATATTTTCTTCAATCGAATCGATTTTCGTTTTAATATATAGTATCAAAGTTACAAAAAACTTTATTTATTTAAGAAAAATTGTAACAATTATTATTTTCTCTTTTTTAATTGAAGACAAAATTAAATCTTGATGTGCATCATTAATTTATTAAATGCAATGGAAAATAGGTTTATTGAGGCCATAGTTATATATATGTTACCGATCTCTTTATAAATGCTTCCTTCATACTAAACATGTAATAAGTGTCGAGGGCACGTGATCATGGTGCGTATCATGAGTATTAGGGGGTTGTACACAATTTGTAATTGACTAGTATGAAATTATTATTACTATATGGCGCCAGTCATCGACGCCTATTTTATATATCTTTTTCTGCCTCTCTCTCTCTCTCTTTTTTTCTTTAATCTATCCTTCTCTCGTGTATAATGGATTTCAAGGGAAATTAAAGGCACACCTCCTTCGATCACACCAAAGAAAATTATAATATACAAAAACAAAAAAAAAAAAACATTTACTTGGCGTTTGCTTCCATTTTTCATGATAACTTTTTTACCCTCTGGACAATACTTACTTTCAGTCTTGACAACTGAAAAATTGAAAATTGAAAAACAAAAATAATACGCATGAACGGATATATATATATAGGATGTCTGTTAGGAGAATTGTTTTCAAGATCTATAATTAAATGAATCAGACGGGATAATGAATAACTATATAAACGTCACTGTCTTGACAGAAAGTTTTAAGAATTTAATTAGAGATACGTAAATAAAAAGTAAATCAATATTTTGATATGTAAAAATAATTTACCTAAATTAGAAATTGTTAATTAGTGTTTTTTTTTTATTTAAATAATAAACAAATTGTTTTTAACCGCTAAAAATTCTATACTGTCGTGGAAAAAAAAATTAACGAAAATTCGTCTCCGATTGCGTCAAGATAAACGCGTCTTTTTAATTTCTTTTTTTTTCTTTTCTTTTTTTTTTTTTAAAAAAAAGGGCTCTGAATTCTGTATTCTTGAAGGCGGTAGATTCAAAGCAGAGGGACCGCGTGTAGTACTATAATGTAATGATTTGCGCGTTCACGCATGCTGAATAGAGAAAGTGTCTCGAAGTGGAAAAAAAATCACTGAAGTAAATGAGCTGGATTATGGCTGTCAGTAGCTCATGACAATGATTGCATTGATTCGTATAATATCGCGCGCACGTCATCACATACGTAATATTTTGCAAAAAAAAAAAAAAAATAATAATAATAATAATAATTATATAAATTACATAATAGTTCCAAGTTAATAAAATAAATGAAATTAGCAATGATTTGTGATTACATTATCTCAAACATGTGTTTATTTATATTTAAAAAAATTTTACAACTCTATACCTGAGAAAACATAATATACCCCTTTGATTCGAATAATCATATATTTTCTATATAATTTACATCAAATATAAATTTGTTTAATCATTGACGATTCTATAAATTTTTGGCTTTAATTTTCG
Organism: Leptopilina boulardi; assembly: GCF_019393585.1. Classification (NCBI taxonomy): domain Eukaryota; kingdom Metazoa; phylum Arthropoda; class Insecta; order Hymenoptera; family Figitidae; genus Leptopilina; species Leptopilina boulardi. The sequence continues at coordinate 259,195 of NW_026137765.1, read as the reverse complement.
ATAGTTTTTTTTTTTGTTGATTTCGTTATGGACCGAGAAACATTTTTTGCACGCGGTATATTAAGATATTGACTTGAAGTTTTTGCTTCTTGTTGTTTCGCGCAAAGGAAAAGGAGGAGGATCATCGCCTTAGAACGGGTTAATCGAACGGAAGTGATCGATTCACATGGTTTCGATCGGCGATCGATATAACGAAAGTTTCATCTGTAACTGTCATGAAGAATCTTTAAACGTCTTCTCGAAAAGTAATGACCTTGAAATGAGGGATAAAATATGTTAACGGAAGTATATAATACAAATATGAGAAAGAAAATATATTTTTTGTTTAATAATACATTTTTTTATAATAAAATAACTTTTCAATATTTTCTCTCTTAACTTTCATATATTATAATTCGAATTTGAAGAAAAACAAATTATAATAAAAGATTTTGAATAATTGGAGGCGCTGCGATACTTGTCACAATCATTTACATTAAATTGTTTTCAATTTTAAAATTTTTGTATTTTAAATTGACTTTCAGATATAATTAATTTTTTTTTTTTTTTTGAACTTTTTGTTTCCGTTATTGTTGATTAGTAAAGAAAGTAAATGCATATATAAAAATTGTAAAGATAGTTCTTAGTTATATTAAATGAGTTGTTATTTGGACTTAATGGTACCAATTATTCATGTCAGAATAATAATGTTTTAATCAAATGCAGTTTGGTATTGAAAGTTTCGAGAGTCTAATTTTTCTTATATTTATATATATATAGCAAGTAAAAGTTACAAAACAGTAATATGCAAATGGGGAAAGTAGCGTTTATTTTTTTAAGGTAATTAAATTTAAATTTATTGCAATTGAAAAAAATCAATGATATTATATAGTGTTACGTCATATATATAACTCGTTAAATATAATAAACCACACAAGGTAATTTCATACGCAGTTAATTAACTTTTAATTACTCTGTATGTATATTTCAATGAGCGCGAAATTATAGATTTTACCAATCAGAAAATTCTTGTTTTTTTTATTTTTTGGCATTAAAGTTCATGAATAAATAATTTACGATTATCTTTGAGAGTACCAAAATTTGGGAAGAGTCCCGTTCGCCGCGTGTAGGAAGAGGCGCGTCCTGAATTTTTATATTGAAACTTGCGTTGTATTATCTTAAGGCGTGGGTGCTCTTATTACTGTTTCTTTCTCTCTCTATATATATCAGAAAACCAGCTATTGTAATTAAGAGTTTAAAGAACCTTTTTTAAATAAAAGTTACAACTTTTTTTTCAAGATGCATCGGGAAAAGAATTGTAAGATGAAAATTACGTTTTTTAATTTAAAAAAAAAAGTGTTACTCGTTTGTGAGTTGTAAATATTCTCATCTTAGAATATGAGAATATTTATGTTAAATTAATTTTTCTTACTAAGCACTTTTGAACCAATTTTCATATTATGCTGCATCACCTAAAGTATTCTTTATAAGGAAACAGTTTTTAGAGTATCAATATATATATTTGTGTGTCACATTTTTATAAATTAAAACTAAAAGTGACTTTTATAATCTGTATGACCTTTCTTTGAGTTAGCTTGAAACAATTTCTTAATTATATATTAAAATGTCACTCTGCAACAATATTATTATATATAATTTATTACATGTTGAGAAATATGTGTTTATACAAAGATGAGTATATTATAGCTACCAACAGCATTAAGAATTAAGATTTGCACACAGAGCTTGTTTTAAAATTATATGAAGGAAATAATAATTGTAGCTTAAAAGAGATCGTTATAACTCTCGAACAGATAGTTCTCACGTTTATAGGCGTTATTTAGAGAAAGTTTTGTAACCTTGTTTGTTTTGTGAATATTAGTATAGTAAAATTAAAAAAAAAAAAAAACTTTTTTATTTCAAATTGGAAAAAAAACAGAAAATAGTAGGTAAAATTTCAAAAATACCAGAAAAAAAAATTATAAGAGTTTAAATTTTTTATTTCGAGGAACTATACTCCCACCCATATAGTTCGAGGAACTAAATCATTATTTGAAGGCTCATCTCAATCAAGAAGACCAAAAGTCGCGCACTCAGCCAGAGAAAATTCACTGGCATTGACTCTATAATTTGTGTCTTTTGTTTTATTGTATTTATTGAGACCAATTGGGTATTAAAGCTTGTACAATATATTTTCTTGGTGCATGGGCGCGATACATATTGGCCTAATAACAATAATTCGTTTCTCATGCACGTGATGGAACGTCTGCTGGATTTTTCAGTACGTTTCCTATACGTGCTGGTATGATTTTTATATTATTTTAAAATCTTTGTTATTTAGTTTTGTAAATTACAAAAAAAAAAAACAGTTCAAAATGGTATACATTTCAAAATTTAACATAGTTTATCAAATAAATTTCTTTTTTTACTTCATGTTTCTGATTTATTTATACTATACAAAGCAGTCAAAATAGAAATCAGGTTTTAAGTAAATCAATAAAACCTGTTTGGCTAATATATAGATCTTAAATCAGATGAGAGGGAAAATTGATTCTTGCGGGGACAATAATAAATTATATTTATTCTGAGAGATTAATATTAAACCGTTACTGACGATAACTATAATGATATACATATTTTCACCCACGCTATTTTTTGTGGCTATAAGGTAATTATGTCCAAATAACATTATGTTATAATGTCCCATTGTTGCCAAGTTCAGACTTCATTTACTACTTGACATTTTGTTACTTTATTGTTTTCTTCTGGTTTTTGAAGTGTTCAAATCTGTCCGCCTTCTTGTTCCTTCAATACAAGTTTCATTTTGTTTCTTAATTGGCAGTTTGTTTCAACCATCATTCTTTTACCTTATAATACTCATCAAAAATGCATTTCGTTGATTGCTCACGTACTGAATGAAGTTTCTTTTATATATATATATATATCACAAAAATTCTAAAAGTGAAAGCTTCTGAATTATGTACTAATTTTTCGATTTTTTAAACGAATAAACGAGTAGATTATTTTTAAAAATAGTTTTAATTAAAAAAATATGATTTTAATATTAAAATTTCTGTTTCAGATTTCTCAGCATTCGTCTCTTTTGGAAACTTGGATGGAATTGCTGCTTCTTCTAATGTAAGTATATGTTTTTATTTTTGCTATCAATTTACTGCATTATATTGGAATGGAAAAATTTTTTTTCCACAATTCTGTCATAAAATATATATATATGGATTCCGTACGACCTTCGCGACATCATATCTGATTCAAATTTGGTTTACGAAACGTGACAAATGTTGCGATTTTGCGATAGCTTTTAAAGCCTGAATAATACCATAGGATTATAATAAGCAAATGTGCATCGTATCGTTGCAAGTATATCAAAATTGATTATATACGACCAGAAAGAGAGAAAGAGAGAGAGAGAGAAATCTTTGTGTTCACTAGTATTCGCATAAAAGCCGCACATACCAAGATACAGTTTAGATATATTGCAACAATGCAATGTGGCGCTGAACTTAGTATATAAACACTTTAAATATTTCAGTATCACTAATTATGCGATTTTATCGTCTGTAGAGTATTCCATTCACTGTCCTGGATTCTGCGCCAGGTACATTGACAGTTATGTATTAGAAGCTTGAACTTTATATATCAAATGTTTGTATACATGCCAGAATATAATAATTCGCATTTTGAATATATTTTTATTTTTATATAATCTAAGGAAAATCAGTAAAAATATGAATGAATATGATTCTTCAGTAAATCTATTGCCATATATTGTTAGCATCATTTATTTTCAAGATTTTTGTGTTATTCCCTATACTGGAATCATTTTTTTTCGAAAGAATAAAATTTTAAGCTAGATTTCTGAATTACCGCAACCCGTGCAGAAATTTTGAAAGGGCCCTACCAGGGCCCTAGTATGGAATGAAGCGCCACACCTGATCAGGGGCAAATCAGGGCGACCAGAAAATGTGGATTTTCTAATCAGGGCCACATCAGGCGCGCGGCGTTTCATTCCCTAATAAAGCAGCCTAATCTGGCTCCGATTTGGGCCCTGGCAAAATTTCTGGATGGGACGGTATAAAGTATTGCAGTTGGTGACTCTGCGATACTTGTCACGATTTAACATTTGCTTTCCTCCTGCAACATGATGATGTAGGTTTATGTTTATTGAAAGTTGTTTCATTGCTTCTTTTGTTAATTGTATAATTAAAAATTTGAAAATTTTATGAAATGATAAATTTGAGAGTGTAGTTCCTGGACAACACGACAAAATCAATCAAGAATATAATGACCGATTAGAAAGTGAAACTAAAATACAACACACTGGTTGTAATTTGCTATAAAGAATGACAATATTCAATCCTGAGTGGTTTTACATGACGATGCTGATAGCTCAGCATGCTCTGATGGCTTTGAACCATTTAATGTTCACTATTCTTTGACAGTTGAAAGTACAATATTCATAACCAGAGGGCAGTTAAACTTTGAAGAGTCATATATTCAATAAGATACATAGATATTTTTAGTTTACAATTTTTTGTCTAGTTCTAATGTCTTATTTGAGACTAGAATAGTCTAGAATGTTTTTATTTTCTCTATTTTCTATTAAATTTGTCAAGAATCTTTAAGGAATTTAGAATTTTTATTTTTGATATTCAAATATTTTCAATATACGATTAGTGTTTGGGTTCAAAGAACCGTCGGTGAGTTAAAAGTGGTCCTTAAGTTGGTATGATGGCAGTAAAACTCCAGGGAGATGCAGTAAAAACCACCATGCCATTATGGTAACTCCACCCTTTACATAATGGAACTGGTTTATGAATGAATTATAAAAGGCGAAAAAAAAGAATTTCTTTCAAAAAAAATTTATTTTGCAATTTCCATAATTATCAATTGTATATTGTATTTTTTTTTCCTTCGATGAGAAATTAAATCTTGATATTGATCATATTGTGCAAGGGGTCAATTTATTCTTACATTTGTTTAGGCATTCGGAACATAGTAAAGTTTTCTTTGCATCATATATGCTCGTCTCTCTTGCAGTGTATGACCAGCAGGAGAAGTCTCTTCTCTTGATCCTGATTAATGCCGTCTAGCATTCTGTCGCAACACTGCAAACTCGATCCTGATTAATTCTGTTTACAACCGTAGTAAACGCTATTAATCAGGATCGAGTGTTGTGTGTCTATGTCTCGCTTCATGATTTGCGTGCTCACAATCTCTTAAACCCTTCGTTTGCAATTGAATCTCAATAAAATTAATAAACATTGAATAAACACAAAGTTCTCACCTTTATATAGTTATATATACAGATGCAACAAATTGCAGTATAGAAAAGTTTTATTTCATTATTGAGAGAGAGAGATAGTAGAGATTAGTGAAGATAATCTGAAAAATGTCCTTTCATCTTAATGATATAGTGGAGATTTATTTTCTTATTAATGAGATATCGCAAAATGAATGCATTTACATTGTAAATATTATATTCTTTTGATTTAAAATTGTAAATGCTTTTATATTTATATGCTATTAGACTAAAAATCAAATTAAAAATATCTTCGTGGCATTTCTTTTCAATTTAAATTAATATTTAAAGCAGATCCACACTCTATGATGACATTTATATATCTAGGTATGTGAAAAACGTGTAGTTCAAATTTTAATCTTAAAGTCACGATCTGTAATAATTTTAACTTGATTAATTTCCATTGTTATTTGAAGAATCGATGTGACATTTTTCATATTTTGAAGTTAACGATCCATAAATTCTGAAAATGAGGACAGAGTATTTTTGTATATAAATCGGAAAGTTTATAATATTTAATTTCTTGCAATGATTTAAATGATTATTTAAATTACAATTTAAATTAAAACGAGTTTAATAATTAAAAATAGTTTAAATTCACATTTTTTAGATTTTTATTAAATTTTTTTTTTGAAATGAGGTATATAAAAAGAAATTAGGAATGTTTTTTTTTTAAATAAATCTTTATTGGTCGTGTGAATGGACTTTATAAATATTACTTTCATCTCGATCTTTGACTAATAAATAAAAGAGTGAGAGAATGAAAGAGGACCGGACTTTCTGCAGGTGTCAGTCGTCTCCTTTTCATTTCGCACGGTTGAGCTTAATCAACGCCGGATCTTAGTATTAATTAATATTTTTTACATTTTATATGCCATATTCGCGCTGCGGGATTTCCTATAGGGTGTTCATATTGACGCTTAGCAACTGTTATAGGAATGCGGAATTGACAGTCAAACTGTCAGACCTTTGATTCAAGTAGGAAGAAGTAGACATTTTTTTTTCTGTTACCCAGTAACAGATTTTGCGATTTATTAAATTTCATTTAGAGAAAACGATCTCTCTCTCTCTCTTTAAATCTTTGAAGTTTCCTATTATAGAAGACAAGAATATGATGTTTCTCTTTATTAAAAATTTTGTTGGGTAAATTATTAATTAATCGGAAGAGTAATTTGTATAATTAATATAATAAAATTTTTCGTTAAAAAAATATTTTTTATAAAAGATGAATAAATAATAATAAAAAAAAAATATTGAGGCCATTCAACTTTTTCTCATATAATTTTGAAAATGGCAGATTTACGTTGAGAGTATATCTCCTTCGATAAAAGGAAGACAGGTGAAAAATCAGTGTGAAAATGTTTTTGCACGATTCGCCATTTGCACGAAGGTCGAACTTTGACTCATTAGCTGCCCGGTATATAAAAATAGGGGAAATTTTGCGAAAGATTGATTTGCTCTCTCGAGTGCAATGTGCTTTAAGAGAGAAACTGATGGTGTTGATTTAACAACAATCGCGTGATTTAAAATAGATGCCGTGAGGTGATAACTTTAAAATTTTCACGCTGGTCTCAAGTTTCAAAACTTTCTTCATATATACCTTCAAGGTATAATCATTTGTGAGGGGTTAAAATATAGTATATATATATACTTTTCTCTATAATTCTGAATTTTAATTGTGAGACTCCAACGTGAGTTAAACTTGAAAAAAAAGAAATAAATTGAATATTATAGGAAAATACGGATAGAATTTCTTTAGTTGATGCATTTTATTGTTATTTGGTTTAAAATTGGTTTTTAGGTAAAAAAGATTATTTATTAAATGTTGTATTAATTGGCTTGTTTTTGGAAAAGTTGTAAATAATATTAGAACCCCTTTGGAAGTTTATTAAATCAAGTAAATGGTACTTTGATCCACTCACTCGATTATAATTTATCTTCATGCTTGTTAAAATTCTGAATGAAGCGACTGGTTGGAAAGATTGGATCGCATCCACGTGTTTAAACCTTTAAAACCTCGCATTACCTGTCAGCTACCTGTTGCTAGAACCTAGAATGTTTAGGTGTATGTATATATATGTGTAGAGTATTAACACCCACGACTTCGTCAATCGAGCAGTGAAGTTACACCGCGTCCGTATCGAATTTCGACTCTCGCTTTTATGTGCGATGTTCGTTTGCAATATCATCCGCGAAAGATGAAGTGGTGCCATGTTACAATCTTCTATCTTTCAACATTTTTATTTTCCAACATTTATTATCAATTTTTAAAAACGAAAAATAGGGAATTTTTAAAATTCTTTTATCACTAAAAAATTATTTTATTCAATTAATTAAAATTTATTGAAATATTTAGGTCTACTAAATATTTATTTGGTTCAAATAATTTTTTTCGATGTAAAAAAAAAATACTGACATAAAAATTCTATTGTGTGGAAATTATATATTTATATTTAAGTAGGCGTAATCCAAGAATATAATAAAACTATACAGAGGCGATCAGGGGAATTAAGTCATTTTGTATTATCGTTTTATAATACAGAGAACTGTAGCAATATCCTTTTTTTATCTTTTCTTTTAGTCTAAAATAAGGTTTTAACTTCAATCTAATTTATGTTACATCGATGCAGAATACCCCTTGCGTAACTTCTTTATCTTCTTCTTATATTATCATCAGTTCCATACACTTTTATTACTGTGGATAATAACTGTAAATTGTCTCATTTTTTTATATTATCGTGTAAAATTTCGTTTTGAAATTCTCAATTTCCGCGTTTATGTCCGATAAAGTTGTTAATTAATGAAGTTGATAAGTTGTAATTTAATAGTTTAGGATTGTATAAGAAAAGTTGAATATTACGTAAAAAGAAGGTATATTAGTTGTGTGTATTAATTCAATTAAAATCTGATCATAATTTTGATTTAAATTTTTCCAATTTTTTGAATTTTGATTATTTCTTATTTTGCAAAATATATTGTCTCGTTTTATTAATATAGTATTCTGGAAATAGTTCTTGAAGAATTTACGTCAACGCGGTTATTGTTCAGACATCACGAAAAAAAGTATATTTTGGCAAGGAACTCTTGTGAAACTTAAAGAAAATTTCAGAATTTTTTTTTTCGCTAAAATATAATTTTTCTAAAATAAATTTTTAATAAAAAATAAAAAAATTTATCTTTATTTCTATAATAGGAAATGAAAAATATATATACAATTGTGTTTATATTGCCCCATGGATTTTCATAAAGTAACATGAAAATGTATTTTTGCATGATGTAACAATAAGTTTAACTTCTATCACTAGAATATATCGCATATCGTAAAGTGTGAAAATTGAAGGTGTTGAAATTGTCTTTTATGCAAAGAAATGTGGCGCCTATTGAAGTTTGCAAGCCAATATATCTGTATAGTTTGTCAATAATATTTTCGAAATCTTTTCTATAATAAATAACCAGTGGCTATAAAGCATTAAATGACTTCTGTACAATAGAACATGTAATTAAAATTTTTTATTTTATCACAAATTTCTAATTAAAAATTACAAATTGGCATAAATCTTATCTATTATTTGATTGAAAAGAAATTGATTTTTTTTTCATGAAAATGATTTAAAGAAATAATTTCTTTAATTCATTATTGTAACATGGTATATGTATTTTTTTTGTCGCCTAAAGGTTAGGCAGAGAATACATTAGTGTTTTTATAAGTTACGCATTTTAGAGCAAAATATTCTTCATCAATCACAACAACTACTGAGAGGTTACCAATCTCATGCGCAAAATGCTTTAGGCGTAATTCAGATTTTATGTACCAAAAGAAAAAAGAAATTTCTTGCCACCATAAGTGAAAACGACACTGTAATTCTCGTTAAAATTATAGCCAAAGCTATTCAGGAATTTGCAGAAATTATAATAATTTTGACTTTTATCAAAATATAATATAAATTATAAAAAATTGGTTTTATATTAAATTTTCATATTGTTGGTCACTAAAATTTATTAGTGTTTTAATATTATTCCGGTGCAAAATTTCAACAATTTTCAATACTGTGGCAATTAATTTCGAAAAATTTTAAATTTGTTTTCTTTTTGCAGATTCTATCCTCCGATGGCTTGTGTTGTCACGTACTTCAAAGATAAGGGCGAAAGTAAAAAAGGGTTGAAGGACACCGAATTCTCCAGTTGTCGACTTTTTAGAACTCGGTCTATTTTTACGGTTATTTTTCACATTTTCCGAATGGAAATTTAACTTGAAAGTAGGGATCTCCGAGGGCTATTTAGTTTGCAAGCATCTCATTGAAGCTGAAAATTCGTCATTAAGGTAAATATTTTAATTTATTGGAAAAAATTTTATTACAAAAAATTTAGTTGTAACATTTTATTTTCGACATTTAATTTTTGTAATATTAATTTTTGTTTTCTATTTAATGACTCAATATTATTTATATAGAAATTTATATTTCTAATTTTTCATTTAGAGGCAATTTTTAAAAGTTTTTGCGTTATATTGGTCAGTATATTTTCGAGTAAAGCGATAGTAATCGATTATTGTTTTTATATATATATATAAACGAATAAAGGTCTCTTCATGTATAAGAACCAATAGACTTGAGATTAATAGCTCAGCAATATCATAAACTAATAACAGTTCAGACAGTGTAAATCACGTTGTTTCGTAATACACTCTGTGCGGAAAAGGGGTTGAGACCAGACACGTTTTTTCTTCACGATATAATTGCCTGGCTCTTGCTCTTGCAAATGCTACCGCAAATTGGCGCAATAATTATCCTTGAAACAAGGTCGATTTAGATACTTGCAGTACCGTAGCTTTTCTATATAGAAGTTCTTCATTAATGACTTTCCATATTGTTTATTATAATAACTTCTTTTATTTTACAATAAATTTTTAATATAATTTTTTTTACAATTATATAATTTGAATTTTTTTTTTTTTAAGAAACGCATTCTATTTTTATTTTACATATCGTGCAAACTGATAAATTTTATAGTTTACTATAAATCTTCTTTTAGAATTTCCAATACTTGTCATTATTTTTAGATTCTATTTGAGAATTATTATTCTTTACAGAATGAATGGAAAATTCTTTCCTTTTAGAGAGATGGCGTGGAATTTTTTATTAATGACGTATTTATAAAAGGGAAACAGTTTTGAAAGTGAAATAAAGCAATTACGATAATACTAATTAAGGCAGTGAAAAAGTCAATAGATGTAATATTTTTCTTGACTGAATCAATAGTCAATTAATCTTTTTTTGCGTTCTTCGCGAAAATGCTTTCATCCACAATGACTTAGCACATTGCAAGTAAAACGCAAATCCCCATGGCGTTCAAAACGGGAAATGCCAATTTTTCATTGTGCTTTGAGGAGGATTACCATAATAATAGCAATTGAGTATCTAATAATTTATAACCCTTCTAGCAATAATTATTGTTTCAACGGCAATAAATAATAGAAGTTTGATTTACAATAGTGCTCATCGTTGCTCCTAACAGTAGTTGTAGACTCCTTTTATTATTGTTATACAAGATACAATCGAATTAGGTCAGAAGAATTTTTTTAAAATATACATATATATTTTATTATGAAAGTATAAATTTTCATTTTATTTTCATGATTTTTTCATAATTATCGAAAGTGATAAATCATTAATGAACTCTAGAATATTTGAAGATTGTAATGTAAATATAATAGTGAAATCAATACAAACAGGAAGAAAAATACTTCCTGATGCAATTTTTCATGAAATCTTCTAATGTTGCACTAATTCGATAACCTTCTTATTCTCTCGGTAAATATATTTTAAAGAAAATTATAATAGAACAAAAGGGAGACTGATATATATAAAATAGAAACGTGATTCTGAAAGTAATTTAAATCAAGTGTGTGTATATATATATGTTGTTTACAAAAAGATATTCAATTGCTCGAAGCAGAAAATCCATTTATCGATCGTGATCGTTTTCTTGATGCTTTAACGGTGTTTCTGATTCTATTTCATGCGCGATCTTTGTCTTTCTACTTTGTTTAAGAGAAGTTGCGCTTTTATCAACACTATTTATTCCATCCGTGTGCATCGGTAATTTATTCCCTTTCCTTACCCTCCCTATCTGTAACTAAAGTGAATTACGAAAGTTTACCTCTCTTCCTTTCACTCACATAACTAATCTATTTTATGAAGAAAATTTGGTTTTTTTTTGTATTAAATATCCTTATTATCATTATTTAGTTTCTTCTCTAGAGATCTACGTCTAAAATTCTATGGATTCTCTATTTCAATTGAGTCTAAAATTTTAGGCAAATAAATTATAAATGAAATTTTGGACAAATGTTATTTTGGGATATTTGAAAATATTATAGGCAAAAGAAATTTAGGGCAAATAAAAATTTAAAATTCTGTTAATTAAAATTTTGGTTAAATAAAATTTTAGATGATAGAAAATTCTTAATGAAATTTTGGCAAAATTCGGTTTGATGAAAATTTATGAATATTGAAATATATTTATTCGGTTAAATAAATAATTTAATTTTTAAAAAGGGGGACTGAACAATACACAAACCAACTTTGATTGTCTTATAAAATATTTTTGATTTATTTTAGTCTTTTTGTGTATGAGCCAAATAATAGAAAATTAAAGGTTTAAAATATAACACCCAACTTCACTGAACATAGTTTATTAAATAATAAAATTAAAGAAAATCACTCCACATGATATAATATAATAATAAAATAAAATTCAAACTATATTCACACACACGCATACGTATAAGTAAACAGTCTTTGTCAAAAATGTTGTTTATCGCTCGCACGCTAAACGAGTACTGATCATTTCTAATTAATTTACATATTTATTTTCTTTGATCGATTTCATTCGGAAATTTTCGTCGTCAAATTAGTCACGATTCTCGACAGGGACAATAAATGACTGAAATTTATAAAATATTCAATTTTTGTAAATTGGATATCTTGCAATCTTTGAGTATATTTCAAAACTTTGATGTAGGCTGTGTGGTAACAACTGTCTTTTATTACTGTTTTTGCGGTAAACTGGTAACTATAAAGCGAAAACCAATGAATTTGAAAGCAACCCTAAGCGCATATACACATGGTGTCTTGTTTATTAGTTTGTCCTACAAGACAGAAAATAATTTTATATAAAATTATTTATAAGGGGAAAAAATATTTCTTGTTAGATTTCTTATGGTGAAAATTAATTTGCATTTTTCTTTTAATTTTTTATTTTACAAATCTTCTAATCTGATTTCATAAAATTTTCCTTATCTTCAAATCTTCAATAAATAGTTGTATACAAGGGTGGAATTACAAAATATGTATGTCATTTTAACGTGAAAGTTATTGAAATGAATGGTTTAGACCCGTGTAGAAATTTTGCCATGGCTCGGATCGGGGCCGGATCGGGCGGGAATGTGACGCTACGCCTGATGTGTCCCTGATTAGGAAATCCCCATTTTTCTCGTGGCCCTAATCTGGCCCTGAACAGTCCCTGATCGGGACCAGATTATTATTCACTACCAGGGCCCTGGTAGGGAAATTTCTACACGGGGAATGGAAAAAAATTTATTTTTTTTTGTACACATATAGGAAAAACATGTTTTTATAGGACACCCCATATAAGTCTAGATACTGGGGCAAGAAAGTAGCAATCTCACGTTCTTTTGCGGTTAGTTGATGCTGTCCGCTGTATTATTATCTTTTGTTTTCTTCATTTTGCACCCCCTATGTATCGCGCGCAGTTTAACATTCATGTTGACTTAACGCAATTTTTCTACATTATTTTCCCCCTCAAGCAATGTACAATTGAATTTTATAAATTTTAAAGTAAATATTATCGATAATAATCTGCGATATTTTTCATCTTTTTTCCTTCAACTTAAAAGTTTTAAATTACAGTAATTTTTTTATTGTACTGAATAATTAATTTTTTAGCTTAAATTTTTCTTCTCATTTTTAGGGGAAAAAAAAAAATTTTATCTCGTTCATGAATTAAATCGAGGATAATTTTTTTTTTATAAAAAAAAATACTAGAGCACTTTGAACAATTTTTGAAAAAAAAGTAGGAGAGTAATATCGAAACTGTTTTTAACATACATTGTATGGAATATTGTCATCTGGCGCCATAATATCGCGTCTTTATAGTTGTAACTTCCTGGTATTTCCGATTGCAGGAAGAACATTCACGGAATGTCATTCGGGCACTTTTTCTTATTATTAACTGACGAGTTGAATCGCACATTGCAGATATAATTTTTCTCACAAAAACTATAACATGATTCTCTTAAACGTTTCTGTATATGTTATCAACTCTTTTTGACACGTTTCGTGAGTTTTTTTTTTCTTATTCTTATATTTATAATATTTATTAATATTTCTTTTGATTTAAATAAAATTTCAAAAATCACTTAATTTAATTAATTTTTAGTTTATGTAGTGACAGTTGAAGGAAATAGAGTTGAATATGTTCTATTGTTACAGTGAGCGTATTATTACTATAAGTTTTAAAATTATTGTTATGGTTCAACTACTTTCTTGCCTTCAGGGCCTGAAATCAGAAGACTTCACACAATGCAATGTTCAACAATAATTATTTTCTAAATATATATATATAGGTTTTCCCGATAGAATATGTCATATTTAGAAAAGAATCCTTTGAAATTTAGATTTTCAAAAAATTTTACTCTTGATTTATCAAGGGAAAATAATCAAGAAATAAGTCTAAACTCGTGCGATTATTATTTTTTCTATATCTTGAAAGATAAAGAAAATTATTTTATCTAGAATTCACACAAATTTTGCAATTAATTTTTTTTTTGAAATACATGAACCAAATTATAAAAACATCTAAAAATTCAAGTATCATTAGTTGTAAATAAGAAAGTTTAATCTTATTTACATAACGATATAGCAATTATATGTATTTTCTTTTAATGCGGAAGTAGTAGGATAGTACAATAAATTGACTCTCCAGCCAATATTACTAATTAATAATTGATATATTATTTATTCTACGCGCTTTTTCATAATACATGAACTTGCACCTCTCTTGTGTTGTATAGAAATTTAATTATCCATAAGGGATTATGTCTTCAGATATATCGATAATATACGAATTAATAATTACCTGATTGAAGTATATATATATAATTGAACAAAAATTAGTCTCGATTTACACGATGAGCATTAAATGCAATTGCCAATCGATTAAATTTTACAAGAAAACAAATCTTGTGTTTCAAATAGAATCTTAAGAAAAAAAAATACATATAAGTGAAATTACAGTATATTGGCTAGAACTTTATTTATAAGTCAAATAAATTTCACGATAAGAATAGCCGTTTTCATCAATATAATAATTTTTTTCAAAAATAAATTTTTTTTTTTTGACTAATTCTTCATATTACGGAAATAAAAGCGATATTATAATGTATTTAAAATGGTTATGAGATTGATTTCATGTACTTATAGCGATTTCCGCTTTCATAAGTGCTCTGTCTTCGTCGTCATATTATTTTCAAATCGAGTCTCATATATTGGTATGCAGTCTGGGATATAGAATAATTTTTAAATTTAGTTATTAACTCCTCCATAATAACTAAAAAGACTTCCTGCATTTGTGAGAAATATATTATATTAGCGCGACGAAACGTGTTAGTCGATATAATTATATTCTATACCTATAGAACACGACAATAATTATTATTATATTATTATTGCCAGAGGGATATCAAAAGGCAATTAAATGGAGTATATGCGACTAAAAATTAGCAATTCTAAATTATAACAAAATATAATTAATGATTATAATAGATTTTATTCAAAAAAAAGAAAGAAAAACCGGTTTTAAAGAAAAGTGTCAATTGATGAATGATTATTCTTATAATTAACGTTGGAACGTTGCTTCTATTCGAGTAGTTAATCATCCTATTCATCGATCTCATCAAGATCGATGGCACGTGCTGTAAGAGGCGTACATTAGATTCAATCGATCTTCGAGATTTGATGAGCATGGCGATTTACTTGAATAAAAATTCCTTATACTAAATTTAATACTATCCAATAGAAAATATTTTCTGAAATCCCTCTAAAACAATAATTTATTATAATAATTTCATAATTTTCCTCTCTGTAATTTTTTGTTTTTTCATTTTTATTATTTTTTATTTTACAATGTTACAACTATTTTAATGTTAATTTAAAAAAAACTCATTATAAACCTTCTTTTGTCACGTAAATAAGATCGTTTTCTTTATCTTCACTTTTTAATCTTCTTTAATGTTTATTTCATATGCAATGAAGATCTCTTTCTTATACTACTTTGCGATTATAAATGTTCTTATCATTTTTATTTCTTATTAATCTCTTGCACTTTTTATGGTGCGAATAGAAAGATTGAATAAATATATTATTACAATTCAAAATGAGAAATTAAAGACAGAAAATATAATTTTAAAATCGTTTTTATTTCACTGTTTTTATAATTTCGATGATACTTTCTGTGATAATTTAATTGTAAATAGAAATAAAATAAAATTCATTTAAATGTTGTCAAGCATGTTTTGAAACATTGCCAACACTTTACATCCCTTCACGATATTGATTGATAAAAACTAAATTGCAAAAAAAAAAAAAAAAAAATTAAATTAACTGATATTTGCATAATTGAAGATAAAATTGCAACAACTTAACCAGTTTTATAATCATTGCCTTAAAAAGAGAGTGAGAAGCCCTGGGATTTGGAATTATACGTGAAGTATTCTGCTTTAATTTTCAATTTTCTCTTTCGATATTATACGTAAATTGTATAAAATTTTTGTTTTGTTTTGTTTATAAATAGTAACTACCCCGATAATAAAACGAAGTCACGCGATCCTTTATGAACCACATTCAGCAATCATGTTTTCTTAATGAAGAACATTTTTTTTGACTTTCAATTGATTTTCATATCATTCTTACAAGTCGTAGGTAATTGCAAATTTCTTTTTGAAAACGCAACATTCTTGTTTAACTCTTTGATAAGAGTTTATGGTAGTTGCGATGTTGAAGAAAATAATGTAAAGAGAAAATGATGTCCTTTTTTTGTATATACGATTCTATAATTGGTTTCATTTTTTTTTCCATTAACACTAATGTGCAATTCCAAATAAATAAAAAAAAAAAAAATATTTTAAAATGGAAATTTCCTAATAAAACGATAAATTATGAGAAATAATTCTTAAGATAATTTTTAATTGATTTAGCAATTATAATAACTAACTACAATATAAATATGTTTATAAAAATAGTTTTTTTAAGTGATTTTTGTAAAAGAATTTTTTTCTCTCTCAATTTTCAATTATGTACCGGAAATATAGAGAGTGTTTCAGTTGGAAGTTTATTGGGTACAGGATCTTCGTGAAACCTCGTTCAAGAAAGTTTAGCAAACCTAATGTTATCTCGACGAGTCTTCTCTTTCTCCCTTTGCCCCCTTTTTCATCCTGAATGTCCAGCAATAGTATAACTTATCCGCCTACTTGTCCTGTCTTATATATAGGATAAGAATAAACATCGTTTCGCAACCAAAGGGCCAATAGTTTCTTTTAAATTTCAATTCTTGTATTTGTAAGAAGAATTTTCATTTTTAAATGTTTATAAATCTTCTAAATTTTTCATATTTCTAAATTGAGAGATTCATGATTTTCAAATTGGTAAATTGAATTGTGGCCCTCTGTCAGTAGCGTACAGTGGCAAATATAACATCAAAAAGGTGTGTTTGCACCTGAATAATAATTTATAATTTCATGTCCTAAATTCTCGACTAATTAAAATCACCTTCAAGTACAGAATTTGTTTTATACGATCTTGTTTCTTTTTATAACTCACGACTCTATATATATACACACACCCATCATCGAAATTGGAGCCGACTTGATGAACATATTATCTTTCTCACGCATACTTAAAATGAGTTCCGTCAGCAATGTGTATATACTTTCGCCAAGAGAAAGATACTTTGTTACATGTTACCATATGGTGTGCTTGTAAATTTAAAGAACTTTAAAACTTTAATGCATTTTAAATGTAAAGTATGTCCAATAATAATTAAACACAGTCACAATTAAGAATCTCTCATTGCGAAAAACATATCAGTTTTCAAATGAAATGCTACTTTTATTCAGATTTTGATTTTAATTAACATGATCCAATAAATTAATTATTTATGCTTAATTATTGTTCTATATTAATTATAATTTTCTTTTTGTTTCAGAATCGAGTGAGCTGTTTCGGTGAGTTTAAATAATTTATTTTTTATTTATATATCCTTCGAAAAGATTGGGGTTTACAGAAGTTGTAAAAAATAAGTTCCAACCCAAATGTTAGAAATGTTATTAAATGTTCCAAGAAATATAAAGTTACAAAGAATCATGTTTCAAAAGTTGTGAACGTTCAAACGAACAAAAAATCTTTCCGAACCATTCCTAATAATCAGACTTATTCTCAAGCTGATTTTTAAGAATTCTTTTATATAATTCAGTATTAATGCGCATTTAGATTGGTAAGGATTTGAAATAAAATTCAGCCTCGAAATGAAACGAATTAATTTGGTATAATTTCAAAATTTCTTTTTAAATTACAAACAAAATTTTAGCTTCGGATAGAAACTAATTGTCTCGAAGATAAACAAAATCCTTCGGAATTGTACTTCTGATTGAACATCAGTCCGAAATTTTCTTTAGTAATTATTTAAAAAACAACTGTATTATTTTCAATTATTCGATTTTTTTTAACTAACGGAGTGGAATTTATTTTTTGCAACTCCCAATGTTCGAAAATTTTAGATTTAAAAATCGAAATACAGCTTACAATTGTAAAAAGTCGTAGTAGACATTCCCCTACTTCATTAATTTCTTACAATCGAATTTTTTTGCGGTTTTTTTTTTAATTCCTCGCAAAAATGCGGTCAATAAAAAGAAAAAATTATATAAATTTGTATATATTGCATATATAAAAAAAATGTTACAAAAATAAGGATCAAGTAAAGCGGTAGTTGAGGGCTTTTTTTGGGTTCAGTACCTATTAAATTGGCGACATGACACTCTTGTACTAACGGATCGTGTCTCGTGAGGAAGACCAACCGCATTAACGCGTCGTGTTGGATGGCTCCAACGAATTTAGCGCTCGTGATATGAGATTAAGGAATCATAAGTCACGGTTTCGAGGTCATGAGTATAAGTGTACACTCTTACTGAAAGAAGCTTCAAAGGGGGGGGGGGAAAGCATTTGATATTAAAAATGAAAGGCAAAGTATATACATACAGATTTTCTCTTTTTTAATTCCATTTGCTGTTGGTGCAAAAAAAAAGAAAAAAAAATTGTTAAATTATAGTTTATTTTTTCTTTCGTTTTCATCGTCAAAAATTGTGTTTATTTTATTTTTCTCTTCCTCATGAGAGAGAGAAGATGGATTTGCATCATCTCGCTCTCTGTGGGTATAAAGTTCGTGTTAATGGTGGAAGCATCCAAGTCAATATTAATGGTAATGGTGCTTGCATAAAACTGGTTTAATCTCTATAAACTTCATGTATATATAGAGGTATACAAAAACTTCATATATGTATATTTTTTGAATATGTTCAACTTTCATATATATATATATATATATATATATATATATATATATATATTTATACAATTTGAGTGTATATATAATTCTGATATATCTTTGCTAAATGAAAGAAATAAATGAAGTAATTGTGTAAGGAATCTTCGCGTTGACCAAAATGACATCGAAAACCTACGGTCATTAAGACCAAGCTCGTAATTTTTCGTTTCTTTTTTCTCTTTCTTTCGTGAAAGTCGACTTTAACCTTTAGATGCATTATTGCCAGGGTAATTTTGAGACAGGAATGCGTACATAATACTGCATTATGCAGAAATTCTTTCTTGTATTTCGTCTTCTGTTTTCGAACTATATAGAAAAAAAAATCGCAAATTCAACTAGAAAAGAAGGTTTATATTAAACTCTAATTTATTGAAACAATTTCCCTCTGCAATTATATATTTAGAATTGTTGTCGTATTGTAATTTTCAACCCTTGTAAATAAGATTGCATTTTCATACTAGAAATCCATTTGAAATATAACACAAGAGTTGAAAATAGTTGTAATATTTTACTGCTTACTTGCGTGTGAAGATAATTTTGTTTCGGGAAGAAATTGAATCTTCAAGACATCCTTTTTTCACCCTCTTTCGCCCTCCCCACCCCTAGACTTTGTACGATAATAATTGCAAATTATTACCTTGGTTAACAACATAACTACCATAGAGACATCCCACTGTGAGATTCTCCAACATCCATTGCACGACCTTGAGAGAGATCTTTGGAACAAAGAGAGAGACTATATCATTAAAAAGAGCAACTCTTTGCTGATTTTAATCGTACACATTAGTTTTTACAATGTACACCTTGCGCACGGCATGGTCCAAAGAAAAAATCTTTGGCACAAACTTCCCATCATACGTAAAGGAAGCCAATGAAAAGAGATCCCTCCCCCACCCAAAGGAATATGTCGCGATAATCAAAAAAAAATTAGTTTATTGCAGCTGTAATTGCATTAAACATTTCCCAATGAGACAGAGATTCTTTAGGAATTAGTCCTGTTTTCACCAATCTCAAATGTAAAATGTTTCTTCCCGCATTGACATCGCGGTTCCAGCGGGTTTTACAGTTGGAACTGTAAGTCGTTTATTACATTTGCTGCACATTGCAGTAGTTCTATGCTCATTTACAAAAACAACATATAAATTTTCTGATTTACGTTGCTTCTCGATGAGCTGTTTGACCACTGCACGCGATGACATTCGCACGTGTTCCTTCAACCATGCCGGAATATTAGGTTGTCCAACAACAATCAATTGTTTTTTTTTATATCGCCCACGAGATAATTTGCGAGCAAATCTGTCTCTCGGCGCACAGACATGTATTTGTCCCATTTTAATTTTGCAATTTTTTGTTTCTCTAGAAGTGGTTGATTTCTAGAAAACGATGTCAAAAAAAAAAAAAATTGGTGGTTGTTATAATTAAACGTGGGTCTTTATTGTTGACTTTTTCCTTATAATCGGGAGTTTCAAGCAAAGCTCCAAAGCTTTGGAGCTCCAAAGCTCCACCAAAGCTCCTTCAAGCTCCATTCCGCCGAAAGCTAAATTCAATCCCGGATCAAATCCCTTGAAAACATCAAAATTTTCCAATTTATCGTTGATGACTGGATTTTTTTCTACAGAAAAGACCACATTTTTTTGGTTTGACTAAATTGAAAAGGACAGATACACCTACTCCATCAGACATGATGGTTTCGGAGAATTTAATTTCTTTCTCAATAATACGTAAATGAGAGAAATCAAACATTGTTTTCCAGCGATTACTATTTTCATCGTATTTTTTTTCGTGTCTCTTTTCAACTATTTTTTGTGTGCCTTTACCACTTTTTCCATTTCATCGGAAATCAACTTTAATTCTTCATTGCAGTGATGCCAGGTTGCACACCAATTCCAATTCCACTCCCACCATGCCGCCCGTGCGCCTCCCACCATACGGTATAAACCGTGCGCTTACTCTTGTAGGTTTTCGTTTTCCTCATAATATTCGCCCGCTTATGCTGAGCAATATGCCTGTTTTTACCGACAGCTGGATAATTGCACGCGCGAACTTTTGAATTCTTTATAATATAAATATACTTTTATTAATGTTTTTATAGATATATATTAATAAATAATTAATAAATATACTATATACATATATACTATATTATAAATATAATATATTACATATACATAATGTAATATATTAATAGCACTCAAAAATAAAATTAATGGTGATAATAATTAATATTAAATTAATTATACCTAATTATAATCACTATAAGTAAAAAAAGATATTTTTTAAAATCATAAGATTATAATAATGTAGTAAATAGACGATTGTTATTATTATTAGTAACTGAAAAATTTTTAACTTTTTTTTTATAAAAGTAATAATAAAAATTTATTTTTTAACATTTAAACATATAATTAAAGTACACTAAAAAAACAAATTTATTGTTTCAAATAATTGATTACTTGTTTATTATAATGAAAGTGTTTATTTGTATTGAATAATAAATATTATTTTAGCGAATTAAATTGTATTTCTTTCAAATACGGTAATTTTTGGCTCAAATACAATTTATTTTATTCTAACAATAATTATTTTAGAGAAATATTGGCTGGGAAAAGTACATTTTATTTTTTCTAGTCTTGAAAACATTTAAAAGATACAATTTTTCAGATTTTGGGAATATAACAATAACTATGTACTTTTCACAGCCAATATTTTAAAAAATATCTTTTTTTACTTATAATGATTAAAATTAGGTATAATTAATTTAATATTAATTATTATCACCATTAATTTTATTTTTCAGTACTATTTATATATTACATTATGTATATGTAATATATTATATTTATAATATAGTATATTTATTAATTATTTATTAATAAATATCTATAAAAACATTAATAAAAGTATATTTATATTATAAAGAATTCAAAAGTTCGCGCGTGAAATTAACCGGCTGTCAGTAAAAACAGGCATAATCCTTATTTGTCTCAAGTTTTTTTTTCTTTTCTTACGACCTTCCTCGTACGATTCATCCTGCTTGATGTAGAAATAATCTTGAAATTTGTATTTCAATTATTACTATTTTGTAATTTAAAAATTACTAAGTCTATAGTAAGATGTATTAGACTTTTAAATAAGAATTGCTTTAACTGGTCAAATTACAGAAATTATTTTTCAATTTTTAGATGCTATTATTACAATTTTCAGTAGTACACGGAAAAAAAAGTACAACTACATCTGAGATTTTGTTCGCCATAACAATTAAACGTTTCGTCAAAAATGAACCAGCGATATTGTATTGCCAAAATGGCTGACCAGAAAGATTGAACTTTAAATTCACTATAGCCGAATTGGCTAAACTTTCGGCTACTGCGGTGAAACTTATTCACAGCGTTGGATGTTTCGTTCCTTCATATTAATTATATTCCCAAATAGCTCGTTCTCGTCGTAAAATTTTTTTCCGTGTACAGATCGTTTTCAATTAGACGTATTTTAAAGAAAATGATTATACTAACTATTTTTATATTTATAAAAATTATAAATGTCACTATTTTGCAATTTTTATTATAATTGACTGACCTTTCGCGAGTTCTCTTTGGTCCATTAAAGTACCATTCTATATATGTAAAGGGCGATGCAGCACGACAAGTCTGTACAAAAGTTTCCCCGTATTTATTATCGACATTGCATCGAGACACTGAATATGCAGAGGCGTACAGAGGCTACCGATTTCGTTGCACCAAAAATATTGCATATGTGACTCATATGTGTGTGTGTGTGTTGGACAAAGAACAAGAAAATGATAAAGTCAGGATATGTTAAATCTGAGAATTATTCTTCGTTCTCGAAAGCCGGTATTGAGAATTAATGATAAAAAAGTGTTCGTGACGTATTAAGTAATCTCTAATTACATATATTAAACACTCTCTTCTTACAATTTACGTAGACTCTTAAGAATGTTGTCTTCATTTTATGCATGTTCAACATCAATATGTCTAGTAAATTATCTGCAATTTTATGAATATTTTTTTTTTCTTTTTGTTTGAATAAAAAAATTAATGATATAATAAATAGTAATTGTAATAGTAATAGTAATAATTATTAACACTGTAGAAGAATCTTAAAGTATCTTAAAATACATTGTATAATTTTTTAATTCTAAAAGCATCATCTGTATCTCCTTCTTAAATATCTTCAAGTATCCTGAATTATCTGAAGTATTGTTAATTTTGTTTAATAATTTTTTTTCTTATAAAGAAACAAGATATAAAATTGAAAAATAAAATGTATTTACGGGGTGTAAAAAGGATTGGTAAATTCAACAATATTAATTTATTTACAAGTGACGTTTGATGTAGATAATTATTTCTTAGACTTAAACGGTGTAATCCGTTATTTTTGTGTTAAAAATCTGTTTCTCCTGACTTGGTGTCAGTCGAGAGTGACTCTAATGGGATCTTCCTGCTATCTTAACCATCCGCATTCTAAATTGCCGCGAGGGTGACGGAGGTTGCTCCAAGACTCATCTATTTCTTCTTTCATATAAAATTCCTAGCTTGAATATCATTATTTTCAAAGTATCATTTTTCGAATTATTTTAATTACAAGCAAAAAAGTTATAAATCTCGAATTTTTTTTCTCTATTTTTAGATTTCGAATAAAAATATTAAATAGTTGTACACTATCAAAATTTGCTGTTAAAATATTTATTCTTTTTAATAATATGTCTGACATTATCAAAAGACTGTGGAACAAGAATTTTTGGAGAAAAATTAATTATCTTTTATATACATACTATTGAATTCTTCAGTATTTCTTGCAAAAAAGAATTTCGCACTTTTGCCGCACACACAGTGTGTTCTCATTATCTTATCTTTCATTGATTGAAACAACCTGTGGTGGAGGAGAGAGAAACTTAAGAAAGATAAAATCTCAATTTTGTCGAATTCCCATATAAAAACTTGTATATTCTCTCATTTCGCGAGTGAATGTATTTGTATTTAAAAAAATTGTCTGTCTTGTTCACGATTTTCTCGGCGCCTTATGTCGCCCACGTGTTTAAATAGTTTGCGGCACGAGCCGATTCAAGAGAGATATTTCCATTTCACGCGAAGACGATTTAAGCCTCAACAGTGTTCGTGAGAATATGCGCCTTTTTTTTTCTTCTTAAAAGTAAAATAATATGTGAAATTTTACTATACAGGTGGTACACAAACAATGTTACAATAGAGATCATAATCAAGCACCTCGACGTTTATAATGACTTATGGTCACCGCATACGAACAATAGACGATTTTATGGACAAAAACTTCTAGTAGTAGTAGTTCAATATTCTCTTTATGTTCAAATAAACTTTCTTGTCTTAGCTGATTTTGCATTTCACAATTCTTTTTATTTTTCTGTCAAAATAAAAGGTACCTAAAAAAAATCTGTTAATAAAAATTGTTTTAAAAAAGAAATTCTGTCAAATGCTAATCCGAAACATGAGAATTCGTCTAAAAAATAATTATAATGAAAAAAATTTGTTTGATTCAAATAATCGATTATTTAATATCAAATAAGCCGTGTAGAAATTTTGCAAGGGATCAGATCAGGGCCTGATCAGGCTGCCCTATTAGGGGCATGAAACCTCACGCCTGATGTGGCCCTGATCAGTGTTTCATTCCTTACTAGGGCCCTAAAAGGGCAATTTCTATACGGAAAATATTATTTGAGTGAATTAATTAAAATGATATTTGCTTAAAAAAATTATTCAAATACAGTTTATTTAATTTAAATAAAAATTATTTGGTTCTCGTAAACAATTATTTGGTAGTCAATTGAATCAAATACATTTTTTTTATATCTTAATAAAATTCTGTAAAATAAAAATTTTATAGATTTTTATAGGTTTATCCTCCCCGGCGTAAATTTAAAATGTATTTCTAAGAAATATGTTCTGGTTATACATATACCAATAATATTTTGAAAATTTTGACTTGGCGAATGAACCAGATATTGTTGGCCATGAAATCGATGATCACACACAAGTAAACATTCTTGAAAAGTCGGACATGATCTTGACCTTTTTTTTTTTCTTAATGTTGATTTTCCACAGGATGGAAGTAATAATAATAATGTGATCTCTCACATCTTGTCTTCGCGACGAGTAGGAGAAAGAGGAAATGAAGCCGCTTTTACACATAAGCTTCAATTATAACGGCTCACGCGAAAATGCAGTTTAAATTGCAGGCGTGCGTGAATACATTTTCGGATCTGTCGGTTCGAAATGATCCAATCAAATAATACGAAACCCCAACCCGTTATCCTCGACGTGAAAGCCATAGACACTTGCGTGCTTGATATTAAAAAAAAAAAAAAAAAAAAAAAAATGAAAAAAATGGATGAAATCATTTCATGAAAAAAAATATTATTTCGCGATTAAAAGAGAAAATTATTAAGAAAAAAAAAATCGCGTATACAAATTAAGATGAAATCTGATACAACTTTATAATAATTGAATTTCTAAAAACATGAATCGAATATTTTTAATGCGACAAAACATAAATGTTGTGTTAATTAAAAGTTACTTCGCTCTTAGAATACATGTTGCAATAAAATTCGAAAAGTATTGTGCGGAAATTATTTCTATTTTTCTCTCTTATCGATATTGGAAAAAAAATTTGTTGTTTAGTCGAAAAGTACATATGTTTCATGTAAATAGGATTTTTTTTCTTCTTGACTTCAAATAGAATTAGGATCTTAAATTCACATTTATATTGCTGTAGGAGTAATAATTTCAAATCTCTATGGTTCACTATATGTTTTGAAATGAAAAAAAAAAAATGTCAATAGGGGGATTTCTAATTAAGATTAAGTCCCTTTTTCGAAAATAAATTTTAATTATCAAAACGTAATATGAGCAACTATTACCAGTACTTAACTTATAATACAATGTTTATGTACGCAGATTATATAAACTTGTGTTCTTAGTGAGTTTATTATTTTCCGCGATATAAATACAAAGAAAAATTTTGTTGATTCAGCCGATAAATAGGTAATTGGAAGCTATGTTTACATGCTCATCAGAGAAGGGTATTAATTTTAATTGTATTCGACTTAGGTGTACAAATTAATTTTATTCTAAATTTGCCAATTAGTTAATTGATAACATACTTTTTTATTTAAACTCTTTTCATTTTAAAATTCAATTTTTTTCTTGTTAATGAAGTGGAAAGTAAATTATAATCATATCGTGTTTATTATTATATATTTATGTTCTGTGTCAATGTCAATGTACCGACAGAAGGTCTCGCTCCCGTATGTGATTCGTTGCCTCAGCAATCTACATTCTTTCATGAAGGTGCACTTTTTCACACCAAACCTGCCAACAACTTGGCGCCGGGTAGCTTCTCGTGTGTCAGACTTTATGTTTACTGGTAATTAACGGGAATATAAAGGAAATGAGTACCTCACACTGTTTTTCAGTCTTAACTTGATATATATCGAGACAAAAAAACCAACAAAAAAAAAAAAAAAAAAGGTAGAATCTTCTCTCTCCCTTTTCTTTCTGTAACTCACGTTTAATATATACACGCGTGCTTGTATGTATAATACGAGTTAGTTGCGCACATACATACCTCCGTTATCGATACACTTTGAGAAAAAAGTAAAAAAAAAAAAAAAGAAAAAAAAATCAACGAGTAGAAGCATGACGAATGACCACAAGCCTTTTTCAATCAATAATTCTTCCTTTTGGAGTCATAAATTTCGGATAAGCTAAGTGTCGATGTTTGCGCTATACAACAACTTTACTTTCCCCTGGTTGCGAATTCAAGTTCTGGATGAGCAATGCCTTTCATGTCTTATATATATATATACCTTGGAAATTGGCCTCTCATGTTTATCTTATTTTCAAATTATAAAATTTTATTATTTTTTTTTTCACGTCTGTTTTTTACATTATATATTCTTATGTCAATTGGTTATGCATTAAGAAATATTTCTGAAAATTGGTTTCCTCGCTGAGAACAAGAAAGGTATTTTTTTTGTTCGGAAATATTCTGTTTTTAGGACTTCATTTTTTTTTTTTTACAAAAAACCTCGAAAATCGAATTTAAAAAAAAATTGTATGAATAAAACATATGATTATGCTGTGCAAATTTTGATATTAGAATAAGGAAAGTAAATATCGAAAAATGTGTTAATTGTCCTTGTTTATAGTCAACTATTATAGTGACATTTTTTTTAAATTTCAAGGCGTTTCGAAAATGATTTTACATAAATCGTTTTTTAAAAATATTTCGCTAAAATCAATAGGAAATTTTTTTTTGGAATTACTAGTGCAGAATTGTTTCACTTTAAAATAGGACTTTGGTCAGGGTTTCTTTTATTTTTGATAGGATATTTACTAGATTTAAAATTGGGCTCTGATCAGGGCCTCGTCTAGTTTTCTTAGTTTAAAGAAATCGAAATAAATTCACTAGATTTAAAATAGGGCTCTCTGATAAGGGGTTTTCCTATTTTGAAAAATATAAATTCCATGTTGAAATTACCACAATGTATCCTATTTGAATTGGGGCTTTGTCAAGGACCTCGCCAGTTTTCTTATTTTGATAAAATTGAAATAAACTATTTCTACAATTACTTTCTGTAAAACAATTTATTAACAACGGAAGGTGATCTTTGTAGCAATTTGATTAAAATTCCTTGTAGAAACCCCAAATAGGGTATTCACTAGATTTAAAAGAGGGCTCCTGATCAGGGTTTTGACAGTTTTCCTATTTTTAAAAAATTTATTCTTAAAAATTACCGTTTAAAAGATATCTATTTAATCATAAGAGATATAGATAGATTATTTTAATTTCTGTACAGGTAGTAAAATATTTTGTAATTTTTGTTTGGTAAAGGTTTACATAAGTATAGTATTTCTATTTATGTCCAAATTCCTGCAAATTGTCATTGTTTAGTTTTTTCTGTTTTTTTTTTTTTTCATACATCAGGGGCCAGTGGCCTGTCTAATGAAGTTTCCCTCTCACGTAGACATTTCAGAAGTATTCGTGTTGGCAAAGTAATGTTCGGACCTGTGCATGCAACTAACGACCTAATGTGATTTGTTTACTCCAGAAGTATTCATGAATTATTAGACGACAAATGGCACAGCTGTTTTCTCAGGAATCCATTTCGCATTCCTCATTCTCTCTTCTAAAAATCTCTTCTCTCGGACGATAATATTTTGTGACAATATACTATGTTTTTTCAAACATTTTTCTTTTAATGTTTACATATAAAAAAATCGAAAAAAAAAAGAAATATATAGACTTTTGTCAAAATAGAAAATTATATATATGCCTCCAAGATATATAAATTGTAAGAGGTTTTTCGAATTAAATTCCCACAACTTAACAATAAATTTTTGTATCACCTACATATTGAAAATGATTTACAGCCATAAATTGAATTTCTGGGCATAAAGTTTAACGCCCGAGTTGGATTAACTCAACGAAATTGACATTTCCGGCCGCGCCTAATCGCCTTCTGCCACATTTCTCCTATTATATATATATATATATATATATATATATATATATATATATATATATATATATATAAATAATATCGCAAGGAACGTGGAATATATAGAAGATATACCCGTGAAAGTTATTCCATAGCCTGTCAACATGGCACGTATATCCTCACGCTTCTCCCTTTCGCGAAACGATTCTATTCTGACGCAGCAAAATGCCATATAGTATATAAATGTATAAAATGCGTGTGAAAGTGGAACACTTGCAATTTCCGATAGCACATATTGTTTTAAAATATAAAAATTAACAATTTATATAAAATAGAGATCTCATTTCTTCTCTTTCAAGATTATAAACTTTCCATTTGGAATATTGTTACAAACAATAATGATTTATTTATATTCACTTAATTATGAAAAATATTTTCATTTTTTTCCTTCATATGTGATTATAGTGTGTTTTATTAAAGCAAACAATGCTCTTTAAAATATCACTTTCTTTTAATTAAAGAAAAATTAGTGGAAAATTCTTTTTTTCATTTATGGGTATTATTTTCCTTATATATATATATATATATATATATATATGAAATATTGTTTTTCTAATATATATCTAAGAAAGTGTTGTACAGTTCACTGGGCTTGTGATTCATTTATCAGCTTAATGTCAGTGTTTCACGATGGTCCTGTAACACGGTTGTTTATTTAAACGATAAATTTGAACACGACCGCCCAGGTGCAGGCGAACCTTCGATCGTGAACTTTCACCGCATATAAGACGCGAGAGCATCCTTCTAAAATTATTACTCATCCCCGTTGAATTACAGGACACTTATGCGCCCCAGGTTTGCATAACACCAATTTACTCATTTCCTCGCTATATAGATATATATAGAGTCGTTTATAATATTTCTAAATTCAAGAAAAGAATTTGAGAAAAAAATTTATTTGATTCTAATAATTGGTTTACTATTATTAAATAAATATTTCCTTGAACCAAATAATTTTTATTTAGAATAATAATCTGAATTTTCACTCAAAAAATCTTTGTATTCGACCGGCAATTTTGGTCAAATTTAACCGACTTGTTATTTAACTGATTTATTTAAGCATAATTTGCTCTAACCGAATTTTCGTTTGATCGAATTTTTATGTAACCAAATATTCTTCTTAATGATTTTTTTTTAAATCGTATTTTTTATAATCCATTAATCCTCATGGGTACAAAAAAAAACCAGATATTGTAAAATTAACTATTGGGAACCTATAGAAATAATTTCACAGAAAATTAAAAGGCATTAAAATAAGCTGCAACGCTTATTATTTTAATTCAATTTTGCTTATTTTAATACCAAAATAGATTAAAATGAGCAAAATTGGATTAAAATAATAAGCGTTGCAGCTTATTTTAATGCCTTTTAATTTTCTGTGTTTTGACTAAAAATTATTTTTAAAAAAATTGTCTAAACAATTTACTGCTAAAAGTTTCGTTTTATGAAAAATTCGGTCAATTCTCTTAAATGAAAATTCGGCTAAATTTTAATTCGATTTTTAGAAAGTTAGTATTAATATAAATATTCGGTCAAATGAAAATTTTGTTTTGTTTAATCTTGTGAAATTTTGAAAATTAGTTGTAAATTGTTTCTATCATTGATATTTTAATATGTTTACAATGTCACACGCACTTATATAGTCATATAATATTGATTAGATCAAGATGCATTACAGATCTTTGAAGGCTATCAAATACAAAGATCTGATGCACTCTTATATGTGAACACAGAATTGTATGTACATAAACGGCCTACAAATATCTGTTAACATGACGACGACGACACATTTGCCTTGGCAAAATTCCATTCCCGAACACATGAATCGTAAATCGATTGTATATATATATATATGTATACTCAGCAGACAGATCACCATCGTCGTCGTGTCTCCGCAATGCATTTCATTTTCAGAGATATATCCAATTTTATATGTATGCAACATATAATGCATCGATGAAAAAAAAGTGTCGAATTCAATGTGTTGTAAAACGTGACTGACTGTAAAGCAAATAAAAAAAAAGTTTATAATTATCTGCGAAGATTCATTTTTTTCGTGAAATGAATTCTTCTTTATTGCCAACACAAGATTTCACGAGAAAAAAAAAAAACAAATATTATTTGAATAATCCTTTTTTGGCATGTTTCAACCTTCTCCGCATAAGAATTATTATCTTCCAGGAAGAAACTTTCATATTGTGCGGTTGATTTCATAATGTAATTTATAATTTCTTTAGAAAAATTTTTTTCTTTTGAACAAAAATTGGATATTCTGAAAATGGAATTTATTGGGAAAATGTTTCGATATATTAGATTATAGGAATAATTTTGATTTGAAAAATTTTTTGATGACAAATTTAACGATATGTAAAATGGTTAAAATATTGTCAGAAAAGGTTTAAAGTACGAATCTTCTCAAAAAAAAAAAAAATAAAAAAAAAATGTTTGCATTCCGTTTTGGAAAAGCATACATGATTTTAATCTTGTAATTCTCGTCGTTTTAAAAGCAATTTCGGGAGGCTTTTTTTCCTTCACTCGTTTTAACCACACAAGGTTGAGTGCTAATTTCTT
Source organism: Leptopilina boulardi (assembly GCF_019393585.1). NCBI lineage: Eukaryota > Metazoa > Arthropoda > Insecta > Hymenoptera > Figitidae > Leptopilina > Leptopilina boulardi. The sequence goes on along the minus strand of NW_026137765.1, from coordinate 228,095 downwards.
CGAGATGAGTGTCTATAGAAGCATCGTCTTCTGACTAATTGTAGTCACCTCTGGATAATTTAAATAATGTATATTTAAGTGTAAAGAAGTAAATGTGTACCTTTTTCGAGTGGTGGTATATAAAAATGTATATTTATAAAAAAAAGGACATTAAGATGTCATTTTACAATTCTTTGAAATCCACAAAAACTTAAAATGTACAAAATTGATAATTATAATTATCAAAGAAAACAAAAAAAAAATTATTTTATTGAAATAATCGGTTATTTAATAATCAAATAAATACTTGAAACAAATAATTTTTATTTGAATTAAATAAACTATTTGAGCCAATAATATCTGTATTTGAAACAAATATTTTACTGACACAGATTATAATTGTTTAAAATAAATATTTATTTGTTACAAGTAAATATTTATTTGACAGAAGTAAATATTTGATTCAAATAAATTTTTTTTCAATGTACGTGAAGATGAACTGAAATTCTAATAATAGAGGAACGATAAATTTTCAATTAAGCCTAGTTGCAATTTACAATACTGTCCTTTGAGAATTGCTCCTTTTCTTTTTGTCGATTTCTCATTCGATTTTGCGCATTTAAACGAGTTTTACTGAGGGGAAAAAATTATTATTTTTTTTTTTAAAGAAATAGAAGAAGGATTACATTGAAGGGCGTGAAAGTTATTATACCTGAGGTTTTATGAGAATTAATCGGTGTAAGTTGGAAAATATAATATACGCATACAATACACACCAGATGGGAACTCTCGCAGTGTAAATATAACATTCCAAACCGGTGGCACGAGAGCGTGAAATTGAATTACGACACGCATATTTGTGCATCGAATAGTTTAGAGGCAATCACACTCGACAAAACGATTATGTTCATTACGTCGAGTGGATGAACAGAGATTTAAAGAAATTTTCACTGTTGATCAAATGCATCTCGTATATTTAGTTTATCTTTGATAGTATATACAAATAAATAGATATAATCTTTTTTTATAGACATACAAAAATTAAAATTTATTTTATTCAAATAATCTACTATTATCTAATAATCTACTTTACTATTATCATGTAAATGTTTCCTTGAATCAATTTTTATTTGAGTCAATTAAATTTTGTTTCAAATAAAAATTATTTGATACAAATAAATATTTAATTAATAATAGTAACCCCGATTTCTTATATAAAATAAATTTTTTTCTTCAATGTTGTGAAATTTTAATTTTCCGTCGCCATTTTGAAGCCGCCATATTGAATTTTTTAATTTCTGATTTTTCTTTTTCAATTATTTTCAATATGAATAAACGCATTTATCTCAATCAGCAACAAATCTTATCTTATAACAAGAAAACATTCCACATAAATTACCAAGCTATTATTCTTCAGGGAAAAGGTCATACATAATTCTCTCACCTTTTTAATTAATTGAGCTGGAAAAATGTGAAAAATTATACGCAGACAAAAACAAATATTTGATTCGCGTAATTTACGTATATATATATAAAGAAATACATATTTGTATTTCTATATACATATATATATATATATATATATACAGTAAACAATCGTATGTTTTGCATCAGTTATAATAAATAAGTCCATCGCAGGTACATTGTTAGTGTAATTCATTGATATACGTTTTAGGTATGAAACGACTTGTTGAAAAATAATTAGAATCTTGTAAATTCAATTTTACATTTGCGATCTATAATCGTATATATACATCGACATATTTCTCGCGAATGTACGGGTTACAAATTATATATATGGGGAATAGATCGATGGGAAAGGCGCCTAGTGAACACTAATCAAGACATTTTGCGCAAGACATATTACCAACGACGTATATACATATATATATATATATAAATAATAATAAAACGCGCGTGCAAAACGGTTTATTAGAAAATTATTAGAAAATTTATTTTAAAAATTACGTTGAATGCAAAAAGGGCGTTTTCCAATGCAAATTTTGCTCTTGTAACTTACAAATAACGTTTTATGTTTGCAGCATGTTATTAATTTATAAGGAGAAAAAAAAAATTGCGGATTTAAAAAAAAAGAATAGTGTTTTAAAAGAGTAACAAATATTTCAACACGTATATAAAATTCTAAATAAAGTTTAATTGTATTTTTTTAAGCTTCTTTATTTTTTTTTTCTATATACTTCCTTATGAATTAATTCTCAAGTGCGTGAATTTTAAATTGTGAAGGTCATCATTTTATGAATGAATATATATTTAGAAGGTTTAGTTTTTTAGCTGGCAAAAACTGGCTTTCACTCTGCGTTATGTAATATAATGCAAAACAGGTGCCATTTATTCACGCTATATATTGTAACGAATTTGACTTTGGTTGGAACAATGTTTCCGACCTTGACCTGTATACCGGAGACTTCTTGAATTTCAGGAAGTCTAATTTAAACATTTTCTCGTTTATGTTTAAAAAAAAAACTACATTTTAATTTATTTTAGTTTCTTGAATTGTATTCTCCAGAAATAATATTTAGGTATAATAAAAATTCTAAAAAATTAATTTTAGAATCTAATTGAAATATTTTGTTGAATCAGTTTTTTTTTGCAGATTTATGATTTTTAAATGGTTTTTAGCGTCACACAAAGAAGGCAATCAGTAGAAACATGTTCAAGTTTTATGATTTGTGGTCCATTAAAATTTACTCCCTATTAGGAAATGATTAAATTTTTAAAAGAGTGTATAGAAGAGATGTTGTATGAAAAGGTAATTAGTCGCCCTTGATGATGTGGAAAGTAGTTGGTAGTTTTTTCTATGTACTTTAGAAGGAACGTTGAAGACGTTGATTAATGTTGCCTCGTCCCACGACTTGGGTCACTTCGTCGCCATTCGTCTTGGTCCTCATCTCCATTATAATGTCACGCACGCGGGGTAATCTCAACTCTATTCAAAAGCACTTTCGACAAAAAGCTTCGTTTATCTCTCCCTCTCTTTTCTTTTGCAAGTGTCTTTTAATTTTTTTTTTTTATTTCAAATTTTTTAATAACTCTAAAAAATTTGAATTTTCATTATTTTTTGTTTCTATAATTGTTTGTGGGTAAAATTTTGTATAAATAAACTTGTTTTCTGTGTATTGTGTATATACATAAAATACTTCTTTTGTTGCTTAAGAAACCTGTTACAGGTACAAAGTAAAGGTACTTGAAAATACAAGGACCTCGCCATCTATCATTTGCAAAAGAATTACTGTCAAAAAGTCTAAGAGTCATAACTGATGCATAGTTAGCAAACCGCCTACGATACGTCAAGTAGGTTTTTGCCTAATCTTGCAATTTATGGCAGTACTCGTATACATTAACTTTGTGGATTACAAGGTGTTATATGATTATTAAAAATAAATTGATGCCACGTGGCAAAAGTTTTAAATATATGTTCTTTTAATTATTTAAATAATTTTATGATTTTAAAAATAGATCGTGATTTATAAGATATCGCACGTTAGAGAAAAAAATGTTGGGAAAAAATAGAAAATATGAAATAAAAAATAGAATTCTTTTTCTTTGATTTGAAAAAAAAAAAAAAAAAAATGATGCGAGCAGGTTAATGACCGATCGCCTATACTCATGGAAAAACAACATTAAATGATTGCTAATTAATAGATATATTATGAAGTGTAAAAAATTTAAGAAATAGTTATAAGGAAGTTAACAGAGTTGGCAGCAAACCAGTTATTTGAAACGTTTCCGTATAAGCATAAATTATGTTAGTCTTCTCTTTCAGCACAATTACCCAGTTTAAACACTGGTAATTATTACGCAAATAACTTTACAACCAGCAATCAGTTGTCCTTTCGGTGAGCGCTTATACACTTTAAAAGATCAATGTACTTAACAAAGATAGATAAGTTAGCATTTCTAATATTTGCTTTTTCTCAGGATATTTTTTTTCCTACATACATATATATATATATATATATATATATATATAGGATTCAAAACATTTTTTAGCATCCATTTCTGTTCATTTATCAATGATGATGCTATAAATTCTAATGCAAGTTTTGATGAATAAAATTTCAAAGTCAATTTGAAGATGTTTCATCTTGAGTGACATTTCATTAATCTGTTGACTCGTCTGTTGATTTAAAATGTCAAGCATCCCAAATTGATTATAGGATAGTATGCGAAACACTTTCGACAGCATGTTAGATATTGACCTTTTAGAGTTAATTTTTCCAAGTGTATTTTTTCATTACTCTTTTTAGAGTTCTTTAATATATACTAAAAGTTGTTCTTTAATCTTTATTAATAGAATTTCTTCAATTTCAATGAATCTATTCATGGAAACATTCAAAGATTTTCAAGATTCAATACTTTTCATTCGTATCTGATATTTTAGAAAATTAATTTTCATCAACAATTTGTTTATATATTTCTTTTAGAATTTATTTTCTTCACTATTTTTCTGGAAAAAAAATTTCAATTATAAAATGATTTTTTGTTTCTCACGACTAGATTTTCTGTTCTTCTTCTTCTTCAATTTCCGCCTGTCGGTCAAAATAGAGGAGTAATAAAGCAACCAGGAACTTAATATCTATTACGTATTAAATCCGGGGTATTGATAAGCGAAAAGGTTAACTTGAATAAATAAGTAAGACGATTAAGAGTGTCATTTGTATATGTATTGTTGAAGCTACACTATACTGGTAGACATCTCTTCCGCGTGTGGAGAAGAAACTTGTAGGCATGTTTTTACACCTTCTGTATATATATATATATATATATACGATTCATAAAATGTTACTTTTATTCGTTATTCTGTAGTAACAAATAAAAAAAGTTTTTAATTTTTACGAAAGGAGTTTTGCATTTATAAAATTTATTGCAGCAGATAATTCAGTTAGAAGTAATAATAGAGCACCTAAATGTCTTCCAAGGTTATGCTAACCCTATTTGTAGAATACAATTTTTCATTAGAAAAGACAGAATTATTTACTAAAATCAGAAAAAAGAAAATATTTTATTAATTTTCAATTCTTTTGAAACCAGTTTGAAAAATAATGATCATTTAGATCATCCCTATTCTATACAGGTTTCAAACTAGTGAGATAATCTGTTTGTGCTGAAATCGATCCTTATCTTATTCTACGAGGTAATTTATGTAAATTACATATATATATCGATAAAAATTCGAGACAAAAATTTCCGGCGTTTAGAAATATTTTTTTTAGCCCCCCCCCTCCCCCTAATTTCCTTTAATCTTCTCTCTTGTATATGTCAATGCCGACAAAATGATAAAAAGATATTATGGAGTAAAAAAATATATATAAAGCAGGTTTGAAATAGTTTTTATAAAACTTATGTAACTTGATGTTTTTCAAGTGAGAAATTGAATAAAAAAAAATAAATTTATCAGTCTTGACCCAGTCTAATGGATATATTTATCTCTTAATTTAGGGATAGGGAATAAGGCGCGCACGCTGATGAAAGCAGGTGTAGTAGGGGGAGGGGGAGGGGTATCGGGGTTAATAACTTTTTAATTAGCCAGGCACGTTTCGCACGCGGCACGATCACACGAATGAAGCAGGCATCTAACAGGTAATTAAAATAACCGATTGCACATTCGCCATGGCGCATATAAAGAGATATCTCGCGCGATAGTGCTGAGACATCCTGTGGTTGAGAGAGGCAAAAACAGAGGAATGTCGTGCACACATACCTTATTTGCTTCTATCGTAAGCCACTTCTAAAATACTCTTGTCTGTTTGTCCTGTCCACTAATATAACAACTATTCAATATGTATTTAAATCTTCTCAAAAATCGGATGCTGTGATAATTTTAGTATTTTTAATACGAGCATCGATCGATAAAAAATTTAGATAGGCACGACAAAATTTACTGTCGGGTAGTTTTTTTTTATTTCCTTTTGTAGGAATTGATTTTTTATAAAAAATTTCGGATGTCGTAACGCATAATTAATTTTATAATAAAAAAAAGATTCGGAACTAAAACAAATAATAATATTCAATACGATTTGATAATTTTAAGTAGAATACTAAAAAGAAAATTAAGATTTTTTGAAATGTCTGACCAAAGCAGCATGCTACTACTGATATTCTTCTTTCTATTATATAAATTCAGGAATTTTTTTTTCTTTCCTCTTTGTAAATATTATTTTCTTAATAGAACTGTTTTATTTAAAACACTTGAGAATTCTTCTATATATATGCCTACAGTAAAAAAAAATTATTCAAATAATCTTATTAAATTATTATAATTGTTATTTTGTATTATAATATACAGGGCTGATGTTTGGGATAATTTTTTCTAAATTTTTTACGTATTTTTTGAACACCCTGTATATTTATAATACAATTAAAAATTTTTATTTCCAAGTATTTTAATTGTGTCGAAGCAATTTTGTAATTAACTTTATACCTGCGACCCAAGCCGTATGTTTACATTTGAAGTACACAGGGTACCTTCTAGCCGAAGGTCGTCATAACAATTCAAATTCTCAAATAATTAAATCAGTTGCAATTCGTGTCTTAACCTGTTTGGTCATTTAAATTGTGTAATTTCTAAATCAAAAAAAATTTTTTTTTTCAATACATTTTCTTTATCGTTTTTTATTTTTTATTTTCAGGTAAAAAGCTTCGGGATTGTTCGAATTTTTTGAAACAATTTTAAACTTTAATTTTTGTCATTTTATTAAATTTTTTTTTTCGGGAGTGTTCGAAATTCTTAAAATCGCGATCGTTAAAATAAAAAAAAAATATTTTGTTTATCTTTTTAATTTAATTTTTGTCATTTTATTAAATTTCTTTTTCGTTTCCGGGAGTGTTCGAAATTCTTAAAACCGCGATCGCTTAAATATTAAAAAAAGTATTTTTTTTATCTTAGTAATTTAAAATTCGGGAGTGCGCGAAATTTTTTAAATCGTGTGTATCTTCTCAACCGAAATATCTTCAAATCTTTTCATCATTCATCGGTTGCAGACAAAGGTTAAGAGACATATTTTTTATAAACATTCAATTGTTTTTCTACTAAACTTATAATAATTAAATATTTAAGTTAATAATTAAATTAATAATAAAATTTTTACTAATTTTAATTAGTAAACGATTTTTTTTCTAATTCCGCGAGAGTAAAATTAATTATTTAACTTAGGGAAATTTATATAAAGATAAGGACAATTTTCTTTATAGTTATACTGAGAGAAATTTATTTGATTTAAATCTATTACTTGACTATTGTCAAATAAATATTTATTTGTATTAAATAATTATTATTTGAATCAATTAAATAGTTCTTCAAATACTAAAAATTATTTCTTCAAATATAATTTACTTAATTCAAATTAAAATTATTTGGTTCAAATTAATAATATATGTATTTAGTATAATGAAATGTATTTTACATTATTTAAAACCTCTTTTGAAAAATTCGCATCATTTCCAAATATAGATTTCCAGAAATTAATTACTTCAAATTAATGCAATCACATGAAGCCCGCGATTAATTATGAAACTTCACTCCCAACATCTTTAGCATCCTCAGTTTCCACCTGTTCTCTGAATATTCATGAAGTTCGAAAAACATTTTTTTTCTTTCTCTCCCTCATAAAAAAGGAGAGCATGAATTTATTTTTATTGAAATGCTTCTTTACGAGGATGAATATAAATATATTTTTAAAGAAAATGAATTCCAAATTAAAAAATTGTTCTCATATTCGACAATGTAATAATTTTATTTATTTATTTAAAAAAAAAAATTCTTAGATGAATGTCGCGTCTATTGTTATCGAACATCGCGGGTCCTCATCACGCCTTCTATATAGGGTTTCTCGAGCTCACTTCGAAGTATCGTGATTCCTTCGCCATCGATATCGAGCAAAGTTATGCAACTATGTAAATCTCGATTATCCCGCTCGAGGAATCGTTACTCATTAAGGAAAAGCCAAGATAGAATCACTTGCAATAAATTTGAAACCGTATGTGTGTGCACCAAAGATGATGTTTAGTTCTTTTTCCCATAGGGTCTAGTTCTTCATGCATTCCATCTGAACTATGGAATTTAATTCTAAATGTAGCTACTCTTAATTACAAATTAATTATAAACGAAACGAAACGAAGTTTAAAAAATTAAAGACAATTCTTTGGAGGTTGAAAACCAAAATCTAAATGTTTCACGGGTAAAAAATATAAGGTAACTTTTACTATACTTACAAAGTAATACCTAAACTGCCCGAAACTTTTGCTTTGGAAATAGAAAAAATTACTCCTCTAATAGTATTTTTTTTTACTATTTCTAGAGAAAAAGTTACCAGAAATTTTCGGGTAGTTTAGGGTTTACTTTGCAAGTAGTAAAATTATTTTCTTTTTGGAAATTTAAGAAAATTAAGTTTCATTTTTTAACGCACAGTTTTTAGGATCGCTCTTTACGAATCTTAGGTCTATTTTTCAAAATTCAAAATGGCGGATCCAATATGTCGGTCAACAATTTAAAAGTCGTTTAGATTTGTTTAAATTTTTGATTCTCGGTGGTTTTCAAGGTCGCTGATTGAGAATATGAGGTTAGTTTTCCAAAATTCAAAATGACGGATCCAATATGGCAGCCGAAAAAATTAAAAGTCGTTTAAATTTGCTTGAAATTTGATTCACGAGGGTTTTTGGGATCGCTGATAACGAATTTGATATCAGTTTTTTTAAAATTCAAAATATTGTACCCAATATGGTGCTAAAATTTATTTTAAAAAAAAACATAAATTTTTGTTATTGGAATTTTTGTAGGTAGGACATAGGTCTATAGACATGAAAAGTTAAGGACATGTGATTGTCAGATCACGTGATTCCGTGAATTGTTTATAAAGAAATTTTTTTTTTTTCCTTTTTTTTTCTTATAAAGGGCTGTTGTGTGAGGGGATATCACAGCAAAGTATGTAAGTACATATTCGCATATATATTCACATTATGCATCGACCCACGCGGTCGCGCGACCGCCCCTTTTAACGTCGCGGTTTTCGCGTGATTTATTAAAGCATTGGTTATATTTAACATCGTGTTCTTCATTGAAGACATGCCTTTAGGGTTGTAACCGAACGAGAAGTGTAATGCGCGTAAGGACAGAGTCTTCCGCCAAAAAAAGACAACCCGCTTGTAAATATTATCTTGGCTAACAGTACATAAGGCTACTATTTTTTCTGAATGGAAGTTAAAAAAAAAAATCATACATATCGTAAAATTACAATCGTAGTATATTTCTAAAATATTGCAAAATTAAAATCAAAAATGTTTTTAGAAAGAAAAAAGATTTTTGAAAATTTTTATGTTTATCAATGTCAGATTACATTCTTTTTAGATTATCACTAAACGAAAATAAAATTATGTACAAATGAACGATTATTATAATATATATGATAAAAAAAAAAAAAATATATGAAGAAAGTCGTGCCAAGTATGATTAATGATTTCGTGAGAATGCAGAACGTATGGGATTCGTATTTAATATATATTTTTCTTCTTTTTTGTCGGTTCTTCTCTCTTCCTGGCGACACACTTCCGTAGATCCTCTTTTACATCTCCTTAAATACTCCGCCTACGTCATCGCCTTATACTCGAGTCGTATAATTGTTACCTTTCGGCTTTTATCATCGCTTTCGTTATTTATTTCTTGCCGCCTTCTGTGTACAACACGCGCCAAAATAACCAGCCACATTTCTCTTCCATCACCATTATCTTTACCCGCGCAATGTGATTTATCGATAAATGATCCTTGACAGTTATCACCTTACAAATGAAATTTAATATTTCTTTTGGCGACGAATTTTTAATTACACACACATATATATATATACATATGCGTTTTTACATTTCGACAATTTCAAATATGTGTTTCAATCAACTTATAATTTACGTGTGAAAGTTGTAAATGTGAAATTTTCATTATTATAATATATAATAATTATACAAAATTTTACCGAAAATATATATACAATCTCTCTTTTTTTACATTGATGTATTAAAAATTTTTAACTATGTCAAAAATATACACAGGATGACAGTAATTAATATTTGTGTGTAAAATTATGAATAATATAAAAATGATTATTTATATACTTGGCTTTCTTCGCATTTTCAAATAATAATCATAATAATATGAGAAACACGAATGACTAAATTATAATTTCACCCAATCTCGCTTTTCAGCCCACGCATATATGTACGGAAAGTTGATCATTATTTAGACGGAATCTAATCTCAATTTCACACCATACGGAAAACACGTGTATCTATCTCTAACTTCATGAAAATCTATATACTCTGTCAGAAAGTAATCATAATGGTGTGTTATATGTTATTATTTGTTGCCAATTATAATAAATATCAATGTTAACCGAAGGCATAATCAATGTAATGTCGAAATCATTTTGTAAATAATCATTTGCATTTCATGTGTACATGGCACGATTTTTTTTTTGATATAGAAAATTAATACTGAAATACCAATTTTCGAAATTGTAAATATTATATAAAAAATTATTTGGTTCAAGTAAATATTTATTTGTTAATAGTCAACTAATAGATTATTTGAATAGAAATTTTTTTTCAGTGTTAACGGAGAAAAATGAAAAACAAAAATAAGGGAATTTTTACTATACTTCTAAAGTAAATTCTAAGCTGTCTGTAATTTCTACGCATTTCTGTCAACTTTTGCTTCGAAAGTAGAAAACATTCTGAAATAGTAAAGTTTACTCCTGAAAAAGTATTTTTTACTATTTCCGAAGCAAAAGTTGCCAGAAAATTCGGACAGTTTAGGTTTTATTTTGTAAGTATAGTAAAGGTTACTTTATATATTTTTTCCGTATTCTACATTTTACAAAATTATACCGCGCGTTAAATAACTTTCCAAATAAATAATACAAGAACAAAAACAAATATTTTTTTTTCTAATCATTTAATATTAGTTCTTTATTTTGTTGGTATTATTTTGTAAAAATTTTTTTCCTCTTAACCCTTTGAAGCACGAATTTTTGACATGGATGAATTTCAATTACTTAAACACATATAAGGGTTTTTGGGGTCGCTGATCACGAATCTGCTGTCAGTTTTTCAAAATTCAAAATGGCGGATCCAATATGGCGGACTTTTTTTTAAAAATCGTTCGTATTTGCTTGAAACTCTCTACTCGGGGGTTTTTGGGGTCACTGATTACGAATCCGAGGTCAGTTTTTCAAAATTCAAAATGGCGGATCCAATATGGCGGACTTTTTTTTAAAAAATCGTTCGAATTTGCTTAAAATTCAATACTCGGGGGTTTTTGGGGTCACTGATTACGAATCTGAGGTCAGTTTTTCAAAATTCAAAATGGCGGATCCAATATGGCGGACTTTTTTTTAAAAATCGTTCGTATTTGCTTGAAACTCTCTACTCGGGGGTTTTTGGGGTCACTGATTACGAATCCGAGGTCAGTTTTTCAAAATTCAAAATGGCGGATCCAATATGGCGGACTTTTTTTTAAAAAATCGTTCGAATTTGCTAAAAATTCAATACTCGGGGGTTTTTGGGGTCGCTGATCACGAATCTGCTGTCAGTTTTTCAAAATTCAAAATGGCGGATCCAATATGGCGGACTTTTTTTTAAAAATCGTTCGTATTTGCTTGAAACTCTCTACTCGGGGGTTTTTGGGGTCACTGATTACGAATCCGAGGTCAGTTTTTCAAAATTCAAAATGGCGGATCCAATATGGCGGACTTTTTTTTAAAAAATCGTTCGAATTTGCTTAAAATTCAATACTCGGGGGTTTTTGGGGTCACTGATTACGAATCTGAGGTCAGTTTTTCAAAATTCAAAATGGCGGATCCAATATGGCGGACTTTTTTTTAAAAATCGTTCGTATTTGCTTGAAACTCTCTACTCGGGGGTTTTTGGGGTCACTGATTACGAATCCGAGGTCAGTTTTTCAAAATTCAAAATGGCGGATCCAATATGGCGGACTTTTTTTTAAAAAATCGTTCGAATTTGCTAAAAATTCAATACTCGGGGGTTTTTGGGGTCACTGATTACGAATCTGAGGTCAGTTTTTCAAAATTCAAAATGGCGGATCCAATATTGCGGACTTTTTTTTAAAAATCGTTCGTATTTGCTTGAAACTCTCCACTCGGGGGTTTTTGGGGTCACTGATTACGAATCCGAGGTCAGTTTTTCAAAATTCAAAATGGCGGATCCAATATGGCGGACTTTTTTTAAAAAATCGTTCGTATTTGCTTGAAATTCAATACTCGGGGGTTTTTAGGGTTGCTGATTACGAATCTGATGTCAGTTTTTCAAAAATCAAATTGGCGGATCCAATATGGCGGACTTTTTTTTAAAAAATCGTTCGGATTTGAATTTTCATTATCTCTTCATTGCCTCAAATGCTAATTGAACAAGCAAAGATGTCAATGTAAAAATATTTTGATGTGATGAAGATCACAGTGAGCACATTTATGACGTAGATAAATCTGATATGCTAAAGTGGACAGAAAGTCAATAAATGGTAACACAGAATAATTTAGTGTATTTTAGACAACAATGTCACGAATGAATCTATCATCTATCAAAGCAGAAGTGTGTTTGAGATAAGTATGAAACAGTGTCGTTGAAAAATCACCGACTGGCTGATTATTAGAACATTACCTATAGAGCTGGGTAACAATCTTTACAAGTAACTTTTATGAGACCCGAAAAGAAGAAACTGACACCAGATTCGTAATAAGCGACCCTAAAAACCCCAGAGTACTGAATTTCAAGCAAATTCAAGCAAGTTTTAAAAAATGGTCCGCCATATTGTATTCGCCATTATGAATTTTGAAAAACTAACATCAGATTCGTGATCAGCGACCCTAAAACCCCCCGAGTACTGAATTTTAAGCAAATTCAAGCATGTTTTAAAAAATGTGTATGCCATTTTAGATCCGCCATTTTTATTTTTGAAAAACTGACATCAGATTCGTAATCAGCAACCCCAAAAACCCCCGAGTAGAGAGTTTCAAGCAAATACGAACGATTTTTTAAAAAAATTCCGCCATATTGGATCCGCCATTTTGAATTTTGAAAAACTGACCTCAGATTCGTAATCAGTGACCCCAAAAACCCCCGAGTATTGAATTTTAAGCAAATTCGAACGATTTTTTAAAAAAAAGTCCGCCATATTGGATCCGCCATTTTGAATTTTGAAAAACTGACCTCGGATTCGTAATCAGTGACCCCAAAAACCCCCGAGTGGAGAGTTTCAAGCAAATACGAACGATTTTTAAAAAAAAGTCCGCCATATTGGATCCGCCATTTTGAATTTTGAAAAACTGACCTCGGATTCGTAATCAGTGACCCCAAAAACTCCCAAGTAGAGAGTTTCAAGCAAATACGAACGATTTTTTAAAAAAAGTCCGCCATATTGGATCCACCATTTTGAATTTTGAAAAACTGACAGCAGATTCGTAATCAGCGACCCCTAAAACCCCCGAGTACTGAATTATAAGCGCATCCAAGCAGGTTTTAACAAATTTTTTCGTCATATACTATAATCTAAGTAGGTGGTACACTGGTGTACCGCTGTGCTTCAAAGGGTTAAATTGTCTTTCGACAATTTTCGTCACGCCGCATCCATTATATGGTTTTCCAGAAAAAAAAGTTAATGATGTTCGCCTTTCAAAAGTATAGTTTCGGTCCGAAAGGTAAATATGATTGCAAAGTTAAGGATGGGGAAAGGGGGGGGGACATACGAACGTGTGGTAGAACGTATTATGGGAGCTATTTTTTTTTATTTTCATCAATTTATGTTCGTCGTCTTGCATTCTTCATCTCAATATGCAGCAGCCGGCTCTGCATGCGACTGCATTATAACATTTTTGTGTATCTATATAGCGCGTTGGAAAAAAAAGGAAACCTAAAAATATTTGAGTAGTTTATACTTTTATATAGCCATTTTACTTATAACACGGTTGCAGAAGAAAAATGAATATATTTTTTTAAATTATAAATGCAATTCGCATGGTTGTTGCTTCTAATTTTGAATTTATCGCCGGGAACGGATTCTGTAACGAATTTACATATTTATAATGACAAATGGTGTTTAAAAAAAACGTGTATTTAGATTCTGTTTCTTCGAATGAATTTTTTTTTGGAATTTTTAATTAGTATAGTATTTTATTAACGAATTAGTAGAATCAAATGCTTTTACAATAATTAATAATTAGTTTATTCCGATTCAAATAGTGAAATTGTCACGTGACGCGAAGATGGCGCACCTAGTGTTCACTAAGCGGTACTACTAAACGTCGCGTAAGGTGTCAAGTAGGTTTTACTTCGTCGAATATTTTTTATAATTATCGTCATTCGAAATTAGTCTTGAAATTATTATTATTATCTATTTGTTAGTGACGTACAACAATTATCAATTACAGAAGCAGAATTTATAAAAAGTAGATAAAATACAAGTGCAATAAAAAAAAAAGAGACGACAAATTGTCTCGAGTTTTTTTTCTGAATTTGATAATGGAAAAATCTTTCTCTCTCAAGGTTTATAAATAATTTATCTATAAATCCTGATCATTTCTCTCTGTGTGAGTAATTCTGATGCAGTTTTTTTTTTTAATAAAAACAGTACTTATTGATACTAATATACTTTTGTGCAAAAATAAAAAAAAGTTACTGTCACATGTGAATAATCCTAGACAAGGCTTTTATATATAGGAGAAAAGAAGCGATGCGATCCGTCTGGTTACCCTAAGTGCATTGTGGTCACGATGGCATCGATTATCTCATTAATTATTCATGGAACTATCATGCTATATTAACGTTCATTCGTATATGTCGATACATGTCTTTCTTATTGTATATTGCGTACAGTTGACGTTCTCTTTCTAGATCTCTTTTTTTTTCTGTCAAGTTCATCTCTTTTACTCTCTTTTCTTTTTCTTTCTTACACACATTAGTACTATGATTATACGCAGATGTCTCTTATATTCTCTCTAACGCTGAGGAATGTTGACGAAACTGGTTGTAAATGACCGCGAAATTATATTTCTACCCGCGTTACATATAGATATATATATATATATATATATATATATATATATATATATATATATATAGATGAGTAGTGCGAAACTATAATGAAGGTAAAAATTGATGAATTGGAATTAATTAAACATACGCTAAGAGATAGTGTTCATTTTATTCCCGAGAATTGAATTTCTCAAGGTTTATAACAATTATTATTTAATAATAATGTGATTTTTGGAGATTTATAAAAATTCGTGTGAATATTTCAATATTTAAAATTAGTGACTATGGTAATTATTATATCGAAATAATACTTTTTTGCTTCGACAATTTTTTTTTTATAACTGTTATTACTTCCGGTATTCAATATAGCGTAGTTGTATGGGAAGGCGATCGAGAAATGTAAATTAGCAACATGCATATACATATGTATATAGAGACTTTGATACTTCGTGGGTGTTTATTTAATTCTCGGAATTTAAGGGAATAAGGGAGGTTTAAATGGCAAGTTTTATTGTATTAAGGGAATTGTGCCAGTACCGCTATTGCGATAAACAAGTCATGAAACTCGTTGAATAACCGTGCTAAATGCAAATTTTTTTTTAACATTCAAATTCACACATTTACAAAGGAATTTTTCATAGAATGACAAAACACTGTTTTTATGTTATAAATTTCAAATTTTTTTTTTTATAAATTAAAATATTCCGTTCAATTGTTAGAAAATATTTTTATTTTCAATTACTGGTTTTAAATATTCTGATTAAGAGTAAAATATTAATGTTTCCTGTTAAAAGTATTTGCATTTAAAAAAAATTTTTTTTTTTTAATCATTCGTATTAGTAAATAACTGATTTTCTATATGTATGTGCCAAACGGTACTAATAATTGTAACACATATTATGTGTAAAACTTTACACACTGAAAATCTTTTCCGGGTCACAATACTTTAAAGAGACAGTAGTACATTAAGAATTTACAAATAGTCTTTAAATTATGTTTACAACACGTTTCTCAGCTGGGAAATATTTTGCAAAATTTAATTACTATACTTTATTTCCCATAGTTATTAAAGTAGTTGGTAGTAAAGTACATAGTAATTTTTTTTTAAATATATCAATGTTATATTAATATTTAATATAAATGTAACTTTTTATCTCATGTAAAAATAAATATGTATAAATAATAAGCAAAATTTGTTGGTCAACGATCTTGTTTTGTTTGAAGAATATTATAACGATCAGAAAAAAAAGTCAAATCTTCTAAGCCGTTCTACATTTAGATCATAGATAACTTTTACTTGACAATAAGGAAACGCCCCTTCTTTAATTTTTTTTTTCTAAGTTTGTAATAAATATTATTATATAATATAAGGCGTTTCCAATGTGTCAGATCTTCTTGACTACTTAATTGCAGAGTATATATACTCTTCAGAATTAGTAAATTTTTTAAATATTTTGAAATAAAAAATAATTTTATTTCCTAAAGAAATATAATGAAATTTAATTTTAAATTCAGAAAATGGATACATTTTTTTTTAGAAATATAAAAGGTTATTAAAATTAATGTGTAAATAATAATATCTCTTATATTATAGAATATCTTGTTTGAAATCATTGATATATTTAATTAGTTTTATACTCGATTTGGATCGATTGATTTTTTTTCTTTTTTTTTATATTAAACTGCCGATTGTGGGAGGTGTAACGGTAACTTACTTACTTATGTACTAATATACAAGCAAGCTTGGCAAAATAACGGAGGTAATTAAAAGGATGTTTTGTGAACCCTATTCATTTGACTTTGCCATTACTTAACAAGCAACCATGACATTGAGATTTCAGACAACTTATATATATAACATTATTTTTTTTTCTTTTGATTAAAGATAAAACTAATATTTATAACTCCTGGAAAAAAAATTATTAGATTCAAATAATCGATTATTTGGCTATTAAATAAATATTTACTTGAACGAAATTTTGCTTCGAAAAAATTTTGTAGACCTGAATTAAACAATTTTTATTTTTTTTTCAAAATTTTCCGGATACGATTTTTAATATACAAAAATAAATTGAAACGAAAGTTATACTTTTTTACCCGAACAATTTCCTTAGAGTAAAAATAACTTAGAATATATTGCATATATATAAAAGCAGTCTTATATGTCGTGCTTCGACAATGATGCAAATTATCTATTTTGAGGACTCGTTATTCGAAAATAGCATTCTGGTATATTATTATATGGGACTTCGAATATGTGCTGACGTTTTCTGAAATCAAACAAATAAGTGGCTAAATCTGTACTATAAATGATGATTACAATATTTGTTGTTGCTATTTATAGTATCAAGTAAAGCCATCTTATCTCTCAAAATATGATCGTTGGCCCTCAAAACCAGTATATAAAGAGAGCATTTTGTCAAATTGACATTTCTATCGACTTGCAGACAGGTCAAATCTCATATATATATCGTTCATAAAAGAAATTTATTTGATTCAAATAAAATCGGGTTTCTTGACTATATTATACAAAATTATTATTTTATTTATTTCTATAGAAAATAATTTAAAGAATTATGAAAGTTATGATTTTATGTGCGTCTTTTTTTTTTGAAGAGTTTCTGTCAAAGAAAAGATAAAGGGACCACATGTTAGCCTACTTGAAACTTTGTGTCTGACTATTTCAAACCGTAACCACTGTGTTGTTCGTACACTCTGAAACAAAACTAATTAACATAACAAAATAACTTTAATTACATATTCGCTTGACATGTTGCATGCGTCTTAAACATATTTTTCTCTTATTCAAAACAAATAAACAAAAAATTTTTTTTACATTTTATTATTTTTTTTTATTATTATTATATATTCTTACAGTCACAGTTCTTGTTAGGATCTCAAATTGAGAGCATAAAGTGTATCAAATTGTTGATAATGCAACGTTTTGATGCTGTTTATGGTCTTAATTTGAGAACCTCAGAAAACTGTGGTAAGAATAAAATTCGTGGTGAAAATATTCTGAAATAGGCGCTAATTAGATATCCTTTAATTTAGTTTCTTTATTTCGTTGGTTATGAAAAGTAAAAAGCAGAACATTTTTAAATTATTTTTTAAAGGAAATGTTAAATTTTTTTGGGAAAATGATTTTTTTGGAGAAAATGATTGAAAGTTTATTTCAACTTTTGAAAGTGGGAGTACATAAATAATAATATAAATAAAGAAGAAGAGGTTCCAGGATACATTGACAAGTGAACGGTGTTTTGCTCCATTCTAATGTCGCCACGGCAAAGCGATGTGGTTTGCACGTCTGTATTTCGCTTGAAAGTAAACCGACGCACTGTCGTCTATAGCAGCTGTTACCCAGTCATCGCTTTGCTCTGGGACACATATATCTTATAAGTAATTCACATTTGTGACATGTTTCGTTCGCAAAATCTTATAAGCCCCGACAATATTTACAATCTTTCTCATTAATAATGCAAGAGGAGATTTTTGTACACACAAAATATAATAAAAAAACAAAAAAATAAAGAAAAAATTCCGCGAGGAATTTATACAAATCGAAATTTAATTCTTGGTCCTTGAAAAAAGTATATGGTCTAAATTTTTTAATTTAAAACAAGTTTTATCCCTTGCAGAAATTTTTCCAGGGCCCAGATCGGGGCCAAATCAGGCTGCCCTATTAGGGAATGAAACGCCGCGCCTGATGTGGTCCTAATTAGGAAATCCACATTTGGCCCTGATCAGGTGTGGCGTTACATTCCCTAGTAGGGCCCTGGTAGGGCAATTTCTACACGGGATATTTTTAATAATTTAATAAAATTTTTAATAATTTAATAAAATTTTTAATAATTTAATGTCATTCCAAATAATTTAACGTAATGTCAAATATTTCAATGTAATTCAAAATATTTCAATTTAGTGCCAAGTATTTCAAGATAATTCACATATATTTGTACTTCAATGTTACTTCAAAATATTTTTAAATAACTCTTTTTGATATTCTTCCGGATAATTCAGATCCTATATAATTTATATTATTTTTAAGTGGAAAGAATTTTATAAAATTTTATAAATACTTGAGAATATTTCAAAAGTTATTTTATAAGTTTTTTCCAAGTATTTCATATTTTTAAAGTTTTTGAGAATAAATCAACGTAAATGTTTAACAAGTTGCGTTTTACTCCTTGATTAAAAATTTACTTTGACAAATTACTTTTTCTTTTTTTTTTTTTTGAACACTTTTTTTTTTTTAAATTTTGAATTTTTTGACGAAGGGAAAATTGCGTGTACATAATTTTTTTTTGTGTGTAAATTTTATCGTCACCGACGAGACTAACGGCGAGAATTACCGTTGCTTTATTTTACGAGACGAAGTTTATCCCACCTACGTTTAAGCGTTTAACACGGTACCAAAGGTAATTCGAAAGACGTCCTTTTTCCAGGTGCGAGGCTATATTTGCCGCCGTGTCGTCGCTTTTATATATATATATATATATATATATATAATGCAAAAATACCTTTTTGATAAAAGGTTGCGAACATTGCTCTGAATTACTGGGTGTGTCATATGACAGTGGGTCGGCTATCGTGATAATGTGTTTTTAGGTCACTCACCGTGTCTTACAATATCTTCTCGTCTCGAGAAAAGAAGCTTGCTAAAATCTTGTTACAACTATACACAACACCCCTCCCACATTCCAGTTCTCATGAAAAAAAAAAAAATTCAATTCTCCCTCTTTTATCCAATCACCAAATTTATGATGGCTTTAAAAAAAGGTGCCTTCCTTGATAGGGTCACACTTTACGAGTTCATAATTTAATTCAAAACATATGTCTCGTAAATAAAATTGCAGGGATTACTTTTGTGCTTTTTGAATTTAAAGTAAGTTCAATCGCCCCGCTGTCTTTTTTTTTTCCTCCCCACAAAGAAGGTGTCATACAATGTTTTTTTTTTATGCTCTTAAACAGTTTTAAGCTTCCGCAGATGTTTTTTGAGCCTGATTTTACATAAATTTTTTGATAAATAATTTTTAAAATATGAATATGTGTCGAGTGGGAATTATCTTTTGTAAAAAAAAAAAATATTGCAAGGATTATTCTAGGGGAATAATTTAAAAATTTTTTTAAATTTATACAATTTGAAAATTTCTATTGTAATATATATATATATATATATATATATATATATATTGCAGAGAGGTAAAATTACACCTTAGCTTTGCAGATTTGTATATATATATATATATATACTCTTTCTGCGTATCGTTTATTATCGCTGAACACTCTCGCTCACTCTCTTGTTTTGATAAGAAAAAAAAATTATGCTTTCAGTGCGAAGCTGTTTTGCGGGAGAGAATAAAAGACCATGACGGAAGGAGAGGTGCCAACTTTGATGGGTTGAAAGTCGAAATCGGAGCCAAGTATAAAGGTAGATTAGATCTTAGCTTTCTATGCAGTTTTAGATCTTGAAATACATATATATAGGAGCAAGTTTTTATAATATACTAAAAAAATATTTTCTAAATGATACTCATCATTTGTAGGAAACAGATTTCGGATTAGAATATTATCAAGTTAATGTCGTTTATATATAATAGGGTAATTTTGACATGGGTTTATTGACCCAGGAAACTTCTCAACGGTTCAGAAAGTATACGTATTTTTTTACTTAAACTTTTAGAGTTAAAATTCCAAATTAAACTTTTTTAATTGTCGGATTTTTGAATTTAAAATTTTTTCAATTGTCAACTGAAATTGGATCAGTATTTACCAA
This sequence comes from Leptopilina boulardi, assembly GCF_019393585.1. Taxonomy (NCBI): domain Eukaryota; kingdom Metazoa; phylum Arthropoda; class Insecta; order Hymenoptera; family Figitidae; genus Leptopilina; species Leptopilina boulardi. The sequence goes on along the minus strand of NW_026137765.1, from coordinate 207,289 downwards.
TTGTAATATACGCTCAGGGATTATTAGAGATTATTTAAAACAAATTTTTTATTTAAACAAATAAAATTTATTTAAATAAATATTTATTGCGTCAAGTAATCGATTATTTGAATCAAATAATTTTTTTTTGTCAGTATAGTAAACAAATAATTAATGCTTCAATTTCTCTCATTAAACAAAACTTGGAAATGAAAATAATTTAAAAATTATAAAAAATAATTGCAAATTGCAGGACTAAAGTCAAAGATTAATAAACTTCCCTCAATCGACCTTTCAATGTCCTTGGGGCAGCACATGCATGTATTGCATAATGTTGAGAGTGTGTTTATAATGCACATAGAGCTTTCTAGACGATCGGAAATGCTTTCTATATGGGATTTTGCCATGTGTTGTGTATATATACATATACATACTTTCTACTATCGTGAATGATCTAAGTACTGTATCTTCCCAAGAGTTGGGAATAATTTCAGTGTTCTTGTCATAAGGGTCATTTATTACATTTTCGAATGGCAGAAATAAATCATTGTTTATATTTTTAAAAAAATTTTACATTTCCTTCAAAGATTGTCAGCATTTTTTTTTTTTTTTGGTTCTCTCTGTATACGCCTTATATATTTAAAATAATTTATCAAAAAATTGATTCATTTTCGAAAATTGATTTTTTTCTTTTTTGAAAATTATTTTCCTATACAATTTTTAAAAACAATAACAATAAAAAAAACAAGTAAATAATACTTCCGACAGTGTAAACATTTTAGGGTCGCCAGGGCCCCGCGCTGCTTTAAATTGGAACACTTTGAAAATTCTCTAGACGTTCTAATTTTACGATCTGGTGAATACCAGTACTCGACGTTATCCATCTGCTTCATTCACTATATATTAAAGTCGTTGGAAAATTATCGAGATCACTTAGAATATTTCTGTTTAAATTATAAAGAAAAAATAATAACTAAAAATATATTGTGTCACAAAATCAAAAGAATTAGTTAACTGATTTTTATCATTAATCGGAAAAACAGTTTCTTGGATCTAATTTCTACTTTTTCTAATAATTTCTAATAATTCTTTCAATTTTCTCACATAATAGACGTTCTTTATCATATTTTAGACTCTTCCAAAAAATTGCAGATCAATCCATGAAATATTTTACGAGAAAATTTGTCGACAAAATTTTAAAGATTTTACTGATGTATAGAAAAGATTTTACTGATATAGAGAATACTTTCATAATGTATAGATAGTAATTAGAAAAAAATAATTTTTTCTTTACTAAAATTTTCCGTGTCTATTTCATGGTGAATTTTGATTATTATTAATCTTTTTTTGTCAATTGTGTCTTTCTTTCCTGTTTCATTCATTGATAATAATAGAGAGGTTGTAATTTAAAATTACAGCCCAGGCACACCTTTTGAAATATTATGGATGCATTTAAACGTCCCTGAAATGTTGGTCATTGACGTCACACTATATATCGCACCCGGCAATTGTCTAGCATTGTTCCTTCACGGCTGACGGCTTTCGAAAAACGTCTTCTTTATCTTTATAATAATGCTTTCACCCGAATATTAAGCTCCAGCCAAAGACATTCGTCATCCTCTCTTCTCCCCTCTTATACGGAAATATATTATAATATTTCTAAATTTCATATAAAGTTTCTATTTATTATTCTTATCGCTTCATTTTCTATAAATATAATAATAAATTCAAATTAGAAAGTTAGATTTGGAGGAAAAATTGTCAAATGGACAGACAATAGATTTTCCTATATATCCTTACCAAAGAATTGTTAAAATGGTTCTAAAAATAAAATGAATTTTAAAATTACCAATAAATAGAGATATCAATGTGAATGAAACTGGATTTTACGGTGTGTGTCTCTTGAAAGTGTGGGATTCAAGTGAACATCTTGAGCTCTAAAGAAACAATATAATCGTGATCCAGAATATAGTGCGGCTGAAAGTGCACTTTGTGAGTTTTTTTTTTTAAATATTTTTTTTCTTATTTTAAAATCGCAAAGAGAAACAATATGCGGAAATCGAATTACAACATATTCAATATAGGCCTCGGGGTAGAAACTACCACAATCGAGTTTTAGTTCCATGTTAACAAATTAAATTTTAATCTTCTTTAGATATAATAGAAATTGATTCATGCAGTGAAAAAAAATTATCAGTTACTTGACTATTTTTGTAAAATAAATATTTGCATTAAATAATTATCAATTAAATGGTATTTGAAAATACCATTTATACAAATAAAATTTGGTTAAAATACGATTTATTGTTATTAGAATTTATTTAATAAAAATTATTTGTTAAATAAAATTTTTTTTATATATTTCTGATAATTCAAGAAAATGTTACGATCCTGAGGCTACACGCCCTAGATATTTTGTGTGATTATCACAATTCACAAATGGGAGGTTTGAATCACATAGAGAGACCTTTTTCTATATCGATGAGGATAATTTTATATAGAAAGAGTAAGAGAGAACGAACAATAGGATTGTATCGCACATAATTATTTATAATACTATTCGCATTACGGATGCTGCAGTTTCTCTAGCGTACTTGTATATATATATATATATATATATATATATATATATATATATATATATATATATATATGAGATCGATATGGTTAATAGGCGTGTTGATCACAATATTTTTTTTTCTACTTTTTTCTTTTTTTTAATTCAACCAAGATAGAAGCAGAACAGGTCACGATGTTTATCCCCTTCTTGCAACTTCTTTCAATCTTACGCTCCTCGTTATTTTCCCCAAGGACGATGGAAACTTATCTTAATTATACACTCATTCCCTTTCTCTATAGAATCATTTCTCTAAAACAATAAATATATTATTTATCGGGATATCCTAAACTGTTTGATTTAATAATCAATTACGGTAATTTACAATTTAATTATATAGACAATTTTTTTTACACTTAAATATGTTGGCTTAATTTTTGTCACTGAAAAAATCTATTCATTTGTTAGGATTCAAGCCTATAAATTTTGCATCGCAAGTCGAGAACGCTCACCATTGAGCTATAAACTAAAACAAATTTATCATTCATTGAAATTAAAAAATTTTACAGAAGCAGCCGCATGGCGCCTCCATTGCATAGTTTCGTGGTCTGTTAAGGAAACGGTCGTTATGGCAACAGTTACTTTGGTACCAGTTAATATGGTGCCAGCTACTTTGGTACCATTTAGTTACTATTTTACGAGTTACTATGGTACCAATTACTTTGGTACCAGTTACCATGGTACCTGTTACTTTGGTACCATTTAGTTACTATGTTACGAGTAACTATGGTACCAGTTACTTTAGTACCAGTTACTTTGGTACCAGTTACTTTAGTACCAGTTACTTTGGTACCAGTTACTTCGGTACCAGTTACTTTAGTACCAGTTACTTTGGTACCAGTTACTTTATAACCAGTTAATTTGGTGCCAGTTACTTTGGTACCATTTAGTTACTATGTTACGAGTTACTATGGTACCAATTACATTGGAACCAGTTAATTTGGTACCAGTTACTTTAGTACCAGTTACCATGGTACCTGTTACTTTGGTACCATTTAGTTACTATGGTACCAATTACTTTGGTACCATTTAGTTACTATGTTACGAGTTACTATGGTACCAGTTACTTTAGTACCAGTTACCATGGTACCTGTTACTTTGGTACCATTTAGTTACTATGGTACCAATTATTTTGGTACCAGTTACTTTGGTACCAGTTACTTTATAACCAGTTAATTTGGTGCCAGTTACTTTGGTACCATTTAGTTACTATGTTACGAGTTACTATGGTACCAGTTACTTTAGTACCAGTTACCATGGTACCTGTTACTTTGGTACCATTTAGTTACTATGGTACCAATTATTTTGGTACCAGTTACTTTGGTACCAGTTACTTTATAACCAGTTAATTTGGTGCCAGCTACTTTGGTACCATTTAGTTACTATTTTACGAGTTACTATGGTACCAATTACTTTGGTACCATTTAGTTACTATGTTACGAGTTACTATGGTACCAGTTACTTTAGTACCAGTTACCATGGTACCTGTTACTTTGGTACCATTTAGTTACTATGGTACCAATTATTTTGGTACCAGTTACTTTGGTACCAGTTACTTTATAACCAGTTAATTTGGTGCCAGTTACTTTGGTACCATTTAGTTACTATGTTACGAGTTACTATGGTACCAATTACTTTGGTACCAGTTACTTTAGTACCAGTTACGATGGAACCTGTTACTTTGGTACCATTTAGTTACTATGGTACCAATTATTTTGGTACCAGTTACTTTAGTACTAGTTACCATGGTACCTGTTACTTTGGTACCATTTAGTTAGTATGTTACGAGTTACTATGGCACTAGTTACTTTGGTACCAGTTACTTTGGTACCAGTTACTTTATAACCAGTTAATTTGGTGCCAGTTACTTTGGTACTATTTAGTTACCATGCTACCAGTTACTATGCTACTAGTTAGTGTTGTACCAGTTACTTTGGTACCAGTTACTATGGCAACAGTTACTATAGAATCTGTTATTACTAAATCTGTTACTATGGAAATGGTTGCTGTGGTAATAGTTACTTTGGAAGCGGTTGCTATGGAAATTGTTCCCATGGAAACGGTTCTATAGAAATTGTTGCTATAGTAATGGTTGCTATGGAAACGGTTCTATGGAAATAGTTGCTATGGTATGTCAACTATACAAATGTACAACGGACGGACGGACTCATTTTTTTTCAAAGTAGATAATTTTATTAAAATAGAAACAAAATTCCTTTTTACTAATTGAAAATTATTAATAATTATTTTTTTTATATTTTTTCTTGTTTTTATATATATTTTTCCTTTTCTACATTCTTTTTTCTTTGGTATTTTCTCTTTTTTTTATATAATTATTTTTTCATTCCTTTTTTCTTTTTCATAATTTTTGAATTCTCGTTATTCTTTGATTAGAATGTTACTTATCAAAGTACAATAGAAATAAATAATCAAAAGTGAAATGATTGAACAAGGCACAATGTAAAACGCGTGTTTGTAGGCGCGCACAACTGAAGTCTATATATCCATTATATCACGGCGTATAAAATAAAGATGTATTGTCTTTACACACGGGAAGTTGGTTCATTTATTACTTTGAAACTTACAACACAACTGTGCTCGCATATATGTTGTCGTTTCTCTCTTATATATGTATATGTATATAATATGAAATCATACGCCACGGTGGTCCTCGCCAATCGGATCTCTCGCGAACCTATTCATTTTCAGTTTCCTCAAACGATTGCCGCTCCTATATATATATTAAAGAGAGAGGGAGATAGATAAAGATTGACTCTTATCCTTCCGGTATCGAAAGGTAGATCAACTAATCGATTGCAACTTTGTTGTATACATAGAAGCCCGATAATATCGTAATATTTCGAATTACATGCCATAATGGTAATCACCTTTTTATCTGGTACAAATCACATATTTGATTAAAGTCGTGAGACTTCAGATATGTAATTCCCTGCCATCCCTGAATAGAAAGTTAAATCTAATGGGTTTTTGGTTTCACTGGTTATAGGTTTGCTGTTGTTTTTAGTTTTTAAATTTTTTATATTGTGATCTAAAAAAATAGTATTGATTCAATTAAAGAACAAATGAAATTTGGGAAAATTGCCATTTTTTTTGGTAGCATTAATTTTTTTTTAGTGAGAAACGAATGTAAACGAAATCGTGAGTTCTAATTTAAAAGATAAAATGAAAAAAAATAATACTTGACACTAAAAGAATGTTAGCGTCTCTTACGAGTGACTTTATCTCGCAATAAGTCTTATATATCTGAGAGAGAGAGAGATGCAATAATCCTCTTTGGACAGGTGGAGTTTTAAAATTATATTTACTATATTTTTTTTTTGTTGTTTTTTTGAGTGGCGCCAACGTTGTTTGATCCGTCCCTGACCGTGTATAGTGGTATTTGGCGCGATTCTCAAAACTTGCGTTTTTATTTTATTTTTCTTCACGCGGCGTTCACTGCAAATTTTTTTTTTTTTAATAAATAGTTTCGCGTTCGAGCTTATAAACTACGAGAGCAGAATTTTTGCTAACATCCGGTCTTGAGAGATTACAATATCATTTAAAAAAAAAAAATCATTCACCAAAAAAATTGCAAATTGTTTACATTCGTCATTAAATATATTAGAATTCAGTGACTTTGGCGTCGATTTTAATAATACGCGAAAGAAGCCAACACGTGTCTTTATTGCCATCGTTATCATTATTGTCGTCGCGCAAATGGTTTAAATGTCAAATAAAGATTTGCTTAAGATATAGATAATTTTCATGACGGTTATGTCCCTCTGACATTAACTACACGATGGAGATTTTAATTTGTAAAATATGTGAATTTTCAAATAATATAAGTATTTCTTTTGAAAAAAAAAAAATTTTTACTTCATCCACGTAAAAAAAAGATGAAATATTTATTGAGTTCATTGAAAAATAAATTTTAATTTTAAATCCTGAATAATTAACAAAACAGATTTATAATTCGATTTTTTTGGAAATAAAAAATTTTTTTTTCTGTAACGAAAAATATTGTCTTTTAGAAGGCAAATGACCATAAAGCAAAACTCGTAGTATAAAAAATAAGGGGGAACTATAATAAAGGAATGTGTGAGAAGTTCCGATTTGCTGAAACAAAGGGATAATTTAGCGGTCGCTAAAAAAAAAAAAGAAGAGGGAATGAAAAAAATAACCGAAACTTTTGTTAGCAAGCAAAAGACGTATTTTGAACGGCAGGTCATCTGTGGAGTGAATGAGAGAAGAAAATTATACATCACGACAGCCAAAAATAACTCTTTCTAGAAAAAAGCGACTCTACTTAAAAATAACAGCAATATAACTTCTCCTGGTCTTGAAATATAAAGAGATAATATTTATTTCACACTTACAATATGGGATGCAATTTTTTTTTTTTTTCTTTTTGACGATTATTACTACTTCTTGTGAATTTGACCCGGCAAAATATTGTCAGTCCTCACAAAGAACACACAATTATTTTTCCTATTGTTTTAAACTAATAATATATTTAAAGAATATTAAAAGAAAAATATAATTAGCCCCTTTAGAATAAAATACTTTTGTTTTAAACTACAGTCTTAAAAATTAATCCCAAATTCTTAAATTAAAATTACTATTTTTTTTATTTTCTTTTTAATTTTTTTTTTTTATTATCCATTTTTTTATTGAAAAAATATTTTTATGAAAACAATTATGGAATAAATTCCACGAATATATAAAATTTGAATCTTTTAATAAACCAACATTCTTAAATTTAGAATAAAAAAAATGTTTCAATAAACAATATTTACGGTTATTGTCACAGTCTTTCATTTTTCTTTTAATCTTGTTAAAAATCCAAGTTTTTTGATGTACAATGAGAACCAATTTTTTTGGCAATTACATTTCTTTGTGATATTATTTTCAATGGGAAAAAATATTTTAAATTTTTTTCAGAGGAACTCTCTTTGAAAAAAAAAGATGAATTAGTATGTGATATATAAACGCGTATTTGAAAGAAATTTTTATTGTTTACGCGAGTGGTGTGATAAATAAAGTGAAACATTTAACTTTTAAATGCGACAAACTGCAATCATCGTGTCTATTAATCATTTTACAAACTTCAGAGAAATCGCATTTCCTACCAAAATAATTGTATATTATCTTGGTTATATTCAAGATTTTTCTATAATGATTCAAAAGAAACAATAATTTAAAAATAAAAAAAATTTATAATAATAATATTTTATTTATTTAATTAATTTTGTTTTTTATAAAAAAAAAATTTTTTTAATGGAAAAAAGGAAGTTAAAATATTTTTCTTGCAAATACTGTTTCGGGATAATTTTTTTTTTTTGTTAATTTTGCGATATCTGCGGGTAGATATATTCGTAACGGCAAAAGTTGGTACGGTATGGCGTTCGAATTTATTGACGTCTCGTACGAACGAAGTAAAGATTGGATTAAATGTCCATAAAGAGGCACGTATTCTGGCGTGCAAAAAAAAAAAAAAAAAATATTTAAAATTATACGCGACCAACGCGTATGAAATATATAATATATATAAACGTTGATTGAATCACCGGATCACGATCAGCTATTAGATTTCTGAATTCCACATTATTTTATATAGATATTTCCATTCATACCGTTCAGAATATAAATTGTTTTTTCCCCAAAGAAATTTCATGAAATACTATATAGTTATGAATATAATATTTCTCCACGAGTTATAAATAATTTTATATAATATACAAAGTTAGTAGTAATGCTTGAACAAAATAGGAAAAGTACGTTCAATTTACAGGAATAGAAAAAAAAAAAATTATTTTCAGTAGAAAAAGTTGATACATAGTCAGACATCAAGACGAAAAGTAATTAGAATTATTATAATGATTAAATTTTTTTCCATGAATAAAAAACATATTCTAAATTTATATTATATAATATATAATATTATAAATATATTATAGTATAGTATATCCTTTTTCTTTCTTCTCGTCTTTTTATTTTAAATATAATTTACCTGATTATATTTTTATTTCGATTATTTATAGTAACTGAATTTGTTTATAGTGTGAATGTACTTAAAAGAATTTTCTCCATTACTTTCCTGGAAGAATATATATGACTTTGATGATGTACTCGTAAAATATATAAAAATGAAGATAAGAAACACAATTTACAAAATCAACTGTAACTTTGATGCGCATTGCATTCGCGATAAGAAATTCGCGACTTATATTTTATGTCGCAAAACAAAAAAAAAATTTATAACAAAATTAAAAAATAAAAAAAATATATATACATATATATATATTTACAATGAAATTGCGTGAATTTTGTTTGAAGATAACTTTTGTTTCATTTAATAAATTTTTGAATTTACATTAATATATTAATTTTCACATTCTTATCATATATTATTTTTCATCATTATTCAGTTTATTGCTTTGATTTTGAACTTATAATTTCTTGGAATTAATTGCGTACTGTTTCCAAAGTTTGCTGAAAATCATTTTTTTTTACATGTTGCATAAAAACAGTGAATTCTTTGTAAATAAATTTTATACGCATTGCCATCCTCAACTGTGTGTGTATATATACCAATTTACTTGCACAAATTAATCATGTTTCAGCAATTATTTTCTGATATCTGGCAACAAAAATCAGATAATTGAAAAAATAAGATATAAATAAAGAGAAGTTTCCTCTTTTTATTATAAATATAATTTTATTGTTTCTATTTTTTATTTATTTATTTACTTAAAAAGATACGAGCCTTTTCGTATTTATATATTTTTTTTATTAATGAATAATTAAATAATAATAATTTTTTTCACTTTTAGTTATATATTTTTTAATTTTGAAAACAATTTGTTTTCATTTATATATTCTATGTAAAATTGAATCAGCTTTGTATAGTTAAAGGACACACACTGTCTGGGCAGTTTTCCTATGATTTTCATTTGTAGAGAGTGCTCTTAAAATAAATTGTGCCTAGTTCACTCTCTTGAACTTTAAAGTGTCTTTTTGGCCTAGCGAATGTTATGTGGGATGTGAGAGAGAGACAGACAGATATTATCTCGCAACTCCACGTGTATGTTTTAGTGGTATAAACACAGCCGGTGCATTGGCCCTGCAGCTCACGACACTTGGCTCAGAAAAGCTCAATGCATTTATAACCTCTAACATATAACAAAACCGAGGCCTTAATATTACATATATGTAAATATTTTATACGGAAAATTTTATGAAAATTGTCTTGACCTTAAAAAAAAAAAAAAAAAAAACGTATTTTAAGGATTCTCAAAAATTTTTTTTGGCTAAAAGTATTTTTTTTTCTGAATCAAATAGTAAATAATTTTAATATTAGAAAAAAATATATTTAAATATATTTTTAAATATTTTATTTGAATTTTGTCTTGTTTCAAATAAATTTTATTTATCTGAAATAAACGCAAACAAAATATTTCTCTGGTTGTATATTTTTAATTCGTTTTGAAAGACGCATTGAAAATTTGTTAAGGCTAATTAAAGTTTATTAATATGCGACCGTGATTTTATATATATATATATATATATATATATATATATAGATATATATATATATATATATATTCTGTTTATTATAAAATAGGTTAGCATTATATGCTTGACACGTAGACAGAGACTGCATTTTTCTTTTAAAAATTACTACCTAGTAATTACTCAAGACGTCCGGTGTGTGTCTCTTAGGGATCACGGATCACGTACCAGCTCTAAACTTACTATCAAACTGGCTGACATACGCAGCAGAAGCAGCAGCACTGAAAACTCGTGCCATTACGTCTTTATATGATAAAAAGTTTTATTCCATGTAATATTATCATTTGAGACTCTAGAAGAATCACAAAAATCTAGGCTTCTATGTATACCTAACTGTATATATTTCTATACATTTATTTTCAATGGTACTGTTAATATATATATATTGTTCTATATTTTGCTCGCAGCTTCCGAAAAAAATAGGTTTCTGGAGCAAACGTTTTTGCGGTTACAAGACACAGGAACATGTGTTTGATATAAATTTCATAAATCTGTTTTATTTAATAACAATCTAGAAAAACATATTTTTCGACATTGCATTTCAAATTTCTCACTTGAGAGAGATATAGATACTAAATGTAAAAATTTATTTTTGCAGAAATTAGTTTTCGAATTTTCTTTGTTAATTTCGTTTTACTTTTTTTGTTACAGGTGTGAAAACAACTCCGAAATGGAAGTCTGAGGCTGGCGATTTTTTAAGGTATGTGATAATTGATAATTAAATTGAGAAAAGTGGGCCACTTTAATATTTCTATAAAATGATTTTAATAACTACCAAACTTTAAAAATATAAATAAAGTTTCCACAAACTTACAGTGTTTAAAAATTTAAGCATTCGTATAAATGAAAAAAAAACTATTTTTGATGTAGGGAAAAATCTGAATTAAAAAGAAGTTTATCTGAAACAGCGAAAGGTTTCACTAGAATAGAGAAAGATTAAAAGGAATTATATATTTGCCTCAGAGCCAAATAAATATTTGTTTGTTTCAAATAAATTTTATTTGGTTTAAATTAATTTTGTTTATGCTAAATAAAATTTTACTTTTTGTAAATTAAATTTTATATTTGAAACAAATAAAAAGTTGTTAAGCTGTGAGAAAAAAAATTTTATTTTTATTTGATACAAATAAAATATTTCTTAGGATAAAGTAAAATGATAGAAAAATCATCGTGATATTTAAGAAATATATATATATGCACGTGACTAAAAAGTCTCGATGTTAGGACAACAAACCTTTCACGACAGCCACGGTCAAATCGATTGTCTCTCCGACGGAAGGGTTACATGCCATTTAAAATTAGATCGTCGCGACGACGATGGCAGGGGCAAGTGTCTCATTTTAGACGACGAACTGGGGTCTATCGACCCCAATTACCTGCACGACGAGAGTGATCAGTTTTGACATTTACGGGTGTATTTTCCCTCTTGATTTATCGCAAAGATGATGCCTATGTCTTGACCAAACCCATCTTTAAAAAGATCTTACAAATAGCAATATATATATATATATATATATATATATATATATATATATAACCCTTGCCAATATTTTTCATACAATATTTTTAGTTTGCTGAGAAATTTATATACACGATACATTTTTTGCTTGTTTGCTACAAGTTTTTTGCTGATTTTTCTTTCATTTTTCTTCTATGTCAATTATTCTCTTGTTTCATAGCGAAAGAGAAAAATTAAATTCTTTTAATAATTTGTGTTTCAATTTTTTCTTGTTTCTCGAAAGAAAAATTCAATTTTTTTTGAAAATTTGATGATTTTATTATTTAGTGAGTAAAAGGTTCGGAATTTAGAGGGATTAGGTTATAGAAGAAATTGGAGGGTTTTTTTTTGTTTGTTAGTCGCAAAAGTTATGCGCATAGTATTAAATTTCAAACTCTCGCCCGAGGCCAGACACGCCGGTTAGTTCCTGCCGCGCTATAAGGTGGAGGTGCAAGGTGCAACGTCGACCTACGACCTTGGCGTCACGACTTTGCACCAAAGTTGTTTTAAACACACGGCATATATATATATATAAGATCATCCCAACGTAAAACTAAAGTGACGCGCGTTTCAAAATGGGAAAAAATTGTGATTTTGTTATTGCACACATACACAAAACCATTATTCATCCTGCACACCGACCAATGACATAAGTCTCGAGTGAAAAAGGGTGCTTCCAAGTATATACGTCAAGCTTAGACGTGTTAATTTAAAACACATAAAATGGACACGTCAAAATAGAGGGGAAGAAAATTATCCTCTCTTAATATTTTGCAACAAATATATTTTACCTGTATTTATATATTTTTTGTCATTTCGATGACATTCTATGCGAAATAAAAATAATACACAAATATAATGAAATTTTCAAACATTATTTACGTTTAATTTTAAAAATATATAAGTTCTTTCTATACAATATTTTTTCAAATCTCTTTTGGTTAAAATTTCCGACTACGAATTGGATCACGATATTAGCGAAACTAAGTCGTGGAATTCGCAAAATTATATGACAGTATTCGCGAAAGTAGATCGCGGAATTCGCGATGAAATGGAAACGGTTATTATGGCAACAGTTACTATGGCAACAGTTACTTTGGTATCCTTTACTTTGGTGCCACTTACATTGGTACCAGTTACATTGGAACCAGTTACTTTAGTACCAGTTACTTTAGTACCAGTTACTTTAGTACCAGTTACTTTAGTACGAGTTACTTTAGTACCATTCACTTTGGTACCATTTACTTTGGTACCATTTAGTTACTATGGTATAAGTTATTATGGTACAAGTTACTTTGATACCAGTTACTTTGGTACCATTTAGTTACTATGGTGCAAGTTACTTTGGTACCAGTTACTATGGTGCCATTTCGTTACTATGGTACAAGATACTTTGGTACCATTTAGTTACTATGGTACAAGTTACTTTGGTACCATTTAGTTACTGTGGTATAAGTTACTATGGTACAAGTTACTTTGGTACCAGTTATTTTGGTACCAGTTACTTTGGTACCAGTTAATTTGGTACCAGTTACTTTGGTACCATTTAGTTACTATGGTACTAGTTACTTTGGTACCATTTAGTTACTATGGTACAAGTTACTTTGGTACCATTTAGTTACTATGGTACAATTTACTTTGGTACTAGTTTCTTTGGTACCATTTAGTTACTACGGTATAAGTTACTATGGTACAAGTTACTTTGGTACCAGTTACTTTGGTACCATTTAGTTACTATGGTACTAGTTACTTTGGTACCATTTAGTTACTACGGTATAAGTTACTATGGTACAAGTTAATTTGGTACCAGTTACTTTGGTACCATTTAGTTACTATGGTACTAGTTACTTTGGTACCATTTAGTTACTATGCTACCAGTTAGTGTTGTACCAGTTACTACGGAAGCAGTTACTATGGAATCTGTTACTATGGAAACGGTTGCTATGGAAACTATACAAGTGTATAACGGACGAAAGGACGCCAATAGCGAAACTATAAGGCTTTCGGGTCTGAGACACGAAACCCTAAAAAGCAAAAAGTCAGTCACTAATTCCAATTAGTTAAAATTTGTACTAATTTAGCCTTCGAGAGTAGTTTATTCTTTAAATTAAACAAATAAAAATTGTACAAAATAACTTTTTCGATTTTAATAGTTGTTTCAATTGAAAAAAATTTGCACAATATAATGTGACAGAAAAAATTTTCCTTTCAAAATAATACAAAAAAAAAAAAAAAAAATGCCGTGTTGTTCATCAACTCCACAGATAAATTACACACATAGAAATAAAATACAAAACACTTGAAAAAAAAAAACCACCGCGATGTATAAGGGAAACGTAAGTGTATAAAATCGTTTAAAAAAATATAATCAAGGAAAACTTATATCTTCACTATAAATAAAAAACGAAATTAAACATTTTGAATTCGTGTACGGAAGTCTTTCAAAAATATGTTATGAATAATTTCCGAGTAATTGCGCGGTGTATGTGTTACATTTAAAGGGAACCTTATGTTCCCTCTTCTTCCGCAAAAAAGGAAGGGGAAAAAAAAATTCCAAAAAAGAATTTACACGGCATAAATCATAGATGAATCGTTTATTTGTAAAACATAATAAATGTCGAGACGCGCAAAGTAATGGCGAATGCGCAGCAACATATATATATATAGAGAATATTTACGCGCAATGATAAATCACTTGTCGCGGAAATGGGAAATTAATGTTTCCACCATTAATGGTCATGTGTCGCATTAAATTATCAATTAATTAGCGCGCATCAATTAATGACGACCTTGCAAGAAGCAGAATAATAATAATTTGGTGGAACAATATCGCGAGATTCAAAAAATGGTTTTCTACTAAATTAATAAAAAAAAATTTGTTTGAAACAACCAAATTTTGCTTAAAACAACAGTTGAATAAAAAAAAATCTGTCGATTGAACACGATCTTCGAGGCCACTTTCAATAATATATACGATCCAACAATGGAGATAGAGAAAGAGAGAGAGAAAAGAAAATTCTAAACACTCAATAGCTGATTCTATATATATCTATCGAAATAGCGAAACAGCGAAAGCGCATTTCCGAGATGTGTTATCTCTCCGCAAGTTAAATGGGAAGGTGAAACCTTTAGCGCTGCTCCTTTATTGACATGTGTCATTGAAATCAATTCTCCTTTTTTTTCTCCTTAAACTCTTTTCATGCGGAAAAAGAGACTCGATATTCTTCAAGTCAGTTAAACACGACATATCATCGAGGAATTTCTACAAGTGAAAAATTAAATTTTTTTTTACAACATCATAAGCGACGCGACGCACTGAAAAGTGACGTAGGGTTTTTTTTCAAAAAAGTAATTCTATAATGAATCAGCAACTCATCAATAAGAAATGATCTTGAACTTGACTCTTAAGAGTTGTTGATCGATAATTATACTGTTTAGTCTGTTCATTTTATTAAATAACGATTAATTATCTTAATTCACAGCAAATAAATTAATAATATAAAAGTGGAAATAAAAATAATTAATTAATAATTTATTCAAATTTTAAAAGGACTAGATTATTCTCTTACTTTCATATATATATATATATATATATATTAATATAAAAAAACAAGTATTTATAAAACAAAAGATATTTTCGAAAAAAATAATCCAGACAAGTTGGTTAAAATAAACAGTTTCCGGGTGTGTACGTTACACTTTTCGTCGATTCCCAATAAAAAATTTTCAAATACTGATTCATCTTTACATGGAAAACGAGGCAGATTTTTTTCTCGAATTCACAAAGGATTCTTTAATTACATTTTCTAGAAAATTCAATGTCAAAAAAAAAAGTTCTAAAAAAAATAGAGAGAGCTACCAGTATTATTATTTACTTTTAATGTTTAACTCCTATGGGTATTTAAAATTAGCTATAATCGGGAATAAAATCTTGACAATGGATATATAGAAAAGAATATTGTTTTATCTAAGTTTGCAATTTTCAAGCAACAGTAACTTCCGTTTCCTGGTAAAGTCATGAAAGAGAAGGAAATCGTAGGTGGGGAAAAATGTGAGTTGGCTACTATGTAAGTAGATTTGTTTAGGTTATCAGTGATTATACAGTTGTACACGTGCAGGTGCATGTTGATCCTATGGAATGTCTAAATCTAAATATCTTAAAACTGAAGAAGAAAAAAAATCTTCGATTAGCCGCACATTCCAATGTGTAAAATTTTGTTAATCTCGTAAAATTTTTATTGGAACATATAATTAGACATTGAAGCTATTAAATTTTTTTAAAAAAATATATATGAACAGCATCCGATCTACAATGGATCAAATTGTATGAAAAATTTCGAAATTTTAGTTTTTCGAAATAAAATTTTTGGCATATCAGGAGATTGATACTCAGATAGTGTTTTACAAAAAAAATGTATAGAGTAGTTTTTGATAGGATCTACAGCATCTGACCAATAATGGACCAAACTTGACTAAAAAAATTTCGTATTTAAATTTTCAAAAGAAATTCCCGGCATGGCAGGAAAATTATCTTTAAATAGATACAAAAAATGTATGGGGCACTTTTTGATAAAGTCTACAATATCCGACCAACAATCGACCAAAGTAGACAAAAAAAATTAAGTATTTAAATTTTCGAAAGAAATTCCGGCATGGCAGGAAAATTATCTTTAGATATATAAAAAAATGTATAGGGCACTTTTTGATAGGACCTACAGTATCCGACCAACAATGGACCAAATTGGACAAAAAATTTCGAAATTTTAATTTTTCGAGACAATCTTGGAGAAATATCTGGAGAGTTATCCGCAGATTATTGTCAAGAAAGAATTGTATGGGGCATTTTTGAATAGGACCTACAGAATCCGAAGTATACAATGGACCAAACTGAACAAAAAATTCTGTTATTTGAAATTTTCCAGAAAAATTCTCCGGCATAGCAAGAAATAAACACGAAGTACTTTTTGGATCTACAGCATCCGACCAAAAATGGACCAAAAATTTTCGAAAGAAAAACCAGCTTTTAGGAGTAAAGAGAAAAAAAATGAGAATTGTAAGGGAAAAAACAATTTGTACATTAAAATACTGTGTGTATACCTATATAATAGAAATGATACATATAGTCAAAGGGAGAAGATGCTGTAAGCAATTTCCTTAAGCAGAGTTTAGTTCTCACTTGCATTCTTCCCTGCAGGTGGTCCAGAATCTCAATAAAGAATGTTGTACAACTTGAGAAGAAGTTTATCTCGAGGTTGTCTTGCTTGAAGGTTTTAAGTGTGCTTTTAAGTGACTTTTAATCTCTTTAGATCGTCTTTGTCTCTCTCTCTCTCTCTCTCTCTCTCTCTCTCTCTCTCTCTCTCTCTCTCTCTCTCTCTCTCTCTCTCTCTCTCTCTCTCTCTCTCTCTCTCTCTCTCTCTCTCTTGGATCTCTAGAAGAAATGCTTGATGTTGAAACGATACATCGTGCATTCGACTTCTGTCCAATATTATATGAGAGGTAAATATATATTCAAGTTGAATAGCTATTCAGCTATCGCGATATAGTTAGGGTTCGCTACGAAGGAGTGAGAGAGAGGAGAGTCGTTGGTTTTACAACGACATTGTTCCCTGCCGCGATGTTTCTCAGCAATAAATTAGCGAGTGCATCGTTTTATCGGAACACCCAGACCGTTTATCTTTGGCGAACTCTCCCGCGGGATGAGGAAGAGGAAAAAGAGAGGAGAGGGCTGCAAAAGGCGAGGTATAGTAATATGAGAATCTCTTTTCTAGCCGCGGCTTAAACCGGGTCCACAAGTCACATCGTGCTCAAACTTTATGCGCTAGAGTCGATATCCGCGCGAGCGCATGAGTGCCTTAAAAAAAAAAAATTGTTTGCTGAAAGTTCGGCAAAGTTCAAATGCAAGCTAACATTAAATACAAGATACGCCTATACAGAATCTTGAATACACTAAGCGAGAGTCGTATAGTACTAAAATTACTGAAATATCTACCAATGGAATAGTTTATTGGCTTCTTTGATACTAGCTTCTGCAATTAGGTATTTTTTTTTTATATTTTATATAGGAAAAATTTTGTGAAAGTATAGTAAAGTAACAATGCTTTCTGTTAATTGCCATCTTACTCATAGTAGTTAATAATAGGAAATAGAGAGAATCATTTACTTTGATGTTTTGAAAGTACATTTGAATTCTTGAGATAATTCTTCCTTTTTCCATATAATGAGAAATTTAATTTTCTTGACGTTTTGAAATGACTATTATTATAATCACTGATGTGATATAACGCTTGATATGACGATAGAGGAGACATTTCACTGATATTTTGTTATCAAATTTTTATTTTCTATTTCTTTAGCTGTGGTTACGTTTACTGCAAGTTAGGTGAAGTTTATTATTTAGCAATTTTCTTAAAATTCTACTTTGTTGCAATGTTTGAAAATGCATTTTTTTTCATTCTTTTATTTTTGTAATTTGTTTAATGCTTAATTTAAATAAAACTTAATTTATTGATTTTGAAATATTTTAAATTATCTTCAAATATATTTGTAATACTTTGAATTATTTTCAAATTTATTTGAAATATTTTGAATTATCTGAAATATCCAAAATTATCTGAAGTAACATGAATTACCTTGAAGTACTTCAAGTACTTAGTATCTTCAATAACTTAAATTATCTGAAAGTATTTTAAATTATTTTAAATATCCTGAATTATCTAAAATATCGTAAAGTATAGCAAAACATCCTGAAGTATTTAAAGTATTTTGAATTATCCGAAGTATCCTGAATTACTTTGAATATCATGAAATCTACTGCAGTACCTTGAAGTAATCTGTATTATCATATAAAATATTTTAAAATATCCCGAGTTATCTTGAAGTATTTTAAATTATTGTGTAGTACTTCAAATGATATTAAAATTTTTCTAAAATATCCTGAATTACCTCAAGTATTTTGAATTATCTGAAGTATCCTGAAGTATCTATAGATTATCCTGACTTATCTACAGTATCTTGAAGTATCGAAAAATATCCTGAAAAGTTAGATCCTGAAATATTTTGAATTATCTTAAATATCCTGAATTATCTGAAGTATCCTGAATTATCTAAAGTATTCTGCAGTATCTGAAGTTTTCTGAAGTATTCTGAAGTATCCTGACTTATCTAAAATAACGTGAAATATCGAAAAATATCCTGAAGTATTTTGAATTATTTTTAATAGCCTAAATTATCTGAAGTAACATGAAGTTTCGTATATTTTTTTTTCTTACCAATATCGTCAAAAATTAGTTTCGCAGTCATCAATCGTTCCTTATATTTGATGAATAAGGAGAGCACACTTTTCAAGGTCTGGTCGATACCCTCGAGTGATGAATTTTAAGTTCAGCGCGCGAAAATAACCGCGATATTCATTCTCGTAGGAAACATATCTCAGCGGCTTTCCACCCGCATCATTCGTCCGTAGTTGGTGCTGTAAATGCAATTTTTTTCATGGAGTGTAGGCGTATCGAAAATTGTGCACACAAATGTATTTGTGTGTGTGAGAGTTAAAATCCCGACGAAAGTATACTTCAACACTGGTGTGAGATTTATAAATGAAATGGTGATTCACGTCTCAAAGATTTTGCTCTGTTTCGTTGATAGCTCGCCCATTCGTTCTCTTTTTGCTTTCGTTAGTATATAGCAAATCTTTTTCTTCTCTTTTCCTCAATGGAGATCGGTTGAAAAAAATTTTTTTTTTTGTTTCTTTTCCGAGAGAGAATATATATATATATATATATTTGAATTTCATAATTCGTTTCAATTCACGTGTCCTTGAAGTCAAACAATTTTCACGTCTTCGATGATGTAAGATAAATATTGCTACAGAAAAAAAACTTTATTATGCATCTTTAATTCGAGGAAAAAATTTTAATTCATTCATGTGCAATGTTTATTTCCTTGTTGAAAACACAAAACAATAAGAAGCCTTTATTTCGAATTTTTAATTAGAGACTGAGGATTTTTTTTTGTTATAATTAATTTTTAAAAAAATATTATTATTAATTGTTATAATTGTTAATTAATTAATATATATAAATAAATTATTATTGCTTTGTAGTAAGTTTAGTTTATAATAAGCGAAACATAAGAAATATTAAGAAAAATTGATTTTTAAGAAAAACATTTAGAAAACAGATGAAAAAAAAAAATCTTCACAAAGTTTGAAGCTATTACTGAGAGTGCTAATTAAAACTGACAACGAAAGACGCAATGGTGTCATCTGGTCGGAAATTCGCGCAGGGCTCAGACGAATTTTTGTATATTTTAGACTCAAAACCTTGGCCTAAATTACCATTTACTTTATTCAACTGCAACTGATCCTTTATGAAATTAAAGACTTTTTTCCATTTCTTTTTTCTTTTTATGATCTTCAAAAATAAATCATCTCGCACCAAGAGAATATATAAGAAATATATTGCTGTAGATAAATCAAAATTTAATTCTGATTGCATTTGTTTCTTATTGTCCGACCAAAAAAAAAAAAAAAATTTATAGAAAATTGAACCTTGTAATAATTTCTTTTTAATTTATTGCCGGAAACAAATTTTTTTTACTTTCATTAATTTTATATTTTTAAATTGATATGATTCAAGAATAAAAAGTAAATTTAAAAAAATAAATTTACAATTAAATATTATTTTATATTCTTAAGTTAATAATTACATAACTATAAAAAAAAAATTGGAAATGAATATAAAAATCAAAAAATTCATAATTATGTATGTAAAATTAAAAGGATAATTATTTCATGATTTAATACTGAAATATCGTTTAGTCACGCGTGTGCAATAATTATTATCCCATTTACGTAATTATTGAGCCGTTTGACCACACACTAATTAAATCGAAAGTAGGTTTATTGTCATAATTTATTGTTGGTCAAGTTGGTCCACACAAGATCGAGAGAATATTGCAAATCTAAGCCGCTTATTTTCTTATTTATATATGTTCTCGCTGCCCACCTAATTCAATATTATATATATATTTCTAATTAGTAATTAAATTGATATATAGCAATTTTATAAAGTCATATATTTAATATTAGATTATTATTGAAAATTACGTAAAAATTTTTCCATAACACTAAATGGTTATCTGTAAAAGGAAATATAAATTCGGATATGGGAAATAAATCCATAATATGTATTATATAATATTAACTATAGAGAACTTTTATTTTTTCTTTTTATTTTCACAATAACAAGTGACTAGCACTTAAAATACGTTTTGAACGACGTTTCCTTAAAATTGTAAAATAAAACACACATACACACATTCTGGAATGTATTTAAAATCTTGCGACTACTTGCAAAGATACATCTACAGAAAAATAATAAATTTTAAAGCAAAAAAAAAAAAAAGAAAACATATATTCTTTAATAAATTGTTTTGGCGTTTATTCTTTTTGGCTAAGGTATAAAATTTCAGAAATTATAACAATTTTTCTTCAAATAAAATGTGAATCGAAAAAATTAGAATTTAATATTTCGTTAAAAATTTGACGATTGATTTTTCTCTAGATGTAAAAAAGTGTTAGAATTTCTTTTTTTTTTTCGCATATAACATTGTCAACAACGTCGTCGATGATATCAGTTTCCTTTACTGACAATTAAGTATAGTTTTACAATCGTACGTATATCAAAATGGGGAAAAAAAAATATTTACAAATTTTTATACAATAAAATAATACCGTTAATGTAGCAATATTCACTACTTAATGGTTCCTTCGATATGGAATAAATTACGTATTGTGTCTGGAAAAACACTCACTAAAAATCATAAAAAAATGAGAAATTTTTTCATAAATACGTAAATTGAAAAATAATTTTTTATGAATTAGAAAAAAATGTCTACTTATTGCTTTTTTAAAATTCACTAAATTTCCATTATAAATTTTATTTAACTGAAAGTGCATTTATAAAATTTTCGATTTTATTTAATTTTAATTTTTCCTCAAAAATTATTGCTTTTGGTTTAAAGTAAGTGTTTTCAGAAGCTTCTAACGAAATGCAAAGCAAACACATATCGCATCCACTTGTCTCAATATGTACACAAAATTACAAATTTTTTTTTCTTCGCATTCTTATCATCTTTCCTGCATTCTTATATTATGTGTCATCATTGATCATACATACAATTATAATCTAGAAATTCAGGAACATCAAAGTTTAATATATATATATATATATATATATATATATATATATATATATATATATATATTATGTATAAATATATTTGCAGCTTCATGGAAAAGTTTTTGCAAACCTTTTTGTAAAAAATAAATGAAATTTATGCGCATGAAAAGGAGTATAGAAATTTTATTTTTATTAAAAGATATTCGTTATCAGAACACTAAATCGTATTGGAATTTCCCGAGTGCACTATCAGTTGTAAACATTTAAAATCCTCGAGAGATTCGTGAAACTCTTTTTTTCCTGAGTGAAATATAATTACAATATATATATATATATATATATATTTAAAAGCACACTCGTGGCAATATTTAAACACTATTATAATTGATAAAGGCACTTTTTGAAACACATCTGATATAATACAAAATTTTATGACGATCAATCAGAAAATCACAATTTGTTTCCTTGGCTCGTGATTTTTATTAATAAATTTTTTTTTTCTTTTGAAAGACAAGCGGGTATCGTTTGCTGATATGTATCGTTCTCTTCGAATTCTTATATTTTCGTATACTATATATTTCAAAATTAAATTCGAGTATTTACATTAAATGCTCTTCTTTATTATTATGAGAAAGTTTTATCAAAAAGCACTCAATTTGTCAATTCAATAAGAACGTTTTTAAAAATAATTTCATTTAATAAAAAAGAGAATTAAAAAAAAATGAAAGAAAACCATAGTTCATTAATTCATTTTGATAAAATAATTATTAAAATGTAAATTTATTAACTGATTTTAATTAACTGTATCAACTGCGAATATTAAAAAAAATATATATTTGTAAACGCAAATTAGAAAACATTTTATTGAAATGACATAGTTTTGTTTTGCAGTTTTAAAAATCAAATGTTTCTTCATTTTTAAACCATCAGTAAACTTTAGTTTTTAATTCCGTAAATTATAATATTCTACAACTAATTGACTATCGTAAGACTATCAAGTTCAGGTAACCTGTTGGTAGAAAATATTTGAAGAAACATTTGTAAATTTAAAACAAAAGTACTTCTTCTCATATATATATAGATATATATATTTATTATCATATAATTTTTTTTCTTGTTTTCCGATGATTAATCGCGCGAATGTCATCGAAATGTCGATGGAATGTCCGAGTCTATAATCACCCACCTAGAATGAATATCAGACTAGCGACACTTGAAAAGATGCGTATACAAATGTCCACGTTAACTCTTTCGAGTAATGCCTGTACAAGCGCCACTCTCACCTTGCAGGAACTTCATCCTTGTCACGTGCGTTCAATATTTCCACATCTCACTAAAGATTTCCGGTTGTCGAACGCTAATCCCTTCTAATTTTGGATGAGAAGGGTTTCTTAACCCGAGAACGAACGGTCATTGCCTCTCAATATATAAATATATACAAATAATAATAATAAAAATAGAAATAATTGGCTCAGATTTTTTGTTAATTTTATTTTGACATTTTTTTAATTGTACCGAAAAATGTCTGTTTATTTGATATGGTTTTTGGGTAACAAAACAATTAGATCTTTAGGAATTAGATAATATTGAATTCAGGGAACATAACGAAATAGAAAATAATTTTGTTTTGCTTCGAAAAAACAGAATTTGATTCTAAAACCCAATTATGATTCTAGTTCTGAAATCGGAATTTAAACTGAAAATGCTTTTGATTCTAATTCTTAAATTCGAATAGCAAACTGTACAGTTTTGATGATTTTAAAATCCGGATTTCGATTCTGGTTCTGCAATTAGAATGGTTTTGATTCTGATTCTTAGGTTTTCATAGCAACTGTGCAGTTTTGATAATTTTAAAATCCGGATTTTGATTCTGGTTCTGAAATCAGAATAGTTTTGATTCTGATTCTTAAATTCGAATAGTAACAGTAAAGTTTCGATGATTTTAAAATCCAGATTCTGATTCTAAAATCAGAATTCAAACTGAAAATAGTTTTGATTCGGATTCTGAAAGCCGAGCAGAAATTGTACACAATTTTGACGATTCCAAAATTTGAATTTAAATTGTACACAGTTTGTTTCTAACTTCAAAATCCGATTTTGATTCTGTATAACCCAACCAAAATCGTAACAAAACAAAGCTTACGTTACGCTCCCCTTTTTAAATCTTTGGGAAACAGACAAATGAAATTATATTAATAAGAGATCTTTAGATAAATTTAATACAAAACGGCAATGTTTACCTAACGGGGTAAAATTATTATCCATCACCTTCATCATCATTATACGCAAATTCTTTGGTTTCACATTTATATATCAATTTGAAAAACATCAGAAAATCGTTTTTTTCTTTTTTTTTCTTTATCAATAATGTTCTTTAATACTTTTCTCCAATCTGGTCACGTGACAAGCTCTGTCCTAATCCTCGTGACGAATCTCCGTGCAACTGCAAGAGAAAAACTCCACCAACTCAGATCATTTGTCCTCTGATTATATATAGAGTGATCACAAAATTTTCCCCACCTCCTTTTCTTTTTTTTTTTTTTTTTTTTGCAGAGGGCCTGAGAGCTTGGAGAGATTCTTCCTCTTCTTCTTTTTGTTTTTCCCTAGGGTCATCCCCAGAAAATAATTCAACTTTTAGAACCGAGATTTAATTATCGTATCTCATCAGCGATTAGCGTAAACATTACTGCTGAGTATGACAATATTGGTTCCTTTTTCGGGATCGTCACGTCCTCCGAGGAGGAGGGCGCACAGAAGGCGTCATATACTTAATGAGGGTCTCTTTTTTCGGTCCTTGGTGGTATTTTTACCGAATATTGTACCCAATACCCTTGATACTGAATGAACACCGAGCTTACGTCTAATGGGTAATGCTCGTAATAGTTGAACGGAACGAGCCTCCCTAAGAAGAGCTTGAAAGGCAAGGGCCGCACCTGCCGGACTTTCTGCGGCACTAACCTCGTAAAATTGACAACCATGGGCCAAGGATAATTGCTGACCCTCGTCCACGCACACCTCACTGAAACAAAAGAATTACAGAGCACCACTTATTATTTGGTACTTAAATTTCCATTTGTGATGTGTTATATATTCGAATCAGGAGTGGGTGGTTTCTTTTTATTGCTATATGCACACTTTCTCCCAGGGGGGGGGTAGACTTGATGAGAAATTTAAAATGTCATTAAAGGAAGTACTTTTCATCCTCTCGTAGGGTTCGAAAATCAAAATTAATAAATTAAAACCAAAACAAATTTTGGTTTGGCTGTAACAAAACCGGAGAAAAATTTCTATCATAGTTTTCGAAAAAAATTTACTTTCTTTCAAAAATTTAAATTTTCGCGGGCTTTAATGTAACGCCACCTTAAGCATAGTGGCGCTGCGATACTTTCCTATATATAATTCAGCTGGAAAGTATTCCTTCTATATTTTATTCTATGTTTCTAATTCTTTAGTAGAATCAAAAAAATATGACAATCATTTAGAAAATGATTAATCTTTCTATTGTAATGTATATTATTATTACGTAATGTCTAACTATAAATAAACAATAACAGTACAAGGTGAATCAAAGTACTTTGAATGTAAGCAAGCTATTCAGATTAATTTTTTTTTCTTTTTTTTTTTTGGACGAAATTATAGACGATAAAAGTTATTGTTTTTTGGTTTATGTTTAGAAACAAATCACATACATGCTTGAAATATAAACATTATACTCGTATATAGTCAGGGGTCGAAAACTGATGGTCGATCGATGATAGAGTTCTGAATCATAAAAGTTTATAACTTTGCTCATAAATTTCCAGGTAACATGTAGTAAATTTTGATCTAATAGCATTTTGAATTGTACAATTTTACCGTAATGTAGCAGTTAAATTCTTTAGGGCTCAAAAACCACTTTCTTCAGTGGATATATTTTAGATGCTTGTGAAAATTTTTGTGGTCTTTATACAAAATTCCTTGGAAATTTAAATATAAATTCAAAAATAGATTTATTGTTAATAAAAATCTTATATTTATCCTGATAAAAGTTAAAATTAGATACAATTACATTAAATTTTATTCAATTAGAATTAATTATATTTAAATTATCACATGTAAATAATTACTTAATTAATTTCCCATTTATAATGGGTTAAAAAAATTTAAATAATGATATTCTTAATTGAAGGAATTTTTTTGTTTTTCAAGGTTATTCGAACCACAAAACTGGAATGAGTTGACTGGTTCCAGATTCATGTTAAAACTATCGTGAGTTATTTAGAGCATCAATTTAGGAACATCCGAATTTAACGAATCGCGCCATCGAAATTATCTCGCTTTCCAGTAAACTTAATGTTAGTGATTTTATTTTTTCAAATTTTAAGTTATGACTAACATTATGCAATTTAAATTTAACCGAATTCTTTAGTGAAATAGACGATCTATTTTATCTATACACTATTTTATCGACTATATTTCTGTATAGTACACCAGTATTGAATTCAATCAACAATTCATAAATGGGTCAATGCTATAAAATTGAGAACTTTAACATATAAATTTTGAGACTCTTAATATTTAAGAATATATATATAAATAAAACTTTTTAAATTCCTGAAGTTTAAATATCAAAATATTTAATGTCATTTGAAAAATATACTTTCCAGACAAATATTTTCACAGAAACATACTAAAAAATTATAATAATAATAATAGTAATAACAATAAAAATTAGTATTTGACTGACTGAAATTGACTTTTTCTACTGTATCAAAAGAGAAATTTTTTTTGTTTTTATAATTGATTTTTACAAAAAAAAAAACTAAACTAAACTACTGTCTGACTGGAAAATACTGTTACTACTGATAAAACTAAAATTTAGGACAATTGGTCTGACTGAAACTCGACTTAACTACTTCTACTGGAAATATTAAATTGTAAGAATAAGTAAATACAAAACATTTTAATTTCCAGTCTGTCTAAAAATCACTGTTAAAAATATAATTTTGTCTGACTATAGCTCGCTTATACTACTAATTATGGAATTAGAATTATTTATTAAGAAAAGAAAATTCATGAAATTCATTATTAATACTAGACAACAATTTTCGTAAATATGAAAACAAAAACGTTTTGTTTCCCACATTCAGTAGTAAAAGAAATTCAGTAAGAAAATGTCTTTTACTACTGAATGTGGGAAATTTTTTTTCCAACTTCAACTGCTTTTGCAGTAAAAATTATTATTTTTGTTTTCCATTTTTCTCCATGTATATAGCGTTTGAAAATTAACGTCGCTGCTACAACATTATTAGCAGAAGGTAATCAAATTTCAGAGGAGTGAATAATTTCTTAATTATACTGCGGAAAGAAATAACCCGGTAATCGTCATGGCTCGTTCGTTTTAACGTTTATACACGAATTGACAAACTAGTGGCGTTAACTGCAGCACTGCAAAAAAAAAAAAAAAAAAATGCATTGACATAAGAAGAAGGAAGTAAAGGTTTGCAAGTAAAGGCACGAACACCATTTCTAGTTTCACGGCAGATTATTATATTGGCCTCCCGCCATCATCGAACGTAACGGATACAGTAGGCTATATATATATAATAGTCTTAGGTCAAACTGTGTTTTATTTATTGATATTATTTTTTTTCTATTTGCTCAATATGTATATATAGATATATAGAGGGAGCGCGTAAGGCCCAGCGCCGTGCCATGCCACTTGAATCCTCGTATCTTAAACGGGGCCTCTCTCTCTCTCTCTCTCTCTTGGTGACTAGAACACGCGATATTTATGGTAGCAATTAAATTCACGGAACATGTGATATTCAAGCTACAATGCGTGGGAGGGCTACGCCTCTCTTTTAACACGAGCGCGGATTCACCCGCAGCAACTGTGCTGCACGCGTCTCTCTCCCTTATATAAACACACGTATATACACACACATGTCGAAACTACATCGTTAATCTGTCCTCTTATTTTATACGGGCGATCCTATTGCTTTATGAGGCATGGCGTTTAAATTCAACCTACGAGCTTCCTGGCAATCTTCGCGCCACGATCATCTCTCGCGCTCCCACGATCCCTTGCTTGTATGTATGTATATGCAATCGCGCAGCAAGACATTTTGTCCTGAGTATCGCGTCGCAGGCAACACGTGTTAAAGTTGTGGCGGCAGCGGCGGGAATTCGATTGCAATTAGAAATTGAATGTGCTTTAAATGTAAATGGAAAGAAATGTGAAAACGACACTCGCGAGAGGTGTTGATCCCTGTTTGTTACATGATGTAGATGGCTGATTAACTTCATGTAAGGAGCAGCATTGCCTTATTTGGATCATTTTCTGTCTGTGAGAAAAGCTTTTGATTTTATAATGTCAGTGAGAAAAACTATCTCCTTAGCCAATTAGGGATTCGAAAATGGAATAATCTTATCGTTACATAGGGAAAATAAGACTTTGAAATGAATTGTTAGAAATATTTGATGTCGTAAAGAATCTTGAGATTTTCCATCCGAAACTGTATCACTTATTTCAAGTGAAGTTCAGTGACATTTTTCAGTAACTCAAAGGAAATTAGAAGAATTATTTCTGATTGTATTGCACAACAATGAGTAAAAAATAAAAAAAAAAAATATTCGAATTGCCAAAAAAAAGAACAATTCTAAATGCTCTTAAGAAAATATAATGATAATGTTGAATGTACAATGCACGACTCGAATTACTCGTTTTCATTCTAAATACATATATACGCAAGCGACATATATACGAAATATACGTAAAGCTCAATAAGTGGGAGGAACCATGCAACCAGTTTTGTAAGCGATAAAAATTTCACGGTTTAGCGCGTGAGGTGTTCTCCGCAACATTCACCGGTTGTTGGCGCCCGTTTAGTCGCGCTGAAATATCAAGATCTCCGCTATTGATAAGTTTATTAATATGCAATTTACTCTGGATATAACATACCCTGGCAAATATAGGGTCCCAACATACATATATATGTATAAAGAACGGTTATAGTCTGTATATATATATATATACTCCTTGAGGCCCAATGGTGTGTGGCCTAATCTTTACGAACCTCATTAAACCAACGAGCTACCGGTGTATAAAGGCGGCGCGAGTCTTTTAAATACTACGACATTTACGGTTCTCTCTGTTACTTGAAAACGTAATAGGGAAGCATTTTGGTTGTTATGCGAATGACTCAGTGCAAATGTGACGCTAATATTGCATAACTGTTTATAATTCTATACCACTAGTTGAATAGAAGATTATAAATAATAATAGAGAATAATTTACATAATTCATGTTACTTCAGATAGTTCAGAATACATTTTACACTGAAATTTCTTTTACAAAAACAGTCCCTTTAACTGACTGTTACCAGTTACTTTGATACCAGATACTATGGTACCAGTTACTTTGGTACCAGTTACTTTGGTACCATTTAGTTACTATGTTACAAGTTACTATGGTACCAATTACTTTGGTACCAGTTACTTTAGTACCAGTTACCATGGTACCTGTTATTTTAACACCATTTAGTTAGTATGTTACGAGTTACTATGGCACTAGTTACTTTGGTACCAGTTACTATGATACCAGTTACTTTGGTCCAAGTTAATTTAGTACTAGTTACTTTAGTACTAGTTACCATGGTACCTGTTACTTTAGCACCATTTAGTTAGTATGTTACGAGTTACTATGGCACTAGTTACTTTGGTACCAGTTAGTTTGGTACCAGTTACTATGATACCAGTTACTTTGGTCCAAGTTAATTTAGTACCAGTTACTGTGGTACCAGTTACTTTGGTACTATTTAATTACTATGCTATCAGTTACTTTTGTACCATTTAGTTACTATGTTACGAGTTACTATGGTACCAATTACTTTAGTACCAGTTACTTTAGTACCAGTTACCATGGTACCTGTTACTTCGGTACCATTTAGTTAGTATGTTACCAGTTACTATGGCACCAGTTACTTTGGTACCAGTTACATTGGTACCAGTTACTTTAGTACCAGTTACCATGGTACTAGTTACTTTAGTACCAGTTACCATGGTACCAGTTACTTTGGTACCATTTAGTTACTATGCTACCAGTTACTTTGGTACCAGTTACTTTGATACTAGTTACTTTGGTACCAGTTACTTTGGTACCAGTTACTTTGGTACCAGTTACCATGGTACTAGTTACTTTGGTACTATTTAGTTACTGTTACCATGGCATCCATAAAAGTGTACGACGGAACGGACACCAGAGCGAAATTATAAGGCTTTCGAGCATAAGCCACGAAACCCTAAAAAAACAAACGCAAAGCTTTATAAAAATATTAAATAAATTGTTCACAAATGTTATGATTTTAACACATCAGCATTAAACAAAAAAAAAACTTGTCGGTCATCTAGTTTTCTCTCGTGTGAGAAAGTTTTTGAAAATGGAAATTTGTCGTCAATATATATAAACACTAAATGGATGTTAAATTGCCAGAAGG
Organism: Leptopilina boulardi; assembly: GCF_019393585.1. Lineage (NCBI taxonomy): Eukaryota > Metazoa > Arthropoda > Insecta > Hymenoptera > Figitidae > Leptopilina > Leptopilina boulardi. Next base: position 176,968 of record NW_026137765.1, on the reverse strand, counting down.
TATTCTATGTCGTCATGGATAGGTCTCAACAGTATATCTATCGTGGCCTGCGCTTTCGTATAGCACGAATGTATACAGCTCTTATCGGTGAAATTAACTGCGGACAAACCGTTTTATCGCGACGAAAGATAGTCCACTGTGATTAATGGCGGTCCCGTGGCTCCTTAACGGTACACACAGAAAGCTATATATATATACATATAGTATATATATAAATGTGGTGGACGCCCTGCCGGGCCGGAAGACGTTCGAAGAAATCGAAAAGCACCCAAAGAACGCGGTCATAAGATTTCAATGCAAGATTTATTACAGTTTTCAATTAAAAACTTATTGTACTTGTTTCTTTTTTCTTTCTTCCTCCAATGTAGAAAGTGCAACGTGTCAAAAATAATCATATCTCACGCGCGCGCGCGCTCGCGCACTCTCTACAAAAAAGAATTTCGACACATATGCACGTTCATATAACAATTTGTTTGCATTCATCTCTTGCGAAAATAAGCTTTTCAAAATTATTATTAAGTAATTCATTAGAGTTTTGATTAAAATGAAAATCGATTAATATTGTTTCATGATGTTTTATGGCGATATGTATAATTTATTGAAGTTAATTTTTGCTTGTAATATTTTTTAATAGTTCCACAATTGTATTTTTCTTTTGAGTTGTAATATTTTTGCCTGAAATATTATTAATTATTATTGTTTTATTTTCTTTTAGTATGTAATATATTTATTGTTAAATAATAAATGATAATTAAAAGGAAAAGTAATTGTGATGAAACTTAATAACTTTCACTTGTATGAAATTAGTGTTTGCTCTTTGGAATAAATATTAAGTTATGATACAATAAAAAAATCAGTCAGTGTTTCCATAGTAATTATTGATATAGTAACCGTTGCTATGGTAGCCGGTGCCCTACTGGTAACCGCTGCTATAGTAACTGATACTATAATAACTGGTACCATAGTAACTGGTACTATAATAACTGGTAGCATAGTAACTAAATGGTACCAAAGAAACTGGTACCAAAGTAACTTGTACCATAGTAACTAAATGGTACCAAAGTAACTTGTACCATAGTAACTAAATGGTACCAAAGTAACTTGTACCACAGTAACTAAATGGTACCAAAGTAACTGGTACCAAAGTAACTGGTACCAAAGTAACTGGTACTATAATAACTGGTACCATAATAACTGGTAGCATAGTAACTAAATGGTACCAAAGAAACTGGTACCATAGTAACTAAATGGTACCACAATAACTTGTACCACAGTAACTTATACCACAGTAACTGGTACTATAATAACTGGTACCATAATAACTGGTAGCATAGTAACTAAATGGTACCAAAGAAACTGGTACCAAAGTAACTTATACCATAGTAACTAAATGGTACCAAAGAAACTAGTACCATAGTAACTGGTACCATAGTAACTGGTACAATAGTAAATGGTACCAAAGTAACTGGTACCAAACCAACTGGTAGCATAGTAAATAAATGGTACCAAAGTAACAGTTGTTATGCAATTACAGCAATTACTGAAAATAATACTTCGATGCTACAAAAGTATGTTTATAAAAATAATTTTGAAATAATATTTTCGGCAATTCTTTTTTGTAACGAGAGAGAAAGAGAGATAGAGAAAGACAGACAGACAGAGAAATGAATTAAGCGGAAAACAAGTGGCAATCGCGTGAATGATTTCAATGTAGGTGAGTGGATTCAGATTGACGATTGACCACTGCCGGGTGTGTTACTTTGACGATTGCTCCTCTGTCGTCAGGTTCTGTGGCTGAGACTCTCCAATACTGAGGATCCGGTTTCAGGCCTGATGCAAGTCACTGGTTTTCTATAGTTTCCATATGTACACAGGATCACGAAACACACAGGGATAAATATATACCTATATAAGCGCAACACAAGTGGCCGAAGTAAACACGCGAGGTCCTACTCGAAAATCGTTCATGTATAGGAAACACTCACGAAGATCCTGTTACAACAAGATGGAAAGTGGACTCGTTTTAATATAATTTAATAGGGCAACAAGCGTTGCTTATAGTTTAATAATAATCAACCAAATATTGTGGAATAAAATTTATATGCAAGTTAAATAAAAAAAAAAAATGTTTACTATTGAAAATATATTTTATAATTTGTTTCTAATTTGAAACAATTGGAAAATTATTCACAATAAACTAATAGAGCCATAGGTGCGAGAGATTTCGGCTAAATGAAATGAAAAATATTTTTCTAGTAATAAGATAAAAAAGAATTGATTCTTATTTTTTCAACAACCACTGCAGAAAAATTGAAAGACTATATATTCATTTATGAACAAGTTTAGTCTGCATGCGGTTTTTATAACGAGCAATTTTTTTATTAGCCTCTTCCTGCGGACTCAGAATGTTTTGAAAGTTGAGTGAGCTTATCTTTTGCTTCTCTGTGCAAATATCACGTAACTTAGATTGCGCTTTGCAACGACAAGAAATTTAACAATAAACTAAAGAAGGATAATAAGAAAAAGGGTTTTTAATATTAATCGATGTTTATAGGGTCAATGGTTGAAGGTTACATGATAGATATATATATAAATACAGAAAGGAAGAGAGAGAGAGAGAGGATCTTGATCGTCAGGTCAAATTAAAGAGAAGAGAAACCGGTTTAAGGGAGAAACCGATTATCAAAGCAAGTAGAGTAGGTTCAAGGAACGACTGATCTCACTTCGCTGGTGGCATGACCCAGGACAGTGGGATTCTTCCTTGAATGATAGCAATAGGAATATAAGAGAGAAAGGGTGGTGCACTTACCGGGCATGATCGAGATCTCGTTTGTTACCAAGTAGAAGGGCGGTAAAATAAGATGGCAAACGAAGGTCCGCCAATTGTTTCAGAAGTCCTCTCGCCTCTTGAAAGCTTTGTTTGCACGTCACGCTGTAAACAATGACGAATGCCTCACCCCATCTTATATGCGAGTAAAGACAATTGTTTTCCTGAAACATAAATAACGCAATTTCATTTATGTAAAATATGTGGAATTTTTTTTTTTTTCTAAAACTCGTTAGAAACTTACTACAAACTTTACTCCACAGAAAAGAAATTGTTTTTCAAAAAAATGAAATTATATTTTTATAATTTTTTGATAAAAAAATATATATATAAAAGAAATGTCGTAAAAAGTATATAAAAATTTTGATAATTATTTTCTTTAAGTGCATATAATAGATGTTAATTACAAGATACAATATTTGTCAGGTGTTAATTACTTTTTCACTTAAACAATATATCTCAAGAAGGCAATATATTCTTGATGGCTTGTCATAAACCACAAATTAAGATATCTCTTTGTCTCTCTTTTCTTCTCTCTTTCCCTCTCTCTCTCTCTCTCTCTCTCTCTCTCGTGAGAGGGAGAATTCAAAAGAAATAAGAGCATAAGAAAGCAGGTGTGAGCAGCAAGATTTATATCGTACTGATCACGATGCGTGCAGTCCAGGTCACTTTTTATAAACCATAAAAGTGTACTAATATTTTGTCACCTCCGATATATTGCATCTTTAAAATTAATAAAATTTTATATCTAGAAAAATTAATCAATTTTGGAATTTTTTAATTTAATTGAAATAAATTTTACTATTGACACTTTTTTTATGTAATGGAATAAGTGAAATTCAAAATGACACGATTTTGAAAGGAAAGGGGGAAAAAAAGAAGAAGCTGATTTAAATTGAATCAAAAGGATTATGGAGAATTTCGTTTTCTATAGAATTCAGAGATGCAATTATATGCAAAGTGGAAGAGATCTAACTAGGAATAAAATTGGACGCGCAAAATGTCGTTTCTCGTGATCGTTCCACCAGTTTCTCATTGACATGATTGACCTGACACTGACTTGTAATTATACTGCGCGAGACGTCGTTCGAATCGTGCAAACGCCAGACCTCGAAACCCCGTAATGAACATCAGTCAGGATTTTATGATATAGCATAGATATTTCGTCTCAACTGCCGCGCGGGGACAGTATACTAAAGTGAACTATATAACCCTTTATGAACCCAAATCAGATTAAATCACTTCAGGAAATGTTTCAATTTACTTTATTTTGTTTTCTTCATTTTTTTATTTTACATTATTTATATTTAATAAAGATTAAAAAAATTTTAATAATATTTTAGAATTTAAAAAAATTTCCATTCTAGATTTTTGTAAGAATTTCATTTTTTGACCCATTTTTTTCAAATTGTTAATTTTTTGAATGCGTAATGAAAATTGAAATTTTCAAATAGAATGTGTAATAAAAAATTGAAATTTTCAGATACACTGACGACTTGGAATACAATGAAAAGGAATTTCATTCAGCAGCGGGACATTGGCGGTACAAAAGAGAAATACGTGAGGTATGTGGTAACATCAGTTTAATGGCTCATAAATATTTATTGATCGATTGTATCGAGACAATTGGATGTGATACCGGAATGGATTCCACGTATGTTCAGAGCACTTGCGAATACTATGACGTGGGGCGGTCGCGAGCGTTCTTGTGCAATTCTCTCTCCCTCTCCATCTAACATAACTTTGCTTATGAAACTATATATACATATGATACAAAAGCAAACCGTTATACCGAAATTGACCTTTTGCAATTTTTTTTTTTTTTTTTCAAATAACTACATTGCCTTGACTTACTCCTTCCTGGAGTTACATCCATTCGCTTTTAAAAAAAAGACAATTTAACAAAAAACTATAGATACAATTTATGAAAAATTAGTATCGAAATAAATTTTCAAACGATTTGCAAATGAATTAAAAAAAAATTGTTCATAAATTTTTATGAGAGCGATTTAAAAAAGGTATATATTAAAAAAAGATATGACTTGAAATTTTTACAAGATGAAACGGAAGAAAGTGCCATTTGAATAATAAGTGATCAATATTCAATTTGAATAAGAAATTGATCCCGCCAATCAATGAGAATCGTCTACGTCATGTTACAAAGGCAAAAATGACTTGACTTATTCTTTTGAGATGAATCTTTAACTTACAATAAAGTTCTCCCCAAAAAAAGAAAAAAATAATAATACGTGAAAAAAAATTAAATGTCGCAGATAAAAATTTTTTTTTTTGCAAAACAATCACTAGATATATGGTAATAAGAGGGTGTAATTTCTGCCTTTAATTCTACGACCTCAATTACATGATCTGAGTTATGTGGAAAAAAAAGGTAAAAAAAAAAAACACATGAGAAGCAGCGTACACACAAATGCTGCTTATATTCCAACCACTTCCAGTAAAGAGGTTCATTTGCATATTGCTAAGCGAGGTTTATTTATGTCACACTGTCTGGCCCATTTTGCACGCATTGCCCAGGAAGTGCGAATTTTTCTTATAAATATATAACTGCGTTCAAGTAGAGAAAAAAATTTTTTTATCGAATCACTTTTCAATAATATTGTTTCGTATAACCATAAACATATTTAAAAACATTTAAAAACAATAATAATGCAATATTAATAGTTACACTGAGAAAAAAAATTTAGTGTTTGCAACAAAATTGTTTGGTTAGGCAATTTTTTGGTTCTTGTAACCAAATTTTGGTTAGCTGAAACAAAGTCGTAGAGTTATCTCAACCAAACATTTGGTTAGGCCAACAAAATTATTTGGTTGAACATTTTTAAATTCCAACCAAAATTTGGTTACGACAACAAAATAATTTGGTTAACACAACAAAATATTTTGGTCTAAAAAACCAAACTATTTTGTTGTCCTAACGAAAATTTGGTTGCGACAACCAAATAATTTGATTCGCTCTCAGCTCATACCTTAAGAGAATAGTTAGTTTAAATCTCTCACAAGGATGGGTAGTCCAGTGGTCAGAGCTCCCAATCTTCAGTTTTAAAACAGATGTTCGATTCCAGGCGAAGATAAGATTTTTCAAAGTCCACAAATATTTCAATTGGATAAACATAAATTCAATGTTAAATTGATAATAGATAATGAAATAAAAAAAAAGATAAAAGAAAAAGAAATAAGGTAGAATAAAGTTTTTAATTTTACAAAAAAAAACAGTTTGTTTAATCAACCAAAGATTTTTGTTGACCTAACAAAAAAAATTTGGTTGAGCTAACCAAACATTTTTGTTATGCCAACAAAAAACACTCAACCAAATTTTTTGGTTGACTCAAACAAATAGTTTGGTTGCTTAAATACCAACAAAATTTTTTTGTTGGCCCAACCAAATTTTGGTTGCTCTGACTAAACATTTTTCTCAGTGTAGTTTCTGCTTTTGAATTTACAAAGATTTGCAAAAGATTGTCAATTTTTTAAAATAGAGCCGAAAACTTTTTGTTGGTTTGTTCGGTTATTTGCAATTTCGGTGAAATTAAAATTCGGCTTTTTAATAATTCAACCGAATATTCGTGAAAAAATTTGTTTTATTTGATAATTTAAAAAAAATTATAATAGTAATTTAATTTAATATGGAAATTACAATATAAAATCCTATATACGGAAATATGTCCCATTTGGGAATGAGGGCGTGACACTATGTCGCTAATTGTTGGGGTCAGATGAAAAAGGAGACGAGCGTAAATACGTTATCATTATTTATATATAGAGGGAGAGAAATTATGATATGAGTGAAAGTCACTCGCGGGTTAAACCTCACAGTTATAAATAGAAGTTTGCTCGTCGTGCATTGCATTCAAAAGATCAGATCAAGGGGTTGACCGTTTAAGTAGATCTTCTCCTGATAGCATTCCAATCACACTGTACTTTTGCCATGAGATGATTCAAGGTGTTAAAAATTTTTCTTCTTAATTGGACTCCAAAAAAAAAAAAATTGTATCAATAAAATATTTTTATTCTCCAATTCTAAAACGCTAAAAAAATTTTTCTTTCAAATTTATAGTCTTTAAAATCCCATTTTCATTTTGTCATTAAAATTTTTAATGAAAAAAATTGTATTTAAAAATTTATTATCTAAAACCTTGAGACGAAGATTGTTTGGCTTCTTCTATTTTTAGTTTTTCAGTCGCATTCTTGAATTTTTCTCGTTATATTGAATTGATTCGAGAATGATATGAAGTGTTAATAGGCTCGTAAAAGCTTTGTCGAGTAAAGTTTTCTTTTTCTTTTTTCGCCAAAAATAAACTGCACTGCAGCTTTGAAACAAATGTAGAAAGAGAGAGAGTTGACATAAAATTAAGTACACCCTTTAAATTCAGCAAAGGGGAAGGGGAGAAAGAGAGAGAAAGAGGGATGCTTAAATTTAATGTCATTTGAACATTGAGCGAAAGTGCACTCGATCCTCTCGGTTTTAAAGTCTCTTGAAGCGAATGCGCGTTACGACAGAACGTTGTGATGTCAGTGAACCAGACAAGTGGGTGTAACGAACTCGCAATCAGCTTTAAGACAGGTTCTCATCATCATAGTTGAGACATCTATAGGTGCTCAATAAACCGTCTTGAATTCAGTTAGGTTTTAGTTTCTCAAAAAAAAAAAAAGCAGGTGCTACATTAGATCTTAATACTAGACGAAAGTGATAACTATTATAGGTAACTTGAAACGGAGAAAGGAAATTCCAATATTTATCTCTCAAGGCAGTTTGAAGGTCTCTTTTTTTTCAACTTCCTGTATTTTTTTTTCACATTTCCGAATGCGGAAAACATACTTCTTTTCTCAGACTTTGCGAATAAAAATTGCGTTTACAAAAATACAAATTTTTCTCAGATTAAATACAGGAATCCTTCCTTTATTTCTAATTATTCGAATCATTTATTTTTCTTTATAAATCAAAACAAATCCAAATACTTTCGGAATGAAAAAACGTTTTTCTTTAAATCGAAAGTTCACTCTCACTGTTTAAAATATACTCTGTGAATTATTGAACGTAATAAAAAGTTTAAATTTGCTTCAGTTAGTTAATATTAGCATGCGGTTGGTCATAACTCAAAAGTTAAGTATGATTATTTTGAGGCGGAAGTAGTCTATATCGTTGTACGTAATCTCGAAGCCAAATGGAATATTGTTGTTTTGACAAGGGGGTTACGAAAATGAAAACGATGCCATGTCATGCGAAAGAATTAAGGGTCACACAAACTGCAATAAAGGAGAGAAAACGAAATGCCGATCGCACCAATCACATGCATTAAACACCATTGTCCTGTCACTAAAGTTTGATGTCGATAGGCGGGTTTTGCAATATCGCCAATCTCTTGCTCGCTTCATGAGCTTAATTTCCTTTTCTCTCAGCATTGGCCTTAATTACAGAGAAAGAGACAGAGAGACCAGTCACGAGGTCAAGACCATCAAGGTCTGAGAGCTTTGCTCTTCATTTAAAAAACATGAAATTTATATATAGAACAAATCAAATTTTTTCAGTGACAGATTTCAGAATTTTCTTTTTCTTTTTAAATTAACAAAAAAAAAAAAACAATTCGATTTGTAAACGTGAACAATCGTAAAAAAATCAAAAAAGTAATTAAAATTATAGAAAAAGTTAATCGTAATGATATTATTAAGAGTGAATATTATAAATTAAAAATTATGCAAAGAGAAAAGATATTGGCTGTAAATAAGAAAAGGCTTTCACAAATGATATTAATTGGGAAGTAACTCATCGAGTTTTCCTCAAGATCGTTTATTCTCGCGAGCTATCGAAAAAGCAATAATTAAACGATGAACTCGGGATCAAGAAGAACATTTCATTTCCTCTCTCTCTCTTTATTTATAAAAGCGTTACAAATGACGTTATTAAATTTTGACGTTATTGCCGTGACGTCAAAAAAAAAAAAAAAAATCAATCAACATTATTCATATAATAATGATTGATCTATACATTACCTTTAAGGTAAATGACTGTTTCCACTTTTAAAAATATAATCCAAAATTATCAATAATGATAGTAGATCGATTGTATATCACAGCAAAAAAAAAAAAAAAAAGTTTCAACTAATTTATGGTTATAATAATTTTTCTGTGTATTTTCTCTGACACGTTGAAATCTAGAAACAGGTCCTTTAGGGCATTTATCTTTATATAAAGGGTTCACCAGAGAACCCTAATTTAATCCAACTCATTCTATAATATACCACTCGTGGTTTTTTTTTATCTTCTTTTTTTTCCCCTATAGATACAATATCCCGAGTCAAAGAAGATATTAACAAAAAGCAGTAAGAAAAAAAAAAAATAAAATGAATTCACGAGAGGAACAATACGAGAATCAGAGAAGTGTGCCACGCGCGTATATAAGGTGCTCGCTTTCTTTCAAATGAAAATAAAAAATTTATACTAAAAAACGAAATTTTTTTTCCCTAATGAAAAAAAAAATACAAATATTGTTAGATATAGAAAAAAAGATATGCTAATATCAGATCCTTTTTATAAATTCTCATTTTGCGAACGAAAAAAAAAAACTTGTCCTAAATTTTAAAATAAATATATCACTGTTTGTTTGAACTAGATTCCTTGCCTATAAATAAATAAAAAGTGTCCTACTTTATTCATATTTTTTTAAACGAGCATAAATAGTTGTCTCTTTTTTTTTATAAATAATATGTAACAATAGTTACATAATATGTATAAGAATAGTAATAATAATACAAATAATAATTAATATTATTATTTACATTAAATAATAATAAATAATAATATAAAATATAATATAAAATTAGGGGCAAAGTAATATGATTAAAGTGGAGCTTAGTTTGCGCAAAAAGAAATTTAAATTTTGATTTATTGAATTGGCAAAGTTATGGTTTTGATATCGAAGAATAAAGAATTGGATGTTGCACCCTATATATGGGGGAAACATTGCGTATACACGCTCGGGAACACGCCTCTGATTCACGTGGTGGTTTAAGGCCCCTCGGGCCCATCGAGATTTATGTGACAAGAAACAATGCCCAATAGAAATATTAATCCCGTCGCGGGACTCGAGAACCGACATCCTACGTGGTTTCATTCTATTGCCCTCCTATATAGATATATACATATATACATATATATATATATATATATATATATATATATATATATATATATATATATATACATACGCCAAAGAATTCTATATCTGTTCTTGTTAGCACCTCTATTACTATAAGACGAATAGTGTTATATGGGGGACACATTATCACATTACCAAGATCAATGGTTTAACGCCCTTAATTTATTATATGACACGTTGTTCAATCATTTCGCAAATATCCCTCGCAAAATATTCAATTTTATTTATAAATATTTAAATATAATAAAAATTATTATTGTAATTTTTATTACAATTATATTAGCAATAAAAATTATTATTACAAAATAGAAAAATGTGAATGTTTTAAAACTAAAAAAATTTTAATTTTACAATTACAATTTAAAAATTGAAATGTGGACTTGATGGGGATCTTCCTAGTTTTCCCTATTTGGGGCCCTGGCTAGAGAAACTGGCTAGCGCCTAAAACACTATGGAACTAGGAAAATTGGCGAGGTCCTCTATTTAAGAGGTTTTAAATAGCAATTTGGGACAACTTCTGCACAAGTTTTTAATAATTAAAATTTTTTTTATTTTTATTGATTATTTATTTAAAATATAATATTTTTGCTTTTTCTATATTTAAAAAGAGGTAAAAACTTGGATATTTAATATGTTTTATCGAAAAATTGAATCTATTTCGGAGAGCAGTAGAAACAAGTCTAATAAGATTAAATTTGCATAAATGTTTATGCAAATGAAAAGAATATTTTTCTGATATGATAGCGGGATTTTCGCATAGTGATAGCGGAATATTGAATTAAATTTCGAATCTAGTTACAGTGACGATTTAAACTATTATATTGAAGCTAATGTCTTCCGGAATATATATTTATATATTTACAGTCATTTTGAATGATTGCTATATATGAATTATGTCCAGACGGGCAAAACAATAATGATTGGTAAATTTATTGAGTTTATTGGCCGCCGCGCACGTGCTGCTTATATCAAATAGATGCTGCGCGATTCTCAATATATATTCTTGCGAAAAAAAATTGGTTAGACAGACTTTTTCAGTGCAATTTCTTGCATAAAATTCAAGTAAAAGCGTGGAAAAAAATTGACAGCCAAATCGGAGTAGAGGAAGACACTTATTACCAACATTAAAGCGCTTTTCGTCAAAAAAAAATTTTCAAAAAAATTCAATTTTTCTTAGGCAGACTTTTTCAGTGCAATTTCTTGCACAGAATTCAACTAAAAGAGTAGGAAAAAATTGACAGCCAAATCCGAGTAAAGGAAGACACCTATTACCATCTTTTAGAACTGCCGCCTCATAGAAAAGTTGCCAAAAAAATTCGTAAGTAAAAGCGTAGAAAAAAATTGAGAACCAAATACAAGTAGAGGAAGACCTATTATCTCGATGAGAAACGAGGTGAAAACTATTTGCTATACCATATTGATCCTAATGGTCTTTTTAAAAACTTTGAAAAAATTATCTGTAGGAGAAAATAATTACTATGGTACCAGTTACTATGGTACCAGTTACTATGGTACCAGTTACTATGGTACCAGTTACTATGGTACCAGTTACTATGGTACCAGTTACTATGGTACCAGTTACTATAGTACCAGTTACTATGGTACCAGTTACTATGGTACCAGTTACTATGGTACCAGTTACTATGGTACCAGTTACTGTAGTACCAGTTACTATGGTACCAGTTACTATGGTACCAGTTACTATGGTACCAGTTACTTTAGTACCATTTAGTTACTATGCTACCAGTTGGTTTGGTACCAATTACTTTGGTACCAGTTACTATGGTACCAGTTACTATGGTACCAGTTACTATGGTACCAGTTACTATGGTACCAGTTACTATGGTACCAGTTACTATGGTACCAGTTACTATGGTACCAGTTACTATAGTACCAGTTACTATGGTACCAGTTACTATGGTACCAGTTACTATGGTACCAGTTACTTTAGTACCATTTAGTTACTATGCTACCAGTTGGTTTGGTACCAGTTACTTTGGTACCAGTTACATTGGTACCAGTTACATTGGTACCAGTTACTATGGTGACAACTATTTGCTATACCATATTGATCCTAATGGTCTTTTTAAAAATTTTTGAAAAAATTATCTGTAGGAGAAAATAATAAAAAATGTTTTTAAAAAGTAAAAAAGATAAAATTATTTGTCAAGTATATTTTTATTTTCTCGTAAGAAAAATGGAAACAATTTTGTATACAGGAAATACGTATGAGCAAATATCTCTCCATTATTTATAAGTTGAGGCGGTTGTGAAATAAAACATCAATTTCAATCAATATACCTAATCATTTTCTCATTCTTGTATTGAATGTTTTTTGATTGGAATAGTTATAGGAATTTTATTGTATGATTTATGCAAGTTTAAAAAAGCAATTTTATTTATTATCACTATAAGGAGAGGCGAAACGAATGTATGAATGGAATCAATTTGTCAAAAATGATGATCCAATCAAAAAAGAGGTTTCTGCTTGTTTGCGATGCATGTCCCACGTGTCAAGGGGAAATAAACGAGAGTGCTTAACGCTCGGTGCGCGAATACTTGTGTTGTAATGAGGTGAATCTCATTTACTTGTATATCATTAGAACGGTATTTGTCATTAGCGGAACGCGCGTAACACGACTAAATGTACATGTAAGTGCTAATCTGACAGTGACAATGTAACTACAAAGTTCATGTTGTTGTTGAACATTGATGAAATTTTATTTATTTTTATTGAATTCAATTCAATTGAATTTTCACTTTAAAAAATTATTATTAATTGGAAATTAGAATTCAAATTTCATATAATTATTAACTGAAAATAACAGAATACAAATATTGTCTTCATTGAACAAAAATTTATAAGAATTTTAATTTTTAAACATTACATAACCAAATTCAGAATTAAATTTATTTTTAAAAGTAAAGATAATGGATTGCTCGTAAAGTAGGTTTTTTTTTATTTCAATTGACATACTGCATGATTATTTACTTCAAGTTTTTAAAAGAAGATTAGGTGCGACAAGTACGCCCACTTGCGACTATATATACCTATATATATTGTATACATTAAAGTACGTGTGGCAAATATATGTGTACATTTTACAGCAATGCACCCATGTCATCCATATACGTAAATACTTATCGAAGCGGTCCGATTAACGAGGACATTTGTTTCAAGACTGTCTGAGAGTGAGAGAAAGAGAGAGAGAGACTGAAGGCAGACATGAACGATGAACAGAAATGACGTCATTAAAGAATCAGGAGCACATTGACCATAAATATTTAAAGCACCGTGAAGAAAATATTTTTCACATATCTTCAAATAAAACAAAAAAAAAATTCCCAAGTTGAATATAATTAATTTTTATATTTTTCATTTTGAAAGAAAAGGATTATGAAATACAAAATTTTTTAATAGATAAAGGGACTGAAAAAAATGTAAACTTAACGCCTCTATTGTAGGGTTTCGTGGCCTGCTAAGGTACCAGTTACTTAGGTACCAGTTATTTTGGTAACAGTTACTTTGGTACCAGTTGCTTTGGTATTAGTTACTTTGGTACCATTATGTTACTATGCTACCAGTTACTATGATACCAGTTACATTGGTACCAGTTACTATGGTACCAGTTACATTGGTACCAGTTATTATAGTATCAGTTACTATGGTACCAGTTACTATGGTACAGTTACCATGGTACCAGTTACTATGGTACCAGTTACTTTGGTACCATTTAGTTACTATGCTACCAGTTGGTTTCGTACCAGTTACTTTGGTACCAGTTACTATGGTACCAATTACTTTGGTACCAGTTACTTTGGTACCATTTAGTTACTATGCTACCAGTTGGTTTGGTACCAGTTATTTTGGTACCATTTACTTTGGTACCAGTTACTTTGGTATTAGTTACTTTGATACCATTAAGTTACTATGCTACCAGTTACTATGATACCAGTTACATTGGTACAAGTTACTATGGTACCAGTTACTATAGTACCAGTTACTTTTGTACCAGTTACTTTGGTACTAGTTACTTCGGTACCAGTTACTTTGGTACTACTTACTTTGGTACCAGTTACTATGGTATCAGTTACTATAGCATCGGCTACCATAGCAACGTTTACTATAACAATAATTACTATGGTAACCCTAAAAATAAAGATTGAAAATTATTTTAAAAGAAAGATAGAAAATAATAATCTTGCTATATTCAATTCGAAATGAATATTTTCCAAGAGTGTTTTAATAATTTTCAATAAATTCTCGTTCAAATTTTCTAAGTAGACAAGTTTTGCTCATATAGGAGAGCATATACACAAATCTTAAACAGAGTAGCTTCCTGCTTCAACTTATTTATGTTTGCGAGATCTATGCAGTAACGGTGGTGCCTTATATACATATAGGTATGTTATCTCCTTTTCAGTTAGAGAAGGTAACTCCGCGAGTAATACCTGTGACGCGGCTATTGTTTTCAATGCAGAGCATTTCAAGTACATTGTTTGTGTGCAAAATATATGCATTTGATCTTATATAACTTAGATCGTGTATATATAATAAAGTTCAATAGTAGTTTTACAAGACACTAAATAATTCCTCTATGACAGCTTCTTATATCATTTTTCCCAGAATTTTTTTTTTTTTATTTTATTCGATAGTGCGTTTCCAAAATTAATTTAATAGAAAAAATATTTTATTATAAAATGAAAATTTAAGAAATGATTTTTTAAATAATCAAACTTGAAATATACTTTCACAAAAGAAAGTGTTTTTTTACAACCTCAATAAATGTGTATTGAAAAAAAAAAAAAAAAAAACGTTAATTAATGTATTTTCGTCAATTTTACAACACTGAGATTCAAATTCACGATATAGCTCGATTACCGGCGCAGTATCCACGGGAGTCTTTTTGGTGCGACAGGTGCAAAGATTTGGAGCGCAGCGGACAAAAACGGCGCGAGTAATTGTGCTTAAGGGGGAGGTGGAAGGAGAGGGACAAAAACCAGTTTGCTAAAAACAACCCGCGCGCCGATTCCCAAGGAGTGGGCTACCGAACGTGCATCGTATAGATCGTACATCGCACACGACGGGATATGCAAGAGAAGAAGCAAATGACAAAAGAAATATCACGTTGAATTTTTTTAACCTCATCTTCAAAATGGGATAATATTTAAATTTAGTTACTGTTTCTTTTTTTTATGTACCCGTGGGTAGATCTATAAAGAAACAAGTTAATTGTTAGAGAAAAAAAATTAGTTTTGATATTTAGCTACCTTAGATAATATTTAGCTAAATCCAATTATGGATATAATAACTAAAAATTAGTTATCCATATAATGTATTTTTTCTCCGCGTATATTATATATTTTTGTACTCAATTTTCAAGGTCAGAAAAAAATAAAAAATTTACTAGGTGAGGGTCAACCAGCTATAAAATCTGCATTTTCTCCTTTTATGAAACGAGGCATACACAAAATATGCAAATTGTATTATTCATACCCGAATTTGAATTCTCATTCTTGAATTTAAAATAAATAAATAGTAAAATTATCTATTCTCAACGTATACAAAATTTACAGGAATTTTATTTCACATCTAATTTCACATGAAATAAAGATTAAAATTACAAAAAGAAATTAAATAAAAATAAAATAGAAATTAAAAAATGAAGTAATTCAGAAAAGAATGCGATTCAAAAAAAGAAGTAATTTGTAACAAAACGAAAAAAAGAAACAAAACGGTGGGTGGATCATTCAGAAAATTTTATATATATATATATATATATGTGTAGTGATGCACAATACAAGTGCTTCATTATATGAGTAAAATTACTACAAGCCAAGCAGATCAGCTCAGTTTACAACTGGTTCTTTTGTGAAGAAAAAAGTAAAACGAAGTTACGGTACGGAAACAACACGCGAAACTAAATAACTTTTTGCCCTGGGCAATCTCCTTTAAAACTGAAAGTGGTTCTTTTTTTTTTTTGTATGAACTAAAAGGAATTCTCTAGTCGACACGGGAAGAAAGACGTGCACAATTTTGGTAAGGAAAAGAGAATCGAGAAAGAGATCGCCAAAACGAATGAAAGATGTATATATTGTTGAGTTTCGCTCGTTTTTACCAAAAGTTTATAACCGTTTACTATAATAAAAATGTCTCGTTACACACGCTCTCTTTTTATTTTGGCGAGGACATTTTGGAAATTGGCAATAAAATGAAAACGCGGAACTTCCTTATAATAATGTGAGAAAGTTACAAAGAATAGGCGGAAATCAGAAATAAGTGAAATGCCATTCATCCTCAAAAAGAATAAAAAAAAAAGAACCAACACTATAACGAGAGTACCATTTTTTATAATTTGGTTCAAAAAGAGATATTCTAGGTTTTTGGGTCTTGTCAATCAAACTTTGTTAGATTGATTATTTTGATATACTTTCGTGATTTTGATATTTGAACGCTTCAAGGCATACGTGTGAATAAAGGAGAAAGGCGCGAGAGATATATCCCGAGGAGATCCTTTGAGAAGAGTGATTTTTCGAAGTAGAGCCTGACAGTTTTCGGACACGCCTCTTCCACCTTGCAGTTCCTTAAAATGGACCGTAAGACTGATTGACAACCTAAAACGGTAGTGCAACGCCCAATGATCATTTACATAAAATGTGATTTGCGACTGTCGGATTATATGTTGTAAAAACAAGATTCAACGCCATGAAAATCCATACCAAGACTTTCTTCTTTCAATATAAATTATGTTTCATCTTGTAAAATTGTAATACAAAAAAAGAAAGAATCATTCTTGTTTCATAAACACAAAAACACAAACGAATTGAATAACTAAAGATTGTAGTTACAAGGAAAAATAAATTTCGAAGAGATTTATTTCGTGAGATAGTTATAAATTTCAGAGATTTATTTTAGTTTATAGTAGATAAATAAATTTAAAATCGCAAATATTCGATATTGTTTTACCATCGGCCAGAAATAAATGAAAATACAGTTTTAGAGATTACGCAATTCACCTTCAATTATTACACGCGCGTATACTGTTTTTAAAGACAGGTTGTCACTGCGAATTTTCGGAGTGTTTTTTTTTTTTTTTTTTTTTTAAGCTGATTGATAAAGTTAGCTGCATCTTGAGATCTTTCGTGGCCTTCAAGTGCCGGACATAAATTCAAGAAAGAACAGCGCATAAATGACACACGAAGTGTTACAGTTACTCGTTTTTAATACATATAATGAGCCTACAGTTATAAATTAAAAATAATATCTTTTATATTTTTACACCAACTGAGGAAGAATAATATTGTCGTCATATTTCATTGTTAATTTTATTTATAAGAATAGTATTATTGCTGCATATTTTTTTTAGCTTTCATATTCGAGAAGAAAAAAAATAGGGCTGCGCGCAACGTTTCTGATAGAGAGTTAGTGATACCAGCATAATGTGTTAACTAAATATGGTAAACATAACCTAACTTTTCGGAATTACGTTGGCATCACTGTGAAACGTAACCGAAAAACAGTTTCTAATTGAAGCACATTTCTCATTAAAATTCAAGTAGAGAATGACTTTATAAATAACTAAATTCAATATGATGAAAGAAAAAAAGAACAACAATCTAAGCTGTACCAATCAACTATTTTTTTTTTTTTCTAAAAGTTCCATCTGCCCTTGTTCTTTTTTTTCTTTTTCTTTAATCAAAGAAACAGGAAAAAACCAGAAGAACATGAGAAAGGACGATGACCAAGCGTTGCTGCACGGTTCATCAGGTGATTCGTGAGCGGCATATAACAACGTGATTCCTCATCCTGACAGTAAAGCAGATCGGCGCTGCGTCTCGAGACTAAGAAAAACGCATTACACCTCAGCAACAAGGATTGGTATCGAATAAATAAAAATAGTTGTGTTTACAACCTTAGGCAAGACAACAAAAAGGTGTTGATTTCAAGTACCTTCGCTTTTCAAAAGGGGAAATGAGGAAAAAAAAAACATTATTATTACTCTTGCTCACGAACATTTTATACATGTCTTAAATTACTCTCTCTCTCTCTCTTTCTCTCTCTGCTAATGATAAAGTTACATTATTGCAGTTGCTAGAAAGCACTGCACGGACATTTTCGCTTAATTATAAAATGATTTGAATCCAATTCGTCCTAATTAATTGAGACTTTCATAATGTCACCCCAACATAAAAATGTCTACACCGGTTATTTTCATATATAGAAGGAGCATTTAAAAATAATTTTACGACATTATTAAACTAAACATAAAATTCTGAAGCTGAAGACTCGTTCTCTTTGGTATTTTAATTTACGAGTCTTCGATCTTCGAAAAATACTTAAATATTTTTTAATAAACATTCTATTTAACTTACTGTTATAGTGATTGATTTGTTGTAATATTTACTGTTAGAATTGAAGCTAATTAATCGCGGGAGGAACACCGGTAGCTTGGTTATAATTTTTTTTTTTTTTTTTTTCACAAGACAGAACAGATCTGGTTCACGATTTCGATTAATCGACATTAAACTGCTTCATACTATATACATACATATATACCGGACAACCGGTACTATCTCAAGAGTCAACGAGGCGACAATTCTTGTTCCTTGCCTACGCCGCAGGATGTCCTCAATTCCAGTAGAGCAGTAATTTAATGCGGTTGCAAAGTGTCTCTTGAGAGTCGTTCATACGCGCATTTTACGTGCCCATCGGAAAGATGATTTCCAATTGAGCTCTTCTCTGTGTATATATATATATATATATATATATATATATATATATATATATATATATATATATATATATATATGTGTGTGTGTGTGTATAAATTCTTCACAAGAATTACAAAAATCCTGGAGAAATTCCCCTGAGCTGACCACACGTACTATAAAGAAGATAAAAGCAAAAGTGTCCAACCTCCTGACATCAATTTGCCTTGGCATAATTTATTAATAATACATATCAAGTTTATTTATTTTATTTTTTTTTTAATTTCTTCATATTAGCCATTTTTGCAAGACCTAATTTTATTTAAAATTAGATGGAGAAAATTAATGATAATAAAAATAATTCTCTTATTTCCAGCTGAGAAAAAATATAAAATGTGATAATTTGAGAAATATGAGAGAAATAAATTGAAAGTGGTTCATATATGGCGACATGCGAAGGAAGATGAAGCATGAGGTTCTCGTCCTTGTCTCTGCCGAGCAATATTTTTTTTCAGATGCTGCCAGACTGCCAGACAGAATGGCGAAGAAGGAGTATGAACGCATTGTGACTGGCTAACGAGAATCTTACAGACAACGAGTAAACCGCAACCGTTTTGCATTATTCCAGACTCACATATACTGTATATATAGCCGACATATGACAGACATGGCCCTTGGGTCCCTTCAAACGAGATTTATATTTAGAAAACAACTTTTAGCGCAAGAAAAAGGAAATTAAATCAATTAAAAAGAAAACTACAAAAATTTGATTTCACACGATGATATAATCTTTTTTTTATGTCATCTCGTTAATTAAAAAATATTTTTTGAGAATAAAAACTCCGCTTCCTGCTCTTATTATTTTATTTTTTTTTTTTGAAACTGCGCGAAATGCTCATGTTTTGATAAGATCTCAAGAGATTGTTGGAATGGATATATATGCACTTGGGTTTTTAAATTGTGTATTACTAATTTGTTGCTTTAACCTTTGTATAGCAGTACTTTTGACTCCACCCATTTTGATTTTCATGTGATAAGGGTGTATATAAGAAAATTTTTATCCCTAGTGTTTCATTGTGACACATATCATTATTAAAGTTGTATGTATATAAATATATATAAAGGAAACTCACCTCGCACCTGGAAGTGTCCAGTATCTCGACCTCGGTAGTAACATTATCGATAGGAACGCTGTGCCGGTAGAGGAAATCTGCAACAGAGTAGAACGAGATTAAACTGACACCTTGATATATGATAGACCTATCCTGGATCACTATCCGCAGAAGAGATGCCTAAGAGTGATCTGAACGCTCTCTTATATGGCTCTAAGGTCGGCCATTAACAATGCGGAATTCACAAAGTCTAGGTTAGATTTAGTTTATCGACCTTTAGCGTACCAACCATATTTTGTCTATATATATATATATCTGTAATTGATCTTGTCAAAAATTGCCTTTCTCAGAATGCCGCAAATTTTAGAACCCTTTTTCTTAAACTAGGATCGCGTTTTGATGTTCTGTAAATTCTGAGTGTTCAAATGAAGGGAAAATTTGTTTAATCTGTATCCAATTGAAATCTGCTACAACCGATTTTGATGTTGTAGAAGTTCTGAACCTTTAAATGAACGAAAAATTTATTTACTACTTCTTTAATCCGTATCCGCTAAATCCACTAAAACCGCGTTCTAATGTTCTGCAAATTCTGAACGAAAACTTTGTTTACTGCTTCTTTAATCCGTATCCGCTAAATCCACTAAAACCGCGTTTTGATATTCTGCAAATTCTGAACGAAAAATCTACAAAATATTGCTTTCTGTATTGAAAAATAGTAGCAGTTGTAATTTTTAAACAGGCCAAAAAAATTATCTCGTTTATTCGAACCTTATAAACTTAAGGCACATCTTGTTGGAAAATTATGAATCCTTGAAGCTTTATTAAAGGAAATGGGTTAAATAGCTTTAATACCAAACAGAAGAAAAGAAAATTAAATTCAAAATCAAAATGATTAAAAAAATTGTAAAGAATGTAGAAGAAAATAATCTAAAAAGAGAAGAAATCAAGATAAAAAAGACTTTAAGGATGAGGATTGATAGAAGGTGAATATGAGAGGCAATAAGAGTTGGAAAAAGATTGCGACGTTTGTTGGTCGGCTGCTCGTAATAATACGCGATAAAACCTGAGGCCATTGTTACGGTACTGGTTGCATTTTATCAAAAATAATGCACCGCAAGAGTGACGCTGCATTTCTCTACACACAGTCAAATTGAATTTAAAGGAGGACACTGATTATACCCTCAACAACAACTACTGCGTCGAATGACCCATTTCATTTCTTCCGGGACTATATATATATATATGACAATTATTTCTAGAGATTTTTTTAAACCCTCAAATTCATCTTTTAAACAGTAATCACCTAATTTTTGAATGGGAATTATTTTTTATAGAATAGAAAAAAGGGAATATTTATTTTTGATGACCTTTGATGTATTTAAGATTAGTGCGACATTTAACCGGTTTTTTTTTATTCATGCTCTTTTATGAATAAGCATGGCGGCTAAGATTACTTCCACGCGTCGGTAATATATCGAGTGTACGTGTGCAAAAGTTGCGTGTAACATGTAAATTGCTTAAACCCCTCGAGGGACCAACACACGAGACGTGCGAAAAGTGGCACTCGCTTCCTTAAAATGGAAGGTATCCTGTCCAAAAATAAAAACAAATGTCAATCTCTTACATACATATATATCATCTCCTCTTTATATATTCAAAAATTTAATATTTTTTTTTCTTGTTTGCACAAGAAAATTGCTTAAAATCTCTCAATAATAAATTAATATAACAATTTTTTTTTTTTAAATTTATGTTTGGATAAGAAAATTAAACTTATTAAAAAAGGACAAAATAAAAAATTGTTTTACTGTTTGACAATTTCCGAGGCTACTATTAATGTTACAAGAAATATTCACTAATCAGATATTCTCTTTTGTTAAGTTAAAAATTATAATGACTGTGAAAGTATAAAATTTATAATACATTTGAATATCCATTATTATTTCTATAAGCCGCTCTATTATTATCTAAACAGAAAATTGAAGAAAATAAGACTTTCATAATATATGTGAGATCCTTTTTGTAAGATTGGAAAATAAAAGTTTAATACATCAAAATCACTGCAGCAGTTAACTTATTGAGAATTTATCAGGAATTAATACTGTCTTACTATTTGATTTAAAATAAACAATTTCATTGAACTTTTTTTTCCTATCACATATATATATATATGTGAAAATATATTTTGCTCCTGAAAAGTGAATAAATTATATCTTGTTTCGTGTTTCGAAACGTTTGGCATTTTGAATTACTGCTAAGTTCGACAAAACACGCATCAAAGAATGTATATATAACACGCGACTATCTTCATCGTTTCAATACACGCAAAATAACTGGAACTCATTTACATAAATACGTATAGAAAAAAAAAAATTATGTGTTTAGAAACAAACAAAACTCGAAACTCATGTTAAATTCTTTGAAATTTTTATCCTCATAAAAGGTCATAGTAAAATAAAAGTATGGAGGGAAAAAAAACCAAAACTTTAGAAGAAAATTGAAAGTTATCGAAATTATTTTATTATTTGTGATTAATAAAAGTGAAAAAAATGAACTTCCGGACCTAATATGTAAATTAATAATAAAAAAAAAAAAACCGTTACTTTCATTCGGATGCAAAATTTTCTCACAGCATCCAGAAAAAATATGAATTTGCAATGCTTGAATAAAATTCATTTTGCAAAAGTTATTTCCATATATATTACAAGATTATAATAAATGCGTTCAGATTCGTGAATATATATATATATATAGAAATGAATATAATTTTCTTCCAGTGAGTGAAAATTATCACTTTCATAAACAAGAGATCGATATATAAAATGAGTCCTGCCTTATCGAAAGGCTTTTATCCAAGTGATAAATTCAACTCAGCAGGTGCAATAGACCATTTCAATCACGAATCGTTTACCTCTAACTGCCATTTTTAGCATTCGATCACATCAAAAGGGTATTATTAATGAATTCGAGGTCTATTTACCTATATAAAAAAAAACGTATGAGAACCTTAATTACACAAAAAAAACAAAGTGTTATTTTAACACCAGAATTGGTGTTAAAATAACACGCAACAAATTTTACCCTAAATCTGGATTAAATCTTATAGGTTTTAGCATTGGAGAAAATTACCCGCAATAAAAATAACACCAGCTTTTTTCTGTGTACTTTTCGAGAAATTGACAAGACGTGCTAACGAAAATTTTGGAATTTGAGTTGGTGCTTCTGATTTTACAAATGCCTTTATAAGTTTTTTTTGGGAAACTTATTTTTTAAGGAACTGTTTAGGAAGCATTTGATTGAATTCCATGACACAGGTAATTTGTTAGAAAAAGCTTTTTTATGATATATATATATATATATATATATATATATATATATATATATATATATATATATATATATATATATATATATATATATATATATATATATATATATATATATATATATATATATATATATATATATATATATATGGTTCAAAATAAAAAATGCGGAAATGAACCATCATGATCAGAAGCAGCGGGAGCATCTAAAACGATATAAATAAACTCGTAAACACCTCGTAATTCATATCATGATCAGAAACTAGAAGAACAAGCGCAAATAAGGACTCTCTCGTTATATACATTAGTTTGCGTTACGGTTGAGAAAGTTTTACTGCTCTCTGCGTACAATACAAAACGATCGCATGAAAACCACACTTGACCTATAGACGACGACAACTAAAATATTGATTGCATTATGTCCATGATGAAAACATGTTTCCATATCGGATATGTATGTGAAAGATGATGATGAAGCCACATTAATGTTTCGTGCGACAAAAAAAAAAAGAAACAAGTGAACGCGATAAAATTCGATCTATTACGATATTTGTTGGCTTCTTAGTGCTCCTATAAAGAAATTTTTAATGCTAAATAATATGTTTATGATTATTAATGAACTAGAAATAAAAAAAAACCTTCTTTACTAACTTTCATTACATATCATTATATTTTATATCATATATTATAATGGTCCAATCGTTCTTAATATAATTTAGATATTATTTACAGCACGGTTCTTTATTTGCTAAGTTAGTGAAATTTCATTGAATTACTATAAAATAGTAATTTTCTTCGGAATTAAAAGCAAAACTTTTGCGGGGGTATGAAATCTAAAAAGAAATTATTAATTTTATTTTTATTGTTCTGTTGTGTGAAAATTCAATACGCGGAGTCAGTTTAAAAAGATATATCAGATTTCACGAGGGAATATAAAAATGTTGGATGGGTTACATGGCTATTAAGAAAGTTTATTTGGTGGCAGAAAGAGGTCCACGTAAATAAGGTTTTACGTTTTAACGATGCACCTCGAAGAAGTCAGCCCTCAATTCCGCTAACGAATCTTGAACCCAAAAACCAGGGCATTTTTACTTAACGATCAACAAAAATACAGTATCATCTGGATCCATGATACATCCTCAGAAACTCGTTTAATCCTGCGAACTTATATAGTATATATATGTATATATATAGTACTAATGAAAGGCAATCACGCGAGTATCTTTGCCAAGGTACAATAAGCAGATTAAATGAACGCTAATAAGAGCTCGGGTGCAAGTCCGATCACGATGTAAATGACCTGCCCTGGTGGATTTACATCGAACGAGGTCCATTTGTCAGGTATCAGCATTCAGACAAGATCGTAAGCTGTTTTGGTTTAAACGACGTTCAATTAGCAGGCTATATATACGTGACTAGGATTTTCTTTGAATAGAATTATATACATAGCGTTAGAAACTCCTTCTCCCACGCCTTTTAATAAACAAGAATAAAATATTATAAGGAATGTTGATTGAAAAGTGAAATTGCTTAACTTCCTTGTAAATCGATGCTGCACCAAAGGGGTCTTTAATATGTGTCTAATAAAGATAGTCACAAATAATGTTTTACTCAATACTATGTCAGATTTTAATATCTTATGTACATATTGAAAAATAAATGTTTTTATAAATTTTTTAAAATATGCGTAAGAAAATAAATTTTCCTATATGTGTGCTAGAAAATAAATTTCCATAATATTTACGCAAAAAAAATATGGCAAAAATTAAGGGGACTTTCTGGTTTAGAATTGACAAAAAAGAAGAATTTTATTTTTAAAAAAGTGTATTATGGAATTATTTATTATTGAAAAAAAAAAATTATATTTGATTCAAGAAAATATTTATTTGATTAAAGTAACCGATTATTTAAATGAAATAAAAATTTTTTTTTTCAATATTCTCCCAATAAGTCAAGTGTTTATTGATATATTGGGTGATATATAGAATGATTTCATTATATTAGCGTCTTTACACAATTATCGGTTTTTGTGGTTACATTATTCGTATCAGATGATTTTACCGTAAGTTGGAATTAACCGGTTTTTCGCAGTGAAATCAGATCTTTTTGCACCGCAAGGGTTTCAAAATTATATTGAAAGAAGAAAAATATATATAAATTGAGTAAAGAAAAGGTACTCTTACAAGTAATAAAAGAAGATAACATGGCTTCTAGTATCAGAAATATTAGCTTGATACTATTAATAGTTTATAAATATATATATAGTAAAAGTAGAAGTATATAATAGATAAAATAAAATTCCAGTGAAATTATAACGAATCCGTGAAAACTTTCATTGTTGGAAGTTTGATAAAATTAACGCCCACAAATTTTATATATGAATAATCTAGGTCAATTGCACTATTGTAATGTCTACAATATTTTATCTCTTTCTCTATACACAATATCCTAATGTGTGACCGATTCGCGGTCAATAAATAATTCTTTGTGATTATAGCGTCAATTCTCAATGGTGATTGATCTAATCGGCGAGTAAATCGCTTTTCCGACAAGATACCTTCAATAGGTGAAATCAAGTCGATCGATCATTTTCTATACACGTTGTATATATACACTCTAAGGTACTCATTATAGATCGACTTGTTTCAATTTCATGCCCTCGAACTTTGCTTTTGTTTTGTTCAAAAAGGTGTCAAAATTGCCCATCCAAGTATCGAGGGAAATCCGCGTGTTATAAATCAGATAATAATTATATACACCTGCCGCTATTCTTGATTCACAACTCGACATATATAAATTATCATCTTCTGTAATTTTTTCAAGAACTGGAAATATTGTAAGAAAATTCAAATAAATCTATTTTTCATCTGTTGAGAATAAAAAAAAAAAAATTATTTGAATTTATAATAATTTTTTTTCTCACTATGAATTTAAAATCTCTCTAAA
Organism: Leptopilina boulardi; assembly: GCF_019393585.1. NCBI lineage: Eukaryota > Metazoa > Arthropoda > Insecta > Hymenoptera > Figitidae > Leptopilina > Leptopilina boulardi. The sequence continues at coordinate 150,874 of NW_026137765.1, read as the reverse complement.
TGCTGTTTTACTTTCATCTTCCAATATTTTAATTAGAAAAAGTCGAAAATTTAAAAAATCCCAATTGAACCATAAAAATAATAATGGTAAAAAATAAATAAATAAAAAAAAAAACAATATGCAATTAATAGAATATACAAAAGTGGGACACATGTGTCTATTCTCATATTTAACTGTGTTTGTCATGATATTCAAGATAATTAAACTTCGTTATTTTTGACTTTTATTTCACATTTATAGTTTTTCGGATTATTTATGAAAGTTTCAATAGATTTCACTTATATATTTATATGCAAAACTACTTTCTGTGATTTTTAAAGAATTAATTGCGGATATAAGACATTTGCGTATACCTTCATTTTAATAGGGAAAAATATTGTCTCGCAATTTAAAATTAAAAAAAAAAAAAGAAACTTGAATTTTATTTTCCTTGTGTAAATTCTTTGTTTCTGTGTATATATATATATATATATATATATAACTGCTTTTGTCATTTAAAATATAAATATTGAACATATTTTCCCTGGTGAGTGTTCGGGTTATAAAAGCAATTTTTTTTTTCTTTTTAAAAGGATAATATAATTTGGACATCCCGTACTTATGTTTTGCATTCCAACTTTGTTCTTTTTATACGACATGTAGTAAATTTATAACAGTTGTTGAATTTATTCCCATGTCACGAATCATTGCTCACTTTAAATATCTTTTTATTGTCTTTTATATTATTAATATATCAATTTTTATAATATCGAAAGGTATTAAATTATATTGGTGAAAGTCTAAATGATTTCCTTGTTTTTCAAATTAGTTGAATGAATTTTTTTTTTAAATAATAATAAATAATTATTTAAAGAGGAAAAAAAAAGAGAAATTATTAAAAATTAAATGCTGTTGATTAATTTTGGGCTACATTGTTGAGACTTGTAAATTAATTGCCAAAGAATATAAATTTCAAAAGGAGTATAGAAAACAATTTTCAAGTTATATTCATGAAGCTATCAAAGGATCGTAAAGAATAAAATTAATTGACTTGTGTATTTAATGGAAGTTTTAGAATCCTATCGCGCGAGTTTTGTTATTATATATTAGAAGGGTATATGTATTTAGCGGATTACGACGAAAGGGAAAGAGGATCTATGATTCAGCTAGTTGGATTTTTTTTTTTTTTTAGATTTTAATATCCACAGGCGTGTAGCAATTATTGTGCCATGGTAGCCCTTGTGAATTATGAGAGAAGGAGAGAGAAAAAGATCTGCATTCTAAAGGCCCTCCCTGAGGCTCTATTTCATATCGAGTGTTTAAATCTCCGCCCTCTGATTCACTGTTTAAAACACGCTTTAGAAAACAAGTCTGGAAACAACGACAATCATCTCTCAAAATCATATAAATCAAACTAATGCTTGAACTTTGATATTGGCCTTGAATATCATGAAAATTTACTCCTATATAAACACAAAATTCTAACTATTGATTTTTATATATATATAGAAAATTCATCGGCCCCAATTTGTTTGTAAATCCTCGGTTAGAATTTAAACGAATAATTTAATAAAATTTGTCATCTAATAAAAATTTTTAATTGAATTTTTATATATTTGAAATTTGAATATGAATCGTTAATTTTTGAATTAAGGATTAACGCTTTTTTCTCCATATGAAAGTTTTAATTTCATTTTGAAACGAACAGAGAATGTTAACTTGACTTTATTTCTTTAACATTTATACCATTGGTGATTGCTCGCTCGACCTTAAAGAGAACTGGACCTGAAGCACGTGGAGACACGAGTCTCATTTATATGGTTGATAGCTACCGGTCTTCGGAGAATTTAGCAATCAATTGAGGAAATCGTTACCCGATTTTTCAACTCCGTTATATTGTCAATATACTTTAACATCCTATTCGCGTAGTTTCAATTAAGTAAATAGAAAATATTTTTCTAATTAACAAATTTTAAAAATAATTTTCCACATTTAAAATTGAGTGGAAAATTACTTTATTGATTGTTAAAATTTTGTTTTTTTTTCTCCATCCATATGAAATATGGGAAAATTATATTAACGAGAAAGGAAAAGTAACAGAAACTAATGTGCGGATAATAAAGTAATTAAGATACTCTGTCTGTGTGTATGTGTTTCTCGTGTGTCATAAAAACTAGATCAACTGCTCTTACGATGAAAATAAAGTTACTTATTTCTGCGCATCGATTCACACGCGCGCGGAAACTCTCATCTCAAAAAGGATATCTATCTATCTTTCATAGGGTATATATGAGGTAAATATTTTATTACGGCAAGTAACTCCATCGAAGCTCATTTTACATGCCTTCGTTCACTTGTGAATAGAGTATATGGAATTTCACTGAGGAATTCCCGTGGAATCCCATATAAGCAAAAAAAAAAAAATAAATGCGAAAAAAAATGCTTTTGCCGCAATATACTTGAAAGTTGTTTAAGAATAGTTTAAGTACTAGACGAAACATTTAAAAGATATAACCTACTCGATCACAATCAATAAAAAAAAGTTATGCATTTTTCTCCAGAAACGTTTCAAATTCCTTACATACATTTCTTAATGATATACATTTCGTTTTTTTTTTATCTTTCCAATCTTAGAATCTTTTGACATTCTTTGCAGGAAAATTTTTTAAAGAAATTGCAAAAAAATTTACTCACCACTGGTTGAGCTGTATTCGCCGATATAACGTCTCGTCAAATATCGCACTACGACGGCTGTAACATAAAAAAATATTTTTATTTTATAAAAATATTAATTTATTAAAAAATATTTTTTCTATTTACTGATTTTTGCAATATTTGTAGAATTTTTTATATTAATTTTGAATGCATTTACAATTGCTTAAATAAGACTTAAATTATTCCATAATTGGAAATTCTTTTGTCCCTCGGTTGTCGACAAATTTCATAATGATGAAGAATTTTTGTTTGGGAATTTAAAATGATACAAAGGCAATTACGATGAAAGAATGAAGTGTAATATAAAGTTGGTTGCACACGTTCGTATGTGTGTGTGTGTGCGTGTGTGATAATGATTGAGTGAACCAATAAAAAATAATTGCACAAAAGCGTATATAACGCGGTCGGTCGATGGTCTTGTAATACGCTACGACCCGACCCTGAAAATCTTGTCGAGTATTGACCTAACTTGGTGAAGAATAATTCTCAAACACCTGTCAGCACATACTCTTAATAAACATATAAATATTTTACTCTCTTTTAAATTAGTGAGAATTATTACTAATTATTAATTATTAATTATTAATTATTACTAATACTAAATATTACTATTTGATTCAGTATTTTTTTTTTACTGAAATTTTAGTGATGACTAAAAATTAGTAGTTTACACTAATACTATTATTTATTACATAAAAAAATTAATTATATAAACATATATGGAAAAAAATACATAAGAGAAAGAGTGAGAATAATTAACATGATTTTCCTCTCTAATACTCTAATTGACATCAATCAATTTGACAGGTGGTCACAGTCATTAGAAAGTAAGTTCATAAACATAATAATAAGTGTATTAATTTCAAACACCTCATTACAAGGGCACTTTATTTCGATAGCAATTTTTGAAATAAAAGCCATATGATTAGATCATAAATTAAGGTAAAATCATTGTTTTTTGTAATTAATTAAAAAAAAAAAAAGAAAATTTTTTCTTGAATTTAAATTTAAATTGACATATGAAACCAGTAAATCCAGGTTAAATTAATCCACATTACTTTCCACATTCCTCGATCAAAGTGCATCTATATAAAATGATTTCCATGCGCATATGTAATATAAATCATCGTACTAGAGACTTATCTAATGCAATTATCTTCGAATCTCTCTATATATATTCTTATTAATTGTGACATTTTATTAAGTAATTTTCTAAGGGTCTCAATAATAATAATTTAATAGCTTCAATAATTCTAATAGTGTGTTTCTAAATTAGCAATTAATGTAGCGGAAGAAAATTTATAGTTGGATGTCTATACGTGATGAAAGATAATTTTTTTTTTTTTTTGAATATCACCAGTGAGAGTTGGGGTATTTCACACCTGAAAAGACGAGAAAAAATTTTTACGTCTATACCGATATAGTCGAAAGTTGAAAGTCATGAATGCAAAACAGAATAAATTATTTGCAATAAATGCAATTGATGATAAGCAGATTGTAGAATTTTTAAATTCTATGTTTAGATATCATTTTAAAAATATTTTAAAAAATAATTTTAAAAATAATTTTAAATTAGTTTATAAAAAAAAAAAATAAAAAAAAAAAATGATTAAAAGAATCAAAGGGATACACATACACGTGTTTGTAGATTGTTAAAAACGATTTGGTTCTTTGAATATAAGAATACCCTACAATTTTGCTTGCTCTTTGCAAAGAAGAATAAGAAGAAGATTACTTCTCGTGGTCCTTCATCGAATCGTAATTACACACCGTAACAACCTAACACCTCAAAAATAGCGTCTTGATCCGATTACCACAACAACTATAGGAAGAGCGCAATAAACTCAAGTGCCAAAGTAAAGTCCTTTTTTTTCTGACGATGATTGCTCGAAGGCAATGTAACAAAAGTCTTTGACCCACGCGCGATTTAAAAGAAAGGAGATACAGTATATTAAATTTGGCAAAATATATAAAAAAAAATATATAAAAAAAAATATATAAAAAAAGAAAATTATATAATATTATAAATTTTCTAAAAAAGAAAATATTTTCATTTATCAAATATTTGTAATCAGTGTCGAATATATTTGAGATATGGATATTTATCATACTATAAATTCCTACCACGATATGATTAATATGCAAAAATAATACATAGAATTCCAATACTCTTGAATTAAGTGGGTCGATATATCCCAGAGATAAATCAAAAAAGGAATAATAATTCTCTTTTTTTTCCCAGAAAAAAAAAATCGCTATAGTTTCAAAACTCGATAAATTTGAAAATTTTTAAATTTCACTCGGTTACAAAATGACTAGATATATATTGAATAAATGCAAATGAGACGAGAAACACCTTTTCTTATTCTATTTATCGATAAAGAGCGCGCAAAGTTCTGCAATTATTATGACCAGCAATAATTCTAACCGCCCTCTGTCATTATTTCCCATTTTTTTTTTGTTTTTTTTTTTTTTTTTGTTTAGATAATCTTGTTTGTTGGAAGTCGAGACAATTGTCGATTTAAAGAAGGTGTGTATTATACAATCCTTTATTTTCAAATCCGATTGTTTAACGTCTATTCTTAAGTTTGAAAAAAAAATCCAATTCAAAATGAAATGGAATTTTAGATATGCGCCTTTTTGTAAGAACCATATAAAACATTTTTTTTTTAAATATTTTTTTACGAAGCTATTGTTGATTGAAACTACAATTATATAATTCAGATAGTTTGATTATAATTTCTTTAGTCGAAAATTGCCTTCTATAACTAAGAATTATAATTATCATTAATTATACAACTGCTATTAATTGTAACTTTAATCAGGGATAACTTTTATAATTTTAATTACCTTTGATTATCAATACCATTAATATTAATTACCATTGATTATAAATGCTATTATTGAAAACTACTATGAATTATATTTATCATAACCCTTGTATAATAAAAGGAGAAAAAATCTTAGGCGCCGGGAATTGAACGCACGACCCTAAGGCTCGCAAGTCGATAACATAGCCACCTAACCACGGACCTACTACAATTATTGTCGATAGAAAAATGCATTCACAGAAAATTAAAAGGCATTAAAATAAGCTGCAACGCTTATTATTTTAATACAATTTTGCTTATTTTAATCCATTTTGTTATTAAAATAAGCAAAATTGGATTAAAATAATAAGCGTTGCAGCTTATTTTAATGCCTTTTAATTTTCTGTGTACGTTGTTATTAAATCCAGTTACCTGGATTCTTATAACTGAGAGATTTGAAAAAACAAATTTGAACAATTATTTGTTTTTTAAAATAAAAAAATTCAGCAAACAAAATTTTTTTCGAAATCTTTTTTTGTTAAATCTTTATTTCTCTGATTGCCAATACATAGCATTCTAAATAAGACACACCGGGAGTAAATGTGTATTTTTTTTGCGAAGCTATATAGTTTTTTGAATGAGACTTGCAGACAAATTTATGAACAGAACATAATCCCTGGACGACTGTACTGTGTGTAGTTAATAAGTCTCAGAGGTTCGATGCGAATAACATCGGTTGGTGCGACACTATACCTTTCTGACTATAAGTTCGCCAAGTATCGAGAAATTTATGAAGCGCGCCACGCAATGCTCGCTTATTCTCTCTCTCCTCTCTCTCTCTCTCTCTCTGCATATCGAGTGTCATGTTGGCCTTCCGCTTGAAAAAGCAAAAATATACACAACGTACTCGACACTATCATGTTGGCATTTGAATTTTCTATATACTTTGTCGCATTGAAATTCGTAAAAAAATTATTAACATTGAAAGATATTTATATACAAAAATGCCTCAATGTAATCTTTCGAGTAAATAACAAAAAAAAAAAAAAAAAAAAACCAAAAACTTGTATATTCGCACATTTTAAAAATTCTCGCATACTTTTTCTTCATTATTATTACTATACTATTTCTGTGACTTTAGATTCCAACAAGTTGAAGATAGAATTTTTTTCGAGAAAATAAATTCTAATAAAAACGAAATAAAATCAAAAAAAAAAAAAGTTTTCGTATTACAAAAATATGAAAAGAATTTGTAGTATGAGAAATATGTGAAAAACTATTTTTTTTTTTTTTGAAGTCATTGACTTTTATATGTCACATGAAGAATAGATTTAAACTATTCTTTATAACAGAGGATCGAAAGTTCAGATTCTCTCGTAAGCGAAATCATACATTTTCAATGCAAAGGAATATGAGCTAACAAGGAATTTATAACCTGATCCTTCAAGCATGATACCTCTGTGTTACCATAATATCACCAGCAAATTCACATTCTTTTACTATTACTCAGCTTTACTGTGTTATATTTCAAACAGATATACGAGGAAGAGACATACTTAGCAAAATGGTAATTTACCATTTATATTTCGTTTTCAACTTGAAGATTTTAATGGGATTTGGGAATTTATCACCATTCAGTTAATGTTCGAGACTATAAAAGCAGAGGAATGCCAATCAATAAAAATTTTCAACCTACATTCAATAATTTTACTTGTTTATGAAAATCAAATCATATACACATTACTTTATATATTGAATAAAATTTACCTAATATAAACCTGATAACAAATTTGTAAAAATAAGTTTTAAAAAACACATCTTTAAAAAATTAAATATATTATATAAATATTAGAATGAAAATTAAGAAAGCTACTGTTTGAAAAAAAAGTAAAAGTGGAAGAATAGGAAAAAAAATCTGAAATTATGTTGTCAAGTTTTTCCTCTACTTGCAGGAAAAATGATGATTAATGGATTTTCGATTATGAGCAGACAGCTATAATAATTTTTTAATCACTTAATGTAAATCATCAAATTCATCCATTTAAACGTATATTCATTTGTTAATCAATGATAATTATGTTTGAAGGTGTTATCCATTTGCAGATATAATAATTGATGGAAAAAAAAAATTAAATTTGTAATATCTAGTCAAGGAAATCGTTAATATTCTATTCATATATAGTACATTCGCATCAGTGAAAGTTACATCAAGTCAATTAAATTTTACTGTCACGATAAAGATTGAATGCAACAAAGTTTGTATTTTTTTTAAAACATATTATAGTTATATTTCTTGATAAAATATAATATATTAAATTATAAATATAAAAATTATATTATATTATTATATAAATATAGAAATTAAATTATATAAAAATTATATATAATTGTAATAATACACGCACTTGAACGTATTAAAAAAAGTCGAAAATGGATCCAAAAAAGGGATGGTTTAAACCCTTGTGATTTTTATATTATCACTAATATTAATTCAGTTTTAAAACCTTCAATTATCTGTATCTCTCTCAAAGAGGGAGATTTAAGATCTATCTCTTTTTTTCCAACTGTTTATCGTATTTTTATGATCTTCCTTAGACTTAATGTGACCTAATCTAATCCTTTTTTGTGAGACTTTATCAAGTGCAATCGATACTCATCTTTTCCCCTAACAGTTACGCCGGTTCTTTGAGAGAGTATATATATATATAGTAGTCCCTAGGCGATGATGGGCAGGCGTGATAGTGAAAAATTCTTACTTACTCACTGCCTACTGATTATTAATGGCGCCAATCGCGAAAGACGCGAAAAATAGAAGAATAACCAAAGTCGTAAATTGACTTGTAACGTCAACGTATAAATTATTCGTCTCAAGGCGTTCAAGAAATTTTCTATCAAGGCACGTTTCTCACAGAAGGGGAAAAAAAGAGATACATATAGATAATGCAAATGTATTGAGAGTTACTATGGAAATGATTTCAGAGAAAAATTTTGATAAGTATTCAAATTGCGAGGAAATGCATATCTGTTTTCTAACAATTATACAAAATTTCGAAGAAGAGTTATCACGGATAACTTATATAATTTTAATTACCCTTGATTGTAACTACCATTGACACTAACTACCATTGATATTAGTTACCATTGACACTAACTACCATTGATATTAATTATCATTGATATTAGTTACCATTAACACTAACTACCATTGATATTAATTACCATTGATATTAATTACCATTGACACTAACTACCATTGATATTAACTACCATTGACAATAACTACCATTGATATTAATTACCATTGATATTAATTACCATTGATATTAGTTACCATTAACACTAACTACCATTGATATTAATTACCATTGATATTAATTACCATTGATATTAGTTACCATTGACACTAACTACCATTGATATTAACTACCATTGACAATAACTACCATTGATATTAATTACCATTGATATTAATTACCATTGATATTAGTTACCATTGACACTAACTATCATTGATATTAATTACCATTGATATTAGTTACCATTGACACTAACTACCATTGATATTAATTACCATTGACAATAACTACCATTGATATTAACTACCCTTGATATTATCTGCCACTACCATTGATTTAATTAATTGAATTTAATAAATTATATTTATTATAATTTCAATTGTTCTATCCTATTTCGAATTTTTAATTAAAATCCCTAACGCCTATGTATATCTAACGAAGAAAAAATTGTAACCACCGGGAATCGAACCCAAGACCCCAATGCTCGTAAGTCGATAACCTACCCACCTAACCACCTTCGCACACAACGAGGCTTTGCATAAAACTCCGATTAAAGTATATTTTTTCTCACACATAGAATCATAAATTTAATTAATAAAAATAATATGAAACTAATTTTTCATGCTACTTTTTCTTTTCTATTCAATAAATTAATCAGGGATCAATTAAAATTTTTGTTTATGAACAATATTTCAATGTTGGATTGAATGATGTCGATTATGGTGAAAGGAGAAGTTTTTCTCAATGAAATATTATATCATGCGCTGTGAAATTGTCGACACAGGACGTCGTTAAAAAGTTTTTAGTATTGCCGACGAACAAATCTATAAACGGAAAGGAAAACGTGTTGTCCATTTCGTATCGATAACAGTATCGATTAGTCCGTTATGTTCTATGGAAGGAAAAGGGGAACACGCTATCGACATCCATGGGATGTATAGGCACCTAATGACCCATTTTCTCGATAGAGTAATTAGCAAAAATAATCATTACAATTTTTTGTTTAATATTTTTCTTTATATGATTCATATATATGTATATAAAAGCAACATTTTGATAATTATCAATGATAAAACTTTCGTTTATTGTTGAAAGTCATTTATTGCTGCTTTCTACTATCGTATATAATAAGAATTATAAAAAGACATTTTTTAAAATTAATTTTTTTAAAAATTTTAATTAAGATCATTATTAAATTAAATAAGAAAAGGTGTATAATTATAAAATGTGATTTTATAAGAATGCTATTTTTAAATCATTTTCACGCGCACGCACGTTCTTTGGTGTTAATGAAAAATAATTTTCGCATTTTTATTCGCCTTTGGTATAATGAACGTGTAATTGTGTACAGCATTTAATTATCACTCTTGTTTCCTTGACTGATTTCCAGACATGGTTTGCTTGGGCAAAGTGTCCAACAGGTTTGGTTCGTTAACTTTTAAGAAAAACCTGTTGAAACACTTTGCTAACAAAGAAAGGATTCCGGAAGACGGGATTAAAATTTAAAGAAAAAAAAAAAAAAAAAAAATGTGTCATGTTACCTGACACCATGAGCAGAGGGTTCTCTGTTCAAAAGTCGAAAGTTTAATATCAACGAGTTTCAAACAGGAAATAAACCTAAACCTTTAATATGTTGACTTTTCAATTGCTTATTATATGTAATTTTATTTCTAATCAGGGCCACATCAGGCGCGGCGTTTCGTTCCCTAATAGGGCAGCCTGATCCGGCCCCGATCTGGGCCCTGACAAAATTTCTACACTGGTATTGGAGAAATCAATTTTTTTTGATAATTATGAATTTTTTCGAATAAATGAAGAAATTTTTAATATTGTCAAAAGTAATGCGAGTAAAATATTTAATAATTTTATTGACAGATAATTTTTATTCTGATACTTTAAATTTTTGCATCACATGGAGATAAAATGGACTTGAAATTATTACAAAATTGTTTTTTTTTTTAAATAATTGTGTAAGAGATTCTTCTGTGAAACCGACTCATCTTCTCCAGGTATACTGTATATAGTATATACGAACAATTAAGTAATTACGCAATTGCTACATCGCGATGTAGACTTGATGAGATTGGATGGAATCATTAATAAATAAACCTACATTGTCTTTGAGCTTTATAAAATAAAAATAATCGTAAATTTAAAATAAATTAATATTTTAATTGCACAATTATTATTGTTCAATAGGTAAATATTTTTTCTTTGCGACAAATGAATATATATTTTTAAAATTATAAGCGCACTTTAATTGGATCAACAGATTTTGGTTTGCATTATTATCAAATAAGTATTTGTATTAGATAATAATTATCAATCTCAATTGATTTACAGATCAATTGTATCTCAAATACAAAAATTATTGGTTCAAATAAAATTTATTTAATTCAAATAAAAATTATTCGATTCACGTAAATATTTATTTAATAACTAATTATTTGAAAATAATTTTTTTATTATAGAGAATTATAATAAAATAAGGGATTTATAAATTCCAATCGAGAAATTTCGGTAAAAAATGAAATGCGGTAAATTGTTTGATTTCAGAAGGAGCTTATATATAAAAGAGCCGAGCTCCTGGGATCTATTTTAACGAGACATAAGAATTATCCTGGTGGATATGCGCGGCGGCTACTGTTGAAGGGGGGTTTTATAAGCGTGTCGAAAAAGCGCACACACCACATGGAGATAAAAGGAGAACTAATGTGAATGCGTAAACTTGGAATCCACGTGGACGTTTTAACGAAAGCCTATATGTACACGTAAGTACACGTTTTTTTTTTTTATTTATTTGTTTTTTTTTTGTTTTTTTTTTTTTTTATTTTACTTTTCTCAGTACACCATCTCGTTCGCGTATATCGGATGTCCACATCTTTGTATACACCAGCTTCTCAGGATTTCGTGGACCAGCGAAAGAACCTCACCAGCCGTCCGTGGTATCCGATAACGTCCTCGAACCGTCCTTATCCTTATTATAGCTAGTAGAACACGAGATCTCACGACTTTTACGGATTCTCTCCCAACATTTCGTCCCCTCTTTTATATAGTTATATAAAACAACTTTCAATATATATATATATGGTTTAATCGCGAAATTTATTCCCTAAAGTATCTCGCGCTCATAGAACACATCAATATTTTATAATATTTATATAGTGTGATATTATAATTTTCTCGCGAATCATTTTTAATCAGAGAGGATTAAATGAATCGCAAATGAAAGATGGGATAATTAATTATCATATTAATATTATAGACAAATTGGACTAATTAAATGCTATAACGATTGAAATATTATAAGCATTTTTACTGAAACCATTAAAACTTTTACTAAACTGAAAAAAAAATTTATTTGACTCAAATAATCGCTTACTTGACTATTATCAAATAAATATTTACTTAAACCAAATAAATTTGAGATGGTATTTGTTTCAAATACAGAAATTATTGGTTCAAATACACTTTATTTAATTCAACTAAAAATTATTTGATTCAAGAAAAATATTTATTTGTGAAAGCTTTCACGTAATTTTTCCTGTACATTTTCAAAATGTAAAATTTGAATTTTTTAAAAATTAAAGCAAAAAAAAAAGCTAATAAATTACATAATTAGCAAAATTTTACAATCTTGGTAATCAATTTTAGAAAGTTGTGTCAAATTAAAATATAAAAGCAAGTAAAACTTGAAGTACATCAAGTAAAATTAACTTAACTACGTGAGTGAGATTTTCTCGCTATAATTTGTTTGTTAAAAAGAATTTTTAAAAATTTTTAAATATTTTTAAATAAAAATGTTTAAGGGAAAATTATTTTTTTTTTAAAATTATAATTATATAATTAAAGATTTTTTTTAGACAAATTGAAATAAGAATATCTTAATGTTTATTTATAAGCAAGATTTAAACAACAATGGAAATTTTAAATTTGTATATATATATGTGAGTAATGCTTCATTGAGTAAGAAATAAAAATTGTTATTAACGAGGGTTTATCTTTATCTGGATCCTCCCTTACGAGCGAGGAATTCAAATAAGGAGAACCGCGAATGAATAATGAACTCGCGCAGGACTATGTCGGTTCGTTTGATATCATTTCTGCATTAATAAAAATGCCAAGAAATAATAATTCATTATATAATTAATAACAAATATTTTGATAATTAAGTAATTTAAAAATTATATCAAATTATATTTAATTGCTATAATTTGATGTGTCTTTATTAATTAAAAAAAATTATTTTAGAAATTTTTATTTAAATTTTACTTAATTCAGAAAATATTTTCAATTCAGTTTAATTAAAACAAACATTTCAGTATCTCCAGTGCACACAATTAGTTTAAAATTTATTTACTACTGATAGAATGTTGTGATTAACTTTTTAGAAAAAAAAAAATTAGAAATTTAAGAAAAAGACTTCCAGAGTAGATTCCTCTGTGATTTATGATTTTAATCGCTAACATATCTGGAAAATTAATTAGTAAGATGATTTTTAATCTACAGAGTTAGATTATTAAAAAAAAGAAGAAAATGTATTTTTAATATATTTTATACAGTTCTTTTGTTTTTAATTAAAAAAATAAAGTCTCTTATCAAAACCATTGTTTAAAGGTAATTTTAATGAGGTAATTCTGAGAAATTATATTTTTAAACACTCATTTTGCGTGATCTAATCTCCATTAAAGTTTAAAATGCAAAAAAAATATATAAAAACGATATGATTGTTCGTCTTTGGTTTTTTTTTTTTTTTTATTCATTCTTTGAAAATAAAAAAGTTAATTTATTAAAAAGGCATGAAAAGTCAATAAAATTATAATCAAATATTGTGATTCTATATTCAATATAAAAGAAATTCCTTTTCATAATGATATACACTATCATTGTTTACAAAACAATAATAACAATGGATATAATGAAAAATTAGAATCGAAAAAAGAACAAGTGACTGTATTATAATTTAAATATAGATTACTTTTCTATAGGAACTATATTGTTTTTTTTAATTTGTATATGACAAATAATATAATATTTATCTATTTTTTTATTACAATTTTATTTAGTTTCTATTATCGTTTATTACTAACTAAAATAAAATATTAATTATTAGTGCCAATTAATTTAATAATATTTAATTTCAATTGAAACCAAAATTAAATAATTGTATAATTGACCTAATTAATAATTATTTGATAATAGTCAAGTAAATTATTTGAATCTAGTAAATTTATTTTCAGTATCATATTTAAAAAATTCATATTAATTAATTACTGAGTTTTTGTAAAAACTTAAAAAAATTTTCGAGTAAAAAATATTCTCAGATAATGTTTCTCATGATTAAGTGCATCTGTTTGACAACAATATCTGCCTTTTTAATATCTATATATAATTTGGCGTGAAAATATTTATTTTAAAAGACAATAAACATTTTTAAAAGACATTAATAATACACGAAATTAAAAAAAAAGAAACAGTTTTAATAAAATCGAGTGCGCACTTTATATTATAATTATAGAAAAAATAATTATTATTTAGATTATATTAAAATAAAATGCATGATCCCGTTTTTCTGGAAATTGCACTTGGAAATCAGTTTTTCGATTTCTTCAATTAAATTGTAATTTACCGCAAAAAAAAAAAAAAAAAGAAATAAAGAAACTTTATTACGATTTCTCATCTCAGGATGAGATTACATATATACTATATATATAATTGAAGCGAGATTTTAATGTTTTTATAGTATTTATACTGTTTTTAGTTTTTTTTTGCAAAATAACTGAAAGTTAACTTTGTATTATTAATGATCCGGCTAACGTTATTAACAAAATAGTTTATTGCTGAAATTAGTTCTTATTTGAAGTTGCGTCTTACTAAAACAGGACATTACTACTGTCGAATAGTTTCACTTTTTCACCTTCTATTTTTGAGAATAAAAATCAATTTAAAAAAATTTTACTGTAAGAAGTAGTTTAAATATTTTCATTTAATAAATATTCATCGGACGTAAAATAATAATGTACCAAATTTCCGCTCTTCAGGTGAAAATGACCGAAAGTTCTCTGAAGAAGGGTCAGGAGGGGCGCATGTATCGGGACATACAAAAAATGATGGTGGTAATAATTATTATATAATTTGTAATCAAATAAATTTTTTTCCAAAGAGAAATAAGAAAATCCAATTTTTTCTTAAAGGAAAATTTTAAAAATCATTTATTTTTTTTTCTTCGAAATAAAATAATTTTCGATAAAATAATATTATGCTAAATACTGAAAATTAAAAAGAAGAATTTTTTACGAGAAAAAAAAGAGGGGGGGGGGAAACTCACCAGATTTGCCGACTCTGGGGCCGCCGAGGACGACCACCCTTATCCTGTTGACGTTTGTCATCAGCTGGCAGGGCGAAATGTTAGGTGTCATTTGAAGCACATGGATACATTATACATTTATATCTTGAATGATGATCTCCCACTTTTTTTTTTTATCACTTTTCTCTTCTTTATTTTTTCTCTCTTCTCAAAAAAAAAATGGTTAATATTGCGCGATTCTCACTCACATTTTTTTTTTTTTTTAAAGCACAATGCGGTCTTTCTCTCTTTTGTATCTATATATGTATAAAGAGGAGGACACTGACCCACTTCAAATGATAAAGAAGGGGAGGGGGGAGGGGTAAAGGCGAGTCTTATGTTCACTTGAAGATTTGTGCTTTGATAAAAGTGTTTACAAACACGACAATACGCGCCAACTGTCACTGATTTGCATCTAACTCGGGATCGGATTCCCTTTTACCTTTGGTTGTCGTTGTCGTTTTGCCCGCAACTTCGCAGAAACTTTTTTTTTTCTTTCTCTCTCTCTCTCTCTCTTTCGCGGTCCACCGCAAAAATTTATTCACTCTTGAGATTACCTGGACGCGTAAATTTTCTTTTTTTTTTTTTTTTTTTGTTTCCTTTTTGCGTGTAAACAAGTGGCACACGCACTTTTCCGCGGATTTCAAAATATGCGCGATATCTTTGTACCGCTTTGTAATTATTCTTTTGCAAAATGGAACGTTTTACCAGCTAAATTACCAGCCACAACTTCCTTTATTCATTTTTTTTTTCTCATTTATCAAACATTTTGCGGTTATCATTAAATGAGATTTTTAAATAATTTTTTTTTGCTTTTAAATTTTAATTTGAAAAATTGGTCCTTTTTTTCATTTTAAATTTTTTGTGCAATTGAAAAATTTGCTGGTTATTATTGTTTTTTTTTTGCAGAATAATGCTTTGTCGAGGGTCGCGAAGATAGCCGCAGGAATTCGCGTAATGAAGGCACAAGAGCAACCACTCAAAGTGCCGAGGCGCCACTTAGCTCTCGACTACGCTTCCAGTTCTCTCTTTGGCCGATCACTTCACTTTCTCTGCGTCCTCGGGACTTATCCGGGAGTAAGTAACTTCACGATGATGACAGTATCGATGGTGGTGGTGGTAGTAGTGGTCGCGAGAGATGCGTCTCGACACGTGGGACTTGACAATTCTGCAATTTAGACAGAAAAAAAAATTTTTTTTCTTCATTCATTAAGTCATTAAAAATAATATAGGATGCAAAAAATTACCAGAATTTTTTTTTTTTTTTAAACAAAACGATAAAAAAAATTAAAGGTACCAAAACTAAAAAGAAAGAAAAATTCGAATTTGCCGAATTAACGAACAAATTACAAGATAAATTAATAATTTAAGGATTTATAATAAATTTAGTTATTATAATAATTAATTAATAATAATTAAATTATTAATTAATTATTTGATAAATTAATCCAAAACAATTGAATTAATTATTTCCTATAAATAATTTATACAATGATTTGTGTAATTGTTTTATTATTAGTAATTATTCTAATTAACTAATTGGAGTTTCTTGTAATCAATAAAATCAGTTTTTTTTAAAAATTTTTTTATTACCGAAAGTATTGAAAGAAAAATTACCGGTTAAAAAATTTGGAATTAAATTATAGATATAAAACATTGCAAACTACTGTTTTCGCGCGAGGGATTTGTTTGAGTGATTTGAAACTAAAATGATTAAGCAACTGGATTAGGGGAGATTAAGGCGTGAGATTAATCAGGTCAAGTATATGGCAAGATCAAAAAATAAAAATTATGTTTAAAAAGATTAAGCAGGTTCAACAACTGGAGTATATATATATATATTGAGCTTCTGAACTAATCGTGATCCACGATTTTCTATATTGTTTGGTGATAGGAGACACGTAACACTTGCACAACCCACGTTAAAAACTGATCACAAACTGATAACAATGACTAGTCATTTATCATTCACGTTTATAAATATATGCGCAGATCTTTTGAATGGTACTTCCTCATTCACGCATATATGATCTATTGCTTTTGACACTCGTTGCATATGGGAAAAGCCACGTGATATTCATGTATAAATAGAGACAAAAAAAAATTAATCTATCGAAAGAAATTTCTTTTCAATACAAAATAATATTTTTATTTTATTTATTTATTAATGGGTTTATTTATTTATTTTTATTTATTTTTTGCATATTTTTATATAAAAAAAATTTAATCTTGTTTCGATAATTTTTGAAATATTCGAACTCGTTTTTTTTTTTTTTTTTAAATAAAATTGCCCCTTCGAATTAATTTTTATCACCTAATCATTGAATTCATAAACAGTCTCTACTCGGTAGAATTTTGTAAAACGAGCAATGTAAACGTAATTATCTGTTAATTAGATAAATTACATTTTTAAAGAGCATTTACTACCAAAAAAAAAAACGAATTTTTATCAGTTGATAATATTATGTCAGTTTTATATTATCATCATATTAATCCCGAAATCCTAGTAATTTGGCCTTTTCAGACGAAGGTTTTTTTTTATACACGTGAAGTAAATATTTATTATATTATTATCATCATAATTTTCCGGAAATATAGATTTGAGAAATAATTAACTTTTTAAATCAAGAACAAATTTTCCGTATAAAAACTGTTAAATTTTTTTTTTTAATTAACGATTTCTAAAATAAAATTTCTAATAACAAAAAGAAAAAGACTTTCTTAATTTAAATTGCGTGAAATTTTCAATATATGATAATAATATCAGATTATAGGAAACGATATAGAGGAAATTCAGTAGATGTAAATTTGCGATAAACTTTAGTGCACATAAATAGAATTCGTTACAAGGTACTATCCAATTGAATTAATTACATTTATCAAGAAGGAAGTATTTATTAACATTCTTTTAAGATAAGATTAATGATGCACCCTGAATTTTTGATGATTCAGGTGCGTATATTCTTTCTTTTTTAGATCAAGAAAAGAAATTTCATTTACTATTAAAAAATTTTCAATTTTCAAATTAAATTTAAGAAAAAAAATTTTTTCACTCTTTTTTTTTTAATGCTCACATTGAATAAATCGATCTGTTTTTTTTTACATTTTCCTCGTCTGAAAATACCAAGAACCATAAAAAAACAATTACGCGGCGCTCATCATTCGTTGCAAGAAAAATTCCACATATATATACATCTCACCGAAAATAATATCAATATTGAATTTTATTTGAGGAGAATTACAAAAATGTACACACAACATTATAATATTGTCAGCATTTCCTTATAACTTGCGACACATAGAATTGAACTCTCCAAGGATAAAAAAAAAACAGGGATTAAATTTAATTATCAATTATCATTGTTGGTACATGATTCATTTTAATTTAATTAGCATTCAATCATTGCTTTGTTTAATGTATTTATGCAAATTTTTGCATTACATTCCAATTATCAATTTGATCTAAAAAAAAAAAAAAGTTGATTAATAGCTATATATGCAAATTAATACACAATTAAATTTGCAATCTAAAAAAAGAAAAGGAGGACTTGTTACATCAAGGGCAGAGTTCAAATTTTGAACCTTACCTCAAGACTCTTTCTCAAATTTATTTTGTATGAGAAGCTCGTTTATAAGATCACCGTTTTTTTTGCGATATATGGGCACACACTAAATTCTCATGAATTTCACTTAGAACGAAAATTTATTAAATATCCAAAAGGGAAAAATATTTGAGGATTTTCACTTGACGAATGAGAAAAAAAAATTATTATTTGAGCGATTTTTCACGGAAATTCCTTGATTAATAAAGTGATGCCGGTTAAATGTTATTTATATTGAGGAAAAGCGGCGACTGCTAAGCACATACATATACAATTTGTACTACTCGCGCTGAGCGCTCGCCGGCGAATGCTCGCATTTGAGTCCGTGCACCGTCTAATATGCACTACCTACTGGGTAGTACGCGATACCGCGCCATGCTACAAGCTGAATGTTAACAGGTAAAGCCAACCAACCAGCCAGTCAAATGTCCACGTGTTAGTACAAACACATACAATCATGACCGTGCAACGATAATGTGGCGCCTGTGGTTTTCTTTCTTGAAAAACTTCTTTTAAAAAAAAAAAGGAAAATAAAAAAAAAAAATAATTTTTCCTACAATTTTCTTCAAGAGAACGCGCACAAATATTTACTAAAAATAGTACTGAATTTCCTCTGAATCGAATTTTATTTAACCAATCGCAAAATTAATTAATAATCGATTGTTATTAACCAAATTTTCATATATGGGAGATGATTTTAATTTTTTTATTTTGAAAAATAAAATTTTTAAATTAAAAATGTTTAAATATAAAAATGAGAACAAAATTTTTATTTAAATTAGAGAAATAATTAAATAATAAAGTATTTAAAACAAAAGTAAAATATGGAAAATTTACTAAATAGAAAATTTTTTTTAATAAATTTTATATAATTGTCATTGAATATTAATCAATTTTTCCTATATATCTGTTTATTTTAAATATTTTAAAAAACACCTATATTCCTCAAGATAATATAAATTAAGAAAGCAATAATCTTGTTATCGTAACTTCCACTGAATGTTTATACGAAGCACAGTTCATGAGCCAGTGACTGCGCGCCTGACTGAAACTAGCTTTATCTACTGAAATTTTCATTGTGTGTACGTGATATCAAAAGATAATGCAAATTTACAGCCCATATATATATATATATGCGAATAGACGCATATTATTATTTTTTTATGTCATCTCGTTTTGGCAAACTTTTTTATTTACTTTAATTATATTTGATATGAATATAAAACAAAGATTTCATTAATGGTTCAATCAACTTTTTTTAACCCAGTTCATTCACTGACAATATTTTTACATCAGAAAAAAAGTTTCATTAAAACAAATAATATTCAATTATTATAAAAATTATAATTAATAAATTAATTCTACTAACAGATAATTAGTAATTAGGTTTATTACTATTAATTAATAGTATTAATAATTTATTAATATTACGATAGTTTAATTTTAATATTTTTTTAAATATAACATTTTTTTAATCTAATATTATATTTTTAAATTTAATATATTTTGATATTTAAATTTAATTTATAATAATAATTAACGCGAGACAAAAAAAAAAGAATATTCTTTTTTATTATAAAATACCGAATGATAAATTCAAAGAATATTAAATAAATAACATTAATTGTTTTTTGTATACAATTAATTATTTATATTATCAATAAAATAATAATTATTGGCAATATAATTTGTTTTATCTTTCAAATTATATTAAAATTAATTTTTTTTTTTTTTCTATTAAGTTTTTAATATTTTTAATTTCTCCGAATAAGTGTTATTTTATTTAACTGGCATGTACTTCATTTATTACTCAAGTACTTAAAATTAATTATATCTAAATAAGAGATAAAAAATAATGATTGAATTTTAATAATTACTTACTTATTTTGAATTTCAGTTGTATGGTGTCATCTTGAGGGGAACTCCCGAAATGACTGTGGATTCCCCGATTCACGTTGGTAATACTGGTTGACAGTCGGTATTACCAACTGAAGAAAATCAAATTCCAGATGTCACTTGTGTAGCAAGAAAAATTGAACGCATCCATTTGATTGTAGGTGTGACGGTCAGCTGATTTTCTATTCTGAAAGAGAAAAAGATCATTTGCAGACGTTTTGGAAAATAAATAATATTTTATTTCAAATACTTTGTAAATTAAATAAATTTTTTTTTGAAAAATGGCACTACACTCTGCAGGAAAGGGAAAACTTTTAGCTGTCATTGGTGATGAAGTGAGTAAATTAATAATTATTTAGTTTTTTCCTACTCCAAAAAAATTGTTGAAATAGCTCCAAAAATTTAATTTCTTGTAATAATTAAGAAATTTAATTTATTTTCTTTCAGGATACCTGTGTAGGATTTTTATTGGGAGGAGTTGGCGAAATTAACAAAAATCGTCATCCCAATTTTATGGTTGTTGACAAAAGTAATATTTTATTATATATACACGTACTTTTATTTTCAGATCAATTAATTAAAATTTTATTATTTATTTTATTTTTATTTAATTTAATTTTAGAATTTTTATTTTTATATTGATATTTAGTATTCGCTTCTTTGTAATTTGAAGTTTATTGAATTATTAAAAATTGTATTATTTTATTTCTAGATACAGCAGTCGGAGAAATTGAGGATACATTTAAACGTTTCATCAAACGAGATGACATTGATATTATACTCATTAATCAAAATGTAAGTTTAAAGAAGTTTTTTCACAATTTATCATCACTAATTTTGGAGTTTAATTAAATATTTTTCATTCAGGAAAATAGAACTAGAATTACTGTTTTAATTAATTTTTTTAATTAAATTAATTTCAGATTGCAGAAATGATTAGACACGTTATTGATAGTCACATTCAGCCTATCCCATCAGTATTAGAAATTCCAAGCAAAGATCATCCCTACGATGCCAGTAAAGATTCTATATTACGACGAGCAAAGGTAATTATTTTTTAATTAAAATTACGTCATTTATTAGAAAGAAATTCCTTAGAGTCATTCCATTATACTTGAAAATATAATGGAACAACTCTAGTATTCTAATTTTCATTTTCAAAAATGGTAAACTATATTTTTTTTGCCTTTTTAGGGAATGTTCAATCCTGAAGATATTCACTGATCATAAATTAAATTTTTGCACTAAAATGTTGCAATGTATAAGATGTATTATAAAAAAAAAAATATGTTAATCCCTCATGTAATATTTATTAGGCAAATTTCTAAATATTATTTCCTGTTGCTGTACAGTATTGCTGAAAGTATATATAACATTCCACTGAAAAAATTGTTAAACAAAAATTTCATGCTTTCATTAGTACAATAAAGTTTGTTTATAATCTAAACGATATTACTTAATCAATAAAAAAAAATTGATCTATTAAGACACATCATTTATTGATAGACGTGAGATTTTTAATTACAATATATTATTAAATTTTTACTTATTTGTTAGAAAGTATAAATTTTATAATATTGACACTGAAAAAAGTACTTTCATCGAAATCTTCTTATGAGTATGGTATTTTACTTTGGCATTTTTTTTTTTTTTTTGCGAAATATAAAACTAATTTTGTCAATTGGTGCACATTATAATGATTCAAGTGAATCAATCGAGTAAAAATCCCTTAATACTTTGGCTATTCAGTTAAATTTCTAATCAAAGAGTATTATTAATAATAATAATAATTTTCTAACCTATTAACTAAATGGTAATTAAAATTTAATTATAATATAATATACTATAATTAACTTTAGATTATAATTATTTAACACGTATTATAATAAGCACTTGACTGCAATTATATATTTTTAAAATTAATATTTAACTATAGCAATATATTTATAATAATTCAATAAAGATGCTGAAAATTCAATTTCTTTATCAATAATATATATATTATTATTATTATTACTACTCTTAATGAAAAACGTATTTGATAACAAATGATTTAAAAAATTTTCTTATGCATAATACCCATTGATTCAACGATAATTTTAGACTCATACCATTTTCGTAGATATATTATTATTTAATATAAACATTTCTTTGGCTGTTTCATTCTCTCACACACAATGCAAAAAATTTTAAGACGAAAACACTTTTTTATAGGCAATGGTTTTTGCATTTAGCTTTTATAAAACAGTATAAAATTTATTCAGATCTACGTAGTTAGATAAATTTAGGTAACTGACTTCACCTTATATATAATTTATAAGACTAAACAATATAACGAACATTAATTACTTTAACTAACAGTAATTCGTAAGTTTAAGTAATTTATAATTGTACTATTAAATCATAAAAACCTGAATTAATAATTAGATCATTTGTTGCATTATAGTTTTCTTAAATTTTTTTTTTTTTGAAATTAAATAAGAATTAGGTTAATTTTTCTTTGATTTCAAACTCTTTGAGATAATATTTTTAAACACGTAGCTTACAAACTCAAGAGATTAATAAATTCCCCTCAAAAAAATAATGAAAAATAAATAGAAAGAAACAAAAATTATAGAATGTTAAGTAGAAATATAAATGCTTACAGCTATTCATTAGATTCTTGTTTGGTTGATGTTCTAATATCATTGGTGAAAAATAAATCATTGGTACATCAAGCGTATATGTCACGCTCCAAAAATTGTGACTTTTGACAATTATAGCTTCAATTGAAGATTTTATCTTATTGTCTAGACAGTCTGTAATCTTTTTACTTTTTTTACAATTTAAAATCAAGTAAACTAGATCAATCGTCATGTTCTTCTCGGGCAGACATAAATAATTTCTGTATTGTATGCGTTAATTTCACTGGAAAAAAAATTATTTCATTAATTATCTAAAATAAATTTTGAATTATTCCTAAGAATATAAAATTAATAAAAAAAAGAAACTTACTGTTGAATTTTTGAAAACCTATTGGTTTCTTTTTCCAACAAACACCTAATAAATAAGCGGGAACACCTGTTAATGTAATAACTAAACCCATGCCAACTTCAAATGGTCGTTCATAACATGGAACAATAACTAAAAATGCGCAAATAATAACAAATACAATTGGAATCCAAAGGGGAACCTAAAAAACAAAAATTAAATTAATTATTTTTAGAAATTGAAAAATGATTTTTATCGAAATTTACCTTTATTGGTCGAGTCATATTGGGTCGTTTATGTCTCAACCAAAGAACTCCAGCCACAGAGAGCATTATAAAGAACGATTCAACAATTGTACAATAAGTGATAAGAACATCCAATTTATTAGTGGAAAGCATTAATAATGACAAGATGCACTGAAAAGAAAAATTTTAATTTATATAAAATAACAGTCTAAGTAAATTTTGTTTTAATTTAACGCTCTTACCATAAATACTAATGCCGGTGTTGGTGTGTATTTATTGACATTAATATGACTCAACATTGATGGAAAATGTCCATTTCGAGCGCCTACAAAACACATTCTAGATGATGTCATAATGTGAACACTCAAGCCACCAAAAGCCGATACAGACACCATTACCGGGAGTATCCAAGCCATCACTCCCAGAATTTTATCCCCGAAAGTCTAATAAGTGCAAATTGTATTAAAATGATGAAAAAAATTACTGATATTATTTTTTAAAATGTTCTAAATTTACTTTGATATTTTATTAAATTTTATCAATTTGAACCAACTTTAATAAAAAATAGATTTTTTGAATTTTAAATTACTATTTAGAACTAGAAAAAAAAACTAGTTGTCATTTAGCATTGATACTTACAACGGCAATTGCATTGGACTGTGACATTGCATATGGTGATAAAACAGCGAGATATGCAACGTTTGTTAATACGTAGATTAATGTAACCAAAGGCAATGAAATGTAAATAGCACGTGGCAAATTTCTATAAGTGAAAAAAGTGCAAACGTTCTATTAAAATAATCTTCATATACAATTCCTTCAATTTGCTGATACAATAAGTCCTTGTCTTTTAAGTGATGATTCACAAGAATAATTAAGAGTTAAAAAACTTTTTATAAAAAAATTGAAAATAATATTTAATAATCATTTTATTGTAAATAATTATTACTAGAAACATAAAAAAAAATATCTATATTAAATTTGAATTTTTTGTTTTAAAATTAAAAATAAATGTACACTTACACATAAGGATTCCGTAATTCTTCTGTCATAAAATTTAAATAATTCCAGCCAGAATAAGAGAATATTCCTAAATAAAATCCAATTGCTACTTTTCCCGGATCAGAATTTGTGTTTTTAAATGGTTCTTGAAAGCTTGAGTAATTTCCTATCAATAAAAAAATATTAATATTCCTTTTTTTAATTCATTTGGAAAATAGTTATATATTTTAAAATTGAAAAAAAACATACCCATAAAAAGCCAAATTAATCCAGAAATAATGATAAGAGCGACGGCAGCAATTTTTGCAAACATGAAAAAATTTTGCATTTTAGTTGTCTCTTTAACGCCATAGCAATTGATAAAAGTTAAGAAACCTGAAATAAAAATCAAAGATAAAAATTTCTGTAAAAATATATGTAAATCAGGAATTTAAAAAATTAATTGAATTATTTTTTTACATATAACAACGGCAGCTATTAATTTTTCAGCATCCGCTGGAACTATGCAATTGTGAAAAAATGGTTCCAAAACGTATTTAGCTACTGTCAAGGCCATAATGGCATTTGTTGTTGGTCTGAAATAATAGAATAGTGTAATCAATTTTAAAATAATTGAAGCAATGTTGAAACATTTATAAAAATTACAATTTGTTCACTTACACAAATATTATGTTAGCTGCCCATAAATACAAAAATGCTGGCAAATCACCAAAAGCTTCATAAATATAGGCATAATCTCCACCACTTCGTGGGATACTGGTTCCTAATTCTGTGTAACATAAGGCACCAATCATTGACAATAAACCACATAGTACCCAAATAATTAATGAAAGACCAACACTTCCAACTTCTTCTATAACTTCCTTTGGTGATATAAATATTCCTGAAATTTTTTTTTAAATTAATTATATAAATTCCAAAAAGTGCAAAATGTTATAATTTCAAGAAAGAGATTAAAAAAAAATCTTACCTGATCCAAGAATAATGCCCAAAATAATAGCAACACCTTCTAGTAATCCAAGTTGTTTTTTCATCTGTACTTTATTTGTTGTATCATCTTTATCGAATTGAATTATACTGCCACTTAAATTTATTGATTCTAATTCTTGCATATTGTCTCTGTCTTTTATAGACATTTTCCCTATAGTTAAAAATTAGTTAAAATACAAGTTTATAAATAATAATATATAATACATAATAAAATATCGATAAATCGTTCAATTTATGAACGGTAAAAAAGAAATTTACATAAGATTTGTAAACAAAAGTTAACTATAAAATATTTATTAATGTTTCATAAACAATTCATTTATAGTTTTTCAAGAACATATTTACTGTAAATGTTTATCAATATGATTTTCCTCAGTATTAATTTATTCAATTTCTCATACTTTGAACTCGGTAATTATTTTCTATTTATCGGCAAAAAGTTTATTTTAAAATTGATAAAAAAAATTAATAATAAATAAATATATAAACTAGAATAGAATATTTAATTTGCAAATAACAATCTATATTAATAAACAAAGTAACCGTATGTTATCGGTTATTGAGTTATAGTTAATAAATATCAATATTCTTTAAGATCAATTATCATAGTTATTTTTTTCAAATTAAAGACCAAAGAACATACCCTTTTCTATTTTTGGACGAACAGAATTAAAAATAAGTATAAGATATTTTTGGGATTTTTTTTCTAAGTTGAAATTTGGTGATGTTACTTCATCACTATTATCTTAACTTAATTAATTAAGTATTACTTAAATTTTCTTGTAAATGTAAATATTAAAACACTGATTTCTTTAAAAAAGAATGTAAATAATGATTTTGTGTACTAAATCTAAGTAAATAAATTATTTTGGAGCAAAAGTAACATCTAAGTAAACACGTGTTGCTTAAGCGGCTGATCTGGACATACTCAATGAACTCACACTTTGTAGATAATGTAGTTTGTACTGGTTTTGTAGTTCAAAAAATTGCCGGAAGAGAGAGACTTTTTCCATTAGTGACATCTTGCGGGGAAAAGAATTCAAAAAGAGTTTTAAAAAAATTGATATATAATCGTCAAAAAAATGACAATAGAAAATTTTGTTAAATAAAATCTATTCACAAATTAAGTAAAATTGACAAATTTCAAGTATTTCGTGTTATTTGAGAAGTAAGGACAATGTTTTAAAACACTTTAGTAAATGGCGCGTTTAAATGAATCTATGATCACGTGACCTTTAACACTGCCGACATCAATACAACGACTTCAACTACATATCCAACCTAACCTTAAAAATTATAAACATTCAGGATAACGGATAATTTAGTTCTCTCTCATTTTTCCTATTTTTCATCATTTTCTCCAAATCGACGAAATTAAAAATATTTGACATTCCTGTTTATGTATTAAGTGATAAAACTATTGATATATTTACATTTTTATTTGAAAGTCGAGGTTAAATAAATCAAGATTGCAAAAATGGCATCAGCTATGGATATTGATGATGAAGAAGTAGATTTACCTTCATCTAGCAGTGGAAAAGGAGAAAAGAAACGCTTTGAAGTTAAAAAGGTAATTAGACTAATATATTATTTAAAAATTATATTTTTTCATAAAGATCTATATAACCATTTAAAAATATGAATATATCTAACCTCAATTGCGCTTTGTCATGCATTTGACAGAATTATTTGAAATATTAGTTTTATTTTCAATAATAATTTGTTTTACTGAAAAATATTATTTATTTTTAGTGGAATGCAGTCGCACTCTGGGCTTGGGGTAAGTGTACTTTAAATTATTTTTCATTTATTTCATAAAATTTTACTTCATTTATTCCACGTAAGTTATGTTTTATCATAAAGACCTTTAAATTGTTTTCTTTCAATGACAAAGCCTTTGTGTTTGGAAGTTTTGTTTACAAACATTTTTATCATGTAAATTTTTGAAACTACATTTATTCAAAATATTAATGCAAAGCAACGTCTTTGATAATGACATTTAGGAATTATTCATGAGAATTATTGAGTAATATATTTAGTTAGGATTATTGTTTTTAATATCTATTTCGCGTTTCGTCAAACAATTTTTTAATTATATAATTAACACAAGTATTATACAAATACCTATTTACGTTTATTTGTTTAAATTTTACGCGCTTAAAGTTTAAATTTCAATATTTTTAAGAAATTTGTCAAAAAATATTGAAATTATTAAAAACTATTTTTTATAAAGTTTTTGTTCCTGAAGTTTTGACAATTTTGTCAAAAATTATCACTGTGATTCAAAATTAAAAGGTAATTTAACAATTTATTATTTTAAAAAATTTTTTTTTAAAGTTTATGATCCTGAAATTTTGACAATTTAGTCAAAAATGATCACTGTGCTTGAAAATAAAAAGGTAATTTAATTATTTATTATTTAATATTTTAAAAAATTATATTTTATAATAAAATCTTATAACTTAAAAATATAATTTTCAAAAATGTGTTCATTTGGACGTTCAAAGCTTCAGAAATATTAAAATTTCTAAACTTTATATTTTGTATATTTAATATTGTTTAATTTTTAAACAAAAGAATTATTTAAATTTAAAAAAAAAATTTTAATTTTTAATGTAGAAGCTCATATTTTTATAACGAGTAGCCATCTTTTTCATTTAATAATTGTTATAAAAAAATGGTTAAAAGTACTAAAAATTAGTCTTGAGTTTCTAAAATTTACATTTACTTGCGAATAAAAACTTAAGCATAGTAAATGGGATCACAATTTGCTTTGCATATATTTACGCGTAATTTGTCTACAAACTATGAAAGTGGATTTACATAAGTTACACGTCAATGTCGTCTCTTCCTTAAATAGTGCAGACCAAATTCAAAATTATTTCAAGTTTTGGGCAAATATTTAAATTCGTATAAAGATATTAATATAAAATTAACGTTAATAATTTTTATATTTAAAGATATCGTTGTTGATAACTGCGCAATTTGTCGTAATCACATAATGGACCTTTGCATTGAATGTCAAGCAAATCAAGCTTCTGCTACTAGCGAAGAATGCACAGTTGCTTGGGGAGTTTGCAACGTAAGTTTATAAAAATTTGATTTAGTTAATTTATTAAATTAGATGAATTAATTTGTTAATTTAATTAATTAATTTTTCTAGCACGCATTTCACTTTCACTGTATTTCCCGTTGGCTGAAGACGCGACAAGTTTGCCCCTTAGACAATCGTGAATGGGAATTCCAAAAGTAAGAATTTGTTTTCCATTTTTAAACATTTTTCTATTTTATATTTTTTAAAGAAAATCATACAATTATTAATTTTTCATTTTTAGATATGGTCACTAGTCAACTTCTTGGACAACTGGGATGAAAAGAACTTTAAAAGTCTACTCATCTTAATGTATAATCGAAAGGTTAATCTATCTTTTTTTTTAAATTAAAGTTTAAAATACATTGTAAAGATCAAGCGTTTTTTGCTTTTTGAAAATTTAATCTTTTTTTATCTCAAAATAATTCTCTCACATTATTGACTCATTTGTTTTTAGAAAAAAAATAAATAATTGTATGAAATAATAATTCTCGAGAGGAATTTCTTTTTTGTTCACATATATATATATATATATATTTATTATGTAGGCATCATGGAAAATAGTTTATTGAACAGAAAGAAATTCGTGTTCTCTTTTAAATTGAAAATAAAATTTTTAAAATAATGAAAAAACTTTTCTCTCGTCTATTAATTTGAAAAATTGTTATATTGAAAAGAATATTTGTTTTGGCTAAAAAGTAATCAATAAAAAAGTAAAAAAAAAATAAAGGTTTAGGAAATCTTGAGGAGAAACGAAAAGGGAAGTGAAAGAGAGAAGGTGAAATTTTCGTAAAACCGTAAATAGCATAATAGCAAGCTGTTAGATGATTAGGGGATCCACGCGGTAAAAGTTGGAAAGTAATTTCGTAGAGGACGATTAACAAAACTATTTGAAAATGGGATTCAAGCACAACTCCGCGAACATGCACACGTCTTTTCCTTTCTGAGCTTTTTTCATTGGAACCCAGATGATCAGATTATCCGGTCTTACAGGGGCTTCACGTTGGAAAAGTTTTGTCCTTCCTTAGTAATGTTGGACGATTCAGGACTTAAGCTTCTTCTCTGATTCGTCACGATGTTTTCTCCTCGAGACTTAGTTACTTTTATTATCAAAAGAACATTTTTTTTTTTTTTTTTTTCATAAAATAAAGGCAAAAAAATGTTTTTTTCCCCCCATTATTTTAAAATTTATAAAAATTTACGAAAATATGAAAACAAAAATTTTATTTTCAAAACTACAATAAATTAATTGAATTTTAGAATGAAATTCAAAGTCGAGATAGACAATACTTATCAGGTCGCGAAACATAGAAAGCGACGACCTGGCTTCTAATCCGGGTATACAGCGAAAATTACATCCTTGGAGACCAACTGGCATTTACGAGGAGTCTAGGAGCCACCGCGCATTACCGAGTCTCTCTTCGTGGCTTGGTTTTAACGAGAGAGAAAGGGAGATACTTAAATGAAGACTTTTCAAACACTTATCCTCATCACCTGGAGCACCTGAGAGGAGATTATTGTTATATATCTTTTAGATGCAAACATTTTAATACACTCAATTCATTGAGGTATTTTATTTTATAATATGATTTTTAATTTATATTTGATTATGGATTACTGTTTTTATCGTAACAAAAGCAAAAAAAAAGAAAAATTATGCTAAAAGCAGATGGACTCAAAAGAAAAATTTCTTCATCTTTTTCATGCTCTTTTGTCGCCTACAGCTTTTACTTTTTATTTCGCTTTCTTTACGTTAAAGTAATTTCATTCCTGTTTCTTTCACATGTCGCAAGGAACTTCCTCTGATACTGACATTTCAGTTCAAGCGCTCTGAAAATTCAATTAGACAGACAGTTTTTTGCCTTTCATGTTTATATATACTGAAACCTTGTAAACTTTTGAAAAATCATTGTTGCTAATTAAATTTTTCCGTTAGTAACAAAGCAACGTCTTATCTACCGCCCCTCCTTTATTTTATTAATTTTTGTAAATTGGTTTAAGTCTCATGGTAGAAAAGCAAATTTTTCAAAAATTTATAAAGTTCCAGTTAACTTTTTTTTAATTTTTTTAAATTTTCTTATTTATTTTATCTATTTTATTAATTTTTATCTTTCTACTATTTCTATCTATTTAATCGATTAAAAAATTATTAATACAATTTTTAATCAATTTCATTTTTGATTGATGAAAACATTTAATACCATTTACTTATTGATTATTTTAATCTACTTTAAATTAAATTTATTCTAATTTCAAACAATTTCAATTTATTCTAATTTTAATCAACCTCAAATTCATTGGATTCAAATTTCAATTTACATTCTAATTTTAATCAACCTCAAATTCAATGGATTTAAATTTCAATCTATCGAAATTTTAATTGATTAGAATTTAAAGTAAGTGAAAATTAAAATCAATTTTAATTTTCATTGGTCTAAATTTTTATTTGTAAAAATAAAGATTGATTCTAAATTTTATTCTTCCAAATTTTAATCATCATTCGGTAATTAATTTATTTAATGTGCTTTTCAGTTGATTTGGAGAAAAAAAATATTAAAGAACACACTTGTTTGTTTTAATCATAATTTTTATTTATAATTAACAAAATTGTTATTTTAATATTTTGTGTTTACAATTTGCAGGAAAATTGAAAATTCCAATAATAATTCAATCAAAAAACTGGCCTTAAAGACTCTAATTTAAAATAATTCAATCAGTTGCAAATTGTGTTTTAATTTATTTAGCCACGTGGTCATCTTACCGGGAGTGAAAATTTTGTAATTTAAAAATTTTTTATTGTCAATGTGATACATTGTTTTTGTGTTTTATTTAATAATTTTTATTAAATTTTTGGCAAACTGAATAATAGAAATGAATTTTTTTTTCATATTTATGTCTGAAAACTTAAGTAATTTATATATAAATGAAATAATATTTAAATTTAAATATTATAATTTCCAAGTATTTGAAATATAATAAACATTTTTGAATTATCTTATACCTGCGTCCCAAGCTGTGCATGTTTACATTGAAGAACAAAGGCTACCTTAAGTCGAAGGTCATAAACAATATGGTTGGTAAATCCCAAAAACAATATAATCAATTGTAATTCGTGTCTGGACCTGTTTAGACGTGGTCACGTTATCGTTAGTGAAAATTTTGTAATTTTATAAGCAAATAATTGTTCGTATTAATTAAATAATTTTCTTTCTTGTCTTTTATTATGTATTTTCCCATTTAAATTAAGTAGCTTCGGGAGTGCTCGAATTTTTAAATTCGTGAATGAAAAATATTTTAGAATTTATTTTTCTTGTTGTCATTTTAGTAGATTTGTTTGTTCCGGGAGTGTTCGAAATTTTTTAAATCGCGTGTGTGTGGTTCCAGCAGATAATCTCTAATCTCCGCTTCTCTACAGAAATAAATCATCAGCTGCAGACAAAGGTTAGAGAAATATATTTTTTATAAACAATAATTATATGTAATTTGTTTTTTATACTAAACAATTAAAAAATATTATATTAATATCATTTGTGCAAAAAGGTTTGTACAATTTAAAAAAAAAATACCCCATTCTTCTATACAAGTATAGAAAAATTATCAAATAGGCAAAATAAATTAATAATATATATTTTATAGTGAACTATAATCGAGAAAAATATTTTTTGTTTGTAAAATCGGGAATTTATTTTAAATAACAAGTAATATTACCAATCTTTTATATTACGTGTTACTTGAGAAATTTTTCTAATCGGACAAAAAAAAACTGTTGCATTGTGATATTAAAGAGAAGGGAAATATATAAAGTGCGAGATTTCATTAACTATAAATGATGAAAACTAGCCAAAGTAAATTTATTAAAAATGGAAATTGTCCTTGAATTTCTCGGGCTTCAAATGAACTTGCATCAATATTTACCTGAGGACGGGAGATGGAATATAAATATGATTTTCGTCCGTCGCAGATACCGGCGACGTCGGCAGTAGTAACGCCGAGGGCCTCATTTCCGCCGGAAACAGCTCTTCTCACCCCAAAAACATGATGGTTTGGGTTCTGTGATGTTTGAGAGAGAGTTGGTACAGCGTAAAGGCCAATCGAATTAAATACATTCCCAAGAATCGACCAATCGACAACCGCGGCTTCTGTCTCTCCCGACTTTTGACTCAATTGTCCCCTCTGCATGTGAAAGCTTTTCTCTCTATCTCTCTCATCATCATCATCATCATCGCCGCTTCCTCTCTTTTCTTCTATCAGTCCTTCCTTATCGGTCCTGCTCACCCTTCATATATATATACTTCCCAACTCTGCAAAGGCACTGATTTCATTTCGTTATCAGAGTTTTAATCGCAAAAAAAACCTCTAAGGAAGCCGATATACTTTACTTCGTTTGCGGTAATGCGAAAAATTAGTTTTACTAAACGAAAAAAGACACGTGTCACAATTTTCGCAGACACTGTGCGAAAAAATTACTTTTTCAAAATTATTCTTTATTTATTTCCCCAAACGACTGACTAAATTAAACTTTTTGAGAGATGGAAATCTCAGTGAACTTGTTTTCTTAGAGTCAAGCTTTACTTTTACTATTTAAAAAATTAAAGAATTCACGAAATAGCCTTTTACTACAGATACAAGAACAAATTAGAATTGAATACAACGTCTGGCTGAAACTGGTCTTTACTACTTAAAATATTACAAAATATTTACTATTTAAACAAAAATTAATCAAGAAAAATTAAAAAATCATAAAATTTATTCTGACCTAGCTCAGCATCCGCTGGACCAATCAAAAAGTGCGCCATATATTTTTTGTTCGAGACTCCCGGGTTAAGACTTTGGCGGTATTCCCGACCAATTATCTCGCAAATTTAATTTTTCAAAATTTTTTAAAAAATTTATATGAGTGTAGCTCAGCATCCGCTGGACCAATCAAAAAGTGCGCCATACATTTTTTGTTCGAGACTCCCGGGTTAAGACTTTGGCGGTATTCCCGACCAATTATCTCGCAAATTTAATT
Organism: Leptopilina boulardi; assembly: GCF_019393585.1. Lineage (NCBI taxonomy): Eukaryota > Metazoa > Arthropoda > Insecta > Hymenoptera > Figitidae > Leptopilina > Leptopilina boulardi. Next base: position 116,921 of record NW_026137765.1, on the reverse strand, counting down.
TTTCGAAATTTTTTAAAAAATTTATATGAGTGTAGCTCAGCATCCTCTGGACCAATCAAAAAGTGTGCCATATATTTTTTGTTCAGAACTTTCTTCTAACTACTTTGGAGATATTCCCGACCAATTATCTCGCAAATTTAATTTTTCGAAATTTTTTAAAAAATTTATATGAGTGTAGCTCAGCATCCGCTGGACCAATCAAAAAGTGCGGAATACATTTTTTGTTCGAGACTTTTTGCTCAATTTTTTGGCATTAATCCCGAGGCATTATCTCGCGAATTTAATTTTTCGGAAATTTTTCCAAATTTGTTTTCTAGTGTAGCTCAGCATCCGCTGGACCAATCAAAAAGTGCGCCATACATTTTTTGTTCGAGACTCCCGGGTTAAGACTTTGGCGGTATTCCCGACCAATTATCTCGCAAATTTAATTTTTCGAAATTTTTTAAAAAATTTATATGAGTGTAGCTCAGCATCCGCTGGACCAATCAAAAAGTGTGCCATATATTTTTTGTTCAGAACTTTCTTCTAACTACTTTGGAGATATTCCCGACCAATTATCTCGCAAATTTAATTTTTCGAAATTTTTTAAAAAATTTATATGAGTGTAGCTCAGCATCCGCTGGACCAATCAAAAAGTGTGCCATATATTTTTTGTTCAGAACTTTCTTCTAACTACTTTGGAGATATTCCCGACCAATTATCTCGCAAATTTAATTTTTCGAAATTTTTTAAAAAATTTATATGAGTGTAGCTCAGCATCCGCTGGACCAATCAAAAAGTGCGGCATACATTTTTTGTTCGAGACTTTTTGCTCAATTTTTTGGCATTAATCCCGAGGCATTATCTCGCGAATTTAATTTTTCGGAAATTTTTCCAAATTTGTTTTCTAGTGTAGCTCAGCATCCGCTGGACCAATCAAAAAGTGCGCCATACATTTTTTGTTCGAGACTCCCGGGTTAAGACTTTGGCGGTATTCCCGACCAATTATCTCGCAAATTTAATTTTTCGAAATTTTTTAAAAAATTTATATGAGTGTAGCTCAGCATCCGCTGGACCAATCAAAAAGTGTGCCATATATTTTTTGTTCAGAACTTTCTTCTAACTACTTTGGAGATATTCCCGACCAATTATCTCGCAAATTTAATTTTTCGAAATTTTTTAAAAAATTTATATGAGTGTAGCTCAGCATCCGCTGGACCAATCAAAAAGTGCGGCATACATTTTTTGTTCGAGACTTTTTGCTCAATTTTTTGGCATTAATCCCGAGGCATTATCTCGCGAATTTAATTTTTCGGAAATTTTTCCAAATTTGTTTTCTAGTGTAGCTCAGCATCCGCTGGACCAATCTAAAAGTGCGCCATACATTTTTTGTTCGAGACTCCCGGGTTAAGACTTTGGCGGTTTTCCCGACCAATTATCTCGCAAATTTAATTTTTCGAAATTTTTTAAAAAATTTATATGAGTGTAGCTCAGCATCCGCTGGACCAATCAAAAAGTGCGCCATACATTTTTTGTTCAGAACTTTCTTCTAATCACTATGGCGGTATTTTCGAACGATTATCTAGCGAATTTAATTTTTTGAAAATTTTTTCAAATTATTTTTGAGTGTAGCTCACCATCCGCTGGACCAATCAAGAAGTGCGCCATACATTTTTTGTTCGAGACTCCCGGGTTAAGTCTTTCAAGGTATTCCCGATCAATTATATCGCAAATTTAATTTTTCGTAATTTTTTAAAAAATTTATCTCAGTGTAGCTCAGCATCCGCTGGACCAATCAAAAAGTGCGCCATACATTTTTTGTTCGAGACTCCCGGGTTAAGACTTTGGCAGTATTCCCGACCAATTATCTCGCAAATTTAATTTTTCGAAATTTTTTAAAAAATTTATATGAGTGTAGCTCAGCATCCGCTGGACCAATCAAAAAGTGTGCCATATATTTTTTGTTCGAGACTCCCGGGTTAAGACTTTGGCGGTATTCCCGACCAATTATCTCGCAAATTTAATTTTTCGAAATTTTTTAAAAAATTTATATGAGTGTAGCTCAGCATCCGCTGGACCAATCAAAAAGTGCGCCATACATTTTTTGTTCGAGACTCCTTGCTCAAGTTTTTGGCATTAATCCCGAGCCATTATCTCGCGAATTTAATTTTTCGAAATTTTTTCCAAATTTGTTTTCGAGTGTAGCTCAGCATCCGCTGGACCAATCAAAAAGTGCGCCATACATTTTTTGTTCGAGACTCCCGGGTTAAGACTTTGGCGGTATTCCCGACCAATTATCTCGCAAATTTAATTTTTCGAAATTTTTTAAAAAATTTATATGAGTGTAGCTCAGCATCCGCTGGACCAATCAAAAAGTGTGCCATATATTTTTTGTTCAGAACTTTCTTCTAACTACTTTGGAGATATTCCCGACCAATTATCTCGCAAATTTAATTTTTCGAAATTTTTTAAAAAATTTATATGAGTGTAGCTCAGCATCCGCTGGACCAATCAAAAAGTGCGGCATACATTTTTTGTTCGAGACTTTTTGCTCAATTCTTTGGCATTAATCCCGAGGCATTATCTCGCGAATTTAATTTTTCGGAAATTTTTCCAAATTTGTTTTCTAGTGTAGCTCAGCATCCGCTGGACCAATCTAAAAGTGCGCCATACATTTTTTGTTCGAGACTCCCGGGTTAAGACTTTGGCGGTTTTCCCGACCAATTATCTCGCAAATTTAATTTTTCGAAATTTTTTAAAAAATTTATATGAGTGTAGCTCAGCATCCGCTGGACCAATCAAAAAGTGTGCCATATATTTTTTGTTCAGAACTTTCTTCTAACTACTTTGGAGATATTCCCGACCAATTATCTCGCAAATTTAATTTTTCGAAATTTTTTAAAAAATTTATATGAGTGTAGCTCAGCATCCGCTGGACCAATCAAAAAGTGCGGCATACATTTTTTGTTCGAGACTTTTTGCTCAATTTTTTGGCATTAATCCCGAGGCATTATCTCGCGAATTTAATTATTCGGAAATTTTTCCAAATTTGTTTTCTAGTGTAGCTCAGCATCCGCTGGACCAATCTAAAAGTGCGCCATACATTTTTTGTTCGAGACTCCCGGGTTAAGACTTTGGCGGTATTCCCGAGCAATTATCTCCCAAATTTAATTTTTTGAAATTTAAAAAAAAATTTATCTGAGTGTAGCTCAGCATCCGCTGGACCAATCAAAAAGTGCGCCATACATTTTTTGTTCAGAACTTTCTTCTAATCACTATGGCGGTATTTTCGAACGATTATCTAGCGAATTTAATTTTTTGAAATTTTTTCAAATTATTTTTGGGTGTAGCTCACCATCCGCTGGACCAATCAAGAAGTGCGCCATACATTTTTTGTTCGAGACTCCCGGGTTAAGTCTTTCAAGGTATTCCCGATCAATTATATCGCAAATTTAATTTTTCGTAATTTTTTAAAAAATTTATCTCAGTGTAGCTCAGCATCCGCTGGACCAATCAAAAAGTGCGCCATACATTTTTTGTTCGAGACTCCCGGGTTAAGACTTTGGCAGTATTCCCGACCAATTATCTCGCAAATTTAATTTTTCGAAATTTTTTAAAAAATTTATATGAGTGTAGCTCAGCATCCGCTGGACCAATCAAAAAGTGTGCCATATATTTTTTGTTCGAGACTCCCGGGTTAAGACTTTGGCGGTATTCCCGACCAATTATCTCGCAAATTTAATTTTTCGAAATTTTTTAAAAAATTTATATGAGTGTAGCTCAGCATCCGCTGGACCAATCAAAAAGTGCGGCATACATTTTTTGTTCGAGACTTTTTGCTCAATTTTTTGGCATTAATCCCGAGGCATTATCTCGCGAATTTAATTTTTCGGAAATTTTTCCAAATTTGTTTTCTAGTGTAGCTCAGCATCCGCTGGACCAATCTAAAAGTGCGCCATACATTTTTTGTTCGAGACTCCCGGGTTAAGACTTTGGCGGTATTCCCGAGCAATTATCTCCCAAATTTAATTTTTTGAAATTTAAAAAAAAAATTTATCTGAGTGTAGCTCAGCATCCGCTGGACCAATCAAAAAGTGCGCCATACATTTTTTGTTCAGAACTTTCTTCTAATCACTATGGCGGTATTTCCGAACGATTATCTAGCGAATTTAATTTTTTGAAAATTTTTCCAAATTATTTTTGAGTGTAGCTCACCATCCGCTGGACCAATCAAGAAGTGCGCCATACATTTTTTGTTCGAGACTCCCGGGTTAAGTCTTTCAAGGTATTCCCGATCAATTATATCGCAAATTTAATTTTTCGTAATTTTTTAAAAAATTTATCTCAGTGTAGCTCAGCATCCGCTGGACCAATCAAAAAGTGCGCCATACATTTTTTGTTCGAGACTCCCGGGTTAAGACTTTGGCAGTATTCCCGACCAATTATCTCGCAAATTTAATTTTTCGAAATTTTTTAAAAAATTTATATGAGTGTAGCTCAGCATCCGCTGGACCAATCAAAAAGTGTGCCATATATTTTTTGTTCGAGACTCCCGGGTTAAGACTTTGGCGGTATTCCCGACCAATTATCTCGCAAATTTAATTTTTCGAAATTTTTTAAAAAATTTATATGAGTGTAGCTCAGCATCCGCTGGACCAATCAAAAAGTGCGCCATACATTTTTTGTTCGAGACTTTTTGCTCAATTTTTTGGCATTAATCCCGAGGCATTATCTCGCGAATTTAATTTTTCGGAAATTTTTCCAAATTTGTTTTCTAGTGTAGCTCAGCATCCGCTGGACCAATCAAAAAGTGCGCCATACATTTTTTGTTCGAGACTCCCTGGTTAAGACTTTGGCGGTATTCCCGACCAATTATCTCGCAAATTTAATTTTTCGAAATTATTTAAAAAATTTATATGAGTGTAGCTCAGCATCCGCTGGACCAATCAAAAAGTGCGCCATACATTTTTTGTTCGAGACTCCCGGGTTAAGTCTTTCAAGGTATTCCCGATCAATTATATCGCAAATTTAATTTTTCGTAATTTTTTAAAAAATTTATCTCAGTGTAGCTCAGCATCCGCTGGACCAATCAAAAAGTGCGCCATACATTTTTTGTTCGAGACTCCCGGGTTAAGACTTTGGCAGTATTCCCGACCAATTATCTCGCAAATTTAATTTTTCGAAATTTTTTAAAAAATTTATATGAGTGTAGCTCAGCATCCGCTGGACCAATCAAAAAGTGTGCCATATATTTTTTGTTCGAGACTCCCGGGTTAAGACTTTGGCGGTATTCCCGACCAATTATCTCGCAAATTTAATTTTTCGAAATTTTTTAAAAAATTTATATGAGTGTAGCTCAGCATCCGCTGGACCAATCAAAAAGTGCGCCATACATTTTTTGTTCGAGACTTTTTGCTCAATTTTTTGGCATTAATCCCGAGGCATTATCTCGCGAATTTAATTTTTCGGAAATTTTTCCAAATTTGTTTTCTAGTGTAGCTCAGCATCCGCTGGACCAATCAAAAAGTGCGCCATACATTTTTTGTTCGAGACTCCCGGGTTAAGACTTTGGCGGTATTCCCGACCAATTATCTCGCAAATTTAATTTTTCGAAATTTTTTAAAAAATTTATATGAGTGTAGCTCAGCATCCGCTGGACCAATCAAAAAGTGTGCCATATATTTTTTGTTCAGAACTTTCTTCTAACTACTTTGGAGATATTCCCGACCAATTATCTCGCAAATTTAATTTTTCGAAATTTTTTAAAAAATTTATATGAGTGTAGCTCAGCATCCGCTGGACCAATCAAAAAGTGCGGCATACATTTTTTGTTCGAGACTTTTTGCTCAATTTTTTGGCATTAATCCCGAGGCATTATCTCGCGAATTTAATTTTTCGGAAATTTTTCCAAATTTGTTTTCTAGTGTAGCTCAGCATCCGCTGGACCAATCTAAAAGTGCGCCATACATTTTTTGTTCGAGACTCCCGGGTTAAGACTTTGGCGGTTTTCCCGACCAATTATCTCGCAAATTTAATTTTTCGAAATTTTTTAAAAAATTTATATGAGTGTAGCTCAGCATCCGCTGGACCAATCAAAAAGTGTGCCATATATTTTTTGTTCAGAACTTTCTTCTAACTACTTTGGAGATATTCCCGACCAATTATCTCGCAAATTTAATTTTTCGAAATTTTTTAAAAAATTTATATGAGTGTAGCTCAGCATCCGCTGGACCAATCAAAAAGTGCGGCATACATTTTTTGTTCGAGACTTTTTGCTCAATTTTTTGGCATTAATCCCGAGGCATTATCTCGCGAATTTAATTATTCGGAAATTTTTCCAAATTTGTTTTCTAGTGTAGCTCAGCATCCGCTGGACCAATCTAAAAGTGCGCCATACATTTTTTGTTCGAGACTCCCGGGTTAAGACTTTGGCGGTATTCCCGAGCAATTATCTCCCAAATTTAATTTTTTGAAATTTAAAAAAAAAATTTATCTGAGTGTAGCTCAGCATCCGCTGGACCAATCAAAACGTGCGCCATACATTTTTTGTTCAGAACTTTCTTCTAATCACTATGGCGGTATTTTCGAACGATTATCTAGCGAATTTAATTTTTTGAATATTTTTTCAAATTATTTTTGGGTGTAGCTCACCATCCGCTGGACCAATCAAGAAGTGCGCCATACATTTTTTGTTCGAGACTCCCGGGTTAAGTCTTTCAAGGTATTCCCGATCAATTATATCGCAAATTTAATTTTTCGTAATTTTTTAAAAAATTTATCTCAGTGTAGCTCAGCATCCGCTGGACCAATCAAAAAGTGCGCCATACATTTTTTGTTCGAGGCTCCCGGGTTAAGACTTTGGCAGTATTCCCGACCAATTATCTCGCAAATTTAATTTTTCGAAATTTTTTAAAAAATTTATATGAGTGTAGCTCAGCATCCGCTGGACCAATCAAAAAGTGTGCCATATATTTTTTGTTCGAGACTCCCGGGTTAAGACTTTGGCGGTATTCCCGACCAATTATCTCGCAAATTTAATTTTTCGAAATTTTTTAAAAAATTTATATGAGTGTAGCTCAGCATCCGCTGGACCAATCAAAAAGTGCGGCATACATTTTTTGTTCGAGACTTTTTGCTCAATTTTTTGGCATTAATCCCGAGGCATTATCTCGCGAATTTAATTTTTCGGAAATTTTTCCAAATTTGTTTTCTAGTGTAGCTTAGCATCCGCTGGACCAATCTAAAAGTGCGCCATACATTTTTTGTTCGAGACTCCCGGGTTAAGTCTTTGGCGGTATTCCCGATCAATTATCTCCCAAATTTAATTTTTTGAAATTTAAAAAAAAATTTATCTGAGTGTAGCTCAGCATCCGCTGGACCAATCAAAAAGTGCGCCATACATTTTTTGTTCAGAACTTTCTTCTAATCACTATGGCGGTATTTCCGAACGATTATCTAGCGAATTTAATTTTTTGAAAATTTTTCCAAATTATTTTTGAGTGTAGCTCACCATCCGCTGGACCAATCAAGAAGTGCGCCATACATTTTTTGTTCGAGACTCCCGGGTTAAGTCTTTCAAGGTATTCCCGATCAATTATATCGCAAATTTAATTTTTCGTAATTTTTTAAAAAATTTATCTCAGTGTAGCTCAGCATCCGCTGGACCAATCAAAAAGTGCGCCATACATTTTTTGTTCGAGACTCCCGGGTTAAGACTTTGGCGGTATTCCCGACCAATTATCTCGCAAATTTAATTTTTCGAAATTTTTTAAAAAATTTATATGAGTGTAGCTCAGCATCCGCTGGACCAATCAAAAAGTGTGCCATATATTTTTTGTTCAGAACTTTCTTCTAACTACTTTGGAGATATTCCCGACCAATTATCTCGCAAATTTAATTTTTCGAAATTTTTTAAAAAATTTATATGAGTGTAGCTCAGCATCCGCTGGACCAATCAAAAAGTGCGGCATACATTTTTTGTTCGAGACTTTTTGCTCAATTTTTTGGCATTAATCCCGAGGCATTATCTCGCGAATTTAATTTTTCGGAAATTTTTCCAAATTTGTTTTCTAGTGTAGCTCAGCATCCGCTGGACCAATCTAAAAGTGCGCCATACATTTTTTGTTCGAGACTCCCGGGTTAAGACTTTGGCGGTTTTCCCGACCAATTATCTCGCAAATTTAATTTTTCGAAATTTTTTAAAAAATTTATATGAGTGTAGCTCAGCATCCGCTGGACCAATCAAAAAGTGTGCCATATATTTTTTGTTCAGAACTTTCTTCTAACTACTTTGGAGATATTCCCGACCAATTATCTCGCAAATTTAATTTTTCGAAATTTTTTAAAAAATTTATATGAGTGTAGCTCAGCATCCGCTGGACCAATCAAAAAGTGCGGCATACATTTTTTGTTCGAGACTTTTTGCTCAATTTTTTGGCATTAATCCCGAGGCATTATCTCGCGAATTTAATTATTCGGAAATTTTTCCAAATTTGTTTTCTAGTGTAGCTCAGCATCCGCTGGACCAATCTAAAAGTGCGCCATACATTTTTTGTTCGAGACTCCCGGGTTAAGACTTTGGCGGTATTCCCGAGCAATTATCTCCCAAATTTAATTTTTTGAAATTTAAAAAAAAAATTTATCTGAGTGTAGCTCAGCATCCGCTTGACCAATCAAAACGTGCGCCATACATTTTTTGTTCAGAACTTTCTTCTAATCACTATGGCGGTATTTTCGAACGATTATCTAGCGAATTTAATTTTTTGAATATTTTTTCAAATTATTTTTGGGTGTAGCTCACCATCCGCTGGACCAATCAAGAAGTGCGCCATACATTTTTTGTTCGAGACTCCCGGGTTAAGTCTTTCAAGGTATTCCCGATCAATTATATCGCAAATTTAATTTTTCGTAATTTTTTAAAAAATTTATCTCAGTGTAGCTCAGCATCCGCTGGACCAATCAAAAAGTGCGCCATACATTTTTTGTTCGAGGCTCCCGGGTTAAGACTTTGGCAGTATTCCCGACCAATTATCTCGCAAATTTAATTTTTCGAAATTTTTTAAAAAATTTATATGAGTGTAGCTCAGCATCCGCTGGACCAATCAAAAAGTGTGCCATATATTTTTTGTTCGAGACTCCCGGGTTAAGACTTTGGCGGTATTCCCGACCAATTATCTCGCAAATTTAATTTTTCGAAATTTTTTAAAAAATTTATATGAGTGTAGCTCAGCATCCGCTGGACCAATCAAAAAGTGCGGCATACATTTTTTGTTCGAGACTTTTTGCTCAATTTTTTGGCATTAATCCCGAGGCATTATCTCGCGAATTTAATTTTTCGGAAATTTTTCCAAATTTGTTTTCTAGTGTAGCTTAGCATCCGCTGGACCAATCTAAAAGTGCGCCATACATTTTTTGTTCGAGACTCCCGGGTTAAGACTTTGGCGGTATTCCCGAGCAATAATCTCCCAAATTTAATTTTTTGAAATTTAAAAAAAAAATTTATCTGAGTGTAGCTCAGCATCCGCTGGACCAATCAAAAAGTGCGCCATACATTTTTTGTTCAGAACTTTCTTCTAATCACTATGGCGGTATTTCCGAACGATTATCTAGCGAATTTAATTTTTTGAAAATTTTTCCAAATTATTTTTGAGTGTAGCTCACCATCCGCTGGACCAATCAAGAAGTGCGCCATACATTTTTTGTTCGAGACTCCCGGGTTAAGTCTTTCAAGGTATTCCCGATCAATTATATCGCAAATTTAATTTTTCGTAATTTTTTAAAAAATTTATCTCAGTGTAGCTCAGCATCCGCTGGACCAATCAAAAAGTGCGCCATACATTTTTTGTTCGAGACTCCCGGGTTAAGACTTTGGCGGTATTCCCGACCAATTATCTCGCAAATTTAATTTTTCGAAATTTTTTAAAAAATTTATATGAGTGTAGCTCAGCATCCGCTGGACCAATCAAAAAGTGCGCCATACATTTTTTGTTCGAGACTCCCGGGTTAAGACTTTGGCGGTATTCCCGACCAATTATCTCGCAAATTTAATTTTTCGAAATTTTTTAAAAAATTTATATGAGTGTAGCTCAGCATCCGCTGGACCAATCAAAAAGTGTGCCATATATTTTTTGTTTAGAACTTTCTTCTAACTACTTTGGAGATATTCCCGACCAATTATCTCGCAAATTTAATTTTTCGAAATTTTTTAAAAAATTTATATGAGTGTAGCTCAGCATCCGCTGGACCAATCAAAAAGTGCGCCATACATTTTTTGTTCGAGACTCCCGGGTTAAGACTTTGGCGGTATTCCCGACCAATTATCTCGCAAATTTAATTTTTCGAAATTTTTTAAACAATTTATATGAGTGTAGCTCAGCATCCGCTGGACCAATCAAAAAGTGTGCCATATATTTTTTGTTCGAGACTCCCGGGTTAAGACTTTGGCGGTATTCCCGACCAATTATCTCGCAAATTTAATTTTTCGCAATTTTTTAAAAAATTTATATGAGTGTAGCTCAGCATCCGCTCGACCAATCAAAAAGTGCGCCATACATTTTTTGTTCGAGACTCCCGGGTTAAGACTTTGGCGGTATTCCCGACCAATTATCTCGCAAATTTAATTTTTCGAAATTTTTTAAAAAATTTATATGAGTGTAGCTCAGCATCCGCTGGACCAATCAAAAAGTGTGCCATATATTTTTTGTTCAGAACTTTCTTCTAACTACTTTGGAGATATTCCCGACCAATTATCTCGCAAATTTAATTTTTCGAAATTTTTTAAAAAATTTATATGAGTGTAGCTCAGCATCCGCTGGACCAATCAAAAAGTGTGCCATATATTTTTTGTTCGAGACTCCCGGGTTAAGACTTTGGCGGTATTCCCGACAAATTATCTCGCAAATTTAATTTTTCGAAATTTTTTAAAAAATTTATATGAGTGTAGCTCAGCATCCGCTGGACCAATCAAAAAGTGCGCCATACATTTTTTGTTCGAGACTCCCGGGTTAAGACTTTGGCGGTATTCCCGACCAATTATCTCGCAAATTTAATTTTTCGAAATTTTTTAAAAAATTTATATGAGTGTAGCTCAGCATCGGCTGGACCAATCAAAAAGTGTGCCATATATTTTTTGTTCGAGACTCCCGGGTTAAGACTTTGGCGGTATTCCCGACCAATTATCTCGCAAATTTAATTTTTCGAAATTTTTTAAAAAATTTATATGAGTGTAGCTCAGCATCCACTGGACCAATCAAAAAGTGTGCCATATATTTTTTGTTCGAGACTCCCGGGTTAAGTTTTTGGCGGTATTCCCGACCAATTATCTCGCAAATTTAATTTTTCGAAATTTTTTAAAAAATTTATATGAGTGTAGCTCAGCATCCGCTGGACCAATCAAAAAGTGTGCCATATATTTTTTGTTCGAGACTCCCGGGTTAAGTTTTTGGCGGTATTCCCGACCAATTATCTCGCAAATTTAATTTTTCGAAATTTTTTAAAAAATTTATATGAGTGTAGCTCAGCATCCGCTGGACCAATCAAAAAGTGCGCCATACATTTTTTGTTCGAGACTCCCGGGTTAAGACTTTGGCGGTATTCCCGACCAATTATCTCGCAAATTTAATTTTTCGAAATTTTTTAAAAAATTTATATGAGTGTAGCTCAGCATCCGCTGGACCAATCAAAAAGTGTGCCATATATTTTTTGTTCGAGACTCCCGGGTTAAGACTTTGGCGGTATTCCCGACCAATTATCTCGCAAATTTAATTTTTCGAAATTTTTTAAAAAATTTATATGAGTGTAGCTCAGCATCCGCTGGACCAATCAAAAAGTGCGCCATACATTTTTTGTTCGAGACTCCCGGGTTAAGACTTTGGCGGTATTCCCGACCAATTATCTCGCAAATTTAATTTTTCGAAATTTTTTAAAAAATTTATATGAGTGTAGCTCAGCATCCGCTGGACCAATCAAAAAGTGTGCCATATATTTTTTGTTCAGAACTTTCTTCTAACTACTTTGGCGGTATTCCCGACCAATTATCTCGCAAATTTAATTTTTCGAAATTTTTTAAAAAATTTATATGAGTGTAGCTCAGCATCCGCTGGACCAATCAAAAAGTGTGCCATATATTTTTTGTTCAGAACTTTCTTCTAACTACTTTGGAGATATTCCCGACCAATTATCTCGCAAATTTAATTTTTCGAAATTTTTTAAAAAATTTATATGAGTGTAGCTCAGCATCCGCTGGACCAATCAAAAAGTGCGGCATACATTTTTTGTTCGAGACTTTTTGCTCAATTTTTTGGCATTAATCCCGAGGCATTATCTCGCGAATTTAATTTTTCGGAAATTTTTCCAAATTTGTTTTCTAGTGTAGCTCAGCATCCGCTGGACCAATCTAAAAGTGCGCCATACATTTTTTGTTCGAGACTCCCGGGTTAAGACTTTGGCGGTTTTCCCGACCAATTATCTCGCAAATTTAATTTTTCGAAATTTTTTAAAAAATTTATATGAGTGTAGCTCAGCATCCGCTGGACCAATCAAAAAGTGCGCCATACATTTTTTGTTCAGAACTTTCTTCTAATCACTATGGCGGTATTTTCGAACGATTATCTAGCGAATTTAATTTTTTGAAAATTTTTCCAAATTATTTTTGAGTGTAGCTCACCATCCGCTGGACCAATCAAGAAGTGCGCCATACATTTTTTGTTCGAGACTCCCGGGTTAAGTCTTTCAAGGTATTCCCGATCAATTATATCGCAAATTTAATTTTTCGTAATTTTTTAAAAAATTTATCTCAGTGTAGCTCAGCATCCGCTGGACCAATCAAAAAGTGCGCCATACATTTTTTGTTCGAGACTCCCGGGTTAAGACTTTGACGGTATTCCCGACCAATTATCTCGCAAATTTAATTTTTCGAAATTTTTAAAAAAATTTATATGAGTGTAGCTCAGCATCCGCTGGACCAATAAAAAAGTGTGCCATACATTTTTTGTTCGAGACTCCCGGGTTAAGACTTTGGCGGTATTCCCGACCAATTATCTCGCAAATTTAATTTTTCGAAATTTTTTAAAAAATTTATATGAGTGTAGCTCAGCATCCGCTGGACCAATAAAAAAGTGCGCCATACATTTTTTGTTCGAGACTCCCGGGTTAAGACTTTGGCGGTATTCCCGACCAATTATCTCGCAAATTTAATTTTTCGAAATTTTTTAAAAAATTTATATGAGTGTAGCTCAGCATCCGCTGGACCAATCAAAAAGTGTGCCATATATTTTTTGTTCGAGACTCCCGGGTTAAGACTTTGGCGGTATTCCCGACCAATTATCTCGCAAATTTAATTTTTCGAAATTTTTTAAAAAATTTATATGAGTGTAGCTCAGCATCCGCTGGACCAATCAAAAAGTGCGCCATACATTTTTTGTTCGAGACTCCCGGGTTAAGACTTTGGCGGTATTCCCGACCAATTATCTCGCAAATTTAATTTTTCGAAATTTTTTAAAAAATTTATATGAGTGTAGCTCAGCATCCGCTGGACCAATCAAAAAGTGTGCCATATATTTTTTGTTCGAGACTCCCGGGTTAAGACTTTGGCGGTATTCCCGACCAATTATCTCGCAAATTTAATTTTTCGAAATTTTTTAAAAAATTTATATGAGTGTAGCTCAGCATCCGCTGGACCAATAAAAAAGTGCGCCATACATTTTTTGTTCGAGACTCCCGGGTTAAGACTTTGGCGGTATTCCCGACCAATTATCTCGCAAATTTAATTTTTCGAAATTTTTTAAAAAATTTATATGAGTGTAGCTCAGCATGCGCTGGACCAATCAAAAAGTGTGCCATATATTTTTTGTTCAGAACTTTCTTCTAACTACTTTGGAGATATTCCCGACCATTTATCTCGCAAATTTAATTTTTCGAAATTTTTTAAAAAATTTATATGAGTGTAGCTCAGCATCCGCTGGACCAATCAAAAAGTGCGCCATACATTTTTTGTTCGAGACTCCCGGGTTAAGACTTTGGCGGTATTCCCGACCAATTATCTCGCAAATTTAATTTTTCGAAATTTTTTAAAAAATTTATATGAGTGTAGCTCAGCATCGGCTGGACCAATCAAAAAGTGTACCATATATTTTTTGTTCGAGACTCACGGGTTAAGACTTTGGCGGTATTCCCGACCAATTATCTCGCAAATTTAATTTTTCGAAATTTTTTAAAAAATTTATATGAGTGTAGCTCAGCATCCACTGGACCAATCAAAAAGTGTGCCATATATTTTTTGTTCGAGACTCCCGGGTTAAGTTTTTGGCGGTATTCCCGACCAATTATCTCGCAAATTTAATTTTTCGAAATTTTTTAAAAAATTTATATGAGTGTAGCTCAGCATCCGCTGGACCAATCAAAAAGTGTGCCATATATTTTTTGTTCGAGACTCCCGGGTTAAGTTTTTGGCGGTATTCCCGACCAATTATCTCGCAAATTTAATTTTTCGAAATTTTTTAAAAAATTTATATGAGTGTAGCTCAGCATCCGCTGGACCAATCAAAAAGTGCGCCATACATTTTTTGTTCGAGACTCCCGGGTTAAGACTTTGGCAGTATTCCCGACCAATTATCTCGCAAATTTAATTTTTCGAAATTTTTTAAAAAATTTATATGAGTGTAGCTCAGCATCCGCTGGACCAATCAAAAAGTGTGCCATATATTTTTTGTTCGAGACTCCCGGGTTAAGACTTTGGCGGTATTCCCGACCAATTATCTCGCAAATTTAATTTTTCGAAATTTTTTAAAAAATTTATATGAGTGTAGCTCAGCATCCGCTGGACCAATCAAAAAGTGCGCCATACATTTTTTGTTCGAGACTTTTTGCTCAATTTTTTGGCATTAATCCCGAGGCATTATCTCGCGAATTTAATTTTTCGGAAATTTTTCCAAATTTGTTTTCTAGTGTAGCTCAGCATCCGCTGGACCAATCAAAAAGTGCGCCATACATTTTTTGTTCGAGACTCCCGGGTTAAGACTTTGGCGGTATTCCCGACCAATTATCTCGCAAATTTAATTTTTCGAAATTTTTTAAAAAATTTATATGAGTGTAGCTCAGCATCCGCTGGACCAATCAAAAAGTGTGCCATATATTTTTTGTTCAGAACTTTCTTCTAACTACTTTGGAGATATTCCCGACCAATTATCTCGCAAATTTAATTTTTCGAAATTTTTTAAAAAATTTATATGAGTGTAGCTCAGCATCCGCTGGACCAATCAAAAGGTGCGGCATACATTTTTTGTTCGAGACTTTTTGCTCAATTTTTTGGCATTAATCCCGAGGCATTATCTCGCGAATTTAATTATTCGGAAATTTTTCCAAATTTGTTTTCTAGTGTAGCTCAGCATCCGCTGGACCAATCTAAAAGTGCGCCATACATTTTTTGTTCGAGACTCCCGGGTTAAGACTTTGGCGGTATTCCCGAGCAATTATCTCCCAAATTTAATTTTTTGAAATTTAAAAAAAAAATTTATCTGAGTGTAGCTCAGCATCCGCTGGACCAATCAAAACGTGCGCCATACATTTTTTGTTCAGAACTTTCTTCTAATCACTATGGCGGTATTTTCGAACGATTATCTAGCGAATTTAATTTTTTGAATATTTTTTCAAATTATTTTTGGGTGTAGCTCACCATCCGCTGGACCAATCAAGAAGTGCGCCATACATTTTTTGTTCGAGACTCCCGGGTTAAGTCTTTCAAGGTATTCCCGATCAATTATATCGCAAATTTAATTTTTCGTAATTTTTTAAAAAATTTATCTCAGTGTAGCTCAGCATCCGCTGGACCAATCAAAAAGTGCGCCATACATTTTTTGTTCGAGGCTCCCGGGTTAAGACTTTGGCAGTATTCCCGACCAATTATCTCGCAAATTTAATTTTTCGAAATTTTTTAAAAAATTTATATGAGTGTAGCTCAGCATCCGCTGGACCAATCAAAAAGTGTGCCATATATTTTTTGTTCGAGACTCCCGGGTTAAGACTTTGGCGGTATTCCCGACCAATTATCTCGCAAATTTAATTTTTCGAAATTTTTTAAAAAATTTATATGAGTGTAGCTCAGCATCGGCTGGACCAATCAAAAAGTGTACCATATATTTTTTGTTCGAGACTCCCGGGTTAAGACTTTGGCGGTATTCCCGACCAATTATCTCGCAAATTTAATTTTTCGAAATTTTTTAAAAAATTTATATGAGTGTAGCTCAGCATCCACTGGACCAATCAAAAAGTGTGCCATATATTTTTTGTTCGAGACTCCCGGGTTAAGTTTTTGGCGGTATTCCCGACCAATTATCTCGCAAATTTAATTTTTCGAAATTTTTTAAAAAATTTATATGAGTGTAGCTCAGCATCCGCTGGACCAATCAAAAAGTGTGCCATATATTTTTTGTTCGAGACTCCCGGGTTAAGTTTTTGGCGGTATTCCCGACCAATTATCTCGCAAATTTAATTTTTCGAAATTTTTTAAAAAATTTATATGAGTGTAGCTCAGCATCCGCTGGACCAATCAAAAAGTGCGCCATACATTTTTTGTTCGAGACTCCCGGGTTAAGACTTTGGCAGTATTCCCGACCAATTATCTCGCAAATTTAATTTTTCGAAATTTTTTAAAAAATTTATATGAGTGTAGCTCAGCATCCGCTGGACCAATCAAAAAGTGTGCCATATATTTTTTGTTCGAGACTCCCGGGTTAAGACTTTGGCGGTATTCCCGACCAATTATCTCGCAAATTTAATTTTTCGAAATTTTTTAAAAAATTTATATGAGTGTAGCTCAGCATCCGCTGGACCAATCAAAAAGTGCGCCATACATTTTTTGTTCGAGACTCCCGGGTTAAGACTTTGGCAGTATTCCCGACCAATTATCTCGCAAATTTAATTTTTCGAAATTTTTTAAAAAATTTATATGAGTGTAGCTCAGCATCCGCTGGACCAATCAAAAAGTGTGCCATATATTTTTTGTTCGAGACTCCCGGGTTAAGACTTTGGCGGTATTCCCGACCAATTATCTCGCAAATTTAATTTTTCGAAATTTTTTAAAAAATTTATATGAGTGTAGCTCAGCATCCGCTGGACCAATCAAAAAGTGCGCCATACATTTTTTGTTCGAGACTCCCGGGTTAAGACTTTGGCGGTATTCCCGACCAATTATCTCGCAAATTTAATTTTTCGAAATTTTTTAAAAAATTTATATGAGTGTAGCTCAGCATCCGCTGGACCAATCAAAAAGTGTGCCATATATTTTTTGTTCAGAACTTTCTTCTAACTACTTTGGAGATATTCCCGACCAATTATCTCGCAAATTTAATTTTTCGAAATTTTTTAAAAAATTTATATGAGTGTAGCTCAGCATCCGCTGGACCAATCAAAAAGTGCGGCATACATTTTTTGTTCGAGCCTTTTTGCTTAATTTTTTGGCATTAATCCCGAGGCATTATCTCGCGAATTTAATTTTTCGGAAATTTTTCCAAATTTGTTTTCTAGTGTAGCTCAGCATCCGCTGGACCAATCTAAAAGTGCGCCATACATTTTTTGTTCGAGACTCCCGGGTTAAGACTTTGGCGGTTTTCCCGACCAATTATCTCGCAAATTTAATTTTTCGAAATTTTTTAAAAAATTTATATGAGTGTAGCTCAGCATCCGCTGGACCAATCAAAAAGTGTGCCATATATTTTTTGTTCAGAACTTTCTTCTAACTACTTTGGAGATATTCCCGACCAATTATCTCGCAAATTTAATTTTTCGAAATTTTTTAAAAAATTTATATGAGTGTAGCTCAGCATCCGCTGGACCAATCAAAAAGTGCGGCATACATTTTTTGTTCGAGACTTTTTGCTCAATTTTTTGGCATTAATCCCGAGGCATTATCTCGCGAATTTAATTATTCGGAAATTTTTCCAAATTTGTTTTCTAGTGTAGCTCAGCATCCGCTGGACCAATCTAAAAGTGCGCCATACATTTTTTGTTCGAGACTCCCGGGTTAAGACTTTGGCGGTATTCCCGAGCAATTATCTCCCAAATTTAATTTTTTGAAATTTAAAAAAAAAATTTATCTGAGTGTAGCTCAGCATCCGCTGGACCAATCAAAACGTGCGCCATACATTTTTTGTTCAGAACTTTCTTCTAATCACTATGGCGGTATTTTCGAACGATTATCTAGCGAATTTAATTTTTTGAATATTTTTTCAAATTATTTTTGGGTGTAGCTCACCATCCGCTGGACCAATCAAGAAGTGCGCCATACATTTTTTGTTCGAGACTCCCGGGTTAAGTCTTTCAAGGTATTCCCGATCAATTATATCGCAAATTTAATTTTTCGTAATTTTTTAAAAAATTTATCTCAGTGTAGCTCAGCATCCGCTGGACCAATCAAAAAGTGCGCCATACATTTTTTGTTCGAGGCTCCCGGGTTAAGACTTTGGCAGTATTCCCGACCAATTATCTCGCAAATTTAATTTTTCGAAATTTTTTAAAAAATTTATATGAGTGTAGCTCAGCATCCGCTGGACCAATCAAAAAGTGCGCCATACATTTTTTGTTCGAGACTCCCGGGTTAAGACTTTGGCGGTATTCCCGACCAATTATCTCGCAAATTTAATTTTTCGAAATTTTTTAAAAAATTTATATGAGTGTAGCTCAGCATCGGCTGGACCAATCAAAAAGTGTACCATATATTTTTTGTTCGAGACTCCCGGGTTAAGACTTTGGCGGTATTCCCGACCAATTATCTCGCAAATTTAATTTTTCGAAATTTTTTAAAAAATTTATATGAGTGTAGCTCAGCATCCACTGGACCAATCAAAAAGTGTGCCATATATTTTTTGTTCGAGACTCCCGGGTTAAGTTTTTGGCGGTATTCCCGACCAATTATCTCGCAAATTTAATTTTTCGAAATTTTTTAAAAAATTTATATGAGTGTAGCTCAGCATCCGCTGGACCAATCAAAAAGTGTGCCATATATTTTTTGTTCGAGACTCCCGGGTTAAGTTTTTGGCGGTATTCCCGACCAATTATCTCGCAAATTTAATTTTTCGAAATTTTTTAAAAAATTTATATGAGTGTAGCTCAGCATCCGCTGGACCAATCAAAAAGTGCGCCATACATTTTTTGTTCGAGACTCCCGGGTTAAGACTTTGGCAGTATTCCCGACCAATTATCTCGCAAATTTAATTTTTCGAAATTTTTTAAAAAATTTATATGAGTGTAGCTCAGCATCCGCTGGACCAATCAAAAAGTGTGCCATATATTTTTTGTTCGAGACTCCCGGGTTAAGACTTTGGCGGTATTCCCGACCAATTATCTCGCAAATTTAATTTTTCGAAATTTTTTAAAAAATTTATATGAGTGTAGCTCAGCATCCGCTGGACCAATCAAAAAGTGCGCCATACATTTTTTGTTCGAGACTTTTTGCTCAATTTTTTGGCATTAATCCCGAGGCATTATCTCGCGAATTTAATTTTTCGGAAATTTTTCCAAATTTGTTTTCTAGTGTAGCTCAGCATCCGCTGGACCAATCAAAAAGTGCGCCATACATTTTCTGTTCGAGACTCCCGGGTTAAGACTTTGGCGGTATTCCCGACCAATTATCTCGCAAATTTAATTTTTCGAAATTTTTTAAAAAATTTATATGAGTGTAGCTCAGCATCCGCTGGACCAATCAAAAAGTGTGCCATATATTTTTTGTTCAGAACTTTCTTCTAACTACTTTGGAGATATTCCCGACCAATTATCTCGCAAATTTAATTTTTCGAAATTTTTTAAAAAATTTATATGAGTGTAGCTCAGCATCCGCTGGACCAATCAAAAAGTGCGGCATACATTTTTTGTTCGAGACTTTTTGCTCAATTTTTTGGCATTAATCCCGAGGCATTATCTCGCGAATTTAATTTTTCGGAAATTTTTCCAAATTTGTTTTCTAGTGTAGCTCAGCATCCGCTGGACCAATCTAAAAGTGCGCCATACATTTTTTGTTCGAGACTCCCGGGTTAAGACTTTGGCGGTTTTCCCGACCAATTATCTCGCAAATTTAATTTTTCGAAATTTTTTAAAAAATTTATATGAGTGTAGCTCAGCATCCGCTGGACCAATCAAAAAGTGTGCCATATATTTTTTGTTCAGAACTTTCTTCTAACTACTTTGGAGATATTCCCGACCAATTATCTCGCAAATTTAATTTTTCGAAATTTTTTAAAAAATTTATATGAGTGTAGCTCAGCATCCGCTGGACCAATCAAAAAGTGCGGCATACATTTTTTGTTCGAGACTTTTTGCTCAATTTTTTGGCATTAATCCCGAGGCATTATCTCGCGAATTTAATTATTCGGAAATTTTTCCAAATTTGTTTTCTAGTGTAGCTCAGCATCCGCTGGACCAATCTAAAAGTGCGCCATACATTTTTTGTTCGAGACTCCCGGGTTAAGACTTTGGCGGTATTCCCGAGCAATTATCTCCCAAATTTAATTTTTTGAAATTTAAAAAAAAAATTTATCTGAGTGTAGCTCAGCATCCGCTGGACCAATCAAAACGTGCGCCATACATTTTTTGTTCAGAACTTTCTTCTAATCACTATGGCGGTATTTTCGAACGATTATCTAGCGAATTTAATTTTTTGAATATTTTTTCAAATTATTTTTGGGTGTAGCTCACCATCCGCTGGACCAATCAAGAAGTGCGCCATACATTTTTTGTTCGAGACTCCCGGGTTAAGTCTTTCAAGGTATTCCCGATCAATTATATCGCAAATTTAATTTTTCGTAATTTTTTAAAAAATTTATCTCAGTGTAGCTCAGCATCCGCTGGACCAATCAAAAAGTGCGCCATACATTTTTTTACGAGGCTCCCGGGTTAAGACTTTGGCAGTATTCCCGACCAATTATCTCGCAAATTTAATTTTTCGAAATTTTTTAAAAAATTTATATGAGTGTAGCTCAGCATCCGCTGGACCAATCAAAAAGTGTGCCATATATTTTTTGTTCGAGACTCCCGGGTTAAGACTTTGGCGGTATTCCCGACCAATTATCTCGCAAATTTAATTTTTCGAAATTTTTTAAAAAATTTATATGAGTGTAGCTCAGCATCCGCTGGACCAATCAAAAAGTGCGCCATACATTTTTTGTTCGAGACTCCCGGGTTAAGACTTTGGCGGTATTCCCGACCAATTATCTCGCAAATTTAATTTTTCGAAATTTTTTAAAAAATTTATATGAGTGTAGCTCAGCATCCGCTGGACCAATCAAAAAGTGTGCCATATATTTTTTGTTTAGAACTTTCTTCTAACTACTTTGGAGATATTCCCGACCAATTATCTCGCAAATTTAATTTTTCGAAATTTTTTAAAAAATTTATATGAGTGTAGCTCAGCATCCGCTGGACCAATCAAAAAGTGCGCCTTACATTTTTTGTTCGAGACTCCCGGGTTAAGACTTTGGCGGTATTCCCGACCAATTATCTCGCAAATTTAATTTTTCGAAATTTTTTAAACAATTTATATGAGTGTAGCTCAGCATCCGCTGGACCAATCAAAAAGTGTGCCATATATTTTTTGTTCGAGACTCCCGGGTTAAGACTTTGGCGGTATTCCCGACCAATTATCTCGCAAATTTAATTTTTCGCAATTTTTTAAAAAATTTATATGAGTGTAGCTCAGCATCCGCTCGACCAATCAAAAAGTGCGCCATACATTTTTTGTTCGAGACTCCCGGGTTAAGACTTTGGCGGTATTCCCGACCAATTATCTCGCAAATTTAATTTTTCGAAATTTTTTAAAAAATTTATATGAGTGTAGCTCAGCATCCGCTGGACCAATCAAAAAGTGTGCCATATATTTTTTGTTCAGAACTTTCTTCTAACTACTTTGGAGATATTCCCGACCAATTATCTCGCAAATTTAATTTTTCGAAATTTTTTAAAAAATTTATATGAGTGTAGCTCAGCATCCGCTGGACCAATCAAAAAGTGTGCCATATATTTTTTGTTCGAGACTCCCGGGTTAAGACTTTGGCGGTATTCCCGACAAATTATCTCGCAAATTTAATTTTTCGAAATTTTTTAAAAAATTTATATGAGTGTAGCTCAGCATCCGCTGGACCAATCAAAAAGTGCGCCATACATTTTTTGTTCGAGACTCCCGGGTTAAGACTTTGGCGGTATTCCCGACCAATTATCTCGCAAATTTAATTTTTCGAAATTTTTTAAAAAATTTATATGAGTGTAGCTCAGCATCGGCTGGACCAATCAAAAAGTGTGCCATATATTTTTTGTTCGAGACTCCCGGGTTAAGACTTTGGCGGTATTCCCGACCAATTATCTCGCAAATTTAATTTTTCGAAATTTTTTAAAAAATTTATATGAGTGTAGCTCAGCATCCACTGGACCAATCAAAAAGTGTGCCATATATTTTTTGTTCGAGACTCCCGGGTTAAGTTTTTGGCGGTATTCCCGACCAATTATCTCGCAAATTTAATTTTTCGAAATTTTTTAAAAAATTTATATGAGTGTAGCTCAGCATCCGCTGGACCAATCAAAAAGTGTGCCATATATTTTTTGTTCGAGACTCCCGGGTTAAGTTTTTGGCGGTATTCCCGACCAATTATCTCGCAAATTTAATTTTTCGAAATTTTTTAAAAAATTTATATGAGTGTAGCTCAGCATCCGCTGGACCAATCAAAAAGTGCGCCATACATTTTTTGTTCGAGACTCCCGGGTTAAGACTTTGGCGGTATTCCCGACCAATTATCTCGCAAATTTAATTTTTCGAAATTTTTTAAAAAATTTATATGAGTGTACCTCAGCATCCGCTGGACCAATCAAAAAGTGTGCCATATATTTTTTGTTCGAGACTCCCGGGTTAAGACTTTGGCGGTATTCCCGACCAATTATCTCGCAAATTTAATTTTTCGCAATTTTTTAAAAAATTTATATGAGTGTAGCTCAGCATCCGCTCGACCAATCAAAAAGTGCGCCATACATTTTTTGTTCGAGACTCCCGGGTTAAGACTTTGGCGGTATTCCCGACCAATTATCTCGCAAATTTAATTTTTCGAAATTTTTTAAAAAATTTATATGAGTGTAGCTCAGCATCCGCTGGACCAATCAAAAAGTGTGCCATATATTTTTTGTTCAGAACTTTCTTCTAACTACTTTGGAGATATTCCCGACCAATTATCTCGCAAATTTAATTTTTCGAAATTTTTTAAAAAATTTATATGAGTGTAGCTCAGCATCCGCTGGACCAATCAAAAAGTGTGCCATATATTTTTTGTTCAGAACTTTCTTCTAACTACTTTGGAGATATTCCCGACCAATTATCTCGCAAATTTAATTTTTCGAAATTTTTTAAAAAATTTATATGAGTGTAGCTCAGCATCCGCTGGACCAATCAAAAAGTGCGGCATACATTTTTTGTTCGAGACTTTTTGCTCAATTTTTTGGCATTAATCCCGAGGCATTATCTCGTGAATTTAATTTTTCGGAAATTTTTCCAAATTTGTTTTCTAGTGTAGCTCAGCATCCGCTGGACCAATCTAAAAGTGCGCCATACATTTTTTGTTCGAGACTCCCGGGTTAAGACTTTGGCGTTATTCCCGAGCAATTATCTCCCAAATTTAATTTTTTGAAATTTAAAAAAAAATTTATCTGAGTGTAGCTCAGCATCCGCTGGACCAATCAAAAAGTGCGCCATACATTTTTTGTTCAGAACTTTCTTCTAATCACTATGGCGGTATTTTCGAACGATTATCTAGCGAATTTAATTTTTTGAAAATTTTTCCAAATTATTTTTGAGTGTAGCTCACCATCCGCTGGACCAATCAAGAAGTGCGCCATACATTTTTTGTTCGAGACTCCCGGGTTAAGTCTTTCAAGGTATTCCCGATCAATTATATCGCAAATTTAATTTTTCGTAATTTTTTAAAAAATTTATCTCAGTGTAGCTCAGCATCCGCTGGACCAATCAAAAAGTGCGCCATACATTTTTTGTTCGAGACTCCCGGGTTAAGACTTTGGCGGTATTCCCGACCAATTATCTCGCAAATTTAATTTTTCGAAATTTTTAAAAAAATTTATATGAGTGTAGCTCAGCATCCGCTGGACCAATAAAAAAGTGTGCCATACATTTTTTGTTCGAGACTCCCGGGTTAAGACTTTGGCGGTATTCCCGACCAATTATCTCGCAAATTTAATTTTTCGAAATTTTTTAAAAAATTTATATGAGTGTAGCTCAGCATCCGCTGGACCAATAAAAAAGTGCGCCATACATTTTTTGTTCGAGACTCCCGGGTTAAGACTTTAGCGGTATTCCCGACCAATTACCTCGCAAATTTAATTTTTCGAAATTTTTTAAAAAATTTATATGAGTGTAGCTCAGCATCCGCTGGACCAATCAAAAAGTGTGCCATATATTTTTTGTTCGAGACTCCCGGGTTAAGACTTTGGCGGTATTCCCGACCAATTATCTCGCAAATTTAATTTTTCGAAATTTTTTAAAAAATTTATATGAGTGTAGCTCAGCATCCGCTGGACCAATCAAAAAGTGCGCCATACATTTTTTGTTCGAGACTCCCGGGTTAAGACTTTGGCGGTATTCCCGACCAATTATCTCGCAAATTTAATTTTTCGAAATTTTTTAAAAAATTTATATGAGTGTAGCTCAGCATCCGCTGGACCAATCAAAAAGTGTGCCATATATTTTTTGTTCGAGACTCCCGGGTTAAGACTTTGGCGGTATTCCCGACCAATTATCTCGCAAATTTAATTTTTCGCAATTTTTTAAAAAATTTATATGAGTGTAGCTCAGCATCCGCTCGATCAATCAAAAAGTGCGCCATACTTTTTTTGTTCGAGACTCCCGGGTTAAGACTTTGGCGGTATTCCCGACCAATTATCTCGCAAATTTAATTTTTCGAAATTTTTTAAAAAATTTATATGAGTGTAGCTCAGCATCCGCTGGACCAATCAAAAAGTGTGCCATATATTTTTTGTTCAGAACTTTCTTCTAACTACTTTGGAGATATTCCCGACCAATTATCTCGCAAATTTAATTTTTCGAAATTTTTTAAAAAATTTATATGAGTGTAGCTCAGCATCCGCTGGACCAATCAAAAAGTGTGCCATATATTTTTTGTTCGAGACTCCCGGGTTAAGACTTTGGCGGTATTCCCGACCAATTATCTCGCAAATTTAATTTTTCGAAATTTTTTAAAAAATTTATATGAGTGTAGCTCAGCATCCGCTGGACCAATCAAAAAGTGCGCCATACATTTTTTGTTCGAGACTCCCGGGTTAAGACTTTGGCGGTATTCCCGACCAATTATCTCGCAAATTTAATTTTTCGAAATTTTTTAAAAAATTTATATGAGTGTAGCTCAGCATCGGCTGGACCAATCAAAAAGTGTGCCATATATTTTTTGTTCGAGACTCCCGGGTTAAGACTTTGGCGGTATTCCCGACCAATTATCTCGCAAATTTAATTTTTCGAAATTTTTTAAAAAATTTATATGAGTGTAGCTCAGCATCCGCTGGACCAATCAAAAAGTGTGCCATATATTTTTTGTTCGAGACTCCCGGGTTAAGACTTTGGCGGTATTCCCGACCAATTATCTCGCAAATTTAATTTTTCGAAATTTTTTAAAAAATTTATATGAGTGTAGCTCAGCATCCGCTGGACCAATCAAAAAGTGCGCCATACATTTTTTGTTCGAGACTCCCGGGTTAAGACTTTGGCGGTATTCCCGACCAATTATCTCGCAAATTTAATTTTTCGAAATTTTTTAAAAAATTTATATGAGTGTAGCTCAGCATCCGCTGGACCAATCAAAAAGTGTGCCATATATTTTTTGTTCAGAACTTTCTTCTAACTACTTTGGAGATATTCCCGACCAATTATCTCGCAAATTTAATTTTTCGAAATTTTTTAAAAAATTTATATGAGTGTAGCTCAGCATCCGCTGGACCAATCAAAAAGTGTGCCATATATTTTTTGTTCAGAACTTTCTTCTAACTACTTTGGAGATATTCCCGACCAATTATCTCGCAAATTTAATTTTTCGAAATTTTTTAAAAAATTTATATGAGTGTAGCTCAGCATCCGCTGGACCAATCAAAAAGTGTGCCATATATTTTTTGTTCAGAACTTTCTTCTAACTACTTTGGAGATATTCCCGACCATTTATCTCGCAAATTTAATTTTTCGAAGTTTTTTAAAAAATTTATCTGAGTGTAGCTCAGCATCCGCTGGACCAATCAAAAAGTGCCCCATACATTTTTTGTTCGAAACCTTTTCCCTATTTTATTGGTGGTGTTCCGGAGCAGTTATCTCGAAAATATAATTTTTCGAAAATTTTTCCGAATTTTATTTGAGTGTATCTCAGCATCCGCTGGACCAATCATAAAGTGCGCCATTCATTATTTGTAGTCAACTCATTACATTATTTAATGCGAGATATAGATGTTTTTGTATCTTACTTATGTTTGACTGTAATTTATATATAAAAATTACAATATGAAAAGTGTCCGTAGAGTAAAACTTACTTTATTAATTATGATATAAAATTATATTAGTAATAGTTGCACGGAAATTATAAAGTATTAAAATAAGCTGCAACGGTCAGTATTTTAATCCAATTTTGCATATTTTAATACTAAAAGGGATTACAATAAGGAAAATTGGATTAAAATAATAAGTGTTGCAGCTTATTTTTATGCCTTTTAATTTTCTGTGATTCCATTATTGGAAACGTTTCCTATTGCAGATAAATCTTTTTTCCGTACATTTATTTTTAATCTATGTGCAGTTGATTTTTACCTATAATAATAAATTAATTAAAATTTTTAAAGATAAATGTTTACCATTTTCTTCTGGTGCAACTCTCATTCTAGGGATTTGGATTTTTAGAAATAATATTTAAAATAAAAAAAAATATGCATATTTCTTAAGCTAGGAGCCCATCCATTATCCGAGGCTCGATAAATCCGGGATCCTCTGTGTTTGGCGGATATATCAAGGTGTTTTTACGTTTTCACGTCATCGCAGTTGTTTTCTATATATCCAACAGGCAGATTTGCTATTGGAACAGCAGGGGTTACAAGCCTTGTCGACTTTTCCAACCTTCTGACAACCATCAGGACTTATCACCAATACGAATCCACTATAGATCCTCTTTTCTCTCTCTCTCTCTCTCTCTCTCTCTCTCTCTCTCTCTCTCTCTCTGTATATATTTATTTATATAGGTATAGCCCAACCAATGTATATCGTGAACCGCACTAAAGATCCTCGCTTCGTTTCGTCTGATGGTTGCACTTGTGTTGAAACTGTCGCCTATATAAGGGGCTTCCAACAGCTGTAAATCCTCGTTAGATGTACAAGAAAAACAAAAGCAAATTGAAAACGTGAATGGCATCTCCAGTTGATCACCTCAATATTTCTTTTGTTTTACTTTTTTTCCAAAAATTTCTTCAATTTAGGTGCTCTTTTGTTTCGAATTGTTCTAAATTTTATTATTTTTACTCTTGGGATAAGTGGATCTTGAATATGCATGAATAATGACTACAATTAGTTTTATCCGAATTTTTATATGATTGAATTTTATTAGATAGAATTTTTTTTACCCGAATTTATATTTGTTCGAAATTTCGAATAAACATTCAGCAGAAACAATTTTGACACGAATTTGCAAATCCAATTCAATGAAAATAATAAATTAATTTTCGAGCTTATTTCTGCTTCAGAAAAATAATCGTATGAGATAAAATTGGAAAATTAAGATGTTTCTTGTGATTTTTATTTTTTCTTTTAATTTAATTTTTTTCTTACCAATTGAATCTGGAATTTTGACGAAAGCAAGCTAGAGAGTGAGGAGAGAGAGAGAGGAGAGAGTAGTTCTTGGTCGACAAGTCCAAGAGCACTCGATGGACTAAGTAAATCAGAGGCCTTTGGCCCGAGCAGGAGCAACAAAGGGTTGCTAAGAGCCCTTCACTGAACCACTGGTAGACCACTCAGCCCTCCGCAACTCCTCGTTCCCGCTTCTATATGTAGTCGACCCGCTTGCTCTCCGTGACGTGATTGCCATCAAAATGTGTTTACCGTAAACCGTATCAAACTGTCGACTCTTGCATCCTGTACACGTCGATGAAAAAAACTTTTTTTCTCTCTCTCTCTCTCTCTGTATGTATGTATATATATGGTCGGCCTTTTTCCAAATTGGTATCCAGTCCACTGTTTATCCGGAAAACGACCACTATACACATACATCTTTCTTGTATATTTTTCCTTTTCTTTTTGCCCCATCACCACTCGAGGATCCACAACCTTGACGTGAAAATCTTTTGTGAAATTAACTTAGATGTTAAAAAAAAAAGTTCAAATTGATGTTTCCTTTACTTGTCAATGTTTTTTAACATTTTCAATTTGTTGGAAATGGATTTTTTGTTTTAATTTTAATTAACTCTACAGTGCATGAGTAGTAAAAGTTAATTTAAGTCGGATAGAATTATTATATATTTTTGTATTAGTAGTGAAAGTAATTTTCAATCAGATCAAATGTTGTGAATTTCTGTAATTTATTTATTAGTAGTAATAAAAAGTTGTAGTCAGAAAAACCCTTTTTAAATTTTTTGAATTTGTTTTGGCACATTTTCATAAATGTAAGTTTCAGTAAGACAGATTTTCTATCAAATTCTCATTAGTTCATTATCAGTAGTAAACCCCATTTTTAATCAAACTGGACAATGGAAATTTGTGTAATTTTATCATCAGTTGTAAATAACAGGTTTATCCAGAAAATTTGTAAATTATTTCCATTCATTAAGTAGTATATAAGTTAGTTTCGATCAGACATATTTCTTGCTTTAGTATCAGTAGTAAAAGTCAATTTCAATCAGACGAAACTATTAGTAGTAGCGAAAAGTGTTAATCAGACAAAAAGTCCTCTAATGTGAGAGAAATTTTATGCAAAAAAAGAATCCTTCTTTTTATACGTTTTACTTGAAACATTCCCTTTTATAAATAAATGTAGGAAAATGAAATCATTTTTTTATTATATTACATTTTATTGTAACAGTAAAAATTTAAATCAATTTTAATAGCTTTTATTGAAAATTTTATTTACTAAATATATCTCAGTATAAAATTTTACTACTTTTTTCACTAATTCTTTAAAATATTTTGTTCATGATTTATCGATTAGTTATATCATTTATTGATCAATACAATGTCGATGAGAAAATCTGTGACAATCACCAACGGGTCGATATTTATAGCAACTTTTCCAAACTTCAAAAAGACAAATAGCCGAATGAAATCGATAAAAAATAGCCAATGGCATTGAGACATGAATAATTATTGTCCAAGCCCAGACACCAAAAAATCTTAAATGATCGGGTCTTACTCCAGCTCTTGATTTTTCAAATGTATTTACCGTCCAAAGTGCCACATTAACGACAATCAAAAATGTTATTAGCTCCTTACCGGGTTTTTCATTTGTTGTTGATCTTCGTCGCCAAGCGATCTGAAAGTTGATAGAAAAAAAAAGTTTTGAAAATTCCCTTATTTCTCACTTTTATTTATTTTTTTTATCTATCTCGCGTCACGTGAAGCGAATTTTACCTTGATGAGCAAAGTTTGCATGGTACTTTGTAGTAGAGCGAGGAAGTCCAAGCCTAGAAGAAGTCCCCATATAGGTCCTCGTGTTAAGATTCCACCTACTGCACCAAAGAAGCTGTGAAGATATACACCGGCTTGAGCTGCCGCTAATAAAGTGGCGTCAAGTCTCGGTGGCTTCGTGTTCTTGTGCTCGAGATTTTGTAACTTGAGCGCTGCCCCAATAGCAGCCAGAGCACCTGTAATATTAACGCGTTTATTCCATAGCAGGGATTTGCTTACCTTTTTTTGAAAATTGATATTAATTTCTTATTTTAAAAAAAATTCTTTTCTACCGATTGCTGATAAAGTAGAATTATTACCGATTTAAATGGCCAAATCTGTTTTACCAATTGTTGATAGGTGAATTATTACCAATTGTAGTCAAATTTTACCAATTGGTGGTAAAACAGATTCAGCTATTTAAATCAGTGATAATTCTACTGTTTTGATTATTGATAATAAAATTTGCCTATTTGGATTAGTAATAATTCTATTTATTTTCAGTGAAATATTACACAGAAAAAACCTGAATTCAAATTGAGTATAGATTCTATACTCAATTTGATTCGCAACAAAAATGAAACTGGTTGTTTCATTTCGAGTTCTAGGGTAAAAGTATCAAAATGAAACAGGCAAGTTTCATTTTGAGAAAAAGAAAAATGGAAAAATATTGTGAAATAACGAATAATTTTGCACAAAAACATGAAATATAATAATTACAAAGAAGTAAATAACACGCTAGACTTAATATATTTGATTAAAAATTGCTTGTAATCGCGTAATAAAATAATAAAGGAAATATGTTTTTAGGTTAGAAAAATGAAAACATGTGTTTTGACAACAGGAACGGTACTGCCAACTTAAATAATAGCGGTAAATTTAAAAACTTATGAAATTAATTATTATCTACGTAAATAATAATAAATAATTTTTATTTAAAAACTTCTAAATATTCGTACTGGTCAAAATAATCTTTCTGGTGTTGTTGAAATATTAGAAACAATAATTGAAATACAAAATTACTCTGCTTATGATGCCAACTTAGAAATCTGAAATTCCAGCCAATATCATTTTGAATAACATGAAGTTTGTCCCATACTCATTTCGATACCCAAAAGAAAATGAGTTGCAACAAAAATGAGTCCAAGTTTTTTCTGTGTAGTGAATTAGAAACATTTTTAAATTGCATTAGTCGCTAAATTCCAATCTGATCCTAATTTGGAAAGTAATTATGTTCTCCCTCACCTGAAATTTGAATTGCAATCTCTAGGGCCGTTACTTGTTGAATTGCAATTTTTGGTTGAGAATCTTTCAATACAAAAAACATTATCAGGCTCAATACGGTCGCTGCTATTATTAGAATACCTCCAAATAAACCCCTGTGCCCAAAAAATATTTTTTAATTTTTAAAATAATTTTATCAAGCTTTTAAATTAACTAAAAATTCTTTTTTTTTTTTTTGAATTTTTCTTGTTGGGAAAATAATTATAAAAATCAATAATTAGGAAAAAAAATTGAATTATAATATAAATCTCACCTATGAGCACTACCGCAATCGATACTAAGATGATGAAGGGATCTTGCTGAGGATTCATATTTCGTTGAGTTAGTGACTCTTTTGTCAACGCATTTCCACATTTCAAATAGAATGACTGCGCAGATTAAACTGAACTCGATCGTGCATGGAAATAGGAAAGGACTTGCATCTCTGAGAAGGGTTTTTAGGATGCCGTCGTCACCCTCGTGCGCGTGTTCCAATTGGACGATCTCATGCTGTGTTTCCTCTACCAGTGCCTGGGAAATAGGAGAATAAGGATTGTCGTTGAAGTCGAGGTTATCGACATAGCCTGAGGATATTTTAATTCCCGCCTCAATCCCCTTTCTTATACCCCCCTTTTCGTTTTCAAACTTGTTTCACACAGTTTTTGTTTCATATGAATTTAAAAACAAAAAAATAAATAAAGAAAAACAATTTTTCCAAATAGTCAATTAAATATTTCAAAAACACTCGAAAATTTAATAAAATTATTTTTGGAAATTTTATTTTTTACTTTTCCCTTTGACTTTTGTGAACCTTTTTTTTCATTTTATATTATAATATTAAAAAGTTTTCGATTTAACGATTAATTTAATAAACTTTGAAATCTATTTTGAAGTAGTATTAATTAAATTTTCTGCGTAAATATTTGTAAAGGGAGAATTTGTTGTCAGAATTCATGTAATAGGTGAAACTTTTTGATCCCTTTGTGTAAATTTGGAAAATTTGTTTGTTCTGCTAATTTAGCTGAGAAAATTTTTAAAATATTTTCATAAATGGAAAATCATTTTAAAAATATTCTCCCTTATTTTTTTTCGTTACACGGAAAAAAAAAATCTTTATCTGTAACAGCGATACATTTCTCTAGAATTACGAAAATTTTCGCTGTTTGAAACCTATCTCTGTTTCAGGTAAAAATTTGTTTTACTTTTTTTTAAATAAGTAGTAAATTAAATTGAAATCACCTGTAACCATTCGCAAAGATTTGTGGCAATCATATGCATTAAACCCAATTTTGCAAAAGCACCATGTTTCGTGAGCTCTAAACATTTACTATTTAAAAATATAAAATGCATCTGAGCCATCACCAATAGGAGCCTTGCTGTTGGGGTAATAGCTCTAAATGGTCCGGATACTATTTCCGCGCCAATTTGCAATCCGGTAAATACTAACGACCCTGCTCCAAAACCAACGGTCCCCAGTCGCAAACAAAAGCTCCCGTATTGCTGAACTTGTCGACGATGAAAATGGTTTTTGGCCGTTTGTTTGTAATCATCCCCCAACTAATTACCCAACAAACATTGTATATATATTTTTTTTATAGCAAATCTATTTCTATAAAATAATAGAAATTGAATTTGAAAAAAATTTCCTTTCGATTTAGTGAAAAAAATTTTTATAAATATTTATTTCCATATCAACTAAATATTTACTTGTATCAAATAAATATTTGTTTTTGTACTTTCTAAATTTGAATCAGTGAATTTCACTGCTAACCAGTTATAAGTATACCAAGTGAAATTTTACTGAACCAAACAGTCAAATTTCATTGGTTTGGTATACTTATAACTGGTTAGCAGTGAAATTCACTGATTCAAATTTAGAGAGTATCAATTATTATTCGAGTCAATTAAAAGGTATTTATTTTAAATACAAAAATTATTGATTTGAATACAGTTTATTTGATTCAATTTAAAGTTATTTGTTCGAAATAAATATTTATTTGATAGACATATTTTTTTTTGCAACGTTTTTAATATTTCGAATAAAAGAATTGCTAGAAATATTTCTGTAAAAAAAAAACAGGGAAAAGATACTTTTTAGAATACTTTTTAGAATTCTTTTTAGAATTCATTTTACTTACGTTAATTTCCATTTTAGAATTTTCATTCGTGTTATATCTTTCTTCTCGTTTGGCATGTTTCACTAATAAATTCTTGACAGCCTTGTCTCTGAGTAATGTTGAATACAAAGTAATGAGAAATACAACGCTAACTATATAAAGATAAAGATAAAATCCCTGTGAAAAAAAATAGTGCGATTAATTATTATAAAAAGTAAATTGTGTGCGAGGATAAAAATAGAAAAAAAAATTTTTTTTTTTTTAATAATATCTTCAACAACGAAAAATTATACTCTTTAAGCTGAATTTTTTTTTTTATTATTATTATTATTTTCACGCGCGTATTTAAATTCAGATATATATATCTCTCACTTTGAATATATAGTTAATTGATTGCGATATTCGGCATGAAATTGAGTTAATTCCTGAATTAAATTATAAATCCATATTTTCGCATCATTTCCATCTACAATTTCGATGAAAGTTCTGCATTTAAATTGCTTCGTTTTATTTATATATAGATTTAAAAGAAATAGAACATAATGAAAAAAAAAAATATATATATTACGAAATACCGCACGAATATAATTTGAAAACATTTAAATATTTAATTTTGAGATTTCAATTAATTTTTTCCAATAAAAAAAATTTTGCACCATTTATTCGCTCTTTAAAAAATAATTAATTTTTTTTCGCTTTTGTAAATATAGTAGTGTTTACTTTTTTGTTAAAAAATATACGCGGAATAAAAAAATCGCTTTTTTTTTGAAAAAAGAGACATGTTGGAACTGAGTTGAAAAAATATGTAATTTTTCATATGAATAATTACTGATTATAAAGTTTACCTGATCCAAAGCGGGAGGAACTTGTTGACTTACACTTGCCGTTACTGGAATAGCAACCCCAACAACTATTAATAACTTAGCGTAAAGTATACTTATAGAAGATATAATCTCTGCATGTGGAGCATGACTATTTTTCTTAGAACGTGACCGATTTTGTACTCTACTTACTGAAATACTTCCTGAAATTCATAATTTCTAAATACAAATTTAAAAATGGGGAAAAAATTAAATTCTAAAAAAAACAAAATACAAAATAAAATAAAAAAGAAAGTAAAAATTAAAATTTTCAAATAATACCTTTAACACTCAAATTAGAAAGTGGAATATTTTCTGTATTTACAGGCGTCAATTGCATTAATTGTTCTTGTAAATTATTATTCTCAGAATCTAAATTCTCCATTGGCTGAGATAAATTCATAGGAGCAATTTGTGCTATTTGATTATATGTTGATGGGTTATTTAATGGTAAATCCTGATCTTGATTTAAAGTCGATGGTAGAGAAATGTTACTTCCCATCCTTGATATGAGTGCGCTATGAAAATTTAATGAATTTTAAATTGAAACGATATTTTAATATCGTATTAATATATCAGTACCTATTATAAAGGGAAAAAATTATTTTCAACGTTAAATAAAATATTTAAAAAAATAATATTTGAAAAATTCGCTGTGTATAAAATTATAGAAAATTTTTTTTTTATGAAATTAAAAAAAATGAAATTAATTTTTTTTAAAAAATATATAAAGAAGCAATAATTATTTCTTTATTTATAAATAGAGTTTTGTTTTTGTTTATAGAGTATATACGTATAAGTAATTTGCATCTCATATTTCTCTATAGATGTTACGTGTCTTAAGATTTAATTTGCATTATTTTCCTCATGGTCTTAATATATAGAATATATATCATTTTGAACCCCTTTACGGATTTAGACTATGTACCTCTGAATTCATCGGAATAGCAAAGGTATTTACTAATGAGAAGCGTTTGAATTTGCAAGGCTGCTGAGAATTATGCTTGAATTCATTATTGAAATCCATCTCTGGCCTTTTACAAAGAGAAAACTATTAAGGAAGCCAAATAACACGAATTTGTTTTACCCCGATATATATATATATATATATGTACAAAAGTATTTAAAATTTGTTTATTAAGACTAACACCAAGAAAAGTTAATTTTACAATAATTACAAATTTTTTTTTTCCCAAACAATTTACAAAAAAAAAAAAAAAATGAAAAAGTTGCGAAAAAAACGCTTCTCTCAAGCGCTGGAAAATGTATATTGAGATTGATAAGAATTTAATTCAATTTTTAATCAATCGTGTTCTTGTTTCTTAATTAACTAATCTTCATTGAGAGTTCCTGGAGAAATTCCAAAGATGTACTCTTGAATTGGAATTCAGTTCTGATAAAAGTCGCATGAAGTCGGGAGAGTCAATAAATGTTTTTCTTTTTCCTTCACGAGAAATTGATTAATTTATATATATATGGCTTAAAATTTTTTTTTTTTTTAAATATAGTATTTATATATTATTATATTTAATAATTAATAATTATAAAACAATTGAAATTTTATGTATTAAATTTAAATTAATACAAAAATAATTAAATTATATGAAATAACTATAATTAAAATTATTTTAAAATAATTGAATTATATAATTAAAATTATGCAAAATAATTAAATTAAAATTAAGCAAAATAATTAAATTTAAATTATACAAAATAATTCAATTATAATTAAAATTAGAAAAAAAAATTCTCACCCAAAGATAGCTCTTCGGTGATGAACAACTGCACTCAAGGAAATACTTCCTCGTCTTGGTATCGGTGACCTGTTTCGAGAATGTGTGCAACTTGCATTCTCAATATCGATCGATAAATTATCAGAAAAATTGTGATTATAGCCATCAGAATTAATTTGTAGAACTGCACCATCTTTTCCTTCGTGGCTGTTGAAAATTATTATTTGTTATATTAATAATAACAAAAAAAAAATTCCAATCGATTGCCTCTCGCACTCAACAGAAACTTATAATAACTACCCAAGTTAATTCGCAGGAAAAGTGATCGATGTGTATTTCGTAGATTGCAATTCAATTGGAACTTTCAACGAAAAGTTTATATATATAGAAGAAAGTTAGGAAAGTTTAATTTATTGTATATATATGCGAGAGTTTTACTTACTTAAATGTGTTATTCGTCATTTTATTTTTTTCTTTTTCTATATAATCTTCTCTTGTCGAATGGACCTAATTATGGATACTTGAGTTATTGAAAAAGAGAGAGAAATTATGGGGAAAAAAGGAGAGAAAATAAAAATGGGGGGAATGGAGGAAGAAACCGCAAAAGAAAGCAGGATAACATTTTAAAGTTTTCTGCATGAAATGAACGTCGTGCAACAATCCTTTCTGCGTTTATTCCACGACAATGCGTCAAACTTTTCAGTTAGTCGAAGTCAACCTCGGCATTTGTTCGGTTGCTCTTTCCATCATCCATTTTGCCCTCCATCTTATTTCTTCCTCGTCCTTTTCACATAGAACTTGAGGAAAATTTATTTCCGGAAAATTTGGTTCCTTTGAATTTCAAGTAGCGCGACAAACCAATTGCATCATTTACTACTATTATTATTATTCACTTTTATCACTCTCGAATAAAACAATTTCAATTTTTAAATTAAATCACAATTTTTCTGTTAAGATTTGTTTTGCGATCCAATTTCTTAATTATTCTATTAAAAATTACCTATCAATAATTTTGCCTAACTTCTTGTTGGGATGATAAAAAAATGTCTCAACGATTTTACTGTCTTTGGTACTAACGAATGTCTGTAGCAATTTATTTTTTATGTTATCTTTTTGTATTGACAGAAGAATATAAGTTGCATTAAAGAGGAGAGTGAGATACAAAAAAAAAATTTTTTTGAAGTTTGCTCATCTTTGTAATTACTTTAGGAATTAGCGAATGAGAAACGTGTGGAATTTAAGAAAAAAATATTTATTCGCACGTCACGTGAAACAAGTCAAAAATATGTGTGGAGAACGTGCACATTTCTATAACTAGACCGCGCAAAAATTTTTTTTTTTTTTTAATAATAAATTGCAATTCATGCGGAAAAATGATATTTAAAAATTTAGAGCATGACTGCTAAGAGAACAAATTATAGGTGCAGCTGTTAATTATTGAAACAATCATTCAAGTTAGATTCTATTTGAATTCATTTGCAAAACAAATTTTCAAGTTTCTAGACGAAAAAAATAAATGAAATTATTAATTTTTAAATATAATAATCTTGTATTATTCCCTCAAAAGGAAAAGAAATTAATTTTTTTTTTATATTTACCAAAATATATGGACTAAATTATTATTTATTTTAAAAAGAAAGAATAACGAAATAATTTAATTATATTATATAATTCTTTTCATTAATAATTTTTTTTTTTTTTAATAAATAAATTATAAATAATTTTGTTTCAATGGTAGCTGAACAGAATTTATTTTACTCCTCGGGTTAATTTTTTCATTCAATTTATAAAATAAACAAAAGATTCCTTTTATAAATAAATAGAGAAATATTTTGTACAATTTTACATTTTTTTTTTTTTTTCTTTTGGGAAAAATTGAAATATTTTACGTGACAAAAAAAACTTGCGCAAATAGAGGGAAAAATTTTTCAAATTTTTACTCCATAAAATTGCTCTATTGTTGAACATTTTTCTTTATACTCGATTTTTTTAAACATTATATATAAATGGCTTTCTTTCAATCTCACGGGGGGAATAAAAACCTTTTTTTAGTTTTCCAAAAAAACAATTTCCAAAATGTATCAAAAAACTAGAAATAAAGTAAAATTAAACAAAAAAAAAAAAAAATTAGAAAACTATAATATTTATGCTTTTTTAGTTATGTTTTTGAAATGAAACTAGAGAAGAAACAATTATAAAAAATGCAAAATAGAAATTTTTTTATTTAAAAAATTGTCAATATGAGAATTTATATTTTTTTTTGCAAATGGCAAACGTTGATAACAAATAAAAAAAAACAAAACAAAACAATAAAACAAACAAAAAGAAAAAAAACTATTATTGATTACGAAATCATTTGCAATTTCAGTGCAACCGACTTGAAAATCTCTTGCAATCGAGATATAATGAATCCCTGAAGAATAAAAATCTCCATGAACAACTCGTGTTGCAAAACATATATATATATATGTATATATAAAATGAGGTATCCTGTCCAGTGTTTGCGAATGAGACAAAAAGGTAAATAGAGTGGTGATGAGAGAATGAACAAATAACGAGAAGAAGAGAGATAGCAAGAGAGAGAGAGAGAGAGAGAGAGAGACCGAGAGAATCCCGCAGATGGATGAAAAGAGCATTTGACCCGATTCAACGGGGCAGGGAAAAATGCAAAAGCGCACGCTCGATTCGATAGCAAAATTCAGTTTGTAAACGGTGAGGGTGATCGAAAGCAATTGGTACGTGCCGTCAACTGCGCCTACTGTAGTGTAAATATCACTCGTACCGGGTGTCAAACATGTTTTTCAATATACTGTTTAAAAAAACTAAAAAAAAAACAACGAATTCCATTCTCGAAACTAATTTACAAAAATTTTATTGTTGAAAATAGTTTATTTACATATTTTTCAAATTAAAAATACTGGTTAGACCCTGACTAAAGATCTATTTTAAATCTATCGAAATTTAGAAATTTCACCTGGAATTATGCTCAAAGCCCTAAAATTAAAAAAAATTCCCATGCAGAAATATGGATCTGTTGGGGAACTATCTAGTTTTTCCTATTTTTGTTACTGATTGCAATTAATTGCAATTTTACTTAGGTAAAAACTGTGCAGGTCCTCGGCAGTTTTCCTATATCGCGTGTAGAAATTTTGCCAGGGCCCAGATCGGGGCCTAATCAGGCTGCCCTATTAGGGAATGAAACGCTGCGCCTAATGTGTCCCTTATTGGGAAATCCACATTTTTTGGTCGCCCTAATTTGACCTTGATCAGGTGTGGCGTTTCATTCCCTACTAGGGCCCTGGTAGGGGAATTTCTACGCACGGGATACTTACCCTATTTTGCCCCTTTTTTAATGATTAATTACTTGTTCTCAAAAGGTAATTTTGGAAATTTATTTTTATAAACTAGGAAAACTGTTGTCACACTCTAGTCAGAGTCCTTTTTTAAATCTAGAAAAACTGTTGAGGCCCTAACCAAAGCCCCATTTAAAATAGAAAAAATTTTGTAACTATTTGTAAACGAATAATTTTTGTTACAAAATTCAATTTAAAAAATAGTTTTCCCTATTTGTTTTCAAACTAGGAAAACTATCAAGGCCCTTTTCTCCACCCCTTTTTTAAATAGAATAAAGGCCAATGTGTCACTTGAAAATCATTGTGACTAGACAAACTTTCGTTAATTGAATACAAAAATTAAAATTAAAATAAATGGAATTTTTTTCCCCTGTCTTAGATCTTATATAATATTCCATGAGATATAATAAATTCAGAATATTATTCATGGGAACTTAGCTCAATT